>NC_133134.1:87136212-87736212 GCF_048418815.1 Hemitrygon akajei | reverse complement strand
ATTGCATCTAGTTTTAAGTTGCCCAAGTGAAAACAATTTCTCAGCATCTATCCTAGCCCTCTCTCTCCCATAGCTTGGAGCACCAGATAACCTTACAGACTATTTTTTACTAATTCAGTGTGCAATACAATTAACCACTGTTTATTTTCCTAATCCTATGCCGACTAATCCAACCATAACTTTGCCAAAACCAACCCCCCCCCCAAGAACTCACTAGTTTGAACCTCAGGACTCCTAATCACATCCAAAGATGGAAAAAAAAATCAAAACATCCAAATCGTCATTCTGATGAGGACAAATAAACTCCATAGGAAGTTACTTGGCTTGGATAATAATCTGCCAGTGAAGCTTTGAGACGATTCATGGGACCGGGCATCATTGGTAAATCGAGCATTCAACTAATAGCCCTTCAGTAATTCCTTCTTGACTTTGCAGTTTCTTAGATGCTATGAGTAGTTCCAGGAACACCAATAAACTTCCAAGAATCAATGTTGCAAGACTTGGAGAGGAACTTGAAACAGTTGTCCTCATACATCTGTAATTCTTGTTCATCCCTACGGTAGTCTGCAGATTTAGGAAATAAAGGAAGGCCTTGATGAATAATATTTTAGGCAATACACACTACAGGCGGTGATGGAGGGAATCAATATGTGGGGTAGAGAACTGGACTAATTAGGCAGGTTGTTCCATCTGGGGTGTGGTGGTTAGTGAAATGCTATTATAACGTCAGCAATCGAGGTTCTATCTCCACCACCGTCTGTAAGAAGTTTGTACATTCTCCCTGTGACAATGTAGATTTCCTCTGGCTGCTCCAGTTTCCTCCCACATAACCAAGACATATGGGTTAGGGTTAGTACATTGTGGGCATGCTACATACTTCATTCCATTTTTCCTTCCATGTTGAAATACATTGGACAAGTAAAGCCAATCTTTATACAAATGTTTATATTATGCTTTTTGAAATGTAATGGAACTGCACAGGCAACTGGCAAGCTTGAGATTTGTCTTGTAGATTGTAGAAAGGAGAGGTGGCAAGTCATTCATTGCAGGATACAGTACTTCCTGCAAATTTTTCAAAGGATGCTTGCTAATTTCTTTTTAAAATCAATGGTGACTCAGGATTGTAAATGGAAAATACAATGCCAAAGGAATTATCAAGGGGTTGTCAGACCTCAGTTGGATGTCACATAATGACATGAATATTAACCACCCATTTCATCAACACTGAAATGCGCCCTACCTTTTCAGCACTATATCCGCTTCTACCACCTCCAATGTTCCAGATAACCACTAATTTGTGTGGAAAATTCACCCTCAATATCCTTTAAATATCTCCTCTTATCTTAAACCTGTGCCCTCTAGTAATATTCTCTCCTGCTCTGCGCCCCTCAATTTGACAAACTCATCCTTCAGCCAACACACACAAAATGCTGGTGGAACGCAGCATGTGAGGCAGCATCTATAGGGAGAGGCACTGTCAACGTTTCCGGCCGAGACCCTTCGTCAGGACTAACTGAAAGGAAAGATAGTAAGAGATTTGAAAGTAGGAGGGGGAGGGGAAAATGCAAAATGATAGGAGAAGACCGGAGGGGGTGGGTTGGAGCTGAGAGCTGGAAAGGTGATTGGTAAAAGGGATACAGAGCTGGAGAAGGGAAGGGATCATGGGATGAAAGGCCTAGGGAGAAAGAAAGGGGGAGGGGAGCACCAGAGGGAGATGGAGAACAGGCAGAGTGATGGGCAGAAAGAGAGAAAAATAAGTGGGGGGGAAACATCCTTCAGCCTCCTACCTTCTTATGAGAATTGATTACCACAGCCTATCTGATCTCCCTCTTACAACAACAGTTTACCACAGCCTATCTGATCTCCCTCTTACAACAACAGTCTGGCAAATATTTTCTGTACTCTGTTGCTCTCAAATGCTTGCAGTAGTGTGGCTTATCTAAATGTTCTGAACGTTGTGTAGGTTTTACAGACACTACTAGATTGTCCCTTGTGATCAAAGCTGTTTTGCTTCCTTTCAGAGGGTTCTAATACACCTGATTAGTCCAGTACAGGAACTGCAGACCCTGCCGTAAGTATACCAAATGATGTTTGATGAACCAGAGCAACTGTTCGAGAAATTGTGTACATGTTACAAAAGAACCCCAAGCTTTGCCTTCCTGAAAGCTCCGCAATCATTTTGAGTGGTTACAAACAATGGATTCCCAAGAAATAATGAAGATATTTCATGTTCACCAAGGAGATGTTGAACACACCTTCTCAATATTTGCTCCATACTGCTGGAAATAGGACCATAAGACACAGGAACAGAATTAGGCCATGCTGCTCCACAAAACCATCCTGGAAGATTTATTACCCCTCTCAACCTTTCGCTCGATAACCTTTGAAACCTTTACTAACCAAGAACTTATCAACCTCCACTTTAAATATACCTATCATCCATAGTATTCCGTGGCAATGAATTCCACCCTTTGGCTAAAGAAATTCCTCATCTCCATTCCAAAGCGATATTGGCCTCTGGTCCTAGACTCTTCCACTATAGGAAACATCCTCTCTACATCAACTCTATCTAGACCTTTTGATATTCAATAGGTTTCAATTTTATTGTCCAGGCCCAGAGCCATTAAACTCTCCTCATGTTAACCCTTTCACTCTTGGAATCATTTTTGTGAACCTCCTTTGAACCCTCTCCAATGCCATCCTTTCTTAGATAAGGGGCCCCAAACTGCTCACAATGCTCCGTGCAGTCTGACCAGTCTGAGGCTTATAAAGCCTCAGCTTTACATCTGTTTTCTTATTCTAGTCCTTTCAAAATGAATGTTAGCATTGTCTTCCCTACCATTACCGTTGACTCAACCTGCAAGTTAACCTTGCAGAGATTCCCAACTTTTTTTATGCCATGGACCTCTATCATTGACCATGGACCCCACGCTGGGGACCCCTGCTTTAGTCAAGTCGTCACTTTTATTGTAATTTTGACCATAACTGCTGGTACAGTACGTAGTAAAAATGAGACTTTTTCAGGACCATGGTGTTACATGACACAGTACAAAACTAGACTGAACTACGTAAAAAAAGAGGAAGCTACACTAGACTACAGACCTACACAGGACTGCGTAAAGTGCACAAAAACAATGCAGGCATTACAATAAATAATAAACAGGACAATAGGGCAAGGTGTCAGTCCAGGCTTCGGGTATTGAGGAGTCTGATAGCTTGGGGGAAGAAACTGTTACATAGTCTGGTCGTGAGAGCCCAAATGCTTCGAAGCCTTTTCCCAGACAGCAGGAGGGAGAAGAGATTGAATGACGGGTGCATGGGGTCCTTCATAATGCTGTTTCCTTTGCGGATGCAGCTTCCGTGATGGCGGGAAGAGAGACCCCGATGATCTTCTCAGCCGACCTCACTATCTGCTGCAGGGTCTTGCGATCCAAGATGGTGCAATTTCTGAACCAGGCAGTGATGCAGCTGCTCAGGATGCTCTCAATACAACCTCTGTAGAATGTGATGAGGATGGGGGGTGGGAGATGGACTTCCCACAGCCTTTGCAGAAAGTAGAGACGCTGCTGGGCTTTCTTTGCTATGGAGCTGGTGTTGAGGGATCAGGTGAGATTTTCTGCCAGGTGAACACCAAGAAATTTGATGCTCTTAATGATCTCTACCGAGGAGCCGTCGATGTTCAGCGGGGAGTGCCCTCCAGAAGTCAACAACCATTTCTTTTGTTTTGTTCACATTAAGAGACAGGTTGTTGGGTCCGTACCAGTCCGTTAGCCGCTACACCTCCTCTCTGTAAGCTGACTCATCGTTCTTGCTGATGAGACCCACCACAGTCGTGTCATCGGCGAACTTAATGACGTGGTTCGAGCTGTGTGTTGCAGCACAGTCGTGGGTCAGCAGAGTGAACAGCAGTGGACTGAGCACGCAGCCCTGGGGCGCCCCCGTGCTCAGTGTGATGGTGTTGGAGATGCTGCTCCCCATCCGGACTGACTGAGGTCTAAGTCTAGGATCCAGTTGCAGAGGGAGGTGTTCAGCCTAGTAGGCTCAGCTTTCCAATCAGTTTCTGAGGGATGTAGGGCATCCTACATGAAATTCTTCAGACCTGTTTAGAAAGTATTCCAAATCTTGCAATGCATTTCAGGAGTCAGATATCAGTCACATAAATGACATTGCCTGCCCGTGGCAGCAGTGTCTCCCCAGTGCTTTGAGGTGTCTACTATTGGTAGAAGCTAAATTGCCTATTCCTGTTGCATCAATTATCATCGTCTCCCAATCTGCCCTGTAGAGCAGCATATTTTCCTTTGTTTAGATTTAAAGCCTTAGTTCAGATTGAACTACATTACTTTACAACTTAATGTAAAATTCACTCATCTTATGACCCAGGGCACCATTACATGAGATTAATTAATTAACCCCTTCTCCCTGCACAATGCTAGATTTAAAATATTAAAAAATCCCCACCCTCATCCTAACAACTTTCACCAGGAACATCACTTGAATATCCTGTCTGGCTGCATCTTTGTGTGGTATGGAAGCTGCAAGACATCAGACCACAAGACAGAGGATAGTAAAAACCACCAAAAGGATCACCAGGGTCTCCCACTATTTGTGGCATTCACTGGGCACATTGTATATGAAGGGCCCAAGGCATTATTGAAGATCTGGATTAGGACTGCTAGACTGGGTAACAGCTTCTTCTCTCAAGTTGTGAGACTAATGAATGCCCACCACCAATGGGGTCTTGACACTAGCTGTTAACTTAATGTTCTGTTTGCAGTTTACCTGTGCTGTGCACTGCACATACATTTTGTATTATATATTTTAACTTATTTGTGGTAATACTTAGTTTTATGTGCTGTGCATAATATATGAATTGTGGGTGCACGGTGGTTTGGAGGAACATGTTTTCACTTGGTACAGTCAGATGATCATAAACTTGGAACTTGAGTTCCAAAGTTTCAGAAATATAGCCACACACTATTTTGCACATATTAGAACATACCAGTGGCAGTAGTCCTATAATTATTGTCTTTGAGGTGTTACGTACACGTGACTGGGGTTGAAGCTATACTGGACTTGAGGTAATGGTCTTGTGATGGTGGAGTGACGTCATTTTCCCGCCAGTAGAGGTCATGTGACAGATTTTTTTTACACAGGGTATAAATGGAGGACACCTCTCTGTGAGGAGGGGCAGTTCGTGGCTGGATTTGCCATGTTGACTCATGCCACTGCGTGATTTAATGTTACGACGCAGTTTAGTTGAAAGATGAAGTTTTATCTAATGCCTAAAGTTTAAAAGGTCATTGCCAGCAGTTTCTTTATAACACTGCTAGTTGAGAATCAGTGGAGAGTGAAGATCGGAGTTCGGGAGTTAAAAGATCGAGGAGAATCAATTTCGACGGTGAAACAGGTTCGACCTTGTTTAATCCTCATTCGGAAGGAATTCGTTGACTGTTCTCGTGTTAATCCCTGAGAAATAGCAGAAAGGATTGGGAACAGTTCTGTAAAGGAAAGGTCAGTGCCTTTAAGCCGTTTCATTTCCATCTTCGTGGGAAAAGTTCGAGTTGGGAACCGAAGCAACACGACGTGAAAGAGAATTTAAATCGTCTTAAAAAGTCTCTCCCTTAAATGGACTGTGAGCATTTTGATCTTTTGCAATACTACTTTGAAGAACTGTTTTTGCAACATCGTTTTAAGAACTGTTTAAGCTTCCTTGCTTTAAGAACTGTTTAAGCTGCCGCACAGCAGCTGATTTCCAGTTACGTTAGTGATTTGTTTACTTTTGGGGGGTTTGTTTTCAGTGTTTAATAAGCGTGTTATTTGTTATAAAAACCCCTGCCTAACTCATATATTTATTGTTGCTTGAATCCGTAACAGAGGTCTTATTGTTTTTCTTAAAGTCTCCATGTAGCACCTCATCCTACTTTCTTCCCAGCTGCCAACATAGGTCATATCTTCTTTACCCTCAGGATGCCTTCAGAATATACTGCAGTCATTCATATTGACCCTTGCCCCTGACACAAGGAAGGCAATATACCATTCTGGAGACATCCCTGCAGTCACTACTCTCACTCTCCTGTGGAGCCTTCCCCAGTAATACTCCCTGACTCTTCTGCTACACTGACAACTGCATTGATGCTGCCTCATGCACCCAAGCTAGCTCATCCATTTCATCATCTTTGCCTCTAACTTCCATCCTCCCTTAAACTCTCTCACCTCGCTCCCCTTTCTCAATCATTGTCTCTATCACTTTAGACAAAATCTCAACATATTATATAAACCTACCAATTCCCATAGCTATTTTGCCTATACTTCTCACTATCTCTTGTAAAAATACTATTCCCTTTTCTCACTTTCTTCTCATCCACTACATCTGACCCGAGGATGCAGATTCCCTTTCCAGGACATCTGGTATGTCCTTCTTCAAAGAATGGGACTTCCCAAACACTCCATCTTCCCACCACCTTAACAGTGTCCTTATCTACCACCCCATGATTCCTCCACAACTTCCATCATCTCCAAAGGGATCCTACGCTAAACATATCATGAGCCCACTTCCACATTCTGCAGGGATAGTTCCCTCCAAGATTCCCGTGTCCAAGTGTCCCTCCCACCACTTACCCCTGCAAGCGGCCTAAGTGCTACACCTGCCCAGTTAACTCCTCCATCACCTGTATCCAAGGTCCTAAACAGTCCTTCCAGGTGAGGCAATATTTCACCTGTGAACCTGCTGGGGTAATTTATTGTGTCCAGTGCTCCCGATGTGGCTTCTTTTACACCGGTGAGACACATCATAAATTGGTGGACTGCTTCGTCTCGGCCCAAAATGTCAACTCTTTATTCATTTCCATAGATGCTGCCTGACCTGTTGCTTCCCCAGCATTTTATGTGTGTTTCGTAAAACAAGGTTTAGAATTGAGGGAGAAAGCCTTCTGTCTCATCTGTTCTAACTTGTCTGATGTTTTGTGTGACCCCAGTTACCAACTTCACCAAGACACTTAATTCCACAGTCAATATTACCTCAGGCAGTTATGTTAACTTCATCTCTAAGTTTCAGACAGTTACTTGTAGTACATGCAATAAAGTACCTCACAAAACATGAACCCATAATGACAAGCAGATAATGGAAGCAAGCGTTGCTCAAAGCACAGTGGCATTGTCCAGCAATTTATTCATGATTTATAATGGACTCTATCAGATGTGCAGCTTTTCTGTAATCGAGGCATCTGCACAGGGAATATAGACAGATGGGAAAGACTAAGAATGGGATAGAATGTCCAGAGATAGTGGTGAGTAGGAGACCAGAAAATGAAGGTTGTAGATTTGTTCAGAACAGCATATCTCTGCACAGGAAATCCAATTTATTAAATGTTTAAATTGAGACCAGCACCAGTGACTCACAGCACCTAATGACTATGTCAACAAAAGTGGCTCAGTTTCCCATCTCCATTCAATGGAAGCCTCTCTGGCCCATAATCTCAGTTGATACCCCCACTACCGAAGGAGATCGCCACACTACATTCTCTCTTTCAACTGGATGCAAGAGATGCCACATCCAGTACAAGGAGGAGGAATTCATTACAGCCATCCTGAAAGCTCAAAACCAAGAATCAAATGGAGAAGCAATCAATCCGCTGGAGGAACTCCGTCGACATTTCTAATGTATAAAAACTTACTGAAGTTCTTTCAGGATATAATGGGCGCAGTGGATAGAGGGGAACAGATGGACGCTATTTACTTGGATTTCCAAAAGGTGTACAATAAGGTGCTGCATAAAAGACTTATCCATAAGATAAGGATGTATAGAGTTGGGGCTGATGTATTAGCATGGATAGAGGATTGGTTAACTAATAGAAAGCAGAGAGTTAGGATACATGTGTGTTGCTCTGGTTGGCTATCAGTGGTTTGCCGCAGGGATTGGTGCCGGGCCCATAGCTGTTCACGATATACATTAACGATCTGGAAGAGGGGACTGAGTGTAGTGCATCTAAGTGTGTGCTTGATACTAAATTGAGTGGAAAAGCAAAATGTCCAGAAGATGCGGACAGTCTGCAGAGAGATAGATAGGTTAAGTGAGTGGGCAAGGGTCTGGCAGATGGAGTACCATGTTTGTAAAACATAGAATGCGAGGTCATCCACTTTGGAAAGAAAAATTAAAGCAATTATTTAAATAGTTAAAAAAAACTGCAGCATACTGCTGTGCAGAGGGACTTCGGAATGCTTGTGCATAAATCTCAAAAGGTTAGTTTGCAGGTACTGCAGTCTATCAAGGCGGCAAATGGAATGTTGGCCTTCATTGCTAGAGAGATTGAATGTAACAGTGCTGAAACTGTACAGGGTGCTATTGCAGTCACACCTGGAGAACTGTGTGCAGTTCTGGTCTCCTTACTTGAAGGAGGATATACTGGCTTTGGAAGCGTTGCAGAGGAGGTTGATTCCAGAGATGAGAGGGTTAGATTATGAGGAGAGATTGAGTAACCTGTGACTGTACTTGCTGAAATTCAGAAGAATGAGAGATCTATAGAAAGATAAAATTATGAAAGGGATAGAGGCAGGAAAGTTGTTTCCACTGGTAGATGAGACTAGAACTAGGGAACATTTCCTCAAGATTCAGTGGAGTAGACTTAGATGAGGAGGAACTGCTTTTCTCAGAGTGGTGAATCTGTGGAATCTTCTGCCCAATGAAGCAGTGGAGGCTAACTCATTAAATATATTTAAGACTAGGTTGCATAATTTTTTTTATTGTAGGGGAATTAAGGGTTATGGGGAAAAGGCAGGTAGGTGGAGATGAGTCCATGGCCAGATCAGTCATGATCTTATTGAATGGCAGAGCAGGCTCAACAGGCCAGATGGCCTACTCCTGCTCCTATTTCTTATGAATTTTCACTTGAAACAGCCACAGATTTCCCTCAACAGATACTAACAAGTTTGCTGAGTTCCTCCAGCAGACTGACTGCTGATCAAAAATTAAATGCTTGAACATCTCAATTCAGTTTGGCAAACTGAATGTATTGCTTATACTACAGCTGTGGCCATTACAAACTGGTAAGCCAGTAGCTGACTAACACTTGAGGTGCCCCAAGGCAGACAAAATATGGTAAAGGTCCTAATACAGTTCTTACTCAGGCTCCTTCCCCTCTGCAATGTGGCACAGAGGTACTAGGGCAGGCCACCTTCCACCACACAGGACTCGCTGCACCTCTACCTGGGCAAGGCACTGAACAAGACCTCATCTAGCGTGTACAAAACGCGTCAGAAGATCACGGTGAAGACCAGCCGAAGCAAGGGGCAGAAAGACCAGACCAGGGGTACGTAGAAGAAGGGGGTGGAAAGGTCTGGTTTGAAAACCGAAAGATCGGGGGGGGGGGTGGAATGAGAGAAAGAGATCAGTCTTGAGGGAGGGACCTTCGGAAACGAAGGGGAAAGGCGTTACACGAATGCAGATGTTCCTCCAGTCCCTCAGCGTCTGGGGGAACTCCACACGTGAGGAGGGAAAGGGTAGTGAGGCCCGGGGGTGGGGGTGTAATTGAAGGGAAGACCTGGGGTAGATCGATCGGAGTGCCGGATCAATCAGGGGCCGGAAGAAGGCCTCAGAGAGGGCGATCGCCCGAGGGTAGAGTTTGAGCACCGGCCGGGCCCTGGGTGGGGGTGGGACAGAAAGATGTCGGCAAGCCTCTCCTCATCCCCACCGCCGCCACCCTCCTCCTCACCTCCCGCACGGAAGCCTCCTCTTCCACCGCGAACTCCTCGCGGTCCTTCGGCGTCTTCACCGTCACTTTAATCCGCCGCTTTCCAGAACCTTCCGCCATCCCTGCCCGCCCGCCCGACTGCTCGCGCACTGCCCGCCGGAAGCGGCCCCGGCTGCGCGCTCACTCGCAAACGCGTGCGCGCGCTCCCCACGCTTTCTAACCCGGGATTTGTGTGCGCGCTCCGCACAACTTCTTTCCTGGGATGTGCGCACTCTCTCTCCCTAGCCACGCCACCTCCCATCACCCTCAACCGCCGCTGACGTCATCGCGCCTCTTCCGGCCCTGTTTCCATGGGGACGGCCCACAGTGAGGCCTAGACGGTGAACCTGGATCCTCGGGGTTGACTTGCCGAGAGTGCCCGGAGGCAGGAGGTTGGATGAGAATGTCGCTGGCGCAGCGGGTGCTGCTAACCTGGCTTTTTAGTCTGTTCTTCCTGATCATACTGGTGCTGAAGATGGAGGAGACGCTGGGGTGGAGCTGGTTCCTGGTCTTCGTGCCGCTCTGGCTGTTCGACGCGGCGTTGCTGGTGCTGCTACTGGTCAGGCTGGCGGGGCAGTGCCGGGAGGCTCAGGAGCACGGTAGCGCAGCGGCAGCGAGTAGACTCAAGCGCCAGGCTTGGGGCCTGTTGGCCCTACTGCTGAAGTTAGCTTTCCTGCTGGCGCTAGCCGCTCGACTGCAGCGCCTGGCTGAGCTGCCTCTCTGTTGGGTGCTGGTCCCGCTCTGGCTACTGCTCCTCGGGGCTATTGGCGACATGGCGCACCACACCTTCACCGCCAGATCCGAGTGAGAGGGAGAGAGAGCGAACGCACACACCGGGGTAGAAGGCAACCCAGGGACGCATTTTCGCATCTCCAGAGCACGGCTTCAGGGCGGTGTTATTCCACCACTTGGCTGGATTCAATGACTCAGAAAATGGTCTGGACACTGGCTCGGAACTGTTTCGTTAACCTTGGGTTCATTAGCTCGGGACAGGCCTCCTTACTCCGGATCCCCTGGCTCGGAATTGACAGTGGCTTCTGTACTGAGTGGCTCTTAACAGTTTTCTAGACCTTTGATTTCCTGCCTCAGACTAGGACTGGATTGACCAGCCTGGGACCTTGAGATGAGCTTTACTCACGGGCTTGGGGGCAAGCCTCGCAACTCTGGATTCACGGGCTCTGAACAGATTACTGCAGCAAATGACAATTCCTTTCATATAATGTATTTATATTTCAGAAATAAAATCGAGGTGAAAAATGCAGCTTGTGTCAATTGAAGCCAATGCCTAGTCTGGATTTGTTTCTTGGCTTTTGGTTGACAACTTGGTAAGCAGCATGGCTTCAACTACTTTTCCTTCATTTAAGTATAAAGGGAAAGTATTAACAGCTTTGAAATTCAAGATGTAACAGCTACCAATGCAGGATAGGGCAACAAAGTCTCTAACGATGGGAACACAGCAGGTCAGGCAGAAAGAGAAGGCAGAGTTATTCTTTCATCTCTGGCATATTAACTGTTCCTCCCAGACCATTCACCCATCGCCTGTCTTGATTCCATTTGCCCTCCCCATCTCCCTATATGGTTACTTTCCTCACTTAATCAGACTGCAGTAACGGTAACCTTTCTCCCCACAGCTTATCATCCTCTGGCAGCTGTCTTCAGCCTCAATCCACCCTCCATACGCATCACACCACCTGTCTCCACCTATCACCCATCTGCCTGTCTCCCATCCACTCAACCCCCCCCCCCACATGGCAAGATCTGCCCAACTCCCTTCACACGTTTCAGTCCACCAGTCACCTCTCCTCTCTTTATATTGGCTGACTTCCCTCTCCACAGTCAGTGTTGATACAGGGAATTGGAATTGCGTTATTGTTTCAGCCCGAAACATTGGCTGTACTTTTTTACATAGATGTTGCCTGGCCTGCTGAGTTCCTGTTCTTTAGCCTGCTTTCAGGCTTTTAAATGTTATACCTGATGGAAGCAGGGAGAAGAGAGAATGTCTGGGATGGGTGGGGACTTTGATTATGCTGGCTGCTTTACTGAGGGAACAGGAAATGTAGACAGAATCCATAGAGGGGAGGTTGTCTTCTGTGATGTCCCAAACTTTGGCCACTACTCCCTGCAGTTTCTTGCAGTTGCCGAACCAAGCTGTGATGCATCTGGATAGAATACTTTCTGTGGTGCATTGAAAAATATCAGTGAACGTTGATGTAGACATGCTGAACTTCTTCAGCGTCTAGAGGAAATAGAGGTTTTGATTTGGAGAGCTTCCTGAGGATTGAAGGGTTGCAGATGTTGTTCTCTTATTCAAGAAAGGAAGTAGGGTTAGCCCAGGAAATTACAGACCAGTGAGTCTTACTTCACTGGTTGGTAAGTTGTTGAAGATCCTGAGAGGCATAATATGATTAGGAATAATCAGCATGGCTTTGTGCCTTATGGGCCTGATTGAAATTTTTTGAGGATGTGACTGAACACATTGATGAAGGTAGAGCAGTAGATGTAGAGTATATGGATTTCAGCGAGGCATTTGATAAGGTACCCCATGCAAGGCTTATTGAGAAAGTAAGGAGGTATGGGATCCAAGGGGACATTGCTTTGTGGATCCAGAACTGGCTTGCCCACAGAAGGCAAAGAGTGGTGTAGACGGGTAATATTCTGCATGGCAGTCAGTCACCAGTGATGTGCCTCAGGGATCTGTTCTGGGGCCCCTTCTCTTCGTGATTTTTATAAATGACCTGGACGAGGAATTGGAGGGATGGGTTAGTAAATTTGTTGATGACACAAAGGTTGGAGGTGTTGTGGACAGTGTGGAGAGGCTGTCAGGGGTTACAACGGGACATTGATAGGATGTAAAACTGGGCTGAGAAGTGGCAGATGGAGCTCAACCCAGATAAGTGTGAGGTGGTTCATTTTGGTAGATCAAATATAATGGCAGAATACAGTATTAATGGTAGGACTCTTAGCTGTGTGGAGGATTGGGAGATCTTGGGTCTGAGCCTATAGGACACACAAAGCTGCTGTGCAGGTTGGCTGTGTGGTTAAGAAGGCATACAGTGCATTGGTCTTCATCAACCGTGGGATTGAGTTCAAGAGCCAAGAGGTAATGTTACACCTTTATAGGACCCTGGTCAGACCCCACTTGGAGTACTGTGCTTAGTTCTGGTCACCTCACTACAGGAAGGATGTGGAAACCATAGAAAGGGTGCAGAGGAGATTTACAAGGATGTTGCCTGGATTGGGGAGCATGCCTTATGAGAATAGGTTGAGTGAACTCGGCCTTTTCTCCTTGGGGCGACGGAGGATGAGAAGTGTATCAGATGATGAGAGGCATTGATCATGTGGATAGTCAGAGGCTTTTTCCCAGGACTGAAGTAGCTAACACGAGCAGGCGCAGGTTTAAGGTTCTTGGAAGTAGGTACAGAGGAGATGTCAGGGGTAATTTTTTTACGCAGAGCTTGGTGAGTGCATGGAATGGGCTGCCGACAATGGTGGTGGAGGCGGATATGATAGGGTCTTTTAAGAATCTCCTGAATAGGTACATAGAGCTTAGAAAAGTAGATGCCTATGGGTAACCCTAGGTAATTTCTAATCTCGTCCCCAAAAGATCCTGCTTGATCTGAGTTCCCCCAGTACATTGTTGCTCCAGATTCCAGCGGTTGCAATCCTTTGTGTTTTCACTGTACCAATTTACCACCCCTTTCTTACGGCCTCCCCCACTCCTCGTCCAATGCCTGCAGTTTTGGAAAGCAGCCTCCAAAACCCATCACCAGAACCTATTCAATGGCACCTTTAATGTCGTGCCTGTTGATTTCTAAAGCCAGAACCAGTGGCAGAGTTATACTTATGCATGAGGTGAGGATTCCTCCATCCCTGAGGATCACTACAGTATAGTTCATGACAACTGTCAGTGATAATAAACCCCCATCCCCAACCTTCGACTGATAGTAATTTCCCTCTCTTGCTTTTATACATCATACTTTTTCCTCTCGTGTTTTCCAACCCCTCACTCTCTCTCGCTCACATTTTTCTCCCCGTTTCTCACTAGTTTTCATCACTTTCAGGATTTCCGTCCCCACCTCTCTTTCGTGTCTGCCTCCCTCTCTTTCACACTGTCATCCCCCCTCACGTTTTCCTCCCACCTTTCTCACTCTCGTGTTTTCCTCCCTCCCGCTATCATTTTCTCCCTCTTTCACTTTTGCCTCCTTCTCGCTTTCTCCTCCCTCTCTCTCATTTTCCTACTGCACCTCGCTCTCTCCTCCTGGTCTCCTCTCAGTCCCCCTCGCGTGCTCTCCTCGCCCCGGAGGGGATGGGTCTGTCACTGTATGGCACTGGGGTACAGTGCTGGTTGTGACTATCAATGAATTACATAGGGGTGCAGTAACTGGGGATGGGTCTGTCTGTATAACACCAGTGTACAGTAGCATTGAATCAGTCTGTCACTGTACAACAATGGGATACAGTGCCAGTGAGTACAGACCCACCATTGTGTGACTCTGGGATGCAATACCGGTGGACATGGATATCTTACTGTATAACACCAGGTACAGTACTGGTGGAGGTGAGTCTGTTATTGTATGACAGTGGGGTACAGTACTGGATGAGACTGGTCTGTCACTGTATAATACTGGGGTACGGTACTGGTGAGGATGGTTCTGTCACTTTACAACACAGCATTACAGTACTAGTGGGGATGGGTTTGTCACAGTATAACAACGGGGTACAGTGCCAGTGGGGACAGGTCTATCACTGTATAACACTAGGCTACAGTATTGGTGGAATCGAGTCTTTCACTGAATGACAGTAGGGTACAGTACTCCTAGGGACAGGTCTGTCACTGTATAACATTGGGGTACAGTATTGGTTTGGACAGATATTTTACTGTGTTACACTGGTGTACAGTATTGGTGAGCTTGTCTGTCACTCTATAACACTGGGGTACAGTATTGTTGACAGGTCTGTGACTGTATAATGCTGGGTTACTGTATTGGTGGAGACAACACTTACTGAATGACGGGGGTACAGTACTACTGGGGATGGGTGTATCAATGTATAACACCTGTGTACAGTACCAGGGGTTGCTCTGTCACTATAACACTGTGGTACAGTACCAATGGGAAAAGTTCTGTCACTGTATAACACTGGGGCACAGTACCAGTGTGGCTGGGAATGTCACTATAACACGGGTACAGTACCAGTGGGGATGGGTCTGTCACTGTATAACAGTAGGGTACAGTACCAGTGGGGATGGGTCTGGCACTGTATAAAACTGGGGTACAGTACCAGTGTGGCTGGGAATGTCACTATAACACGGGTACAGTACCGGTGGGGACGGGTCTGTCACTGTATAACAGTAGGGTACAGTACCAGTGGGGATGGGTCTGGCACTGTATAAAACTGGGGTACAGTACCAGTGGGGCCAAATGTGTCACTGTATAACACTGGCGTAGAGCACTCCTGGGGATGGGTCTGATACGCTTAACACTGGGGTACAGTGCTGGTGGTGACTAAGTATTTCAGTGAATTACACAGGGGTATAGTAACACCGGGGACAGGTCTGTCTCTGTATAAACTCGATGTATAGTAGCATTGAGTCAGTCTGTCACTGTATAACACTGTGATACAGTGCCGGTGAGTACAGACCTGGCACTGTATGACTGGGATACAATACCAGTGGGCGTGGATATCTTGCTATATAACAGCAGGTACAGTACTGGTAGGGACAGGTTTCTCACTGTATAAAAGTGGGTTACTGTACTGGTGGAGATGAGACTGGTCTGTCACCGTATAACACTGGGATACAGCATATATCTACGGTTCTGTCACTTTACAACACAGCGTTACAGTACTAGTGGGGATGGGTTGGTCACAGTATAACAACGGGGCACAGTGCCAGTGGGGACAGGTCTGTCACTACTTAACAATGGGATATGATCCAGTGGGGGCCTATCTGTCACTGTACAACACTGGGTACAATGCCTGTGGAGACAGGTCTGTAACTGTAAAACACTGTGGTACAGTATTTGTGAAGACGAGTCTGTTACCGAATGACAACTGGGTACAGTACTCCTGGGGACTGGTCTGTCACTGTATAACACTGGGATGAAGTACAGGTGGGAAGGGGCTGGCTGTAGAAGACTGAGGTACAGTGCCAGTAGGGGTGGGTCTGGCAAGGTATAACACTGGGGTACAGTGTTGTTCGAGGCAGGTCTTTACTGCATAACATTGGGATAAGGTAGCGGTGCAGATGTGTCTGTCACTGTATAACAGTGTGGTACAGTACCCATGTGGACATGTCTGTACCAATGGGAAAGGTTCAGTTACTATATAACACTGCGATACAGTATAGGAGGATATAAGACTGTTACTGTATAACATTGGGGTTTGTTACTACTGAGGATATGTCAGTATAACAACAAGGTACAGTACTCCGGGAATGGGTCTGTAATTGTATAAAACTGGGGTACTGTACTGGTGGAGATCGGTCTGTCATTTTTCAACAATATGATATGCTCCAGTGGGGAAGTGTCTGTTGCTGTATCACACTGGGGTACAGTATCACTGGACCCAGTCTGTCACTGTATAACACTGGCATAGAGCACTCCTGGGGCTGGGTATCACACTGTATAACAATGGGTACAGTAGTATATCACTGAATTACACGGGGGTGAGTTCCACTGGGAACAGGTCTGTCTCTGTTTAACACCAGTCTACAGTAGCATGAGTCAGTCTGTCACTGAGTAGAACTGGGGTACAGAATTCTGTGGACGGGGCTCTCATTGTGTAACACCGGGGTACAGTACCAGTGGGGACGGGTCCGTCACTGTATAACACCGGGGTACGGTACCGGTGGGGACGGATCTGTCACTGTATAACACTGGGGTACAGTACCTGTGGGGACGGGTCTGTCACTATAACACCAGGGTACAGTACTGGTGGGGACGGGTCTGACACTGTATAACACTGGGGTACAGTACCGGTGGGGACGGGTCTGATACTGGGTTACAGTACTGGTGGGGACGGATCTGTCACTGTATAACACTGGGGTACAGTACCGGTGGAGACGGGTCTGACACTGGGTTACAGTACTGGTGGGGACGGGTCTGTCACTGTATAACACCGGGGTACGGTACCGGTGGGGACGGGTCTGTCACTGTATAACACCGGGGTACGGTACCGGTGGTGATGGGTCTGTCACTGTATAACACCAGGGTACAGTACCAGTGGGGACAGGTCTATCACTGTATAACACCGGGGTACGGTACCGGTGGGGACGGGTCTGTCACTGTATAACACTGTGGTACAGTACCGGTGGGGACGGGTCTGTCACTGTATAACACTGGTACAGTACCGGTGGGGACGGGTCTGTCACTGTATAACATGGGTACAGTACCGGCTTTTAGATTTCTCTAGATGTTTTGATCTCTGCCCGAACTTTGACGTCACTTTGTTTGCACCTCAGGATTTGTTACTCAGTTAATATCACTGTGTGCACAGTGCTGGGTCTGCGATTGGGTCCCTGCTTCAGCATCCTGACAATACAATCTGGCCAGAATGGATCCAGCAGACCCTAGTCATCTGAGAGCTGCCCTGGAACAACAGGGAGTGATGCTGGGGAGATACCAGAACCAGCTGGACTCTGTGTTCAGGGCAGTGGAGTTGCTTTCTGCCAATGTAGCCGATCTTGTGGCCCAGACTCAGTTACTCCAGCTGTCCCAGAGCGCCCATCAACATTCTGCAACTGCATCTTCCACCCTGCCCTCCACGTCCTCGCATGCTCCTCCTGTCCAAGAGTCCCGTCTGCCTCCTCCAGAAAAACACTCAGGTGAGCTCAGTACCTGCCACTCTTTTCTTTCCCAGTGCAACCTCATTTTTGAATTGCAACCAACAACCTTTCTGACTGATCGAGCCCAGGTGGCCTCCGTCATCATTCAACTGTCCAGTTGGGCAAGAGAATGGGGAACAGCCGTCTGGGAGGCAGGCTCACCTTTCTGCATCAGTTTTCAGTTATTTTCTGAGGAGATGAGAAAAGTGTTTGATTGCTCCAAACATGGGAGCGAGGCTGCCTGTGAAATGCTGCACATGGTGCAGATCTGTGTCAGATTACGCCATAGAGTTCTGGACCCTGGCCACCTCCAGCGGCTGGAGCTCTGAGGCACAGTACGACAACCTTCCTGAATGGCCTCTCCGAAGACATCAAAGGTGTGCTGGTCACCCAGGACCTTCCTGCCATCTTTGAAGGCCTGCTGGATTTGGCCATCCGTATTGATGTTCGCCTTCAGCAGCGCCACAGAGGGAGGGATTCCAGAGGGTTGCTGGGGTACTGGGTGAGTTCCAAGCTCCTCGTCAGTCTACATTTCACTGCCATTTGCCCCCATCTACAATTACCATTCCAGAGCCCGAAGCTATGAAGGTTGAATGTACCCACCTGACACCAACTGAAAGACTAAGAAGAATCAGCACCCGTTCCTGTCTGTACTATAGTCAACCAGACCACTTCATCTCCACCTGCCCAGTAAAAGCCAAGAGCTCACCAGTAGGATGAGGGGTAGTGGTGAGCGTGACCCCTGTCTGGCCCTCCTCGACATCACTCACTTTCATACCTGCTTCTCTGGAGTGGGGTGTCCAATGGTGAGCAGTCTCCGTCTTGGTTGATTCTGGTGCGGAGGGGTGTTCATCAATTCCAGCTTGGTTGCCCAGTGGGGATTGCCCACGTCTGCTCTCCAGTCACCATTGATGGCCAACGCCTTGAACGGTCAGAGACTGGCTAACATCACCCACGTCACGGCCCTGGTGAGTCTCAGTTTATCCGGCAACCATCATGAACAGTTAACCCTTTACGCTATTGACTCTCCTCAAGCTCCCATTGTCCTCAGCCATCCCCAGTTAGTTAAACACAACCCCCACATTGACTGGCTCAGTCGCAAGATTGTAGGCTGGAGCCCATTCTGTCACTCCCACTGCCTCCACCATGCTCAGATCCCCTTGTCTCCAAGCCCTGATCTCCCCGAGGAATTTCCGGACCTTAGTGCCATCCCTCGTGAATACATTGACCTCAAGGCTGTGTTTAGCAAGTCCCAGGCCACTTCCCTACCGCCTCATCGTCCATATGATTGCGCCATTGACCTCTTCCCTGGCACATCTCCCCCAAGGGGCCGGCTGTATTCCTTGTCCGTACCTGAAACAGAAGCCATGAATAAGTATATTCAAGAATCTCTGGCTGCAGGTATCATCCGACCATCTTCGTCCCCTGCTGGTGATGGTTTTCCCTTTGTTGAAAAGAAGGACAGCTCCTTGCATCCATGCATTGATTACCGGGGACTGAATGAAGTCACTGTTTGGAACCATTACCCTCTTCTGCTCATGACCTCAGCATCTGAACTATAGCAAGGAGCCTCAGTTTTCACCAAGTTTGATCTCCGTAATGCCTACCATCTTGTCCGTATCTGTGTTTGTGTTTCTCGATGACATTTTGATTTTTTTCTAAGTCCCTTGCTGAACATACAGGTCACGTCTGCAGAGTTCTCCAGCACCTTCTGAAGAACCAGCTCTTTGTGAAAGCTGAGAAATGTGAGTTTCAGCGCAATACTGTCTCCTTCCTGGGGTATGTAATTTCAGGCGGTTCTATTTGGATGGACCGTTGGACACCCCAGGTGGTCAAATGGCCCCAACCTTTGACTCGTTTGGAGTTGCAACGCTTCTTGGGCTTTGCTAACTTCTATTGCCGCTTCATCAGAAATTACAGTACCCTGGCTGCACCACTCACTGCTCTTACCTCATCTGCTGTCAGATTCTCCTGGTCCCCTGCTGCTGAAAAAGCATTCTCTGACCTGAAGGAACGTTTCACCTCTGCCCCCATCCTGATTCAACCCGACACCGATGGGCAGTTCATTGTGGAGGTGGATGTGTCTGACATTGGTGCAGGGGCTGTTCTCTCTCAGCACATGGCCAAGGATAAGAAGGTACACCCCTGCGCCTTCTCTCACCGCCTCACTCCCACGGAGTGGGATTACGATGTCGGAAACCGGGAGCTGCTGGCTGTGAAGCTAGCTCTGGAGGAGTGGAGGTATTGGCTGGAGGGAGCAAAGGTACCATTCTTAGTCTGGACTGATCACAAGAATCTGGAATATATCTGTATAGCCAAGCGTCTCAACTCCCGTCAAGCTCGTTGGTCCCTGTTTTTCTCAATTTTACTCCGTCCTTCTGCCCAGTTCCAAGAATGGAAAACCTGATGCCCTCTCCCGAAGATTTCCCTCCTCTGAGACCCCTGAGGTACCCAATGTCATCCTCCCTGCTCACTGTCTCGTGGGTGCAGCGCCATGGGACATTGAAGCCATTGTGCAAGCTGCTCAACAGAGCAAGGCAGCCCCTAGCCAATGCCCCACTAACTGTGTTTACATTCCCAGCTCTGTCCACTCACAGGTATTGCATTGGGGTCATTCCTGCTGGTTATCCTGTCACCCTGGAACCAAGCGTACTCAGGCCTTCATCAGTCAGTGGTTCTGGTGGCCCTCCATGGGAGATGACATCTGCAACTTCATCTCAGCCTGCTCGGTCTGTACTCAAGGCAAGAACTCTAACTGGTTACCCGCTGGTCTGTTACACACCTGTCTATCCCCAAGAGACCCTGGTCCCACAGTGCCCTGGATTTTATCACCAGTCTTCCTCCATCAGATGATAACACCACCATTCTCACAGTAGCTAATCATTTCTCCAAGTCTGTGCACTTCATTCCTTTACCTAAACTGCCAAAGAAACAGCCAAATTACTAGTGCTGCATGTTTTTAAATTACATGGTTTACCTGTAGATGTTGTGTCAGACAGGGGCTCTCAATTCACATCCAACTTCTGGAAGGCATTCTGTAATCTTCCGGGTGCCTCTCTGAGTCTGTCTTCAGGATTCCACCCACAGACTGAGTGGGCCAACCAACAGCTGGAGACAGTGTTGTGGTGTCTGGTCTCCCTGAACCTCTCCGCGTGGAGTCAGCAGCTACCCTGGGTCAAGTACGCCATAAACTCTCATCCAGCCTCATCCATCGGTCTTCCCCTTTTGAGTGCTGCCTTGGCTCCCAACCTCCACTGTTTCCTGCCCAGGAGGAGGAGGTTGGTATTACATCTGCCGAGGCATTCATCCACCGTTGTCAGCGGATATGGAGGCCCTTCTCCATGCCTCTGCTAGGATCAAGCGTCAAGCTGACCGCCATCGCTCCAAGGCCCCACGTTACCGCCAGGGACAGCGTTTGTGGCTTTTAACCTGAGACCTGCCCTCAAGGGGATTCCTGCAAGCTTGCCCCCCCCCCCCCCACTTCATCGGTCCCTTTTCCCATTGCTAAAGTCATCAGCCCTCCTGCCATCCGTCTCAAGCTCGCCTTCGCTCTCTGCCGCATTCATCTCACCTTCCATGTGACCCGCATCAAACCTTTCATGAGCCACCCCCTGTGTCCTGTCCCCAAACCTACCCCCCCCCCCCCAAATGGCTCATCGATGGGGCAGAGGCCTTCACAGTGCGTCGACTGCTGGACGTTCATCGCCGGGCCGTGGCCTCCAGTACCTTGTGGACTGGGAGGGCTACAGTCCTGACGAGAGGTGCAGGGTCCCCACCTGTAACATCCTGGACCCCTCTCTCATCAGGGACTTCTATTGCCAGCACACAGCTCTACCTGCCGTGAAGCCAGGAGGCATCTGGAAAGGTGGGGGGGGAGGTTACTGGCAGTACCTCCAGTTAAACTTTGTCTTTTTGTGTGTTTTCCCCCTAGCTGTCAATCTGTGGTTTTGTGTTGCCATGTGCTCTTGTTTGTTTTCATGCCCTGTGTGCTCCTGTCCCTGCTCCTGCTCCACTCCGGCCCCTGTATTACTGAGTTCTCCACCTCTCACCTGTTTCTCATTATTACCTGTTCTGCTGCCACTTCTGTCTCATTGTGCTCCACCAATCATATGCCTCTCTGTTTATGCTTAGTGTATTTCAGTCCTGTGTTTTCACCAGATTGTGCCAGTAAATTTTCCTGAGCCTTTCCAGCATTCGTATCTGTACTCTGTCCGTCTGAATATCGACTCTGCCTGTTTCCTGATTCTGGTTTTTGGATTTCTCTGGATGTTTTGATTCTGCCTGAACTTTGACACCGATTTTGTTTGCACCTCATGATTTGTTACTCAATTAATATCACTTTGTGCACAGTACTGGGTCTGTAATTGGATCCCTGCTCCAGCGTCCTGACACAGTTACAGTACCGGTGGGGATGAGTTTGTCACTGTATAACACTGTGGTAAAGTACTGGTGGGGACAGGTCTGTCACTGTATAACACCGGGGTACAGTACCAGTGGAGATGGGTCTGTCACTGTGTAACACTGGGATACAGTACCATTGGGGACGGGTCTGTCACTATATAACATGGGGTACAGTACCAGTGGTGACGGGTCTGTCACTGTGTAACACTGGGATACAGTACCATTGGGGACGGGTCTGTCACTATATAACATGGGGTACAGTACCAGTGGTGACGGGTATGTCACTGTGTAACACTGGGGTACAGTACTGTCACTGTGTAACACCAGCATACAGGTATTGGTGGGGACAGATTATTGGAAGTTCAGCATTTTCTAGAAAAATAATTACTAGAAAAAATTCAGTGATACAGTACATGCATACAGGTGATAATATAAAATTACAAGGAAGCATAGGAAAGCTAAAGTGGAAGAAAACTGAGAATTCTACAACCCAATCCTGCACAGCATGGATGCCATCTCACTTGCTGAATTCCTCCAACATTTTGTGTGCACTGTGTCGTTTCCCAGTCCGGACGCTGTCACCAGTGATGTTCCCCAGCGACCGGTGTTGGATTTGCTGTTGTTTATTTTAACATTTATATTAACATTTTATATTATGTATATTAACAGTTTTGATGAGAATGTGGTTAGAATGATCAATAAGTCAGTTTGTAGGCTTATGTTAGAAAGGGATCTAGTTTGACAGGAAACTAAACTGAACAATAGTAGATGGAATTGAACTCAGACAAATGCAAAGTGATGCATATGAAGTGAGAGGCACAGGACTGACACAGGAAGTAGCAGGGTACTGCGGAACAGAAGGCCGAGGGCTGCTAGTACAGTACATAGTTCCTAGCAGTGGCGACACAAATGGACATGATGGTGACAAGACATTTGGCACTCATTCCTTCATCGTGCAGGGCACTGAGTGCAAGAGTTGGGGTATCACGTTACAGCTGTACAAGATTTTGGTGACACCTCACTTGGAGTGATGTGTGGTCAGTAGAGAAAGTCTGGTCACTATTATTAAGCTGGAGAGGTGCAAAAATTTTTATCTAGATTCATAGTCATAAAGTGTACTACCAGACAGAAACAGGCTCTTTGGCCCATCTAGTCTGTGATGAACTATTATTCTGCCTAATCCCATCGACCCACACCTCGACCATAGTGTTACACACCCTTCCATGTACCTATTCGCAAGGATGCTCAGCAACTGAAGGAATTGGTAATATTGAGAGACTTGACAGGCTGCATTGGCAGCAACATCTCTTCCATGGTCTCCATCAGCACAGTGCACCACAGGGCTGTGTGCTTAGCCCCCTGCTGTGCCCACTTCATACTTATAGCTGTGAGGCCAAGCACAGCTCGAATGCCACATTCAAGGTTGCTGATGACACCACTGCTGTTGGCCAATCTAAGATGGTGACGAATCAGCATACAGGAGGGATATTGAAAATCTGGCTGAATGGTGCCACAACAACAACCCCTCACTCAAGGACAACGTAGTTCTATAAACCAGGTCTTCTTCGGGGGAATCACAGGTGGAAAGGGTCCGTAACTTTAAATTTCTTGGTGTAATGATTCTAGACAATCTGTTCTGGGCCCAGCACACAAGTCCCATTACAAACAGCACAACTGCCCAGTCCGTCCTGGGTGAAGGAATGGAGACTGCCCAGACCGTCCTGGGTGAGGGAATGGAGACTGCCCAGTCCGTCCTGGGTGAGGGAATGGGGACTGCCCAGTCGGTCCTGGGAGAAGGAATGGAGACTGCCCAGTCCGTCATGGGTGAGGGAATGGAGACTGCCCAGTCCGTCATGGGTGAGGGAATGGAGACTGCCCAGTCCGTCCTGGGTGAAGGAATGGGGACTGCCCAGTACATCCTAGGTGAGGGAATGGAGACTGCCCAGTCCATCCTGGGTGAGGGAAAGGAGACTGCCCAGTCCGTCATGGGTGAGGGAATGGAGACTGCCCAGTCCGTCCTGGGTGAGGGAATGGGGACTGCCCAGTCGGTCCTGGGTGAAGGAATGGAGACTGCCCAGTCCGTCATGGGTGAGGGAATGGGGACTGCCCAGTCCGTCCTGGGTGAAGGAGTGGAGACTGCCCAGTCCGTCCTGGGTGAGGGAATGGAGACTGCCCAGTCCGTCCTGGGTGAAGGAATGGAGACTGCCCAGTCCGTCCTGGGTGAAGGAATGGAGACTGCCCAGTCCGTCCTGGGTGAGGGAATGGAGACTGCCCAGTCCGTCCTGGGTGAGGGAATGGAGACTGCCCAGTCCGTCCTGGGTGAAGGAATGGAGACTGCCCAGTCCGTCCTGGGTGAGGGAATGGAGACTGCCCAGTCCGTCCTGGGTGAGGGAATGGAGACTGCCCAGTCCGTCATGTGTGAGGGAATGGAGACTGCCCAGTCCGTCATGGGTGTGGGAATGGGGACTGCCCAGTCCGTCATGGGTGAGGGAATGGAGACTGCCCAGTCCGTCCTGGGTGAACGAATGGGGAATGCCCTGTCCGTCCTGGGTGAGGGAATGGAGACTGCCCAGTCCATCCTGGGTGAGGGAATGGAGACTGCCCAGTCCATCCTGGGTGAAGGAATGGGGACTGCCCAGTCCGTCATGGGTCAGGGAATGGGGACTGCCCAGTCCGTCCTGGGTGAGGGAATGGAGACTGCCCAGTCCGTCCTGGGTGTGGGAATGGGGACTGCCCAGTCCGTCATGGGTGAGGGAATGGAGACTGCCCAGTCCGTCCTGGGTGAACGAATGGGGAATGCCCTGTCCGTCCTGGGTGAGGGAATGGAGACTGCCCAGTCCATCCTGGGTGAGGGAATGGAGACTGCCCAGTCCATCCTGGGTGAAGGAATGGGGACTGCCCAGTCCGTTATGGGTCAGGGAATGGGGACTGCCCAGTCCGTACTGGGTGAGGGAATGGAGACTGCCCAGTCCATCCTGGGTGAGGGAATGGGGACTGCCCAGTGTGTCATGGGTGAGGGAATGGAGACTGCCCAGTGTGTCATGGGTGAGGGAATGGAGACTGCCCAGTCCGACCTGGGTGAGGAAATGGAGACTGCGCAGTCCGTCATGGGTGAGGGAATGGAGACTGCCCAGTCCGTCCTGGGAGAGGGAATGGAGACTGCCCAGTCCATCCTGGGTGAAGGAATGGGGACTGCCCAGTCCGTCATGGGTCAGGGAATGGGGACTGCCCAGTCCGTCCTGGGTGAGGGAATGGAGACTGCCCAGTCCGTCATGGGTGTGGGAATGGGGACTGCCCAGTCCGTCATGGGTGAGGGAATGGAGACTGCCCAGTCCGTCCTGGGTGAACGAATGGGGAATGCCCTGTCCGTCCTGGGTGAGGGAATGGAGACTGCCCAGTCCATCCTGGGTGAGGGAATGGAGACTGCCCAGTCCATCCTGGGTGAAGGAATGGGGACTGCCCAGTCCGTCATGGGTCAGGGAATGGGGACTGCCCAGTCCGTCCTGGGTGAGGGAATGGAGACTGCCCAGTCCATCCTGGGTGAAGGAATGGGGACTGCCCAGTCCGTCATGGGTCAGGGAATGGGGACTGCCCAGTCCGTCCTGGGTGAGGGAATGGAGACTGCCCAGTCCGACCTGGGTGAGGAAATGGAGACTGCGCAGTCCGTCATGGGTGAGGGAATGGAGACTGCCCAGTCCGTCCTGGGAGAGGGAATGGAGACTGCCCAGTCCATCCTGGGTGAGAGAATGGAGACTGCCCAGTGCGTCCTGGGTGAGGGAATGGAGACTGCCCAGTCCGTCCTGGGTGAGGGAATGGAGACTGCCCAGTCCGTCCTGGGTGAGGGAATGGAGACTGCCCAGTCCGTCCTGGGTGAATGAATGGAGACTGCCCAGTCCGTCCTGGGTGAGGGAATGGAGACTGCCCAGTCCGTCCTGGGTGAGGGAATGGAGACTGCCCAGTCCATCCTGGGTGAGAGAATGGAGACTGCCCAGTGCGTCCTGGGTGAGGGAATGGAGACTGCCCAGTCCGTCCTGGGTGAGGGAATGGAGATTGCCCAGTCCGTCCTGGGTGAAGGAATGGAGACTGCCCAGTCCGTCCTGGGTGAGGGAATGGAGACTGCCCAGTCCGTCCTGGGTGAGGGAATGGAGACTGCCCAGTCCGTCATGTGTGAGGGAATGGAGACTGCCCAGTCCGTCATGGGTGTGGGAATGGGGACTGCCCAGTCCGTCATGGGTGAGGGAATGGAGACTGCCCAGTCCGTCCTGGGTGAACGAATGGGGAATGCCCTGTCCGTCCTGGGTGAGGGAATGGAGACTGCCCAGTCCATCCTGGGTGAGGGAATGGAGACTGCCCAGTCCATCCTGGGTGAAGGAATGGGGACTGCCCAGTCCGTCATGGGTCAGGGAATGGGGACTGCCCAGTCCGTCCTGGGTGAGGGAATGGAGACTGCCCAGTCCGTCCTGGGTGTGGGAATGGGGACTGCCCAGTGCGTCATGGGTGAGGGAATGGAGACTGCCCAGTCCGTCCTGGGTGAACGAATGGGGAATGCCCTGTCCGTCCTGGGTGAGGGAATGGAGACTGCCCAGTCCATCCTGGGTGAGGGAATGGAGACTGCCCAGTCCATCCTGGGTGAAGGAATGGGGACTGCCCAGTCCGTCATGGGTCAGGGAATGGGGACTGCCCAGTCCGTCCTGGGTGAGGGAATGGAGACTGCCCAGTCCATCCTGGGTGAGGGAATGGGGACTGCCCAGTGTGTCATGGGTGAGGGAATGGAGACTGCCCAGTGTGTCATGGGTGAGGGAATGGAGACTGCCCAGTCCGACCTGGGTGAGGAAATGGAGACTGCGCAGTCCGTCATGGGTGAGGGAATGGAGACTGCCCAGTCCGTCCTGGGAGAGGGAATGGAGACTGCCCAGTCCATCCTGGGTGAAGGAATGGGGACTGCCCAGTCCGTCATGGGTCAGGGAATGGGGACTGCCCAGTCCGTCCTGGGTGAGGGAATGGAGACTGCCCAGTCCGTCATGGGTGTGGGAATGGGGACTGCCCAGTCCGTCATGGGTGAGGGAATGGAGACTGCCCAGTCCGTCCTGGGTGAACGAATGGGGAATGCCCTGTCCGTCCTGGGTGAGGGAATGGAGACTGCCCAGTCCATCCTGGGTGAGGGAATGGAGACTGCCCAGTCCATCCTGGGTGAAGGAATGGGGACTGCCCAGTCCGTCATGGGTCAGGGAATGGGGACTGCCCAGTCCGTCCTGGGTGAGGGAATGGAGACTGCCCAGTCCATCCTGGGTGAGGGAATGGGGACTGCCCAGTGTGTCATGGGTGAGGGAATGGAGACTGCCCAGTGTGTCATGGGTGAGGGAATGGAGACTGCCCAGTCCGACCTGGGTGAGGAAATGGAGACTGCGCAGTCCGTCATGGGTGAGGGAATGGAGACTGCCCAGTCCGTCCTGGGAGAGGGAATGGAGACTGCCCAGTCCATCCTGGGTGAAGGAATGGGGACTGCCCAGTCCGTCATGGGTCAGGGAATGGGGACTGCCCAGTCCGTCCTGGGTGAGGGAATGGAGACTGCCCAGTCCGTCATGGGTGTGGGAATGGGGACTGCCCAGTCCGTCATGGGTGAGGGAATGGAGACTGCCCAGTCCGTCCTGGGTGAACGAATGGGGAATGCCCTGTCCGTCCTGGGTGAGGGAATGGAGACTGCCCAGTCCATCCTGGGTGAGGGAATGGAGACTGCCCAGTCCATCCTGGGTGAAGGAATGGGGACTGCCCAGTCCGTCATGGGTCAGGGAATGGGGACTGCCCAGTCCGTCCTGGGTGAGGGAATGGAGACTGCCCAGTCCATCCTGGGTGAGGGAATGGGGACTGCCCAGTGTGTCATGGGTGAGGGAATGGAGACTGCCCAGTGTGTCATGGGTGAGGGAATGGAGACTGCCCAGTCCGACCTGGGTGAGGAAATGGAGACTGCGCAGTCCGTCATGGGTGAGGGAATGGAGACTGCCCAGTCCGTCCTGGGAGAGGGAATGGAGACTGCCCAGTCCATCCTGGGTGAGAGAATGGAGACTGCCCAGTGCGTCCTGGGTGAGGGAATGGAGACTGCCCAGTCCGTCCTGGGTGAGGGAATGGAGACTGCCCAGTCCGTCCTGGGTGAGGGAATGGAGACTGCCCAGTCCGTCCTGGGTGAAGGAATGGAGACTGCCCAGTCCGTACTGGGTGAAGGAATGGAGACTGCCCAGTCCGTCCTGGGTGAGGGAATGGAGACTGCCCAGTCCGTCCTGGGTGAGGGAATGGAGACTGCCCAGTCCGTCCTGGGTGAAGGAATGGAGACTGCCCAGTCCGTCCTGGGTGAGGGAATGGAGACTGCCCTGCCCAGTCCGTCCTGGGTGAGGGAATGGAGACTGCCCAGTCAGTAATGGGTGAGGGAATGGAGACTGCCCAGTCCGTCCTGGGTGAGGGTATGGAGCCTGCCCAGTCCATCCTGGGTGAAGGAATGGAGACAGCCCAGTCCGTCCTGGGTGAAGGAATGGGGACTGCCCAGTCCGTCCTGGGTGAACGAATGGGGAATGCCCTGTCCGTCCTGGGTGAGGGAATGGAGACTGCCCAGTCCATCCTGGGTGAGGGAATGGAGACTGCCCAGTCCATCCTGGGTGAAGGAATGGGGACTGCCCAGTCCGTCATGGGTCAGGGAATGGGGACTGCCCAGTCCGTCCTGGGTGAGGGAATGGAGACTGCCCAGTCCATCCTGGGTGAAGGAATGGGGACTGCCCAGTCCGTCATGGGTCAGGGAATGGGGACTGCCCAGTCCGTCCTGGGTGAGGGAATGGAGACTGCCCAGTCCGACCTGGGTGAGGAAATGGAGACTGCGCAGTCCGTCATGGGTGAGGGAATGGAGACTGCCCAGTCCGTCCTGGGAGAGGGAATGGAGACTGCCCAGTCCATCCTGGGTGAGAGAATGGAGACTGCCCAGTGCGTCCTGGGTGAGGGAATGGAGACTGCCCAGTGCGTCCTGGGTGAGGGAATGGAGACTGCCCAGTCCGTCCTGGGTGAGGGAATGGAGACTGCCCAGTCCGTCCTGGGTGAAGGAATGGAGACTGCCCAGTCCGTCCTGGGTGAGGGAATGGAGACTGCCCAGTCCGTCCTGGGTGAAGGAATGGAGACTGCCCAGTCCGTCCTGGGTGAGGGAATGGAGACTGCCCAGTCCATCCTGGGTGAGAGAATGGAGACTGCCCAGTGCGTCCTGGGTGAGGGAATGGAGACTGCCCAGTCCGTCCTGGGTGAGGGAATGGAGACTGCCCAGTCCGTCCTGGGTGAAGGAATGGAGACTGCCCAGTCCGTCCTGGGTGAGGGAATGGAGACTGCCCAGTCCGTCCTGGGTGAGGGAATGGAGACTGCCCAGTCCGTCATGTGTGAGGGAATGGAGACTGCCCAGTCCGTCATGGGTGTGGGAATGGGGACTGCCCAGTCCGTCATGGGTGAGGGAATGGAGACTGCCCAGTCCGTCCTGGGTGAACGAATGGGGAATGCCCTGTCCGTCCTGGGTGAGGGAATGGAGACTGCCCAGTCCATCCTGGGTGAGGGAATGGAGACTGCCCAGTCCATCCTGGGTGAAGGAATGGGGACTGCCCAGTCCGTCATGGGTCAGGGAATGGGGACTGCCCAGTCCGTCCTGGGTGAGGGAATGGAGACTGCCCAGTCCGTCCTGGGTGTGGGAATGGGGACTGCCCAGTCCGTCATGGGTGAGGGAATGGAGACTGCCCAGTCCGTCCTGGGTGAACGAATGGGGAATGCCCTGTCCGTCCTGGGTGAGGGAATGGAGACTGCCCAGTCCATCCTGGGTGAGGGAATGGAGACTGCCCAGTCCATCCTGGGTGAAGGAATGGGGACTGCCCAGTCCGTCATGGGTCAGGGAATGGGGACTGCCCAGTCCGTCCTGGGTGAGGGAATGGAGACTGCCCAGTCCATCCTGGGTGAGGGAATGGGGACTGCCCAGTGTGTCATGGGTGAGGGAATGGAGACTGCCCAGTGTGTCATGGGTGAGGGAATGGAGACTGCCCAGTCCGACCTGGGTGAGGAAATGGAGACTGCGCAGTCCGTCATGGGTGAGGGAATGGAGACTGCCCAGTCCGTCCTGGGAGAGGGAATGGAGACTGCCCAGTCCATCCTGGGTGAAGGAATGGGGACTGCCCAGTCCGTCATGGGTCAGGGAATGGGGACTGCCCAGTCCGTCCTGGGTGAGGGAATGGAGACTGCCCAGTCCGTCATGGGTGTGGGAATGGGGACTGCCCAGTCCGTCATGGGTGAGGTAATGGAGACTGCCCAGTCCGTCCTGGGTGAACGAATGGGGAATGCCCTGTCCGTCCTGGGTGAGGGAATGGAGACTGCCCAGTCCATCCTGGGTGAGGGAATGGAGACTGCCCAGTCCATCCTGGGTGAAGGAATGGGGACTGCCCAGTCCGTCATGGGTCAGGGAATGGGGACTGCCCAGTCCGTCCTGGGTGAGGGAATGGAGACTGCCCAGTCCATCCTGGGTGAGGGAATGGGGACTGCCCAGTGTGTCATGGGTGAGGGAATGGAGACTGCCCAGTGTGTCATGGGTGAGGGAATGGAGACTGCCCAGTCCGACCTGGGTGAGGAAATGGAGACTGCGCAGTCCGTCATGGGTGAGGGAATGGAGACTGCCCAGTCCGTCCTGGGAGAGGGAATGGAGACTGCCCAGTCCATCCTGGGTGAGAGAATGGAGACTGCCCAGTGCGTCCTGGGTGAGGGAATGGAGACTGCCCAGTCCGTCCTGGGTGAGGGAATGGAGACTGCCCAGTCCGTCCTGGGTGAGGGAATGGAGACTGCCCAGTCCGTCCTGGGTGAAGGAATGGAGACTGCCCAGTCCGTACTGGGTGAAGGAATGGAGACTGCCCAGTCCGTCCTGGGTGAGGGAATGGAGACTGCCCAGTCCGTCCTGGGTGAGGGAATGGAGACTGCCCAGTCCGTCCTGGGTGAAGGAATGGAGACTGCCCAGTCCGTCCTGGGTGAGGGAATGGAGACTGCCCTGCCCAGTCCGTCCTGGGTGAGGGAATGGAGACTGCCCAGTCAGTAATGGGTGAGGGAATGGAGACTGCCCAGTCCGTCCTGGGTGAGGGTATGGAGCCTGCCCAGTCCATCCTGGGTGAAGGAATGGAGACAGCCCAGTCCGTCCTGGGTGAAGGAATGGGGACTGCCCAGTCCGTCCTGGGTGAAGGAATGGAGACTGCCCAGTCCGTCCTGGGTGAGGGAATGGAAACTGCCCAGTCCGTCGTAGGTGAGGGAATGGAGACTGCCCAGTCCGTCATGGGTCAGGGAATGGGGACTGCCCAGTCCGTCCTGGGTGAAGGAATGGAGACTGCGCAGTCCGTCATGGGTGAGGGAATGGGGACTGCCCAGTCCGTCATGGGTGAGGGAATGGCGACTGCCCAGTCCGTCCTGCGTGAAGGAATGGAGAGTGCCCAGTCCGTCCTGGCTGAAGGAATGGAGACTGCTCAGTCCGTCCTGGGTGAAGGAATGGAGACTGCCCAGTCCGTCCTGGGTGAGGGAATGGAGACTGCCCAGTCCGTCATGGGTCAGGGAATGGAGACTGCCCAGTCCGTCATGGCTAATGGAATGGGACTGCCCAGTCCGTCCTCGGTGAAGGAATGGAGACTGCCCAGTCCGTCCTGGGTGAAGGAATGGAGACTGCCCAGTCCGTCATGGGTCAGGGAATTTAGACGGCCCAGTCCGTCATGGGTCAGGGAATGGAGACGGCCCAGTCCGTCATGGGTCAGGGAATGGAGACTGCCCAGTCCGTCATGGGTGATGGAAAGGGGACTGCCCAGTCCGTCCTGGGTGAAGGAATGGAGACTGCCCAGTCCGTCCTGGGTGAAGGAATGGAGACTGCCCAGTCCGTCCTGGGTGAAGGAATGGAGACTGCCCAGTACGTCTTGGGTGAAGGAATGGGTACTGCCCAGTCCATCCTGGGTGAGGGAATGGAGACTGCCCAGTCCGTCATGGGTGAGGGAATGGAGACTGCCCAGTCGGTCCTGGGTGAGGGAATGGGGACTGCCCAGTCCGTCATGGGTGAAGGAATGGAGACTGCCCAGTCCGTCATGGGTGAAGGAATGGAGACTGCCCAGTCCGTCCTGGGTGAGGGAATGGAGACTGCCCAGTCCGTCCTGGGTGAGGGAATGGAGACTGCCCAGTCCGTCCTGGGTGAGGGAATGGAGACTGCCCAGTCCGTCATGGGTGAAGGAATGGAGACTGCCCAGTCCGTCCTGGGTGAGGGAATGGAGACTGCCCAGTCAGTCCTGGGTGAGGGAATGGGGACTGCCCAGTCCATCATGGGTCAGGGAATGGAGACTGCCCAGTCCGTCCTGGGTGAGGGAATGGAGACTGCCCAGTCCGTCATAGGTGAGGGAATGGAGACTGCCCAGTCAGTCCTGGGTGAGGGAATGGAGACTGCCCAGTCCGTCATGGGTCAGGGAATGGAGACTGCCCAGTCCGTCATGGGTGAAGGAATGGAGACTGCCCAGTACGTCTTTGGTGAAGGAATGGGGACTGCCCAGTCCATCCTGGGTGAGGGAATGGAGACTGCCCAGTCCTTCATGGGTGAGGGAATGGAGACTGCCCAGTCCGTCCTGGGTGAGGGAATGGGGACCGCCCAGTCCGTCCTGGGTGACGGAATGGAGACCGCCCAGTCCGTCCTGGGTGAGGGAATGGAGACTGCCCAGTCCGTCCTGGCTGAGGGAATGGAGACCGCCCAGTCCGTCCTGGGTGAGGGAATGGAGACCGCCCAGTCCGTCCTGGGTGAGGGAATGGAGACAGCCCAGTCGTCATGGGTGAAGGAATGGAGACCGCCCAGTCCGTCCTGGGTGAAGGAATGGAGACCGCCCAGTCCGTCCTGGGTGAAGGAATGGAGACAGCCCAGTCCGTCCTTGGTGAAGGAATGGAGACCGCCCAATCCATCCTGGGTGAAGGAATGTAGACTGCCCAGTCCGTCCTGGGTGAAGGAATGGAGACCGCCCAGTCCGTCCTGGTTGAGGGAATGGAGACTGCCCAGTCCGTCCTGGGAGAAGGAAGTTAGACTGCCCAGTCCGTCCTGGGTGAGGGAATGGGGACTGCCCAGTCCGTCCTGGGTGAGGGAATGGGGACTGCCCAGTCCGTCCTGGGTGAGGGAATGGGGACTGCCCAGCCCGTCATGGGAGAAGGAATGGAGACTGCCCAGTCCGTCATGGGTGAGGGAATGGAGACTGCCCAGTCCGTCCTGGGTGAGGGAATGGGGACTGCCCAGTCCGTCCTGGGTGAGGGAATGGGGACTGCCAAGTCCGTCCTGGGTGAGGGAATGGGGACTGCCCAGTCTGTCCTGGGAGAAGGAATGGAGACTGCCCAGTCCGTCATGGGTGAGCGAATGGGGACTGCCCAGTCCGTCATGGGTGAGGGAATGGGGACTGCCCAGTCCGTCATGTGTGAGGGAATGGAGACTGCCCAGTCCGTCATGGTAGAAGGAATGGAGACTGCCCAGTCCGTCCTGGGTGAGTGAATGGAGGCTGCCCAGTCCTTCATGGGTGAGGGAATGGAGACTGCCCAGTCCGTCCTGGGTGAAGGAATGGAGACTGCCCAGTCCGTCATGGGTCAGGGAATGGATACTGCCCAGTCCGTCATTGGTGATGGAATGGAGACTGCCCAGTCCGTCATGGGTGATGGAATGGAGACTGCCCAGTCCGTCATGGGTGATGGAATGGAGACTGCCCAGTCCGTCATGGGTGAGGGAATGGAGACTGCCCAGTCCATCCTGGGTCAAAGAATGGGGACTGCCCAGTCCGTCCTGGGTGAGGGATTGGAGACTGCCCTGTCCGTCCTGGGTGAGGGAATGGAGACTGCCCAGTCCGTCCTGGCTGAAGGAATGGAGACTGCCCAGTCCGTCCTGGGTGAGGGAATGGAGACTGCCCAGTCCATCCTGGGTGAGGGAATGGGGACTGCCCAGTCCGTCATGTGTGAGGGAATGGAGACTGCCCAGTCCGTCATGTGTGACGGAATGGGGACTGCCCAGTCCGTCATGTGTGAGGGAATGGAGACTGCCCAGTCCGTCATGGTAGAAGGAATGGAGACTGCCCAGTCCGTCCTGGGTGAGTGAATGGGGACTGCCCAGTCCTTCATGGGTGAGGGAATGGAGACTGCCCAGTCCGTTCTGGGTGAAGGAATGGAGACTGCCCAGTCCGTCATGGGTCACGGAATGGAGACTGCCCAGTCCGTCCTTGGTGAGGGAATGGAGACTGCCCAGTCCGTCCTGGGAGAAGGAAGGGAGACTGCCCAGTCCGTCCTGGGTGAGGGAATGTGGACAGCCCAGTCCGTCCTGGGTGAGGGAATAGGGACAGCCCAGTCCGTCCTGGGTGAAGGAATGGGGACTGCCCAGTCCGTCCTGGGTGAGGGAATGGAGACCGCCCAGTCCGTCATGGGTGAGGGAATGGGGACTGCCCAGTCCGTCATGGGTGAGGGAATGGGGACTGCCCAGTCCGTCATGTGTGAGGGAATGGAGACTGCCCAGTCCGTCATGGTAGAAGAAATGGAGACTGCCCAGTCCGTCCTGGGTGAGTGAATGGAGGCTGCCCAGTCCTTCATGGGTGAGGGAATGGAGACTGCCCAGTCCGTCCTGGGTGAAGGAATGGAGACTGCCCAGTCCGTCATGTGTCAGGGAATGGAGACTGCCCAGTCCGTCCTTGGTGAGGGAATGGAGACTGCCCAGTCCGTCCTGGGAGACGGAAGGGAGACTGCCCAGTCCGTCCTGGGTGAGGGAATGGAGACAGCCCAGTCCATCCTGGGTGAAGGAATGGAGACAGCCCAGTCCGTCCTTGGTGAGGGAATGGAGACTGCCCAGTCCGTCCTGGGAGACGGAAGGGAGACTGCCCAGTCCGTCCTGGGTGAGGTAATGGAGACTGCCCAGTCCATCCTGGGTGAGGGAATGCAGACTGCTCAGTCCGTCCTGGGTGAAGGAATGGAGACTGCCCAGTCCGTCCTGGGAGACGGAATGGAGACTGCCCAGTCCGTCCTGGGAGACGGAATGGAGACTGTCCAGTCCGTCCTGGGTGAGGGAATGGAGACATCCCGGTCCATCCTGGGTGAAGGAATGGAGACTGCCCAGTCCATCCTGGGTGAGGGAATGGAGACTGCCCAGTCCGTCCTGGGTGAGGGAATGGAGACAGCCCAGTCCGTCATGGTTGAGGGAATGGGGACTGCCCAGTCCATCCTGGGAGAATGAAGGGAGACTGCCCAGTCCGTCATGGGTGAGGGAATGGGGACTGCCCAGTCCATCATGGGTGAGGGAATGGGGACTGCCCAGTCCGTCATGTGTGAGGGAATGGAGACTGCCCAGTCCGTCATGTGTGACGGAATGGAGACTGCCCAGTCCGTCATGTGTGAGGGAATGGAGACTGCCCAGTCCGTCATGGTAGAAGGAATGGAGACTGCCCAGTCCGTCCTGGGTGAGTGAATGGGGACTGCCCAGTCCTTCATGGGTGAGGGAATGGAGACTGCCCAGTCCGTTCTGTGTGAAGGAATGGAGACTGCCCAGTCCGTCATGGGTCACGGAATGGAGACTGCCCAGTCCGTCCTTGGTGAGGGAATGGAGACTGCCCAGTCCGTCCTGGGAGAAGGAAGGGAGACTGCCCAGTCCGTCCTGTGTGAGGGAATGGAGACTGTCCAGTCCGTCCTGGGTGAGGGAATGGAGACTGCCCAGTCCGTCCTGAGTGAAGGAATGGAGACTGCCCAGTCCGTCCTGCGTGAGGGAATGGAGACTGCCCAGTCCGTCATGGGTGAGCGAATGGAGACTGCCCAGTCCGTCCTGGGTGAGGGAATGGAGACCGCCCAGTCCGTCCTGGCTGAGGGAATGGAGACCGCCCAGTCCGTCCTGGGTGAAGAAATGGAGACCGCCCAGTCCGTCCTGGGTGAGGGAATGGAGACAGCCCAGTCGTCATGGGTGAAGGAATGGAGACTGCCCAGTCCGACCTGCGTGAGGGAATGGAGACTGCCCAGTCCGTCATGGGTGAGGGAATGGAGACTGCCCAGTCCATCCTGGGTAAAGGAGTGGGGACTGCCCAGTCCGTCATGGGTGAAGTAATGGGGACTGCCCAGTCCGTCCTGGGTGAGGGAATGGGGACTGCCCAATCCGTCCTGGGTGAGGGAATGGAGACCGCCAAGTCCGTCCTGGGTGAGGGAATGGAGACCGCCCAGTCCGTCATGGGTGAGGGAATGCAGACCGCCCAGTCCGTCATGGGTGAGGGAATGGGGACCGCCCAGTCCGTCCTGGGTGACGGAATGGAGACCGCCCAGTCCGTCCTGGGTGAGGGAATGGAGACTGCCCAGTCCGTCCTGGCTGAGGGAATGGAGACCGCCCAGTCCGTCCTGGGTGAGGGAATGGAGACCGCCCAGTCCGTCCAGGGTGAGGGAATGGAGACAGCCCAGTCGTCATGGGTGAAGGAATGGAGACCGCCCAGTCCGTCCTGGGTGAACGAATGGAGACCGCCCAGTCCGTCATGGGTGAAGGAATTGAGACAGCCCAGTCCGTCCTTGGTGAAGGAATGGAGACCGCCCAATCCATCCTGGGTGAAGGAATGTAGACTGCCCATTCCGTCCTGGGTGAAGGAATGGAGACCGCCCAGTCCGTCCTGGTTGAGGGAATGGAGACTGCCCAGTCCGTCCTGGGAGAAGGAAGTTAGACTGCCCAGTCCGTCCTGGGTGAGGGAATGGGGACTGCCCAGTCCGTCCTGGGTGAGGGAATGGGGACTGTCCAGTACGTCCTGGGTGAGGGAATGGGGACTGCCCAGCCCGTCCTGGGAGAAGGAATGGAGACTGCCCAGTCCGTCATGGGTGAGGGAATGGAGACTGCCCAGTCCGTCCTGGGTGAGGGAATGGAGACAACCCAGTCCGTCATGGGTGAGGGAATGGGGACTGCCCAGTCCGTCCTGGGAGAAGGATGGGAGACTGCCCAGTCCGTCCTGGTTGAGGGAATGGAGACTGCCCAGTCCGTCCTGGGAGAAGGAAGGGAGACTGCCCAGTCCGTCCTGGGTGAGGGAATGTGGACAGCCCAGTCCGTCCTGGGTGAGGGAATAGGGACAGCCCAGTCCGTCCTGGGTGAAGGAATGGGGACTGCCCAGTCCGTCCTGGGTGAGGGAATGGAGACTGCCCAGTCCATCCTGGGTGAGGGAATGCAGACTGCCCAGTCCGTCCTGGGTGAAGGAATGGAGACTGCCCAGTCCGTCCTGGGAGACGGAATGGAGACTGCCCAGTCCGTCCTGGGAGACGGAATGGAGACTGTCCAGTCCGTCCTGGGTGAGGGAATGGAGACAGCCCAGTCCATCCTGGGTGAAGGAATGGAGACTGCCCAGTCCATCCTGGGTGAGGGAATGGAGACTGCCCAGTCCGTCCTGGGTGAGGGAATGGAGACAGCCCAGTCCGTCATGGTTGAGGGAATGGGGACTGCCCAGTCCATCCTGGGAGAAGGAAGGGAGACTGCCCAGTCCGTCATGGGTGAGGGAATGGGGACTGCCCAGTCCGTCCTGGGTGAAGGAATGGAGACTGCCCAGTCCGTCATGTGTCAGGGAATGGAGACTGCCCAGTCCGTCCTTGGTGAGGGAATGGAGACTGCCCAGTCCGTCCTGGGAGACGGAAGGGAGACTGCCCAGTCCGTCCTGGGTGAGGGAATGGAGACAGCCCAGTCCATCCTGGGTGAAGGAATGGAGACAGCCCAGTCCGTCCTTGGTGAGGGAATGGAGACTGCCCAGTCCGTCCTGGGAGACGGAAGGGAGACTGCCCAGTCCGTCCTGGGTGAGGTAATGGAGACTGCCCAGTCCATCCTGGGTGAGGGAATGCAGACTGCTCAGTCCGTCCTGGGTGAAGGAATGGAGACTGCCCAGTCCGTCCTGGGAGACGGAATGGAGACTGCCCAGTCCGTCCTGGGAGACGGAATGGAGACTGTCCAGTCCGTCCTGGGTGAGCGAATGGAGACATCCCGGTCCATCCTGGGTGAAGGAATGGAGACTGCCCAGTCCATCCTGGGTGAGGGAATGGAGACTGCCCAGTCCGTCCTGGGTGAGGGAATGGAGACAGCCCAGTCCGTCATGGTTGAGGGAATGGGGACTGCCCAGTCCATCCTGGGAGAATGAAGGGAGACTGCCCAGTCCGTCATGGGTGAGGGAATGGGGACTGCCCAGTCCATCATGGGTGAGGGAATGGGGACTGCCCAGTCCGTCATGTGTGAGGGAATGGAGACTGCCCAGTCCGTCATGTGTGACGGAATGGAGACTGCCCAGTCCGTCATGTGTGAGGGAATGGAGACTGCCCAGTCCGTCATGGTAGAAGGAATGGAGACTGCCCAGTCCGTCCTGGGTGAGTGAATGGGGACTGCCCAGTCCTTCATGGGTGAGGGAATGGAGACTGCCCAGTCCGTTCTGGGTGAAGGAATGGAGACTGCCCAGTCCGTCATGGGTCACGGAATGGAGACTGCCCAGTCCGTCCTTGGTGAGGGAATGGAGACTGCCCAGTCCGTCCTGGGAGAAGGAAGGGAGACTGCCCAGTCCGTCCTGTGTGAGGGAATGGAGACTGTCCAGTCCGTCCTGGGTGAGGGAATGGAGACTGCCCAGTCCGTCCTGAGTGAAGGAATGGAGACTGCCCAGTCCGTCCTGCGTGAGGGAATGGAGACTGCCCAGTCCGTCATGGGTGAGCGAATGGAGACTGCCCAGTCCGTCCTGGGTGAGGGAATGGAGACCGCCCAGTCCGTCCTGGCTGAGGGAATGGAGACCGCACAGTCCGTCCTGGGTGAGGGAATGGAGACCGCCCAGTCCGTCCTGGGTGAAGAAATGGAGACCGCCCAGTCCGTCCTGGGTGAGGGAATGGAGACAGCCCAGTCGTCATGGGTGAAGGAATGGAGACTGCCCAGTCCGACCTGCGTGAGGGAATGGAGACTGCCCAGTCCGTCATGGGTGAGGGAATGGAGACTGCCCAGTCCATCCTGGGTAAAGGAGTGGGGACTGCCCAGTCCGTCATGGGTGAAGTAATGGGGACTGCCCAGTCCGTCCTGGGTGAGGGAATGGGGACTGCCCAATCCGTCCTGGGTGAGGGAATGGAGACCGCCAAGTCCGTCCTGGGTGAGGGAATGGAGACCGCCCAGTCCGTCATGGGTGAGGGAATGCAGACCGCCCAGTCCGTCATGGGTGAGGGAATGGGGACCGCCCAGTCCGTCCTGGGTGACGGAATGGAGACCGCCCAGTCCGTCCTGGGTGAGGGAATGGAGACTGCCCAGTCCGTCCTGGCTGAGGGAAAGGAGACCGCCCAGTCCGTCCTGGGTGAGGGAATGGAGACCGCCCAGTCCGTCCAGGGTGAGGGAATGGAGACAGCCCAGTCGTCATGGGTGAAGGAATGGAGACCGCCCAGTCCGTCCTGGGTGAACGAATGGAGACCGCCCAGTCCGTCATGGGTGAAGGAATTGAGACAGCCCAGTCCGTCCTTGGTGAAGGAATGGAGACCGCCCAATCCATTCTGGGTGAAGGAATGTAGACTGCCCATTCCGTCCTGGGTGAAGGAATGGAGACCGCCCAGTCCGTCCTGGTTGAGGGAATGGAGACTGCCCAGTCCGTCCTGGGAGAAGGAAGTTAGACTGCCCAGTCCGTCCTGGGTGAGGGAATGGGGACTGCCCAGTCCGTCCTGGGTGAGGGAATGGGGACTGCCCAGTACGTCCTGGGTGAGGGAATGGGGACTGCCCAGCCCGTCCTGGGAGAAGGAATGGAGACTGCCCAGTCCGTCATGGGTGAGGGAATGGAGACTGCCCAGTCCGTCCTGGGTGAGGGAATGGAGACAACCCAGTCCGTCATGGGTGAGGGAATGGGGACTGCCCAGTCCGTCCTGGGAGAAGGATGGGAGACTGCCCAGTCCGTCCTGGTTGAGGGAATGGAGACTGCCCAGTCCGTCCTGGGAGAAGGAAGGGAGACTGCCCAGTCCGTCCTGGGTGAGGGAATGTGGACAGCCCAGTCCGTCCTGGGTGAGGGAATAGGGACAGCCCAGTCCGTCCTGGGTGAAGGAATGGGGACTGCCCAGTCCGTCCTGGGTGAGGGAATGGAGACTGCCCAGTCCATCCTGGGTGAGGGAATGCAGACTGCCCAGTCCGTCCTGGGTGAAGGAATGGAGACTGCCCAGTCCGTCCTGGGAGACGGAATGGAGACTGCCCAGTCCGTCCTGGGAGACGGAATGGAGACTGTCCAGTCCGTCCTGGGTGAGGGAATGGAGACAGCCCAGTCCATCCTGGGTGAAGGAATGGAGACTGCCCAGTCCATCCTGGGTGAGGGAATGGAGACTGCCCAGTCCGTCCTGGGTGAGGGAATGGAGACAGCCCAGTCCGTCATGGTTGAGGGAATGGGGACTGCCCAGTCCATCCTGGGAGAAGGAAGGGAGACTGCCCAGTCCGTCATGGGTGAGGGAATGGGGACTGCCCAGTCCATCATGGGTGAGGGAATGGGGACTGCCCAGTCCATCATGTGTGAGGGAATGGAGACTGCCCAGTCCGTCATGTGTGAGGGAATGTAGACTGCCCAGTCCGTCATGTGTGAGGGAATGGAGACTGCCCAGTCCGTCATGGTAGAAGGAATGGAGACTGCCCAGTCCGTCCTAGGTGAGTGAATGGGGACTGCCCAGTCCTTCATGGGTGAGGGAATGGAGACTGCCCAGTCCGTTCTGGGTGAAGGAATGGAGACTGCCCAGTCCGTCATGGGTCACGGAATGGAGACTGCCCAGTCCGTCCTTGGTGAGGGAATGGAGACTGCCCAGTCCGTCCTGGGAGAAGGAAGGGAGACTGCCCAGTCCGTCCTGTGTGAGGGAATGGAGACTGTCCAGTCCGTCCTGGGTGAGGGAATGGAGAATGCCCAGTCCGTCCTGGGTGAAGGAATGGAGACTGCCCAGTCCATCCTGGGTGAGGGAATGCAGACTGCCCAGTCCGTCCTGGGTGAAGGAATGGAAACTGCCCAGTCCGTCCTGGGTGAAGGAATGGAGACTGCCCAGTCAATCCTGAGTGAAGGAATGGAGACTGCCCAGTCCGTCCTGCGTGAGGGAATGGAGACTGCCCAGTCCGTCATGGGTGAGCGAATGGAGACTGCCCAGTCCGTCCTGGGTGAGGGAATGGAGACCGCCCAGTCCGTCCTGGCTGAGGGAATGGAGACCGCACAGTCCGTCCTGGGTGAGGGAATGGAGACCGCCCAGTCCGTCCTGGGTGAAGAAATGGAGACCGCCCAGTCCGTCCTGGGTGAGGGAATGGAGACAGCCCAGTCGTCATGGGTGAAGGAATGGAGACCGCCCAGTCCGTCCTGGGTGAAGGAATGGAGACTGCCCAGTCCGTACTGGGTGAGGGAATGGAGACTGCCCAGTCCGTCCTGCGTGAGGGAATGGAGACTGCCCAGTCCGTCATGGGTGAGGGAATGGAGACTGCCCAGTCCATCCTGGGTAAAGGAATGGGGACTGCCCAGTCCGTCATGGGTGAAGGAATGGGGACTGCCCAGTCCGTCCTGGGTGAGGGAATGGGGACTGCCCAATCCGTCCTGGGTGAGGGAATGGAGACCGCCAAGTCCGTCCTGGGTGAGGGAATGGAGACCGCCCAGTCCGTCCTGGGTGAGGGAATAGGGACAGCCCAGTCCGTCATGGGTGAGGGAATAGGGACAGCCCAGTCCGTCCTGGGTGAAGGAATGGAGACCGCCCAGTCCGTCCTGGGTGAAGGAATGGAGACAGCCCAGTCCGTCCTTGGTGAAGGAATGGAGACCGCCCAATCCATCCTGGGTGAAGGAATGTAGACTGCCCATTCCGTCCTGGGTGAAGGAATGGAGACCGCCCAGTCCGTCCTGGTTGAGGGAATGGAGACTGCCCAGTCCGTCCTGGGAGAAGGAAGTTAGACTGCCCAGTCCGTCCTGGGTGAGGGAATGGGGACTGACCAGTCCGTCCTGGGTGAGGGAATGGGGACTGCCCAGTCCGTCCTGGGTGAGGGAATGGGGACTGCCCAGCCCGTCCTGGGAGAAGGAATGGAGACAGCCCAGTCCGTCATGGGTGAGGGAATGGAGACTGCCCAGTCCGTCCTGGGTGAGGGAATGGGGACTGCCCAGTCCGTCCTGGGTGAGGGAATGGGGACTGCCAAGTCCGTCCTGGGTGAGGGAATGGGGACTGCCCAGTCCGTCCTGGGAGAAGGAATGGAGACTGCCCAGTCTGTCATGGGTGAGGGAATGGGGACTGCCCAGTCCGTCATGGGTGAGGGAATGGGGACTGCCCAGTCCGTCATGTGTGAGGGAATGGAGACTGCCCAGACCGTCATGGTAGAAGGAATGGAGACTGCCCAGTCCGTCCTGGGTGAGTGAATGGAGGCTGCCCAGTCCTTCATGGGTGAGGGAATGGAGACTGCCCAGTCCGTCCTGGGTGAAGGAATGGAGACTGCCCAGTCCGTCATGGGTCAGGGAATGGAGACTGCCCAGTCCGTCATGGGTGATGGAATGGAGACTGCCCAGTCCGTCATGGGTGATGGAATGGAGACTGCCCAGTCCGTCATGGGTGAGGGAATGGAGACTGCCCAGTCCATCCTGGGTCAAAGAATGGGGACTGCCCAGTCCGTCCTGGGTGAGGGATTGGAGACTGCCCTGTCCGTCCTGGGTGAGGGAATGGAGACTGCCCAGTCCGTCCTGGCTGAAGGAATGGAGACTGCCCAGTCTGTCCTGGGTGAGGGAATGGAGACTGCCCAGTCCATCCTGGGTGAGGGAATGGGGACTGCCCAGTGCATCCTGGGTGAGGGAATGGAGACTGCCCAGTCTGTCCTGGGTGAAGGAATGGAGACTGCCCAGTCCATCCTGGGTGAGGGAATGGAGACTGCCCACTCCATCTTGGGTGAGGGAATGGAGACTGCCCAGTCCATCCTCGGTGAAGGAATGGAGACCGCCCAGTCCGTCCTGGGTGAAGGAATGGAGACAGCCCAGTCCGTCCTTGGTGAAGGAATGGAGACCGCCCAATCCATCCTGGGTGAAGGAATGTAGACTGCCCAGTCCGTCCTGGGTGAAGGAATGGAGACCGCCCAGTCCGTCCTGGTTGAGGGAATGGAGACTGCCCAGTCCGTCCTGGGAGAAGGAAGGTAGACTGCCCAGTCCGTCCTGGGTGAGGGAATGGGGACTGCCCAGTCCGTCCTGGGTGAGGGAATGGGGACTGCCCAGTCCGTCCTGGGTGAGGGAATGGGGACTGCCCAGTCGGTCCTGGGTGAGGGAATGGGGACTGCCCAGCCCGTCCTGGGAGAAGGAATGGAGACTGCCCAGTCAGTCATGGGTGATGGAATGGAGACTGCCCAGTCCGTCCTGGGTGAGGGAATGGGGACTGCCCAGTCCGTCCTGGGTGAGGGATTGGAGACTGCCCTGTCCGTCCTGGGTGAGGGAATGGAGACTGCCCAGTCCGTCCTGGCTGAAGGAATGGAGACTGCCCAGTCCGTCATGGGTCAGGGAATGGAGACTGCCCAGTCCGTCATGGGTGATGGAATGGAGACTGCCCAGTCCGTCATGGGTGATGGAATGGAGACTGCCCAGTCCGTCATGGGTGAGGGAATGGAGACTGCCCAGTCCATCCTGGGTCAAAGAATGGGGACTGCCCAGTCCGTCCTGGGTGAGGGATTGGAGACTGCCCTGTCCGTCCTGGGTGAGGGAATGGAGACTGCCCAGTCCGTCCTGGCTGAAGGAATGGAGACTGCCCAGTCTGTCCTGGGTGAGGGAATGGAGACTGCCCAGTCCATCCTGGGTGAGGGAATGGGGACTGCCCAGTGCATCCTGGGTGAGGGAATGGAGACTGCCCAGTCTGTCCTGGGTGAAGGAATGGAGACTGCCCAGTCCATCCTGGGTGAGGGAATGGAGACTGCCCACTCCATCTTGGGTGAGGGAATGGAGACTGCCCAGTCCATCCTCGGTGAAGGAATGGAGACCGCCCAGTCCGTCCTGGGTGAAGGAATGGAGACAGCCCAGTCCGTCCTTGGTGAAGGAATGGAGACCGCCCAATCCATCCTGGGTGAAGGAATGTAGACTGCCCAGTCCGTCCTGGGTGAAGGAATGGAGACCGCCCAGTCCGTCCTGGGTGAAGGAATGGAGACAGCCCAGTCCGTCCTTGGTGAAGGAATGGAGACCGCCCAATCCATCCTGGGTGAAGGAATGTAGACTGCCCAGTCCGTCCTGGGTGAAGGAATGGAGACCGCCCAGTCCGTCCTGGTTGAGGGAATGGAGACTGCCCAGTCCGTCCTGGGAGAAGGAAGGTAGACTGCCCAGTCCGTCCTGGGTGAGGGAATGGGGACTGCCCAGTCCGTCCTGGGTGAGGGAATGGGGACTGCCCAGTCCGTCCTGGGTGAGGGAATGGGGACTGCCCAGCCCGTCCTGGGAGAAGGATTGGAGACTGCCCAGTCAGTCATGGGTGATGGAATGGAGACTGCCCAGTCCGTCCTGGGTGAGGGAATGGGGACTGCCCAGTCCATCCTGGGTGAGGGAATGGGGACTGCCAAGTCCGTCCTGGGTGAGGGAATGCGGACTGCCCAGTCCGTCCTGGGAGAAGGAATGGAGACTGCCCAGTCCGTCATGGGTGATGGAATGGGGACTGCCCAGTCCGTCATGGGTGAGGGAATGGGGACTGCCCAGTCCGTCATGTGTGAGGGAATGGAGACTGCCCAGTCTGTCCTGGGTGAGGGAATGGAGACTGCCCAGTCCATCCTGGGTGAGGGAATGGGGAATGCCCAGTCCATCCTGGGTGAGGTAATGGAGACTGCCCAGTCCGTCCTGGGTGAAGGAATGGAGACTGCCCAGTCCATCCTGGGTGAGGGATTGGAGACTGCCCTGTCCGTCCTGGGTGAGGGAATGGAGACTGCCCAGTCCGTCCCGGGTGAGGGAATGGGGACTGCCCAGTCCATCCTGGGTGAGGGAATGGAGACTGCCCAGTCCGTCCTGGGTGAAGGAATGGAGACTGCCCAGTCCATCCTGGGTGAGGGAATGGAGACTGCCCAGTCCATCTTAGGTGAGGGAATGGAGACTGCCCAGTCCATCCTGGGTGAAGGAATGGAGACTGCCCATTCCGTCCTGGGTGAAGGAATGGATACTGCCCAGTCCTTCATGGGTGAGGGAATGGAGACTGCCCAGTCCGTCCTGGGAGAAGGAAGGGAGACTGCCCAGTCCGTCCTGGGAGAAGGAAGGGAGAATGACCAGTCTGTCCTGGGTGAGGGAATGGCGACTGCCCAGTCCGTTCTGGGTGAGGGAATGGATACTGCCCAGTCCGTCCTGGGTAAAGCAATGGGGACTGCCCAGTCCATCATGGGTGAAGGAATGGGGACTGCCCAGTCCGTCCTGGGTGAGGGAATGGGGACTGCCCAATCCGTACTGGGTGAGGGAATGGAGACCGCCAAGTCCGTCCTGGGTGAGGGAATGGAGACCGCCCAGTCCGTCATGGGTGAGGGAATGCAGACCGCCCAGTCCGTCATGGGTGAGGGAATGGGGACCGCCCAGTCCGTCCTGGGTGACGGAATGGAGACCGCCCAGTCTGTCCTGGGTGAGGGAATGGAGACCGCCCAGTCCGTCCTGGCTGAGGGAATGGAGACCGCCCAGTCCGTCCTGGGTGAGGGAATGGAGACCGCCCAGTCCGTCCTGGGTGAGGGAATGGAGACAGCCCAGTCGTCATGGGTGAAGGAATGGAGACTGCCCAGTCCGTCCTGGGTGAAGGAATGGAGACCGCCCAGTCCGTCCTGGGTGAAGGAATGGAGACAGCCCAGTCCGTCCTTGGTGAGGGAATGGAGACAACCCAGTCCGTCATGGGTGAGGGAATGGAGACAGCCCAGTCGTCATGGGTGAAGGAATGGAGACCGCCCAATCCATCCTGGGTGAAGGAATGGAGACTGCCCAGTCCGTCCTGGGTGAAGGAATGGAGACCGCCCAGTCCGTCCTGGGTGAGGGAATGGAGACAACCCAGTCCGTCATGGGTGAGGGAATGGGGACTGCCCAGTCCGTCCTGGGAGAAGGATGGGAGACTGCCCAGTCCGTCCTGGTTGAGGGAATGGAGACTGCCCAGTCCGTCCTGGGAGAAGGAAGGGAGACTGCCCAGTCCGTCCTGGGTGAGGGAATGTGGACAGCCCAGTCCGTCCTGGGTGAGGGAATAGGGACAGCCCAGTCCGTCCTGGGTGAAGGAATGGGGACTGCCCAGTCCGTCCTGGGTGAGGGAATGGAGACCGCCCAGTCCATCATGGGTGAGGGAATGGGGACTGCCCAGTCCGTCATGGGTGAGGGAATGGGGACTGCCCAGTCCGTCATGTGTGAGGGAATGGAGACTGCCCAGTCCGTCATGGTAGAAGAAATGGAGACTGCCCAGTCCGTCCTGGGTGAGTGAATGGAGGCTGCCCAGTCCTTCATGGGTGAGGGAATGGAGACTGCCCAGTCCGTCCTGGGTGAAGGAATGGAGACTGCCCAGTCCGTCATGGGTCAGGGAATGGAGACTGCCCAGTCCGTCCTTGGTGAGGGAATGGAGACTGCCCAGTCCGTCCTGGGAGACGGAAGGGAGACTGCCCAGTCCGTCCTGGGTGAGGGAATGGAGACAGCCCAGTCCATCCTGGGTGAAGGAATGGAGACTGCCCAGTCCATCCTGGGTGAGGGAATGCAGACTGCCCAGTCCGTCCTGGGTGAAGGAATGGAGACTGCCCAGTCCGTCCTGGGAGACGGAATGGAGACTGCCCAGTCCGTCCTGGGAGACGGAATGGAGACTGTCCAGTCCGTCCTGGGTGAGGGAATGGAGACAGCCCAGTCCATCCTGGGTGAAGGAATGGAGACTGCCCAGTCCATCCTGGGTGAGGGAATGGAGACTGCCCAGTCCGTCCTGGGAGAAGGAAGGGAGACTGCCCAGTCCGTCCTGGGAGAAGGAAGGGAGAATGACCAGTCTGTCCTGGGTGAGGGAATGGCGACTGCCCAGTCCGTTCTGGGTGAGGGAATGGATACTGCCCAGTCCGTCCTGGGTAAAGCAATGGGGACTGCCCAGTCCATCATGGGTGAAGGAATGGGGACTGCCCAGTCCGTCCTGGGTGAGGGAATGGGGACCGCCCAGTCCGTCCTGGGTGACGGAATGGAGACCGCCCAGTCTGTCCTGGGTGAGGGAATGGAGACCGCCCAGTCCGTCCTGGCTGAGGGAATGGAGACCGCCCAGTCCGTCCTGGGTGAGGGAATGGAGACCGCCCAGTCCGTCCTGGGTGAGGGAATGGAGACAGCCCAGTCGTCATGGGTGAAGGAATGGAGACTGCCCAGTCCGTCCTGGGTGAAGGAATGGAGACCGCCCAGTCCGTCCTGGGTGAAGGAATGGAGACAGCCCAGTCCGTCCTTGGTGAGGGAATGGAGACAACCCAGTCCGTCATGGGTGAGGGAATGGAGACAGCCCAGTCGTCATGGGTGAAGGAATGGAGACCGCCCAATCCATCCTGGGTGAAGGAATGGAGACTGCCCAGTCCGTCCTGGGTGAAGGAATGGAGACCGCCCAGTCCGTCCTGGGTGAGGGAATGGAGACAACCCAGTCCGTCATGGGTGAGGGAATGGGGACTGCCCAGTCCGTCCTGGGAGAAGGATGGGAGACTGCCCAGTCCGTCCTGGTTGAGGGAATGGAGACTGCCCAGTCCGTCCTGGGAGAAGGAAGGGAGACTGCCCAGTCCGTCCTGGGTGAGGGAATGTGGACAGCCCAGTCCGTCCTGGGTGAGGGAATAGGGACAGCCCAGTCCGTCCTGGGTGAAGGAATGGGGACTGCCCAGTCCGTCCTGGGTGAGGGAATGGAGACCGCCCAGTCCATCATGGGTGAGGGAATGGGGACTGCCCAGTCCGTCATGGGTGAGGGAATGGGGACTGCCCAGTCCGTCATGTGTGAGGGAATGGAGACTGCCCAGTCCGTCATGGTAGAAGAAATGGAGACTGCCCAGTCCGTCCTGGGTGAGTGAATGGAGGCTGCCCAGTCCTTCATGGGTGAGGGAATGGAGACTGCCCAGTCCGTCCTGGGTGAAGGAATGGAGACTGCCCAGTCCGTCATGGGTCAGGGAATGGAGACTGCCCAGTCCGTCCTTGGTGAGGGAATGGAGACTGCCCAGTCCGTCCTGGGAGACGGAAGGGAGACTGCCCAGTCCGTCCTGGGTGAGGGAATGGAGACAGCCCAGTCCATCCTGGGTGAAGGAATGGAGACTGCCCAGTCCATCCTGGGTGAGGGAATGCAGACTGCCCAGTCCGTCCTGGGTGAAGGAATGGAGACTGCCCAGTCCGTCCTGGGAGACGGAATGGAGACTGCCCAGTCCGTCCTGGGAGACGGAATGGAGACTGTCCAGTCCGTCCTGGGTGAGGGAATGGAGACAGCCCAGTCCATCCTGGGTGAAGGAATGGAGACTGCCCAGTCCATCCTGGGTGAGGGAATGGAGACTGCCCAGTCCGTCCTGGGTGAGGGAATGGAGACAGCCCAGTCCGTCATGGTTGAGGGAATGGGGACTGCCCAGTCCATCCTGGGAGAAGGAAGGGAGACTGCCCAGTCCGTCATGGGTGAGGGAATGGGGACTGCCCAGTCCATCATGGGTGAGGGAATGGGGACTGCCCAGTCCGTCATGTGTGAGGGAATGGAGACTTCCCAGTCCGTCATGTGTGAGGGAATGGAGACTGCCCAGTCCGTCATGTGTGAGGGAATGGAGACTGCCCAGTCCGTCATGGTAGAAGGAATGGAGACTGCCCAGTCCGTGCTGGGTGAGTGAATGGGGACTGCCCAGTCCTTCATGGGTGAGGGAATGGAGACTGCCCAGTCCGTTCTGGGTGAAGGAATGGAGACTGCCCAGTCCGTCATGGGTCACGGAATGGAGACTGCCCAGTCCGTCCTTGGTGAGGGAATGGAGACTGCCCAGTCCGTCCTGGGAGAAGGAAGGGAGACTGCCCAGTCCGTCCTGTGTGAGGGAATGGAGACTGTCCAGTCCGTCCTGGGTGAGGGAATGGAGAATGCACAGTCCGTCCTGGGTGAAGGAATGGAGACTGCCCAGTCCATACTGGGTGAGGGAATGCAGACTGCCCAGTCCGTCCTGGGTGAAGGAATGGAAACTGCCCAGTCCGTCCTGGGTGAAGGAATGGAGACTGCCCAGTCCGTCCTGAGTGAAGGAATGGAGACTGCCCAGTCCGTCCTGCGTGAGGGAATGGAGACTGCCCAGTCCGTCATGGGTGAGCGAATGGAGACTGCCCAGTCAGTCCTGGGTGAGGGAATGGAGACCGCCCAGTCCGTCCTGGGTGAAGAAATGGAGACCGCCCAGTCCGTCCTGGGTGAGGGAATGGAGACAGCCCAGTCGTCATGGGTGAAGGAATGGAGACCGCCCAGTCCGTCCTGGGTGAAGGAATGGAGACTGCCCAGTCCGTCATGGGTGAGCGAATGGAGACTGCCCAGTCAGTCCTGGGTGAGGGAATGGAGACCGCCCAGTCCGTCCTGGGTGAAGAAATGGAGACCGCCCAGTCCGTCCTGGGTGAGTGAATGGAGGCTGCCCAGTCCTTCATGGGTGAGGGAATGGAGACTGCCCAGTCCGTCCTGGGTGAAGGAATGGAGACTGCCCAGTCCGTCATGGGTCAGGGAATGGAGACTGCCCAGTCCGTCCTTGGTGAGGGAATGGAGACTGCCCAGTCCGTCCTGGGAGACGGAAGGGAGACTGCCCAGTCCGTCCTGGGTGAGGGAATGGAGACAGCCCAGTCCATCCTCGGTGAAGGAATGGAGACTGCCCAGTCCGTCCTGGGTCACGGAAGGGAGACTGCCCAGTCCGTCATGTGTGAGGGAATGGAGACTGCCCAGTCCGTCATGTGTGAGGGAATGGAGACTGCCCAGTCCGTCATGGTAGAAGGAATGGAGACTGCCCAGTCCGTGCTGGGTGAGTGAATGGGGACTGCCCAGTCCTTCATGGGTGAGGGAATGGAGACTGCCCAGTCCGTTCTGGGTGGAGGAATGGAGACTGCCCAGTCCGTCATGGGTCACGGAATGGAGACTGCCCAGTCCGTCCTGGGTGAAGGAATGGAGACTGCCCAGTCCGTCATGGGTGAGCGAATGGAGACTGCCCAGTCAGTCCTGGGTGAGGGAATGGAGACCGCCCAGTCCGTCCTGGGTGAAGAAATGGAGACCGCCCAGTCCGTCCTGGGTGAGTGAATGGAGGCTGCCCAGTCCTTCATGGGTGAGGGAATGGAGACTGCCCAGTCCGTCCTGGGTGAAGGAATGGAGACTGCCCAGTCCGTCATGGGTCAGGGAATGGAGACTGCCCAGTCCGTCCTTGGTGAGGGAATGGAGACTGCCCAGTCCGTCCTGGGAGACGGAAGGGAGACTGCCCAGTCCGTCCTGGGTGAGGGAATGGAGACAGCCCAGTCCATCCTCGGTGAAGGAATGGAGACTGCCCAGTCCGTCCTGGGTCACGGAAGGGAGACTGCCCAGTCCGTCATGTGTGAGGGAATGGAGACTGCCCAGTCCGTCATGTGTGAGGGAATGGAGACTGCCCAGTCCGTCATGGTAGAAGGAATGGAGACTGCCCAGTCCGTGCTGGGTGAGTGAATGGGGACTGCCCAGTCCTTCATGGGTGAGGGAATGGAGACTGCCCAGTCCGTTCTGGGTGGAGGAATGGAGACTGCCCAGTCCGTCATGGGTCACGGAATGGAGACTGCCCAGTCCGTCCTTGGTGAGGGAATGGAGACTGCCCAGTCCGTCCTGGGAGAAGGAAGGGAGACTGCCCAGTCCGTCCTGTGTGAGGGAATGGAGACTGTCCAGTCCGTCCTGGGTGAGGGAATGGAGAATGCACAGTCCGTCCTGGGTGAAGGAATGGAGACTGCCCAGTCCATACTGGGTGAGGGAATGCAGACTGCCCAGTCCGTCCTGGGTGAAGGAATGGAAACTGCCCAGTCCGTCCTGGGTGAAGGAATGGAGACTGCCCAGTCCGTCCTGAGTGAAGGAATGGAGACTGCCCAGTCCGTCCTGCGTGAGGGAATGGAGACTGCCCAGTCCGTCATGGGTGAGCGAATGGAGACTGCCCAGTCAGTCCTGGGTGAGGGAATGGAGACCGCCCAGTCCGTCCTGGGTGAAGAAATGGAGACCGCCCAGTCCGTCCTGGGTGAGGGAATGGAGACAGCCCAGTCGTCATGGGTGAAGGAATGGAGACCGCCCAGTCCGTCCTGGGTGAAGGAATGGAGACTGCCCAGTCCGTCCTGGGTGAGGGAATGGAGACTGCCCAGTCCGTCCTGCGTGAGGGAATGGAGACTGCCCAGTCCGTCATGGGTGAGGGAATGGAGACTGCCCTGTCCATCCTGGGTAAAGGAATGGGGACTGCCCAGTCCGTCATGGGTGAAGGAATGGGGACTGCCCAGTCCGTCCTGGGTGAGGGAATGGAGACCGCCCAGTCCGTCCTGGGTGAGGGAATGGAGACCGCCCAGTCCGTCCTGGGTGAGGGAATGGAGACCGCCCAGTCCGTCCTGGGTGAGGGAATGGAGACAGCCCAGTCGTCATGGGTGAAGGAATGGAGACCTCCCAGTCCGTCCTGGGTGAAGGAATGGAGACCGCCCAGTCCGTCCTGGGTGAAGGAATGGAGACAGCCCAGTCCGTCCTTGGTGAAGGAATGGAGACCGCCCAATCCATCCTGGGTGAAGGAATGTAGACTGCCCAGTCCGTCCTGGGTGAAGGAATGGAGACCGCCCAGTCCGTCCTGGTTGAGGGAATGGAGACTGCCCAGTCCGTCCTGGGAGAAGGAAGTTAGACTGCCCAGTCCGTCCTGGGTGAGGGAATGGGGACTGCCCAGTCCGTCCTGGGTGAGGGAATGGGGACTGCCCAGTCCGTCCTGGGTGAGGGAATGGGGACTGCCCAGCCCGTCCTGGGAGAAGGAATGGAGACTGCCCAGTCCGTCCTGGGTGAGGGAATGGGGACTGCCCAGTCCGTCCTGGGTGAGGGAATGGGGACTGCCAAGTCCGTCCTGGGTGAGGGAATGGGGACTGCCCAGTCCGTCCTGGGAGAAGGAATGGAGACTGCCCAGTCCGTCATGGGTGAGGGAATGGGGACTGCCCAGTCCGTCATGGGTGAGGGAATGGGGACTGCCCAGTCCGTCATGTGTGAGGGAATGGAGACTGCCCAGTCCGTCATGGTAGAAGGAATGGAGACTGCCCAGTCCGTCCTGGGTGAGTGAATGGAGGCTGCCCAGTCCTTCATGGGTCAGGGAATGGAGACTGCCCAGTCCGTCATGGGTGATGGAATGGAGACTGCCCAGTCCGTCATGGGTGATGGAATGGAGACTGCCCAGTCCGTCATGGGTGAGGGAATGGAGACTGCCCAGTCCATCCTGGGTCAAAGAATGGGGACTGCCCAGTCCGTCCTGGGTGAGGGATTGGAGACTGCCCTGTCCGTCCTGGGTGGGGGAATGGAGACTGCCCAGTCCGTCCTGGCTGAAGGAATGGAGACTGCCCAGTCTGTCCTGGGTGAGGGAATGGAGACTGCCCAGTCCATCCTGGGTGAGGGAATGGGGACTGCCCAGTGCATCCTGGGTGAGGGAATGGAGACTGCCCAGTCTGTCCTGGGTGAAGGAATGGAGACTGCCCAGTCCATCCTGGGTGAGGGAATGGAGACTGCCCAGTCCATCGTGGGTGAGGGAATGGAGACTGCCCAGTCCATCCTCGGTGAAGGAATGGAGACCGCCCAGTCCGTCCTGGGTGAAGGAATGGAGACAGCCCAGTCCGTCCTTGGTGAAGGAATGGAGACCGCCCAATCCATCCTGGGTGAAGGAATGTAGACTGCCCAGTCCGTCCTGGGTGAAGGAATGGAGACCGCCCAGTCCGTCCTGGTTGAGGGAATGGAGACTGCCCAGTCCGTCCTGGGAGAAGGAAGGTAGACTGCCCAGTCCGTCCTGGGTGAGGGAATGGGGACTGCCCAGTCCGTCCTGGGTGAGGGAATGGGGACTGCCCAGTCCGTCCTGGGTGAGGGAATGGGGACTGCCCAGCCCGTCCTGGGAGAAGGAATGGAGACTGCCCAGTCAGTCATGGGTGATGGAATGGAGACTGCCCAGTCCGTCCTGGGTGAGAGAATGGGGACTGCCCAGTCCGTCCTGGGTGAGGGATTGGAGACTGCCCTGTCCGTCCTGGGTGAGGGAATGGAGACTGCCCAGTCCGTCCTGGCTGAAGGAATGGAGACTGCCCAGTCTGTCCTGGGTGAGGGAATGGAGACTGCCCAGTCCATCCTGGGTGAGGGATTGGAGACTGCCCTGTCCGTCCTGGGTGAAGGAATGGGGACTGCCCAGTCCGTCCTGGGAGAAGGAAGGGAGAATGACCAGTCTGTCCTGGGTGAGGGAATGGCGACTGCCCAGTCCGTTCTGGGTGAGGGAATGGATACTGCCCAGTCCGTCCTGGGTAAAGCAATGGGGACTGCCCAGTCCATCATGGGTGAAGGAATGGGGACTGCCCAGTCCGTCCTGGGTGAGGGAATGGGGACTGCCCAATCCGTACTGGGTGAGGGAATGGAGACCGCCAAGTCCGTCCTGGGTGAGGGAATGGAGACCGCCCAGTCCGTCATGGGTGAGGGAATGCAGACCGCCCAGTCCGTCATGGGTGAGGGAATGGGGACCGCCCAGTCCGTCCTGGGTGACGGAATGGAGACCGCCCAGTCTGTCCTGGGTGAGGGAATGGAGACCGCCCAGTCCGTCCTGGCTGAGGGAATGGAGACCGCCCAGTCCGTCCTGGGTGAGGGAATGGAGACCGCCCAGTCCGTCCTGGGTGAGGGAATGGAGACAGCCCAGTCGTCATGGGTGAAGGAATGGAGACTGCCCAGTCCGTCCTGGGTGAAGGAATGGAGACCGCCCAGTCCGTCCTGGGTGAAGGAATGGAGACAGCCCAGTCCGTCCTTGGTGAGGGAATGGAGACAACCCAGTCCGTCATGGGTGAGGGAATGGAGACAGCCCAGTCGTCATGGGTGAAGGAATGGAGAACGCCCAATCCATCCTGGGTGAAGGAATGGAGACTGCCCAGTCCGTCCTGGGTGAAGGAATGGAGACCGCCCAGTCCGTCCTGGGTGAGGGAATGGAGACAACCCAGTCCGTCATGGGTGAGGGAATGGGGACTGCCCAGTCCGTCCTGGGAGAAGGATGGGAGACTGCCCAGTCCGTCCTGGTTGAGGGAATGGAGACTGCCCAGTCCGTCCTGGGAGAAGGAAGGGAGACTGCCCAGTCCGTCCTGGGTGAGGGAATGTGGACAGCCCAGTCCGTCCTGGGTGAGGGAATAGGGACAGCCCAGTCCGTCCTGGGTGAAGGAATGGGGACTGCCCAGTCCGTCCTGGGTGAGGGAATGGAGACCGCCCAGTCCGTCATGGGTGAGGGAATGGGGACTGCCCAGTCCGTCATGGGTGAGGGAATGGGGACTGCCCAGTCCGTCATGTGTGAGGGAATGGAGACTGCCCAGTCCGTCATGGTAGAAGAAATGGAGACTGCCCAGTCCGTCCTGGGTGAGTGAATGGAGGCTGCCCAGTCCTTCATGGGTGAGGGAATGGAGACTGCCCAGTCCGTCCTGGGTGAAGGAATGGAGACTGCCCAGTCCGTCATGGGTCAGGGAATGGAGACTGCCCAGTCCGTCCTTGGTGAGGGAATGGAGACTGCCCAGTCCGTCCTGGGAGACGGAAGGGAGACTGCCCAGTCCGTCCTGGGTGAGGGAATGGAGACAGCCCAGTCCATCCTCGGTGAAGGAATGGAGACTGCCCAGTCCATCCTGGGTGAGGGAATGCAGACTGCCCAGTCCGTCCTGGGTGAAGGAATGGAGACTGCCCAGTCCGTCCTGGGAGACGGAATGGAGACTGCCCAGTCCGTCCTGGGAGACGGAATGGAGACTGTCCAGTCCGTCCTGGGTGAGGGAATGGAGACAGCCCAGTCCATCCTGGGTGAAGGAATGGAGACTGCCCAGTCCATCCTGGGTGAGGGAATGGAGACTGCCCAGTCCGTCCTGGGTGAGGGAATGGAGACAGCCCAGTCCGTCATGGTTGAGGGAATGGGGACTGCCCAGTCCATCCTGGGAGAAGGAAGGGAGACTGCCCAGTCCGTCATGGGTGAGGGAATGGGGACTGCCCAGTCCATCATGGGTGAGGGAATGGGGACTGCCCAGTCCGTCATGTGTGAGGGAATGGAGACTTCCCAGTCCGTCATGTGTGAGGGAATGGAGACTGCCCAGTCCGTCATGTGTGAGGGAATGGAGACTGCCCAGTCCGTCATGGTAGAAGGAATGGAGACTGCCCAGTCCGTGCTGGGTGAGTGAATGGGGACTGCCCAGTCCTTCATGGGTGAGGGAATGGAGACTGCCCAGTCCGTTCTGGGTGAAGGAATGGAGACTGCCCAGTCCGTCATGGGTCACGGAATGGAGACTGCCCAGTCCGTCCTTGGTGAGGGAATGGAGACTGCCCAGTCCGTCCTGGGAGAAGGAAGGGAGACTGCCCAGTCCGTCCTGTGTGAGGGAATGGAGACTGTCCAGTCCGTCCTGGGTGAGGGAATGGAGAATGCCCAGTCCGTCCTGGGTGAAGGAATGGAGACTGCCCAGTCCATCCTGGGTGAGGGAATGCAGACTGCCCAGTCCGTCCTGGGTGAAGGAATGGAAACTGCCCAGTCCGTCCTGGGTGAAGGAATGGAGACTGCCCAGTCCGTCCTGAGTGAAGGAATGGAGACTGCCCAGTCCGTCCTGCGTGAGGGAATGGAGACTGCCCAGTCCGTCATGGGTGAGCGAATGGAGACTGCCCAGTCAGTCCTGGGTGAGGGAATGGAGACCGCCCAGTCCGTCCTGGGTGAAGAAATGGAGACGGCCCAGTCCGTCCTGGGTGAGGGAATGGAGACAGCCCAGTCGTCATGGGTGAAGGAATGGAGACCGCCCAGTCCGTCCTGGGTGAAGGAATGGAGACTGCCCAGTCCGTCCTGGGTGAGGGAATGGAGACTGCCCAGTCCGCCCTGCGTGAGGGAATGGAGACTGCCCAGTCCGTCATGGGTGAGGGAATGGAGACTGCCATGTCCATCCTGGGTAAAGGAATGGGGACTGCCCAGTCCGTCATGGGTGAAGGAATGGGGACTGCCCAGTCCGTCCTGGGTGAGGGAATGGAGACCGCCCAGTCCGTCCTGGGTGAGGGAATGGAGACCGCCCAGTCCGTCCTGGGTGAGGGAATGGAGACCGCCCAGTCCTTCCTGGGTGAGGGAATGGAGACAGCCCAGTCGTCATGGGTGAAGGAATGGAGACCTCCCAGTCCGTCCTGGGTGAAGGAATGGAGACCGCCCAGTCCGTCCTGGGTGAAGGAATGGAGACAGCCCAGTCCGTCCTTGGTGAAGGAATGGAGACCGCCCAATCCGTCCTGGGTGAAGGAATGGAGACCGCCCAGTCCGTCCTGGTTGAGGGAATGGAGACTGCCCAGTCCGTCCTGGGAGAAGGAATGGAGACCGCCCAGTCCGTCCTGGTTGAGGGAATGGAGACTGCCCAGTCCGTCCTGGGAGAAGGAAGTTAGACTGCCCAGTCCGTACTGGGTGAGGGAATGGGGACTGCCCAGTCCGTCCTGGGTGAGGGAATGGGGACTGCCCAGTCCGTCCTGGGTGAGGGAATGGGGACTGCCCAGCCCGTCCTGGGAGAAGGAATGGAGACTGCCCAGTCCGTCATGGGTGAGGGAATGGAGACTGCCCAGTCCGTCCTGGGTGAGGGAATGGGGACTGCCCAGTCCGTCCTGGGTGAGGGAATGGGGACTGCCAAGTCCGTCCTGGGTGAGGGAATGGGGACTGCCCAGTCCGTCCTGGGAGACGGAATGGAGACTGCCCAGTCCGTCATGGGTGAGGGAATGGGGACTGCCCAGTCCGTCATGGGTGAGGGAATGGGGACTGCCCAGTCCGTCATGTGTGAGGGAATGGAGACTGCCCAGTCCGTCATGGTAGAAGGAATGGAGACTGCCCAGTCCGTCCTGGGTGAGTGAATGGAGGCTGCCCAGTCCTTCATGGGTGAGGGAATGGAGACTGCCCAGTCCGTCCTGGGTGAAGGAATGGAGACTGCCCAGTCCGTCATGGGTCAGGGAATGGAGACTGCCCAGTCCGTCATGGGTGATGGAATGGAGACTGCCCAGTCCGTCATGGGTGATGGAATGGAGACTGCCCAGTCCGTCATGGGTGAGGGAATGGAGACTGCCCAGTCCATCCTGGGTCAAAGAATGGGGACTGCCCAGTCCGTCCTGGGTGAGGGATTGGAGACTGCCCTGTCCGTCCTGGGTGAGGGAATGGAGACTGCCCAGTCTGTCCTGGGTGAGGGAATGGAGACTGCCCAGTCCATCCTGGGTGAGGGAATGGGGACTGCCCAGTCCATCCTGGTTGAGGGAATGGAGACTGCCCAGTCTGTTCTGGCTGAAGGAATGGAGACTGCCCAGTCCATCCTGGGTGAAGGAATGGAGACTGCCCAGTCGTCATGGGTGAAGGAATGGAGACCGCCCAGTCCGTCCTGGGTGAAGGAATGGAGACTGCCCAGTCCGTCCTGGGTGAGGGAATGGAGACTGCCCAGTCCGCCCTGCGTGAGGGAATGGAGACTGCCCAGTCCGTCATGGGTGAGGGAATGGAGACTGCCATGTCCATCCTGGGTAAAGGAATGGGGACTGCCCAGTCCGTCATGGGTGAAGGAATGGGGACTGCCCAGTCCGTCCTGGGTGAGGGAATGGAGACCGCCCAGTCCGTCCTGGGTGAGGGAATGGAGACCGCCCAGTCCGTCCTGGGTGAGGGAATGGAGACCGCCCAGTCCGTCCTGGGTGAGGGAATGGAGACCGCCCAGTCCTTCCTGGGTGAGGGAATGGAGACAGCCCAGTCGTCATGGGTGAAGGAATGGAGACCTCCCAGTCCGTCCTGGGTGAAGGAATGGAGACCGCCCAGTCCGTCCTGGGTGAAGGAATGGAGACAGCCCAGTCCGTCCTTGGTGAAGGAATGGAGACCGCCCAATCCGTCCTGGGTGAAGGAATGGAGACCGCCCAGTCCGTCCTGGTTGAGGGAATGGAGACTGCCCAGTCCGTCCTGGGAGAAGGAATGGAGACCGCCCAGTCCGTCCTGGTTGAGGGAATGGAGACTTCCCAGTCCGTCCTGGGAGAAGGAAGTTAGACTGCCCAGTCCGTACTGGGTGAGGGAATGGGGACTGCCCAGTCCGTCCTGGGTGAGGGAATGGGGACTGCCCAGTCCGTCCTGGGTGAGGGAATGGGGACTGCCCAGCCCGTCCTGGGAGAAGGAATGGAGACTGCCCAGTCCGTCATGGGTGAGGGAATGGAGACTGCCCAGTCCGTCCTGGGTGAGGGAATGGGGACTGCCCAGTCCGTCCTGGGTGAGGGAATGGGGACTGCCAAGTCCGTCCTGGGTGAGGGAATGGGGACTGCCCAGTCCGTCCTGGGAGACGGAATGGAGACTGCCCAGTCCGTCATGGGTGAGGGAATGGGGACTGCCCAGTCCGTCATGGGTGAGGGAATGGGGACTGCCCAGTCCGTCATGTGTGAGGGAATGGAGACTGCCCAGTCCGTCATGGTAGAAGGAATGGAGACTGCCCAGTCCGTCCTGGGTGAGTGAATGGAGGCTGCCCAGTCCTTCATGGGTGAGGGAATGGAGACTGCCCAGTCCGTCCTGGGTGAAGGAATGGAGACTGCCCAGTCCGTCATGGGTCAGGGAATGGAGACTGCCCAGTCCGTCATGGGTGATGGAATGGAGACTGCCCAGTCCGTCATGGGTGATGGAATGGAGACTGCCCAGTCCGTCATGGGTGAGGGAATGGAGACTGCCCAGTCCATCCTGGGTCAAAGAATGGGGACTGCCCAGTCCGTCCTGGGTGAGGGATTGGAGACTGCCCTGTCCGTCCTGGGTGAGGGAATGGAGACTGCCCAGTCTGTCCTGGGTGAGGGAATGGAGACTGCCCAGTCCATCCTGGGTGAGGGAATGGGGACTGCCCAGTCCATCCTGGTTGAGGGAATGGAGACTGCCCAGTCTGTTCTGGCTGAAGGAATGGAGACTGCCCAGTCCATCCTGGGTGAGGGAATGGAGACTGCCCAGTCCATCTTGGGTGAGGGAATGGTGACTGCCCAGTCCATCCTCGGTGAAGGAATGGAGACCGCCCAGTCCGTCCTGGGTGAAGGAATGGAGACAGCCCAGTCCGTCCTTGGTGAAGGAATGGAGACCGCCCAATCCATCCTGGGTGAAGGAATGTAGACTGCCCAGTCCGTCCTGGGTGAAGGAATGGAGACCGCCCAGTCCGTCCTGGTTGAGGGAATGGAGACTGCCCAGTCCGTCCTGGGAGAAGGAAGGTAGACTGCCCAGTCCGTCCTGGGTGAGGGAATGGGGACTGCCCAGTCCGTCCTGGGTGAGGGAATGGGGACTGCCCAGTCCGTCCTGGGTGAGGGAATGGGGACTGCCCAGCCCGTCCTGGGAGAAGGAATGGAGACTGCCCAGTCAGTCATGGGTGATGGAATGGAGACTGCCCAGTCCGTCCTGGGTGAGGGAATGGGGACTGCCCAGTCCATCCTGGGTGAGGGAATGGGGACTGCCAAGTCCGTCCTGGGTGAGGGAATGCGGACTGCCCAGTCCGTCCTGGGAGAAGGAATGGAGACTGCCCAGTCCGTCATGGGTGATGGAATGGGGACTGCCCAGTCCGTCATGGGTGAGGGAATGGGGACTGCCCAGTCCGTCATGTGTGAGGGAATGGAGACTGCCCAGTCTGTCCTGGGTGAGGGAATGGAGACTGCCCAGTCCATCCTGGGTGAGGGAATGGCGAATGCCCAGTCCATCCTGGGTGAGGTAATGGAGACTGCCCAGTCCGTCCTGGGTGAAGGAATGGAGACTGCCCAGTCCATCCTGGGTGAGGGATTGGAGACTGCCCTGTCCGTCCTGGGTGAGGGAATGGAGACTGCCCAGTCCGTCCCGGGTGAGGGAATGGGGACTGCCCAGTCCATCCTGGGTGAGGGAATGGAGACTGCCCAGTCCGTCCTGGGTGATGGAATGGAGACTGCCCAGTCCATCCTGGGTGAGGGAATGGAGACTGCCCAGTCCATCTTAGGTGAGGGAATGGAGACTGCCCAGTCCATCCTGGGTGAAGGAATGGAGACTGCCCATTCCGTCCTGGGTGAAGGAATGGATACTGCCCAGTCCTTCATGGGTGAGGGAATGGAGACTGCCCAGTCCGTCCTGGGAGAAGGAAGGGAGACTGCCCAGTCCGTGCTGGGTGAGGGAATGGAGACTGCCCAATCCGTCCTGGGTGAGGGAATGGAGACAGCCCAGTCCGTCATGGGTGAGGGAATGGGGACTGCCCAGTCCATCCTGGGAGAAGGAAGGGAGACTGCCCAGTCCGTCATGGGTGAGGGAATGGGGACTGCCCAGTCCGTCATGGGTGAGGGAATGGGGAATGCCCAGTCCGTCATGTGTGAGGGAATGGAGACTGCCCAGTCCGTCATGTGTGAGGGAATGGAGACTGCCCAGTCCGTCATGGTAGAAGGAATGGGGACTGCCCAGTCCGTCCTGGGTGAGGGAATGGAGACCGCCCAGTCCGTCCTGGGTGAGGGAATGGAGACCGCCCAGTCCGTCCTGGGTGAGGGAATGGAGACCGCCCAGTCCGTCCTGGGTGAGGGAATGGAGACAGCCCAGTCGTCATGGGTGAAGGAATGGAGACCGCCCAGTCCGTCCTGGGTGAAGGAATGGAGACCGCCCAGTCCGTCCTGGGTGAAGGAATGGAGACAGCCCAGTCCGTCCTTGGTGAAGGAATGGAGACCGCCCAATCCATCCTGGGTGAAGGAATGTAGACTGCCCAGTCCGTCCTGGGTGAAGGAATGGAGACCGCCCAGTCCGTCCTGGTTGAGGTAATGGAGACTGCCCAGTCCGTCCTGGGAGAAGGAAGTTAGACTGCCCAGTCCGTCCTGGGTGAGGGAATGGGGACTGCCCAGTCCGTCCTGGGTGAGGGAATGGGGACTGCCCAGTCCGTCCTGGGTGAGGGAATGGGGATTGCCCAGCCCGTCCTGGGAGAAGGAATGGAGACTGCCCAGTCCGTCATGGGTGAGGGAATGGAGACTGCCCAGTCCGTCCTGGGTGAGGGAATGGGGACTGCCCAGTCCGTGCTGGGTGAGGGAATGGGGACTGCCAAGTCCGTCCTGGGTGAGGGAATGGGGACTGCCCAGTCCGTCCTGGGAGAAGGAATGGAGACTGCCCAGTCCGTCATGGGTGAGGGAATGGGGACTGCCCAGTCCGTCATGGGTGAGGGAATGGGGACTGCCCAGTCCGTCATGTGTGAGGGAATGGAGACTGCCCAGTCCGTCATGGTAGAAGGAATGGAGACTGCCCAGTCCGTCCTGGGTGAGTGAATGGAGGCTGCCCAGTCCTTCATGGGTGAGGGAATGGAGACTGCCCAGTCCGTCCTGGGTGAAGGAATGGAGACTGCCCAGTCCGTCATGGGTCAGGGAATGGAGACTGCCCAGTCCGTCATGGGTGATGGAATGGAGACTGCCCAGTCCGTCATGGGTGATGGAATGGAGACTGCCCAGTCCGTCATGGGTGAGGGAATGGAGACTGCCCAGTCCATCCTGGGTCAAAGAATGGGGACTGCCCAGTCCGTCCTGGGTGAGGGATTGGAGACTGCCCTGTCCGTCCTGGGTGAGGGAATGGAGACTGCCCAGTCTGTCCTCGGTGAGGGAATGGAGACTGCCCAGTCCATCCTGGGTGAGGGAATGGGGATTGCCCAGTCCATCCTGGGTGAGGGAATGGAGACTGCCCAGTCTGTCCTGGCTGAAGGAATGGAGACTGCCCAGTCCATCCTGGGTGAGGGAATGGAGACTGCCCAGTCCATCTTGGGTGAGGGAATGGAGACTGCCCAGTCCATCCTCGGTGAAGGAATGGAGACCGCCCAGTCCGTCCTGGGTGAAGGAATGGAGACAGCCCAGTCCGTCCTTGGTGAAGGAATGGAGACCGCCCAATCCATCCTGGGTGAAGGAATGTAGACTGCCCAGTCCGTCCTGGGTGAAGGAATGGAGACCGCCCAGTCCGTCCTGGTTGAGGGAATGGAGACTGCCCAGTCCGTCCTGGGAGAAGGAAGGTAGACTGCCCAGTCCGTCCTGGGTGAGGGAATGGGGACTGCCCAGTCCGTCCTGGGTGAGGGAATGGGGACTGCCCAGTCCGTCCTGGGTGAGGGAATGGGGACTGCCCAGCCCGTCCTGGGAGAAGGAATGGAGACTGCCCAGTCAGTCATGGGTGATGGAATGGAGACTGCCCAGTCCGTCATGGGTGAGGGAATGGAGACTGCCCAGTCCATCCTGGGTCAAAGAATGGGGACTGCCCAGTCCGTCCTGGGTGAGGGATTGGAGACTGCCCTGTCCGTCCTGGGTGAGGGAATGGAGACTGCCCAGTCTGTCCTGGGTGAGGGAATGAAGACTGCCCAGTCCATCCTGGGTGAGGGAATGGGGACTGCCCAGTCCATCCTGGTTGAGGGAATGGAGACTGCCCAGTCTGTTCTGGCTGAAGGAATGGAGACTGCCCAGTCCATCCTGGGTGAGGGAATGGAGACTGCCCAGTCCATCTTGGGTGAGGGAATGGTGACTGCCCAGTCCATCCTCGGTGAAGGAATGGAGACCGCCCAGTCCGTCCTGGGTGAAGGAATGGAGACAGCCCAGTCCGTCCTTGGTGAAGGAATGGAGACCGCCCAATCCATCCTGGGTGAAGGAATGTAGACTGCCCAGTCCGTCCTGGGTGAAGGAATGGAGACCGCCCAGTCCGTCCTGGTTGAGGGAATGGAGACTGCCCAGTCCGTCCTGGGAGAAGGAAGGTAGACTGCCCAGTCCGACCTGGGTGAGGGAATGGGGACTGCCCAGTCCGTCCTGGGTGAGGGAATGGGGACTGCCCAGACCGTCCTGGGTGAGGGAATGGGGACTGCCCAGCCCGTCCTGGGAGAAGGAATGGAGACTGCCCAGTCAGTCATGGGTGATGGAATGGAGACTGCCCAGTCCGTCCTGGGTGAGGGAATGGGGACTGCCCAGTCCATCCTGGGTGAGGGAATGGGGACTGCCAAGTCCGTCCTGGGTGAGGGAATGCGGACTGCCCAGTCCGTCCTGGGAGAAGGAATGGAGACTGCCCAGTCCGTCATGGGTGATGGAATGGGGACTGCCCAGTCCGTCATGGGTGAGGGAATGGGGACTGCCCAGTCCGTCATGTGTGAGGGAATGGAGACTGCCCAGTCTGTCCTGGGTGAGGGAATGGAGACTGCCCAGTCCATCCTGGGTGAGGGAATGGCGAATGCCCAGTCCATCCTGGGTGAGGTAATGGAGACTGCCCAGTCCGTCCTGGGTGAAGGAATGGAGACTGCCCAGTCCATCCTGGGTGAGGGATTGGAGACTGCCCTGTCCGTCCTGGGTGAGGGAATGGAGACTGCCCAGTCCGTCCCGGGTGAGGGAATGGGGACTGCCCAGTCCATCCTGGGTGAGGGAATGGAGACTGCCCAGTCCGTCCTGGGTGAAGGAATGGAGACTGCCCAGTCCATCCTGGGTGAGGGAATGGAGACTGCCCAGTCCATCTTAGGTGAGGGAATGGAGACTGCCCAGTCCATCCTGGGTGAAGGAATGGAGACTGCCCATTCCGTCCTGGGTGAAGGAATGGATACTGCCCAGTCCTTCATGGGTGAGGGAATGGAGACTGCCCAGTCCGTCCTGGGAGAAGGAAGGGAGACTGCCCAGTCCGTGCTGGGTGAGGGAATGGAGACTGCCCAATCCGTCCTGGGTGAGGGAATGGAGACAGCCCAGTCCGTCATGGGTGAGGGAATGGGGACTGCCCAGTCCATCCTGGGAGAAGGAAGGGAGACTGCCCAGTCCGTCATGGGTGAGGGAATGGGGACTGCCCAGTCCGTCATGGGTGAGGGAATGGGGAATGCCCAGTCCGTCATGGTAGAAGGAATGGGGACTGCCCAGTCCGTCCTGGGTGAGGGAATGGAGACCGCCCAGTCCGTCCTGGGTGAGGGAATGGAGACTGCCCAGTCCGTCATGGTAGAAGGAATGGGGACTGCCCAGTCCGTCCTGGGTGAGGGAATGGAGACCGCCCAGTCCGTCCTGGGTGAGGGAATGGAGACTGCCCAGTCCGTCCTGGGTGAGGGAATGGAGACCGCCCAGTCCGTCCTGGGTGAGGGAATGGAGACAGCCCAGTCGTCATGGGTGAAGGAATGGAGACCGCCCAGTCCGTCCTGGGTGAAGGAATGGAGACCGCCCAGTCCGTCCTGGGTGAAGGAATGGAGACAGCCCAGTCCGTCCTTGGTGAAGGAATGGAGACCGCCCAATCCATCCTGGGTGAAGGAATGTAGACTGCCCAGTCCGTCCTGGGTGAAGGAATGGAGACCGCCCAGTCCGTCCTGGTTGAGGGAATGGAGACTGCCCAGTCCGTCCTGGGAGAAGGAAGTTAGACTGCCCAGTCCGTCCTGGGTGAGGGAATGGGGACTGCCCAGTCCGTCCTGGGTGAAGGAATGGGGACTGCCCAGTCCGTCCTGGGTGAGGGAATGGGGACTGCCCAGCCCGTCCTGGGAGAAGGAATGGAGACTGCCCAGTCCGTCATGGGTGAGGGAATGGAGACTGCCCAGTCCGTCCTGGGTGAGGGAATGGGGACTGCCCAGTCCGTGCTGGGTGAGGGAATGGGGACTGCCAAGTCCGTCCTGGGTGAGGGAATGGGGACTGCCCAGTCCGTCCTGGGAGAAGGAATGGAGACTGCCCAGTCCGTCATGGGTGAGGGAATGGGGACTGCCCAGTCCGTCATGGGTGAGGGAATGGGGACTGCCCAGTCCGTCATGTGTGAGGGAATGGAGACTGCCCAGTCCGTCATGGTAGAAGGAATGGAGACTGCCCAGTCCGTCCTGGGTGAGTGAATGGAGGCTGCCCAGTCCTTCATGGGTGAGGGAATGGAGACTGCCCAGTCCGTCCTGGGTGAAGGAATGGAGACTGCCCAGTCCGTCATGGGTCAGGGAATGGAGACTGCCCAGTCCGTCATGGGTGATGGAATGGAGACTGCCCAGTCCGTCATGGGTGATGGAATGGAGACTGCCCAGTCCGTCATGGGTGAGGGAATGGAGACTGCCCAGTCCATCCTGGGTCAAAGAATGGGGACTGCCCAGTCCGTCCTGGGTGAGGGATTGGAGACTGCCCTGTCCGTCCTGGGTGAGGGAATGGAGACTGCCCAGTCTGTCCTGGGTGAGGGAATGGAGACTGCCCAGTCCATCCTGGGTGAGGGAATGGGGATTGCCCAGTCCATCCTGGGTGAGGGAATGGAGACTGCCCAGTCTGTCCTGGCTGAAGGAATGGAGACTGCCCAGTCCATCCTGGGTGAGGGAATGGAGACTGCCCAGTCCATCTTGGGTGAGGGAATGGAGACTGCCCAGTCCATCCTCGGTGAAGGAATGGAGACCGCCCAGTCCGTCCTGGGTGAAGGAATGGAGACAGCCCAGTCCGTCCTTGGTGAAGGAATGGAGACCGCCCAATCCATCCTGGGTGAAGGAATGTAGACTGCCCAGTCCGTCCTGGGTGAAGGAATGGAGACCGCCCAGTCCGTCCTGGTTGAGGGAATGGAGACTGCCCAGTCCGTCCTGGGAGAAGGAAGGTAGACTGCCCAGTCCGTCCTGGGTGAGGGAATGGGGACTGCCCAGTCCGTCCTGGTTGAGGGAATGGGGACTGCCCAGTCCGTCCTGGGTGAGGGAATGGGGACTGCCCAGCCCGTCCTGGGAGAAGGAATGGAGACTGCCCAGTCAGTCATGGGTGATGGAATGGAGACTGCCCAGTCCGTCCTGGGTGAGGGAATGGGGACTGCCCAGTCCATCCTGGGTGAGGGAATGGGGACTGCCAAGTCCGTCCTGGGTGAGGGAATGGGGACTGCCCAGTCCGTCCTGGGAGAAGGAATGGAGACTGCCCAGTCCGTCATGGGTGAGGGAATGGGGACTGCCCAGTCCGTCATGGGTGAGGGAATGGGGACTGCCCAGTCCGTCATGTGTGAGGGAATGGAGACTGCCCAGTCTGTCCTGGGTGAGGGAATGGAGTCTGCCCAGTCCATCCTGGGTGAGGGAATGGGGAATGCCCAGTCCATCCTGGGTGAGGGAATGGAGACTGCCCAGTCCGTCCTGGGTGAAGGAATGGAGACTGCCCAGTCCATCCTGGGTGAGGGATTGGAGACTGCCCTGTCCGTCCTGGGTGAGGGAATGGAGACTGCCCAGTCCGTCCCGGGTGAGGGAATGGGGACTGCCCAGTCCATCCTGGGTGAGGGAATGGAGACTGCCCAGTCCGTCCTGGGTGAAGGAATGGAGACTGCCCAGTCCATCCTGGGTGAGGGAATGGAGACTGCCCAGTCCATCTTAGGTGAGGGAATGGAGACTGCCCAGTCCATCCTGGGTGAAGGAATGGAGACTGCCCATTCCGTCCTGGGTGAAGGAATGGATACTGCCCAGTCCTTCATGGGTGAGGAAATGGAGACTGCCCAGTCCGTCCTGGGAGAAGGAAGGGAGACTGCCCAGTCCGTGCTGGGTGAGGGAATGGAGACTGCCCAATCCGTCCTGGGTGAGGGAAAGGAGACAGCCCAGTCCGTCATGGGTGAGGGAATGGGGACTGCCCAGTCCATCCTGGGAGAAGGAAGGGAGACTGCCCAGTCCGTCATGGGTGAGGGAATGGGGACTGCCCAGTCCGTCATGGGTGAGGGAATGGGGAATGCGCAGTCCGTCATGTGTGAGGGAATGGAGACTGCCCAGTCCGTCATGTGTGAGGGAATGGAGACTGCCCAGTCCGTCATGGTAGAAGGAATGGAGACTGCCCAGTCCGTCCTGGGTGAGTGTATGGGGACTGCCCTGTCCTTCATGGGTGAGGGAATGGAGACTGCCCAGTCCGTCCTGGGTGAAGGAATGGAGACTGCCCAGTCCGTCATGGGTGAGGGAATGGAGACTGTCCAGTCCGTCATGGGTGAGGGAATGGAGACTGCCCAGTCCGTCCTGGGTGAAGGAATGGAGACTGCCCAGTCCATCCTGGGTGAGGGAATGCAGACTGCCCAGTCCGTCCTGGGTGAAGGAATGGAGACTGCCCAGTCCGTCCTGAGTGAAGGAATGGAGACTGCCCAGTCCGTCCTGCGTGAGGGAATGGAGACTGCCCAGTCCGTCATGGGTGAGGGAATGGAGACTGCCCAGTCCGTCCTGGGTGAAAGAATGGGGACTGCCCAGTCCGTCATGGGTGAAGGAATGGGGACTGCCCAGTCCGTCCTGGGTGAGGGAATGGAGACCGCCAAGTCCGTCCTGGGTGAGGGAATGGAGACCGCCCAGTCCGTCATGGGGGAGGGAATGCAGACCGCCCAGTCCGTCATGGGTGAGGGAATGGGGAACGCCCAGACCGTCCTGGGTGACGGAATGGAGACCGCCCAGTCCGTCCTGGGTGAGGGAATGGAGACAGCCCAGTCCGTCCTGGCTGAGGGAATGGAGACCGCCCAGTCCGTCCTGGGTGAGGGAATGGAGACTGCCCAGTCCGTCCTGGGTGAGGGAATGGAGACTGCCCATTCCGTCCTGGGTGAGGGAATGGAGACGGCCCAGTCTGTCCTGGGTGACGGAATGGGGAATGCCCAGTCTGTCCTGGGTGAGGGAATGTAGACTGCCCAGTCCGTCCTGGGTGAGGGAATGGAGACTGCGCAGTCCGTCCTGGGTGAGGGAATGGAGACTGCGCAGTCCGTCCTGCGTGAGGGAATGGAGACTGCCCAGTCCGTCATGGGTCAGGTAATGGAGACTGCCCAGTCCGTCCTGGGTGAAGGAATGGGGACTGCCCAGTCCGTCATGGGTGAGGGAATGGAGACTGCCCAGTCCGACCTGGGTGAGGGAATGGGGACTGCCCAGTCCGTCCTGGTTGAGGGAATGGGGACTGCCCAGTCCGTCCTGGGTGAGGGAATGGGGACTGCCCAGTCCGTCCTGGGAGAAGGAATGGAGACTGCCCAGTCCGTCATGGGTGAGGGAATGTGGACAGCCCAGTCCGTCCTGGGTGAAGGAATGGGGACAGCCCAGTCCGTCCTGGTTGAAGGAATGGGGACTGCCCAGCCCGTCCTGGGTGAGGGAATGGAGACTGCCCAGTCCGTCCTGGGTGAGGGAATGGGGACAGCCCAGTCCGCCCTGGGTGAAGGAATGGAGACTGCCCAGTCCGACCTGGGTGAAGGAATGGGGACTGCCCAGTCCGTCCTGGGAGAAGGAAGGGAGACTGCCCAGTCCGTCCTGGGTGAGGGAATGGAGACTGCCCAGTCCGTCCTGGGTGAGGGAATGGAGACTGCCCAGTCCGTCGTGGGAGAAGGAAGGGAGACTGCCCAGTCCGTCGTGGGAGAAGGAAGCGAGACTGCCCAGTCCGTCCTGAGTGAGGGAATGGAGACTGCTCAGTCTGTCCTGGGTGACGGAATGGGGAATGACCAGTCTGTCCTGGGTGACGGAATGGGGAATGACCAGTCTGTCCTGTGTGAGGGAATGGAGACTGCCCAGTCCGTCCTTTGTGAGGGAATGGAGACTGCCCAGTCCGTCCTGCGTGAGGGAAAAGAGACTGCCCAGTCCATCCTGGGTGAGGGAATGGGGACTTCCCAGTCCATCCTGGGTGAAAGAATGGAGACTGCCCAGTCCGTCCTTTGTGAGGGAATGGAGACTGCCCAGTCCGTCCTGCGTGAGGGAATGGGGACTTCCCAGTCCATCCTGGGTGAAAGAATGGAGACTGCCCAGTCCGTCATGGGTGAGGGAATGGAGACTGCCCAGTCCCTTCTGGGTGAGGGAATGGAGACTGCCCAGTCCGTCCTGGGTGAGGGAATGGAGACTGCCCAGTCCGTCGTGGGTGAAGGAATGGAGACAGCCCAGTCCATCCTGGGTGAGGTAATGGAGACTGCCCAGTCCATCCTGGGTAAAGGAATGGAGACTGCCCAGTCCGTCCTGCGTGAAGGAATGGAGACTGCCCAGTCCGTCATGGGTGAAGGAATGGAGACTGCCCAGTCCGTCCTGGGTGAAGGAATGGAGACTGCCCAGTCCGTCATGGATGAGGGAATGGGGACTGCCCAGTCCGTCATGGATGAGGGAATTGAGACTGCGCAGTCCGTCCTGGGTGAAGGAATGGAGACTGCCCAGTCCGTCCTGGGTGAAGGAATGGAGACTGCCCAGTCCGTCATGGGTGAGGGAATGGAGACTGCCCTGTCCGTCCTGGGTGTGGGAATGGAGACTGCCCAGTCCGTCCTGGGTGAAGGAATGGAGACTGCCCAGTCCGTCATGAGTGAAGGAATGGGGACTGCCCAGTCCGTCCTGGGTGAGGGAATGGAGACTGCCCAGTCCGTCATGAGTGAAGGAATGGAGACTGCCCAGTCCGTCCTGGGTGAAGGAATGGAGACTGCCCCGTCCGTCCTGGGTGAGGGAATTGGGACTGCCCAGTCTGTCCTGGGTGAAGGAAAGGAGACTGCCCAGTCCGTCCTGGGTGAAGGAATGGAGACTGCCCAGTCCGTCCTGGGTGAGGGAATGGGGACTGCCCAGACCGTCCTGGGTGAAGGAATGGAGACTGCCCAGTCCGTCCTGGGTGAGGGAATGGAGACTGCCCAGTCCGTCCTGGCTGAGGGAATGGGGACTGCCCAGTCCGTCCTGGGTGAGGGAATGGGGACTGCCCAGTCCGTCCTGGGTGAGGGAATGGAGACTGCCCAGTCCGTCCTGGGTAAGGGAATGGAGACTGCCCAGTCCGTCCTGGGTGAGGGAATGGGGACTGCCCAGTCCGTCCTGGGAGAAGGAATGGAGACTGCCCAGTCCGTCATGGGTGAGGGAATGGGGACTGCCCAGTCCGTCATGGGTGAGGGAATGGGGACTGCGCAGTCCGTCATGTGTGAGGGAATGGAGACTGCCCAGTCCGTCATGGTAGAAGGAATGGAGACTGCCCAGTCCGTCCTGGGTGAGTGAATGGAGGCTGCCCAGTCCTTCATGGGTGAGGGAATGGAGACTGCCCAGTCCGTCCTGGGTGAAGGAATGGATACTGCCCAGTCCGTCATGGGTCAGGGAATGGAGACTGCCCAGTCCGTCATGGGTGATGGAATGGAGACTGCCCAGTCCGTCATGGGTGATGGAATGGAGACTGCCCAGTCCGTCATGGGTGAGGGAATGGAGACTGCCCAGTCCATCCTGGGTCAAAGAATGGGGACTGCCCAGTCCGTCCTGGGTGAGGGATTGGAGACTGCCCTGTCCGTCCTGGGTGAGGGAATGGAGACTGCCCAGTCTGTCCTGGGTGAGGGAATGGAGACTGCCCAGTCCATCCTGGGTGAGGGAATGGGGATTGCCCAGTCCATCCTGGGTGAGGGAATGGAGACTGCCCAGTCTGTCCTGGCTGAAGGAATGGAGACTGCCCAGTCCATCCTGGGTGAGGGAATGGAGACTGCCCAGTCCATCTTGGGTGAGGGAATGGAGACTGCCCAGTCCATCCTCGGTGAAGGAATGGAGACCGCCCAGTCCGTCCTGGGTGAAGGAATGGAGACAGCCCAGTCCGTCCTTGGTGAAGGAATGGAGACCGCCCAATCCATCCTGGGTGAAGGAATGTAGACTGCCCAGTCCGTCCTGGGTGAAGGAATGGAGACCGCCCAGTCCGTCCTGGTTGAGGGAATGGAGACTGCCCAGTCCGTCCTGGGAGAAGGAAGGTAGACTGCCCAGTCCGTCCTGGGTGAGGGAATGGGGACTGCCCAGTCCGTCCTGGTTGAGGGAATGGGGACTGCCCAGTCCGTCCTGGGTGAGGGAATGGGGACTGCCCAGCCCGTCCTGGGAGAAGGAATGGAGACTGCCCAGTCAGTCATGGGTGATGGAATGGAGACTGCCCAGTCCGTCCTGGGTGAGGGAATGGGGACTGCCCAGTCCATCCTGGGTGAGGGAATGGGGACTGCCAAGTCCGTCCTGGGTGAGGGAATGGGGACTGCCCAGTCCGTCCTGGGAGAAGGAATGGAGACTGCCCAGTCCGTCATGGGTGAGGGAATGGGGACTGCCCAGTCCGTCATGGGTGAGGGAATGGGGACTGCCCAGTCCGTCATGTGTGAGGGAATGGAGACTGCCCAGTCTGTCCTGGGTGAGGGAATGGAGTCTGCCCAGTCCATCCTGGGTGAGGGAATGGGGAATGCCCAGTCCATCCTGGGTGAGGGAATGGAGACTGCCCAGTCCGTCCTGGGTGAAGGAATGGAGACTGCCCAGTCCATCCTGGGTGAGGGATTGGAGACTGCCCTGTCCGTCCTGGGTGAGGGAATGGAGACTGCCCAGTCCGTCCCGGGTGAGGGAATGGGGACTGCCCAGTCCATCCTGGGTGAGGGAATGGAGACTGCCCAGTCCGTCCTGGGTGAAGGAATGGAGACTGCCCAGTCCATCCTGGGTGAGGGAATGGAGACTGCCCAGTCCATCTTAGGTGAGGGAATGGAGACTGCCCAGTCCATCCTGGGTGAAGGAATGGAGACTGCCCATTCCGTCCTGGGTGAAGGAATGGATACTGCCCAGTCCTTCATGGGTGAGGAAATGGAGACTGCCCAGTCCGTCCTGGGAGAAGGAAGGGAGACTGCCCAGTCCGTGCTGGGTGAGGGAATGGAGACTGCCCAATCCGTCCTGGGTGAGGGAAAGGAGACAGCCCAGTCCGTCATGGGTGAGGGAATGGGGACTGCCCAGTCCATCCTGGGAGAAGGAAGGGAGACTGCCCAGTCCGTCATGGGTGAGGGAATGGGGACTGCCCAGTCCGTCATGGGTGAGGGAATGGGGAATGCGCAGTCCGTCATGTGTGAGGGAATGGAGACTGCCCAGTCCGTCATGTGTGAGGGAATGGAGACTGCCCAGTCCGTCATGGTAGAAGGAATGGAGACTGCCCAGTCCGTCCTGGGTGAGTGTATGGGGACTGCCCTGTCCTTCATGGGTGAGGGAATGGAGACTGCCCAGTCCGTCCTGGGTGAAGGAATGGAGACTGCCCAGTCCGTCATGGGTGAGGGAATGGAGACTGTCCAGTCCGTCATGGGTGAGGGAATGGAGACTGCCCAGTCCGTCCTGGGTGAAGGAATGGAGACTGCCCAGTCCATCCTGGGTGAGGGAATGCAGACTGCCCAGTCCGTCCTGGGTGAAGGAATGGAGACTGCCCAGTCCGTCCTGAGTGAAGGAATGGAGACTGCCCAGTCCGTCCTGCGTGAGGGAATGGAGACTGCCCAGTCCGTCATGGGTGAGGGAATGGAGACTGCCCAGTCCGTCCTGGGTGAAAGAATGGGGACTGCCAAGTCCGTCATGGGTGAAGGAATGGGGACTGCCCAGTCCGTCCTGGGTGAGGGAATGGAGACCGCCAAGTCCGTCCTGGGTGAGGGAATGGAGACCGCCCAGTCCGTCATGGGGGAGGGAATGCAGACCGCCCAGTCCGTCATGGGTGAGGGAATGGGGAACGCCCAGACCGTCCTGGGTGACGGAATGGAGACCGCCCAGTCCGTCCTGGGTGAGGGAATGGAGACAGCCCAGTCCGTCCTGGCTGAGGGAATGGAGACCGCCCAGTCCGTCCTGGGTGAGGGAATGGAGACTGCCCAGTCCGTCCTGGGTGAGGGAATGGAGACTGCCCATTCCGTCCTGGGTGAGGGAATGGAGACGGCCCAGTCTGTCCTGGGTGACGGAATGGGGAATGCCCAGTCTGTCCTGGGTGAGGGAATGTAGACTGCCCAGTCCGTCCTGGGTGAGGGAATGGAGACTGCGCAGTCCGTCCTGGGTGAGGGAATGGAGACTGCGCAGTCCGTCCTGCGTGAGGGAATGGAGACTGCCCAGTCCGTCATGGGTCAGGTAATGGAGACTGCCCAGTCCGTCCTGGGTGAAGGAATGGGGACTGCCCAGTCCGTCATGGGTGAGGGAATGGAGACTGCCCAGTCCGACCTGGGTGAGGGAATGGGGACTGCCCAGTCCGTCCTGGTTGAGGGAATGGGGACTGCCCAGTCCGTCCTGGGTGAGGGAATGGGGACTGCCCAGTCCGTCCTGGGAGAAGGAATGGAGACTGCCCAGTCCGTCATGGGTGAGGGAATGTGGACAGCCCAGTCCGTCCTGGGTGAAGGAATGGGGACAGCCCAGTCCGTCCTGGTTGAAGGAATGGGGACTGCCCAGCCCGTCCTGGGTGAGGGAATGGAGACTGCCCAGTCCGTCCTGGGTGAGGGAATGGGGACAGCCCAGTCCGCCCTGGGTGAAGGAATGGAGACTGCCCAGTCCGACCTGGGTGAAGGAATGGGGACTGCCCAGTCCGTCCTGGGAGAAGGAAGGGAGACTGCCCAGTCCGTCCTGGGTGAGGGAATGGAGACTGCCCAGTCCGTCCTGGGTGAGGGAATGGAGACTGCCCAGTCCGTCGTGGGAGAAGGAAGGGAGACTGCCCAGTCCGTCGTGGGAGAAGGAAGCGAGACTGCCCAGTCCGTCCTGAGTGAGGGAATGGAGACTGCTCAGTCTGTCCTGGGTGACGGAATGGGGAATGACCAGTCTGTCCTGGGTGACGGAATGGGGAATGACCAGTCTGTCCTGTGTGAGGGAATGGAGACTGCCCAGTCCGTCCTTTGTGAGGGAATGGAGACTGCCCAGTCCGTCCTGCGTGAGGGAAAAGAGACTGCCCAGTCCATCCTGGGTGAGGGAATGGGGACTTCCCAGTCCATCCTGGGTGAAAGAATGGAGACTGCCCAGTCCGTCCTTTGTGAGGGAATGGAGACTGCCCAGTCCGTCCTGCGTGAGGGAATGGGGACTTCCCAGTCCATCCTGGGTGAAAGAATGGAGACTGCCCAGTCCGTCATGGGTGAGGGAATGGAGACTGCCCAGTCCCTTCTGGGTGAGGGAATGGAGACTGCCCAGTCCGTCCTGGGTGAGGGAATGGAGACTGCCCAGTCCGTCGTGGGTGAAGGAATGGAGACAGCCCAGTCCATCCTGGGTGAGGTAATGGAGACTGCCCAGTCCATCCTGGGTAAAGGAATGGAGACTGCCCAGTCCGTCCTGCGTGAAGGAATGGAGACTGCCCAGTCCGTCATGGGTGAAGGAATGGAGACTGCCCAGTCCGTCCTGGGTGAAGGAATGGAGACTGCCCAGTCCGTCATGGATGAGGGAATGGGGACTGCCCAGTCCGTCATGGATGAGGGAATTGAGACTGCGCAGTCCGTCCTGGGTGAAGGAATGGAGACTGCCCAGTCCGTCCTGGGTGAAGGAATGGAGACTGCCCAGTCCGTCATGGGTGAGGGAATGGAGACTGCCCTGTCCGTCCTGGGTGTGGGAATGGAGACTGCCCAGTCCGTCCTGGGTGAAGGAATGGAGACTGCCCAGTCCGTCATGAGTGAAGGAATGGGGACTGCCCAGTCCGTCCTGGGTGAGGGAATGGAGACTGCCCAGTCCGTCATGAGTGAAGGAATGGAGACTGCCCAGTCCGTCCTGGGTGAAGGAATGGAGACTGCCCCGTCCGTCCTGGGTGAGGGAATTGGGACTGCCCAGTCTGTCCTGGGTGAAGGAAAGGAGACTGCCCAGTCCGTCCTGGGTGAAGGAATGGAGACTGCCCAGTCCGTCCTGGGTGAGGGAATGGGGACTGCCCAGACCGTCCTGGGTGAAGGAATGGAGACTGCCCAGTCCGTCCTGGGTGAGGGAATGGAGACTGCCCAGTCCGTCCTGGCTGAGGGAATGGGGACTGCCCAGTCCGTCCTGGGTGAGGGAATGGGGACTGCCCAGTCCGTCCTGGGTGAGGGAATGGAGACTGCCCAGTCCGTCCTGGGTAAGGGAATGGAGACTGCCCAGTCCATCCTGGGTGAAGGAATGGGGACTGCCCATTCCGTCCTGGGTGAAGGAATGGAGACTGCCCAGTCCGTCCTGGGTAAGGGAATGGAGACTGCCCAGTCCGTCCTGGGTGAAGGAATGGGGACTGCCCAGTCCGTCCTGGGTAAGGGAATGGAGACTGCCCAGTCCGTCATGGGTGAAGGAATGGGGACTGCCCAGTCCGTCCTGGGTGAAGGATTGGGGACTGCCCAGTCCGTCCTGGGTGAGGGAATGGAGACTGCCCAGTCCGTCATGGGTGAGGGAATGGAGACTGCCCAGTCCGTCATGGGTGAGGGAATGGGGACTACCTAGTCGGTCCTGGGTAAGGGAATGGAGACTGCCCAGTCCGTCATGGGTGAAGGAATTGAGACTGCCCATTCCGTCATGGGTGATGGAATGGGGACTGCCCAGTCCGTCCTGGGTGAGGGAATGGAGACTGCCCAGTCCGTCCTGGGTGAGGGAATGGAGACTGCCCAGTCCGTCATGGGTGAGGGAATGGAGACTGCCCAGTCCGTCATGGGTGAGGGAATGGAGACTGCCCAGTCCTTCATGGGTGAAGGAATGGGGACTGCCCAGTCCGTCATGGGTGAAGGAATGGGGACTGTCCAGTCCGTCATGGGTAAAGCCTTCCCCACAATTGAGCTCATCTGCAGGAAAGCAGTATCTATTATCAAGGACTCCCACCTTCCAGGCCACGCTGTCTTTGTGCTGCTGCCATCAGGAAGCAGGTACAGGAACCTCAGTACCCACACCACCAGGTTCAGGAACATTTATTACCGCTCGACCTTCAGTCTGCTGAAGCAGTGGGGAGAACTTCACTCACCCCATCACTGGGTCTATGGACCCATATTCAAGGTCTCTTCATATCATTTTCTCAATATTTATTGCTTATTTATTATTATTGTCATTATTTCTTTTTGTATTTTAAGTTTGTTGTCTTTTGTGTGTTTTTTGTCCATCCTGTTGGGTGTGGTCTTTCATTAATTCGATTGTGTTTCTTGTATTTACCATGAATGCCAGCAAGAAAATGCCCTCAGGGTTGTCTATGGTAACTTACTTGTACTTTGATAATAAATTTACTCTGAACTTTGAAGTGTGTGGTGTTGCAATTGGTTAAATGTAAGGGGAAAGTAGATAGTTAAGGGCAGGTCTTTTAACGGCACTGATGTCTGGTGGGAGCTTGAGGTGCAAGCTCGTGGTTCACCGAAAATGGCGATGCAAGCAGTCAAGGTGGTAAAGGAGGCGTGTGTCCTGCTTCCCTTTATCACCAGGGTGTTATGTATAAGGAAGTCATGTTCAAGTTCAGTTTATTGTTCTTTCAATGGTTTACATGTACAATATACTGCCAAATTAAATAATGTTCCTCTGGGCCAAGGGGAACAACACAGTACATATAACACACACAACAAATAAATTAACATATAAGGTGCATATATGACACAAGTTAAAAAGTAAACAGCACAATGCTTTGGTAGCTTACTGTATGTGATGTGGCAGCAAGGAGTTGAGTAGCTTTTCAGCCTCGGGGAAAGAAGCTGTTTCCCATCCTAACAATTTTTGTCTTAATCCTGTGGTGCCTCCTGCCTGATGATGGGGGGTTGTCAAAGAGATTGTGGGTGGGTGGGAGGGGACATCAACAATACTAAGGGCCCTGCCCATATAGCGCTCCTGATAAATATCTGTGAGGGTGGAAGACAGACCCCAATGATCCTCTCAGCAATGTGCATCTTTAGTGAGGCTGCACTTGGATGATTGTGTGCAGTTCTGGCTACGCCATTAGAGGAAAGATGTGGAGGCTTTGGAGAGGGTGCAGAAGAGCCTTATTGAGTTGCTGTCTGGATTAGACAGCATGAGGTATAAAGAGAGGGTGCACAAATGGCTTGTTTTCTGTGGAGACTGAGGGGAGACCTGACAGAGGTTTATAAAATTTTGAGAAGCATAGATAGAGAGCTGGTATCTTTCCTCAGTACAGAAATGTCTAAAACTAAAGGATGAGAGCAGGAAAACTTAAAGGTGATGTGCAAAGCAAGTTTTTCTAGGGAGTGGTGGGTGCCGGGGGAAGAGTAGAAGCAGATGAGATGGTGGACGTAGTGAATATGCAGAGAATGGATGGAGATCGATCATGTGCAGGCAGATCAACATCCCACCATAAAGGGTAAAGAAAGGATGTGAGGGGTGAATACCAGGAACAAACTGCTGGAGGGAGCAGTGGAAGCAGAAGCACTAACAGAACTTACAGTGGTTCAATCAACACTTGGGCATTGGGGGCTGAGAGAGGGGTTTGATTCAGAGAGGAGTCCATTGGTTACTGCAGACAAGTTGGGCTGAATGGCCTGTATGAGTCTACAATTGGACAGGTCAGGCCTGTTTTCCCTGGAATGAAGGTGGCCTGGAAAAGCTTTATAAAATTACAAGATGGTAGTTAGGAATAGAGAGAGATGGGTCAGGATCTTTTCCCCGAAAACAAGAGGTGCATGGGTTTAGGGTGAGAGAAAATAGTTTTAAAGGGGAACTGAGGGTTAAGCACTTAACCAGGAGAGTGGTTGGTATCTGGAATGTGCTGCCAGTTGGTGGAGTCAGTCAAAATCGAAGTATAGAAGTATGTCACCATATACTACCTTGAGATTCATCTGCTTGCAGGCATTTACAGGAAAATAAAGAAATACAATAGAATTTATGAAAAGCTAAACACAAAAGCTGACAACCAATGTGCAAAAGAAGACAAACTGCAAATAAAACAAGAATACTGAGAAGATGAATGAGGCTGGCTCATGGTGGTGGCACAGGCAGAAGCATCAGGGGCTTTTAAGAGATGTTGAGATAGACACACGAAGGTGAGGAAAATGCAAGGATATGAGTATTGTGTAGGCAGGAGAGATTAGCCATTGTGGGCTGAAGGCCCTGTTTCTGTGCTGTACTGTTCTACGCTCTTCCTCCTGTAGTTCAATAATCAGCTCTTTGGATACAGATACAGATGCAGAGTTCTGAAGAAGGGTTTCAGCCTGTAACGTCGACTGTTTTCTCTTCTCCATAGATGCAGCCTGGCTAATCCTCTTCCCACCCTGATCTCAATTCTTCTGTCTCCACAGCATCTGCTCTCAGGTTGAGGCTTTTCATTCCAGAACAAAGTAGATATCCTTCTTTATCAAAGAAAGGGCCTTCCCTTCCTCTACCATCAGCGCTGCCCCAACCACATCTCTTCCATTTCACACGTCTGCCCTCACCCCACCAGGGATAGGGTTCCTCTTGTCCTCACCAACCACCCAACTAACCTCCGCATCCAACACATAATTCACCGTAACTCCTGCCAACTCAAACGAGCTCCCACTACCATCTTTCCCTCCCCCACCCCATCTTTTCTGCTTTCTGTAGGGTTTGCTCCGTACGTGACTCCCTTGTCTATTTGTCCCTCCTGGTTCTTATCCTTGCAAGCAGAACAAGTGCTACACCTGCCCCTACACCTCCTTCCTCACTACCACTCAGGAACCAAACCGTCATTCCAGGTGAGGCGACACTTCACCTGTGAGTCTTTTGGGGTCATATACTGTGTCCGGTGCTCCTGCTGTTGGCTCCTGTATATCAGTGAGGAGGAACATCGCCTTATATTCTGTCTGGGTAGCCTCCAACCTGATGGCATGAACATTAATTTCTTGAACTTCTGGTAATCCCCCCACCCTCCTTCACCATTCCCCATTCCCATTTCCCTCTCTCACCTTATCTCACCTGCCCATTGCATCCCTATGATGCTTCCCCACCCCCACCCCACACCTCCACCTTTCTTTCTTCCATAGCCTTCTGTCCTCTCCTATCAGACTCCCCTTTCTCCAGCCCTGTATCTCTTTCACCAATCAACTTCCCAGCTCTTTACTTCACCCCTCCTCCTTCCAGTTTCACCTATCACCTTGTGCTTGTCCCTCCCCCTCTCCCATCTTTTAACTCTGCTCGTCATCTCCAGTCCTGCCGAAGAGTCTCGGCCCTAAACGTCGACTGTACTCTTTTCCATAGACATAGAACAGTACAGCACAGTACAGGCCCTTCGGCCCCCAATGTTGTGCCGACCCTTAAACCCCGCCTGGCCTACTGAGCTCCTCCAGCATTTTGTGTGTTTTACAGATACAATCACTTTCTAAAGATGCCACTTAAATAGGCAAAGTATAGCAGGCCATGGTCCAGACGCGTTTTGGAGGGCTGAAGGGCTGTAACATTGTCACTCTGTGTACATTGGTACCCGTGGCTTTCAGTATGCTGTGGTTCATGAATTAAACAGGGACCATTGAACAGCACCGCAGCAGGTCATTCGACCAAGCACGTTGTGCTGAACGAGTTAAACTAATACTTAAACTCTAACTAAACCGACCCCTTCCGCCTGCTCCGTTCATGCCGGAGAATTGCAGTGATGTGCGCCAGCAGGAGGAGGTGTCGCTCCACTCTGCAGCCTCTCCTTTGCCGTGAACCGCTAACCACAATTCCTTCACCCTCAGCCCCCTGGCCTTCTCCAGCCGGGCTCCGAGTCCATCCTCCGCACTGGTTGAACGGTGGCGGCCTGTATCCTCACGGCTGATGAGTAGATGCGTGGACCCAGCGCTGCAAAGGAATAGTGGGGTGGGAGTAAGGGAGAGGGAGGGGGTTCCCCACCTACCTGAAGACCGGTCCTTCCTGCTGGGTGAGGGTAGGTTAGTAACAGTAGAGTATCACGAAACCAGTTTCCCCTTAACGCCGACTACATTTCCCGCTGTCTCCGGGAATCAATCAACATAATCAAAGACACCCCCCACCCCATCCCCGACATTCTGTCTTCAGTCGGGCAGTAGGTACAAAAGCCCGAAGCACTGGTTCGTGCTCGGCTCAAGGGCAGTTTCTGCCCCCAGTTAGTGTACTCTTGAACAGAGCTATGCACAAAACGCTGGAGGAACTGTTAGTCAGACATCTTTGGAGGGATTTGTCGGGCCATGACCCTTCACCAGGGCTGAACAGACCTTTTGTAGGTTGAAGATGAACTCTTGACTATCAACTACCTACCTGGCCGTGGCCCTTGCTTCTTACCGTCTGCCTGCTTTGCACTTTTATGTAACTCCAACGCTGATTTCCCTTTGACCACCTGAATGTGAGGAACTATCTGTCTAGAGGTCAGACAAACAAAAGCTTTTCACTGAATCTCGGTACATGTGACAACAATAAACAAGTATTAAATAGGGTGGAAAGTTTATGCTGGGGTGAGGCGTTCACAGTGAACAGGTGGGTGCTAGGACAGGCAGATTCACAGTGAATAGGTGGGTGATGGATTGGGGCATTCACTGTGAACAGGTGGGTGCTGGGGCAGGGGCATTCAGAGTGAACAGGTGGGTGCTGGGGCAGGGAGATTCACAGTGACTTGATGGGTGCTGGGACAGAGAGATTCACAGTGAATTGATGGATGCTGGGGCAGGGAGATACACAGTGAACAGGTGGGTGCTGGGACAGGGAGATTCACAGTGAATTGGTGGGTGCTGGGGCAGGGAGATTCACAGTGAACAGGTGGGTGCTGGGACAGGGAGATTCACAGTGAATTGGTGGGTGCTGGGGCAGGGAGATTCACAGTGAACAGGTGGGTGCTGGGACAGGGAGATTCACAGTGAATTGGTGGGTGCTGGGGCAGGGAGATTCACAGTGAACAGGTGGGTGCTAGGACAGGGAGATTCACAGTGAATAGGTGGGTGATGGATTGGGGCATTCACAGTGAAAAGGTGGGTGCTGGATTGGGGCATTCATTGTGAACAGGTGGGTGCTGGGACAGGGGCATTCACAGTGAACAGGTGGGTGCTGGGATAGGGGCATTCACAGTGACTTGATGGGTGCTGGGACAGAGAGATTCACAGTGAATTGATGGGTGCTGGGGCAGGGAGATACACAGTGAATTGCTGGGTGCTGGGACAGGGAGATTCACAGTGAACAGGTGGGTGCTGGGGCAGGGAGATTCACAGTGAACAGGTGGGTGCTGGGACAGGGAGATTCACAGTGAACAGGTGGGTGCTGGGACAGGGAGATTCACAGTGAACAGGTGGGTGCTGGGGCAGGGAGATTCACAGTGAACAGGTGGGTGCTGGGACAGGGAGATTCACAGTGAATTGGTGGGTGCTGGGGCAGGGAGATTCACAGTGAATAGGTGGGTGCTGGGACAGAGATTCACAGTGAATAGGTGGGTGCTGGGACATTCACAGTGAATAGGTGGGTGCTGGATTGGGGCATTCACAGTGAACAGGTGGGGGCTGGGACAGGGGCATTCACAGTGAACAGCTGGGTGCTGGATTTTGGCATTCACAGTGAACAGGTGGGTGCTGGATTTTGGCATTCACAGTGAACAGGTGGGTGCTGGGGCAGGGAGATTCACATTGAATAGGTGGGTGCTGGGACAGGGAGATTCACAGTGAATTGGTGGGTGCTGGGACAGGGAGATTCACAGTGAACAGGTGGGTGCTGGGGCAAGGAGATTAACAGTGAATTGGTGGGTGCTGAAAATGGGAGATTCACAGTGAACAGGTGGGTGCTGGGATGGAGAGATTCACAGTGAACAGGTGGGTGCTGGGACAGGGAGATTCACAGTGAACAGGTGGGTGCTGGGACAGGGAGAATCACAGTGAATTGATGGGTGCTGGGGCAGGGAGATTCACAGTGAATTGATGGGTGCTGGGACAGAGAGATTCACAGTGAATTGCTGGGTGGTGGAACAGGGAGATTCACAGTGAATTGGTGGGTGATGGGACAGAGAGATTCACAGTGAACAGGTGGGTGCTGGGACGGAGATTCACAGGGAATAGGTGGGTGCTGGATTGGGGCATTCACAGTGAACAGGTGGGTGCTGGATTGGGGCATTCACTGTGAACAGGTGGGTGCTGGGACAGGGGCATTCACAGTGAACAGGTGGGTGCTGGGGCAGGGAGATTCACAGTGAATAGGTGGGTGCTGGATTGGGGCATTCACAGTGAATTGATGGGTGCTGGGACAGGGGCATTCACAGTGAACAGGTGGGTGCTGGACTGGGGCATTCACAGTGAATTGATGGGTGCTGAGACAGGGAGATTCACATTGAATAGGTGGGTGCTGGGACAGGGAGATTCACAGTGAATAGGTGGGTGCTGGGATGGAGATTCACAGTGAATTGATGGGTGCTGGGGCAGGTAGATTCACAGTGAATAGATGGGTGCTGGGGCAGGTAGATTCACAGTGAATAGGTGGGTGCTGGGACGGAGATTCACAGTGAACAGGTAGGTGCTGGGGTAGGGAGATTCACAGTGAATAGGTGGGTGCTGGGGCAGGGAGATTCACAGTGAACAGGTGGGTGCTGGGACAGGGGCATTCACTGTGAACAGGTGGGTGCTGGGACAGGGGCATTCATAGTGAACAGGTGGGTGCTGGGTCAGGGGTATTCACAGTGAACAGGTGGGTGCTGGATTTTGGCATTCACAGTGAACAGGTGGGTGCTGGGGCAGGGAGATTCACAGTGAATAGGGGGGTGATGGATTGGGGCATTCACAGTGAACAGGTGGGTGCTGGATTGGGGCAATCACTGTGAACAGGTGAGTGCTGGGACAGGGGCATTCAGAGTGAACAGGTGGGTGCTGGGGCAGGGAGATTCACAGTGAACAGGTGGGTGCTGGGACAGGGGCATTCACTGTGAACAGGTGGGTGCTGGGACAGGGGAATTCATAGTGAATAGGTGGGTGCTGGGTCAGGGGTATTCACAGTGAACAGGTGGGTGCTGGCACAGGGAGATTCACAGTGAACAGGTGGGTGCTGGGGCTGGGAGATTCACAGTGAACAGGTGGGTGCTGGGACAGGGAGATACACAGTGAACAGGTGGGTGCTGGGGCTGGGAGATTCACAGTGAACAGGTGGGTGCTGGATTGGGGCATTCACAGTGAATTGATGGGTGCTGGATTGGGGCATTCACAGTGAACAGGTGGGTGCTGGGACAGGGGCATTCACAGTCAACAGGAGGGTGCTGGATTGGGGCATTCAGAGTGAACAGGAGGGTACTGGGGCAGGGAGATTCACAGTGTATAGGTGGGTGCAGGATTGGGGCATTCACAGTGAACAGGTGGGTGCTGGATTGGGTCATTCACAGTGAACAAGTGCGTGCTGGATTGGGGCATTCACAGTGAATTGATGGGTGCTGGGACAGGGGCATTCACAGTGAACAGGTGGGTGCTGGATTGGGGCGTTCACGGTGAATTGATGGGTGCTGAGACAGGGAGATTCACAGTGAACAGGTGGGTGCTGGGACAGGGAGATTCACAGTGAATAGGTGGGTGCTGGGATGGAGATTCACAGTGAATAGGTGGGTGCTGGGGCAGGGAGATTCACAGTGAACAGGTGGGTGCTGGGGCAGGGAGATTCACAGTGAATTGATGGGTGCTGGAACAGGGAGATTCACAGTGAATTGATGGGTGCTGGGGCAGGGAGATTCACAGTGAACAGGTGGGTGCTGGGGCAGGGAGATTCACAGTGAACAGGTGGGGGCTGGGACAGGGGCATTCACAGTGAACAGCTGGGTGCTGGATTTTGGCATTCACAGTGAACAGGTGGGTGCTGGATTTTGGCATTCACAGTGAACAGGTGGGTGCTGGGGCAGGGAGATTCACAGTGAATTGGTGGGTGCTGGGGCAGGGAGATTCACAGTGAACAGGTGGGTGCTGGGATGGAGAGATTCACAGTGAACAGGTGGGTGCTGGGACAGGGAGATTCACAGTGAACAGGTGGGTGCTGGGACAGGGAGAATTACAGTTAATTGATGGGTGCTGGGGCAGGGAGATTCACAGTGAATTGATGGGTGCTGGGACAGGGAGATTCACAGTGAATTGCTGGGTGGTGGAACAGGGAGATTCACAGTGAATTGGTGGGTGATGGGACAGAGAGATTCACAGTGAACAGGTGGGTGCTGGGACCGAGATTCACAGGGAATAGGTGGGTGCTGGATTGGGGCATTCACAGTGAACAGGTGGGTGCTGGATTGGGGCATTCACTGTGAACAGGTGGGTGCTGGGACAGGGGCATTCACAGTGAACAGGTGGGTGCTGGATTGGGGCATTCACAGTGAACAGGTGGGTGCTGGGGCAGGGTGATTCACAGTGAATAAGTGGGTGCTGGATTGAGGCATTCACAGTGAATTGATGGGTGCTGGGACAGGGGCATTCACAGTGAACAGGTGGGTGCTGGACTGGGGCATTCACAGTGAATTGATGGGTGCTGAGACAGGGAGATTCACAGTGAACAGGTGGGTGCTATGACAGGGAGATTCACAGTGAATAGGTGGGTGCTGGGATGGAGATTCCCAGTGAATAGGTGGGTACTTGGACGGAGATTCACAGTGAATTGATTGTTGCTGGGGCAGGTAGATTCACAGTGAATAGGTGGGTGCTGGGGCAGGGAGATTCACAGTGAACAGGTGGGTGCTGGGGCAGGGAGATTCACAGTGAACAGGTGGGTGCTGGGACAGGGGCATTCACTGTGAACAGGTGGGTGCTGGGACAGGGGAATTCATAGTGAATAGGTGGGTGCTGGGTCAGGGGTATTCACAGTGAACAGGTGGGTGCTGGGGCAGGGAGATTCACAGTGAATAGGTGGGTGATGGATTGGGGCATTCACAGTGAACAGGTGGGTGCTGGATTGGGGCATTCACTGTGAACAGGTGAGTGCTGGGACAGGGGCATTCAGAGTGAACAGTTGGGTGCTGGGGCAGGTAGATTCACAGTGAACAGGTGGGTGCTGGAACAGGGAGATTCACAGTGAATAGGTGGGTGCTGGGGCGGAGGTTCACAGTGAACAGGTGGGTGCTGGGACAGGGAGATTCACGGTGTATAGCTGGGTGCTGGATTGGGGCATTCACAGTCAACAGGAGGGTGCTGGATTGGGGCATTCAGAGTGAATTGATGGGTGCTGGGACAGGGGCATTCACAGTGAACAGGTGGGTGCTGGGACAGGGAGATTCACAGTGAATAGGTGGGTGCTGGGATGGAGAATCACAGTGAATAGGTGGGTGCTTGGGCAGGTAGATTCACAGTGAACAGGTGGGTGCTGGGGCAGGGAGATTCACAGTGAACAGGTGGGTGCTGGGACAGGGAGATTCACAGTGAACAGGTGGGTGCTGGGGCAGGGAGATTCACATTGAATAGGTGGGTGCTGGGACAGGGAGATTCACAGTGAACAGGTGGGTGCTGGATTTTGTCATTCACAGTGAATAGGTGGGTGCTGGGACGGAGATTCGAAGTGAATAGGTGGGTGCTGGGACGTAGATTCACAGTGAATTGATGGGTGCTGGGACAGGGAGATTCACAGTGAATTGGTGGGTGCTGGGGCAGGGAGATTCACAGTGAACAGGTGGGTGCTGGGGCAGGGTGATTCACAGTGAACAGGTGGGTGCTGGGACTGGGATATTCACAGTGAACAGGTGGGTGCTGGGGCAGGGTGATTCACAGTGACTTGATAGGTGCTGGATTAGGGCATTCACTGTGAACAGATGGGTGCTGGATTGGGGCATTCACTGTGAACAGGTGGGTGCTGGATTGGGGCATTCACAGTGAACAGGTGGGTGCTGGGACAGGGGCATTCACAGTGAACAGGTAGGTGCTGGATTGGGGCATTCACAGTGAATTGATGGGTGCTGGGACAGGGGCATTCACAGTGAACAGGTGGGTGCTGGGACAGGGGCATTCACAGTGAACAGGTGGGTGCTGGATTGGGGCGTTCACGGTGAATTGATGGGTGCTGAGACAGGGAGATTCACAGTGAACAGGTGGGTGCTGGGACAGGGAGATTCACAGTGAATAGGTGGGTGCTGGGATGGAGATTCACAGTGAATAGGTGGGTGCTGGGGCAGGGAGATTCACAGTGAACAGGTGGGTGCTGGGGCAGGGAGATTCACAGTGAATTGATGGGTGCTGGAACAGGGAGATTCACAGTGAATTGATGGGTGCTGGGGCAGGGAGATTCACAGTGAACAGGTGGGTGCTGGGGCAGGGAGATTCACAGTGAACAGGTGGGGGCTGGGACAGGGGCATTCACAGTGAACAGCTGGGTGCTGGATTTTGGCATTCACAGTGAACAGGTGGGTGCTGGATTTTGGCATTCACAGTGAACAGGTGGGTGCTGGGGCAGGGAGATTCACAGTGAATTGGTGGGTGCTGGGGCAGGGAGATTCACAGTGAACAGGTGGGTGCTGGGATGGAGAGATTCACAGTGAACAGGTGGGTGCTGGGACAGGGAGATTCACAGTGAACAGGTGGGTGCTGGGACAGGGAGAATTACAGTTAATTGATGGGTGCTGGGGCAGGGAGATTCACAGTGAATTGATGGGTGCTGGGACAGGGAGATTCACAGTGAATTGCTGGGTGGTGGAACAGGGAGATTCACAGTGAATTGGTGGGTGATGGGACAGAGAGATTCACAGTGAACAGGTGGGTGCTGGGACCGAGATTCACAGGGAATAGGTGGGTGCTGGATTGGGGCATTCACAGTGAACAGGTGGGTGCTGGATTGGGGCATTCACTGTGAACAGGTGGGTGCTGGGACAGGGGCATTCACAGTGAACAGGTGGGTGCTGGATTGGGGCATTCACAGTGAACAGGTGGGTGCTGGGGCAGGGTGATTCACAGTGAATAAGTGGGTGCTGGATTGAGGCATTCACAGTGAATTGATGGGTGCTGGGACAGGGGCATTCACAGTGAACAGGTGGGTGCTGGACTGGGGCATTCACAGTGAATTGATGGGTGCTGAGACAGGGAGATTCACAGTGAACAGGTGGGTGCTATGACAGGGAGATTCACAGTGAATAGGTGGGTGCTGGGATGGAGATTCCCAGTGAATAGGTGGGTACTTGGACGGAGATTCACAGTGAATTGATTGTTGCTGGGGCAGGTAGATTCACAGTGAATAGGTGGGTGCTGGGGCAGGGAGATTCACAGTGAACAGGTGGGTGCTGGGGCAGGGAGATTCACAGTGAACAGGTGGGTGCTGGGACAGGGGCATTCACTGTGAACAGGTGGGTGCTGGGACAGGGGAATTCATAGTGAATAGGTGGGTGCTGGGTCAGGGGTATTCACAGTGAACAGGTGGGTGCTGGGGCAGGGAGATTCACAGTGAATAGGTGGGTGATGGATTGGGGCATTCACAGTGAACAGGTGGGTGCTGGATTGGGGCATTCACTGTGAACAGGTGAGTGCTGGGACAGGGGCATTCAGAGTGAACAGTTGGGTGCTGGGGCAGGTAGATTCACAGTGAACAGGTGGGTGCTGGAACAGGGAGATTCACAGTGAATAGGTGGGTGCTGGGGCGGAGGTTCACAGTGAACAGGTGGGTGCTGGGACAGGGAGATTCACGGTGTATAGCTGGGTGCTGGATTGGGGCATTCACAGTGAACAGGTGGGTGCTGGATTGGGGCATTCACAGTGAATTGATGGGTGCTGGATTGGGGCATTCACAGTGAACAGGTGGGTGCTGGGACAGGGGCATTCACAGTCAACAGGAGGGTGCTGGATTGGGGCATTCAGAGTGAATTGATGGGTGCTGGGACAGGGGCATTCACAGTGAACAGGTGGGTGCTGGATTGGGGCGTTCACAGTGAATTGATGGTTGCTGAGACAGGGAGATTCACAGTGAACAGGTGGGTGCTGGGACAGGGAGATTCACAGTGAATAGGTGGGTGCTGGGATGGAGAATCACAGTGAATAGGTGGGTGCTTGGGCAGGTAGATTCACAGTGAACAGGTGGGTGCTGGGGCAGGGAGATTCACAGTGAACAGGTGGGTGCTGGGACAGGGAGATTCACAGTGAACAGGTGGGTGCTGGGGCAGGGAGATTCACATTGAATAGGTGGGTGCTGGGACAGGGAGATTCACAGTGAACAGGTGGGTGCTGGATTTTGTCATTCACAGTGAATAGGTGGGTGCTGGGACGGAGATTCGAAGTGAATAGGTGGGTGCTGGGACGTAGATTCACAGTGAATTGATGGGTGCTGGGACAGGGAGATTCACAGTGAATTGGTGGGTGCTGGGGCAGGGAGATTCACAGTGAACAGGTGGGTGCTGGGGCAGGGTGATTCACAGTGAACAGGTGGGTGCTGGGACTGGGATATTCACAGTGAACAGGTGGGTGCTGGGGCAGGGTGATTCACAGTGACTTGATAGGTGCTGGATTAGGGCATTCACTGTGAACAGATGGGTGCTGGATTGGGGCATTCACTGTGAACAGGTGGGTGCTGGATTGGGGCATTCACAGTGAACAGGTGGGTGCTGGGACAGGGGCATTCACAGTGAACAGGTAGGTGCTGGATTGGGGCATTCACAGTGAATTGATGGGTGCTGGGACAGGGGCATTCACAGTGAACAGGTGGGTGCTGGGACAGGGGCATTCACAGTGAACAGGTGGGTGCTGGATTGGGGCGTTCACGGTGAATTGATGGGTGCTGAGACAGGGAGATTCACAGTGAACAGGTGGGTGCTGGGACAGGGAGATTCACAGTGAATAGGTGGGTGCTGGGATGGAGATTCACAGTGAATAGGTGGGTGCTGGGGCAGGGAGATTCACAGTGAACAGGTGGGTGCTGGGGCAGGGAGATTCACAGTGAATTGATGGGTGCTGGAACAGGGAGATTCACAGTGAATTGATGGGTGCTGGGGCAGGGAGATTCACAGTGAACAGGTGGGTGCTGGGGCAGGGAGATTCACAGTGAACAGGTGGGGGCTGGGACAGGGGCATTCACAGTGAACAGCTGGGTGCTGGATTTTGGCATTCACAGTGAACAGGTGGGTGCTGGATTTTGGCATTCACAGTGAACAGGTGGGTGCTGGGGCAGGGAGATTCACAGTGAATTGGTGGGTGCTGGGGCAGGGAGATTCACAGTGAACAGGTGGGTGCTGGGATGGAGAGATTCACAGTGAACAGGTGGGTGCTGGGACAGGGAGATTCACAGTGAACAGGTGGGTGCTGGGACAGGGAGAATTACAGTTAATTGATGGGTGCTGGGGCAGGGAGATTCACAGTGAATTGATGGGTGCTGGGACAGGGAGATTCACAGTGAATTGCTGGGTGGTGGAACAGGGAGATTCACAGTGAATTGGTGGGTGATGGGACAGAGAGATTCACAGTGAACAGGTGGGTGCTGGGACCGAGATTCACAGGGAATAGGTGGGTGCTGGATTGGGGCATTCACAGTGAACAGGTGGGTGCTGGATTGGGGCATTCACTGTGAACAGGTGGGTGCTGGGACAGGGGCATTCACAGTGAACAGGTGGGTGCTGGATTGGGGCATTCACAGTGAACAGGTGGGTGCTGGGGCAGGGTGATTCACAGTGAATAAGTGGGTGCTGGATTGAGGCATTCACAGTGAATTGATGGGTGCTGGGACAGGGGCATTCACAGTGAACAGGTGGGTGCTGGACTGGGGCATTCACAGTGAATTGATGGGTGCTGAGACAGGGAGATTCACAGTGAACAGGTGGGTGCTATGACAGGGAGATTCACAGTGAATAGGTGGGTGCTGGGATGGAGATTCCCAGTGAATAGGTGGGTACTTGGACGGAGATTCACAGTGAATTGATTGTTGCTGGGGCAGGTAGATTCACAGTGAATAGGTGGGTGCTGGGGCAGGGAGATTCACAGTGAACAGGTGGGTGCTGGGGCAGGGAGATTCACAGTGAACAGGTGGGTGCTGGGACAGGGGCATTCACTGTGAACAGGTGGGTGCTGGATTGGGGCATTCACTGTGAACAGGTGAGTGCTGGGACAGGGGCATTCAGAGTGAACAGTTGGGTGCTGGGGCAGGTAGATTCACAGTGAACAGGTGGGTGCTGGAACAGGGAGATTCACAGTGAATAGGTGGGTGCTGGGGCGGAGGTTCACAGTGAACAGGTGGGTGCTGGGACAGGGAGATTCACGGTGTATAGCTGGGTGCTGGATTGGGGCATTCACAGTGAACAGGTGGGTGCTGGATTGGGGCATTCACAGTGAATTGATGGGTGCTGGATTGGGGCATTCACAGTGAACAGGTGGGTGCTGGGACAGGGGCATTCACAGTCAACAGGAGGGTGCTGGATTGGGGCATTCAGAGTGAATTGATGGGTGCTGGGACAGGGGCATTCACAGTGAACAGGTGGGTGCTGGATTGGGGCGTTCACAGTGAATTGATGGTTGCTGAGACAGGGAGATTCACAGTGAACAGGTGGGTGCTGGGACAGGGAGAATCACAGTGAATAGGTGGGTGCTGGGATGGAGAATCACAGTGAATAGGTGGGTGCTTGGGCAGGTAGATTCACAGTGAACAGGTGGGTGCTGGGGCAGGGAGATTCACAGTGAACAGGTGGGTGCTGGGACAGGGAGATTCACAGTGAACAGGTGGGTGCTGGGGCAGGGAGATTCACATTGAATAGGTGGGTGCTGGGACAGGGAGATTCACAGTGAACAGGTGGGTGCTGGATTTTGTCATTCACAGTGAATAGGTGGGTGCTGGGACGGAGATTCGAAGTGAATAGGTGGGTGCTGGGGCAGGGAGATTCACAGTGAACAGGTGGGTGCTGGGGCAGGGAGATTCACAGTGAATTGATGGGTGCTGGAACAGGGAGATTCACAGTGAATTGATGGGTGCTGGGGCAGGGAGATTCACAGTGAACAGGTGGGTGCTGGGGCAGGGAGATTCACAGTGAACAGGTGGGGGCTGGGACAGGGGCATTCACAGTGAACAGCTGGGTGCTGGATTTTGGCATTCACAGTGAACAGGTGGGTGCTGGATTGGGGCATTCACAGTGAACAGGTGGGTGCTGGGGCAGGGAGATTCACAGTGAATTGGTGGGTGCTGGGGCAGGGAGATTCACAGTGAACAGGTGGGTGCTGGGATGGAGAGATTCACAGTGAACAGGTGGGTGCTGGGACAGGGAGATTCACAGTGAACAGGTGGGTGCTGGGACAGGGAGAATTACAGTTAATTGATGGGTGCTGGGGCAGGGAGATTCACAGTGAATTGATGGGTGCTGGGACAGGGAGATTCACAGTGAATTGCTGGGTGGTGGAACAGGGAGATTCACAGTGAATTGGTGGGTGATGGGACAGAGAGATTCACAGTGAACAGGTGGGTGCTGGGACCGAGATTCACAGGGAATAGGTGGGTGCTGGATTGGGGCATTCACAGTGAACAGGTGGGTGCTGGATTGGGGCATTCACTGTGAACAGGTGGGTGCTGGGACAGGGGCATTCACAGTGAACAGGTGGGTGCTGGATTGGGGCATTCACAGTGAACAGGTGGGTGCTGGGGCAGGGTGATTCACAGTGAATAAGTGGGTGCTGGATTGAGGCATTCACAGTGAATTGATGGGTGCTGGGACAGGGGCATTCACAGTGAACAGGTGGGTGCTGGACTGGGGCATTCACAGTGAATTGATGGGTGCTGAGACAGGGAGATTCACAGTGAACAGGTGGGTGCTATGACAGGGAGATTCACAGTGAATAGGTGGGTGCTGGGATGGAGATTCCCAGTGAATAGGTGGGTACTTGGACGGAGATTCACAGTGAATTGATTGTTGCTGGGGCAGGTAGATTCACAGTGAATAGGTGGGTGCTGGGGCAGGGAGATTCACAGTGAACAGGTGGGTGCTGGGGCAGGGAGATTCACAGTGAACAGGTGGGTGCTGGGACAGGGGCATTCACTGTGAACAGGTGGGTGCTGGGACAGGGGAATTCATAGTGAATAGGTGGGTGCTGGGTCAGGGGTATTCACAGTGAACAGGTGGGTGCTGGGGCAGGGAGATTCACAGTGAATAGGTGGGTGATGGATTGGGGCATTCACAGTGAACAGGTGGGTGCTGGATTGGGGCATTCACTGTGAACAGGTGAGTGCTGGGACAGGGGCATTCAGAGTGAACAGTTGGGTGCTGGGGCAGGTAGATTCACAGTGAACAGGTGGGTGCTGGAACAGGGAGATTCACAGTGAATAGGTGGGTGCTGGGGCGGAGGTTCACAGTGAACAGGTGGGTGCTGGGACAGGGAGATTCACGGTGTATAGCTGGGTGCTGGATTGGGGCATTCACAGTGAACAGGTGGGTGCTGGATTGGGGCATTCACAGTGAATTGATGGGTGCTGGATTGGGGCATTCACAGTGAACAGGTGGGTGCTGGGACAGGGGCATTCACAGTCAACAGGAGGGTGCTGGATTGGGGCATTCAGAGTGAATTGATGGGTGCTGGGACAGGGGCATTCACAGTGAACAGGTGGGTGCTGGATTGGGGCGTTCACAGTGAATTGATGGTTGCTGAGACAGGGAGATTCACAGTGAACAGGTGGGTGCTGGGACAGGGAGATTCACAGTGAATAGGTGGGTGCTGGGATGGAGAATCACAGTGAATAGGTGGGTGCTTGGGCAGGTAGATTCACAGTGAACAGGTGGGTGCTGGGGCAGGGAGATTCACAGTGAACAGGTGGGTGCTGGGACAGGGAGATTCACAGTGAACAGGTGGGTGCTGGGGCAGGGAGATTCACATTGAATAGGTGGGTGCTGGGACAGGGAGATTCACAGTGAACAGGTGGGTGCTGGATTTTGTCATTCACAGTGAATAGGTGGGTGCTGGGACGGAGATTCGAAGTGAATAGGTGGGTGCTGGGACGTAGATTCACAGTGAATTGATGGGTGCTGGGACAGGGAGATTCACAGTGAATTGGTGGGTGCTGGGGCAGGGAGATTCACAGTGAACAGGTGGGTGCTGGGGCAGGGTGATTCACAGTGAACAGGTGGGTGCTGGGACTGGGATATTCACAGTGAACAGGTGGGTGCTGGGGCAGGGTGATTCACAGTGACTTGATAGGTGCTGGATTAGGGCATTCACTGTGAACAGATGGGTGCTGGATTGGGGCATTCACTGTGAACAGGTGGGTGCTGGATTGGGGCATTCACAGTGAACAGGTGGGTGCTGGGACAGGGGCATTCACAGTGAACAGGTAGGTGCTGGATTGGGGCATTCACAGTGAATTGATGGGTGCTGGGACAGGGGCATTCACAGTGAACAGGTGGGTGCTGGGACAGGGGCATTCACAGTGAACAGGTGGGTGCTGGATTGGGGCGTTCACGGTGAATTGATGGGTGCTGAGACAGGGAGATTCACAGTGAACAGGTGGGTGCTGGGACAGGGAGATTCACAGTGAATAGGTGGGTGCTGGGATGGAGATTCACAGTGAATAGGTGGGTGCTGGGGCAGGGAGATTCACAGTGAACAGGTGGGTGCTGGGGCAGGGAGATTCACAGTGAATTGATGGGTGCTGGAACAGGGAGATTCACAGTGAATTGATGGGTGCTGGGGCAGGGAGATTCACAGTGAACAGGTGGGTGCTGGGGCAGGGAGATTCACAGTGAACAGGTGGGGGCTGGGACAGGGGCATTCACAGTGAACAGCTGGGTGCTGGATTTTGGCATTCACAGTGAACAGGTGGGTGCTGGATTTTGGCATTCACAGTGAACAGGTGGGTGCTGGGGCAGGGAGATTCACAGTGAATTGGTGGGTGCTGGGGCAGGGAGATTCACAGTGAACAGGTGGGTGCTGGGATGGAGAGATTCACAGTGAACAGGTGGGTGCTGGGACAGGGAGATTCACAGTGAACAGGTGGGTGCTGGGACAGGGAGAATTACAGTTAATTGATGGGTGCTGGGGCAGGGAGATTCACAGTGAATTGATGGGTGCTGGGACAGGGAGATTCACAGTGAATTGCTGGGTGGTGGAACAGGGAGATTCACAGTGAATTGGTGGGTGATGGGACAGAGAGATTCACAGTGAACAGGTGGGTGCTGGGACCGAGATTCACAGGGAATAGGTGGGTGCTGGATTGGGGCATTCACTGTGAACAGGTGGGTGCTGGGACAGGGGCATTCACAGTGAACAGGTGGGTGCTGGATTGGGGCATTCACAGTGAACAGGTGGGTGCTGGGGCAGGGTGATTCACAGTGAATAAGTGGGTGCTGGATTGAGGCATTCACAGTGAATTGATGGGTGCTGGGACAGGGGCATTCACAGTGAACAGGTGGGTGCTGGACTGGGGCATTCACAGTGAATTGATGGGTGCTGAGACAGGGAGATTCACAGTGAACAGGTGGGTGCTATGACAGGGAGATTCACAGTGAATAGGTGGGTGCTGGGATGGAGATTCCCAGTGAATAGGTGGGTACTTGGACGGAGATTCACAGTGAATTGATTGTTGCTGGGGCAGGTAGATTCACAGTGAATAGGTGGGTGCTGGGGCAGGGAGATTCACAGTGAACAGGTGGGTGCTGGGGCAGGGAGATTCACAGTGAACAGGTGGGTGCTGGGACAGGGGCATTCACTGTGAACAGGTGGGTGCTGGGACAGGGGAATTCATAGTGAATAGGTGGGTGCTGGGTCAGGGGTATTCACAGTGAACAGGTGGGTGCTGGGGCAGGGAGATTCACAGTGAATAGGTGGGTGATGGATTGGGGCATTCACAGTGAACAGGTGGGTGCTGGATTGGGGCATTCACTGTGAACAGGTGAGTGCTGGGACAGGGGCATTCAGAGTGAACAGTTGGGTGCTGGGGCAGGTAGATTCACAGTGAACAGGTGGGTGCTGGAACAGGGAGATTCACAGTGAATAGGTGGGTGCTGGGGCGGAGGTTCACAGTGAACAGGTGGGTGCTGGGACAGGGAGATTCACGGTGTATAGCTGGGTGCTGGATTGGGGCATTCACAGTGAACAGGTGGGTGCTGGATTGGGGCATTCACAGTGAATTGATGGGTGCTGGATTGGGGCATTCACAGTGAACAGGTGGGTGCTGGGACAGGGGCATTCACAGTCAACAGGAGGGTGCTGGATTGGGGCATTCAGAGTGAATTGATGGGTGCTGGGACAGGGGCATTCACAGTGAACAGGTGGGTGCTGGATTGGGGCGTTCACAGTGAATTGATGGTTGCTGAGACAGGGAGATTCACAGTGAACAGGTGGGTGCTGGGACAGGGAGATTCACAGTGAATAGGTGGGTGCTGGGATGGAGAATCACAGTGAATAGGTGGGTGCTTGGGCAGGTAGATTCACAGTGAACAGGTGGGTGCTGGGGCAGGGAGATTCACAGTGAACAGGTGGGTGCTGGGACAGGGAGATTCACAGTGAACAGGTGGGTGCTGGGGCAGGGAGATTCACATTGAATAGGTGGGTGCTGGGACAGGGAGATTCACAGTGAACAGGTGGGTGCTGGATTTTGTCATTCACAGTGAATAGGTGGGTGCTGGGACGGAGATTCGAAGTGAATAGGTGGGTGCTGGGACGTAGATTCACAGTGAATTGATGGGTGCTGGGACAGGGAGATTCACAGTGAATTGGTGGGTGCTGGGGCAGGGAGATTCACAGTGAACAGGTGGGTGCTGGGGCAGGGTGATTCACAGTGAACAGGTGGGTGCTGGGACTGGGATATTCACAGTGAACAGGTGGGTGCTGGGGCAGGGTGATTCACAGTGACTTGATAGGTGCTGGATTAGGGCATTCACTGTGAACAGATGGGTGCTGGATTGGGGCATTCACTGTGAACAGGTGGGTGCTGGATTGGGGCATTCACAGTGAACAGGTGGGTGCTGGGACAGGGGCATTCACAGTGAACAGGTAGGTGCTGGATTGGGGCATTCACAGTGAATTGATGGGTGCTGGGACAGGGGCATTCACAGTGAACAGGTGGGTGCTGGGACAGGGGCATTCACAGTGAACAGGTGGGTGCTGGATTGGGGCGTTCACGGTGAATTGATGGGTGCTGAGACAGGGAGATTCACAGTGAACAGGTGGGTGCTGGGACAGGGAGATTCACAGTGAATAGGTGGGTGCTGGGATGGAGATTCACAGTGAATAGGTGGGTGCTGGGGCAGGGAGATTCACAGTGAACAGGTGGGTGCTGGGGCAGGGAGATTCACAGTGAATTGATGGGTGCTGGAACAGGGAGATTCACAGTGAATTGATGGGTGCTGGGGCAGGGAGATTCACAGTGAACAGGTGGGTGCTGGGGCAGGGAGATTCACAGTGAACAGGTGGGGGCTGGGACAGGGGCATTCACAGTGAACAGCTGGGTGCTGGATTTTGGCATTCACAGTGAACAGGTGGGTGCTGGATTTTGGCATTCACAGTGAACAGGTGGGTGCTGGGGCAGGGAGATTCACAGTGAATTGGTGGGTGCTGGGGCAGGGAGATTCACAGTGAACAGGTGGGTGCTGGGATGGAGAGATTCACAGTGAACAGGTGGGTGCTGGGACAGGGAGATTCACAGTGAACAGGTGGGTGCTGGGACAGGGAGAATTACAGTTAATTGATGGGTGCTGGGGCAGGGAGATTCACAGTGAATTGATGGGTGCTGGGACAGGGAGATTCACAGTGAATTGCTGGGTGGTGGAACAGGGAGATTCACAGTGAATTGGTGGGTGATGGGACAGAGAGATTCACAGTGAACAGGTGGGTGCTGGGACCGAGATTCACAGGGAATAGGTGGGTGCTGGATTGGGGCATTCACAGTGAACAGGTGGGTGCTGGATTGGGGCATTCACTGTGAACAGGTGGGTGCTGGGACAGGGGCATTCACAGTGAACAGGTGGGTGCTGGATTGGGGCATTCACAGTGAACAGGTGGGTGCTGGGGCAGGGTGATTCACAGTGAATAAGTGGGTGCTGGATTGAGGCATTCACAGTGAATTGATGGGTGCTGGGACAGGGGCATTCACAGTGAACAGGTGGGTGCTGGACTGGGGCATTCACAGTGAATTGATGGGTGCTGAGACAGGGAGATTCACAGTGAACAGGTGGGTGCTATGACAGGGAGATTCACAGTGAATAGGTGGGTGCTGGGATGGAGATTCCCAGTGAATAGGTGGGTACTTGGACGGAGATTCACAGTGAATTGATTGTTGCTGGGGCAGGTAGATTCACAGTGAATAGGTGGGTGCTGGGGCAGGGAGATTCACAGTGAACAGGTGGGTGCTGGGGCAGGGAGATTCACAGTGAACAGGTGGGTGCTGGGACAGGGGCATTCACTGTGAACAGGTGGGTGCTGGATTGGGGCATTCACTGTGAACAGGTGAGTGCTGGGACAGGGGCATTCAGAGTGAACAGTTGGGTGCTGGGGCAGGTAGATTCACAGTGAACAGGTGGGTGCTGGAACAGGGAGATTCACAGTGAATAGGTGGGTGCTGGGGCGGAGGTTCACAGTGAACAGGTGGGTGCTGGGACAGGGAGATTCACGGTGTATAGCTGGGTGCTGGATTGGGGCATTCACAGTGAACAGGTGGGTGCTGGATTGGGGCATTCACAGTGAATTGATGGGTGCTGGATTGGGGCATTCACAGTGAACAGGTGGGTGCTGGGACAGGGGCATTCACAGTCAACAGGAGGGTGCTGGATTGGGGCATTCAGAGTGAATTGATGGGTGCTGGGACAGGGGCATTCACAGTGAACAGGTGGGTGCTGGATTGGGGCGTTCACAGTGAATTGATGGTTGCTGAGACAGGGAGATTCACAGTGAACAGGTGGGTGCTGGGACAGGGAGAATCACAGTGAATAGGTGGGTGCTGGGATGGAGAATCACAGTGAATAGGTGGGTGCTTGGGCAGGTAGATTCACAGTGAACAGGTGGGTGCTGGGGCAGGGAGATTCACAGTGAACAGGTGGGTGCTGGGACAGGGAGATTCACAGTGAACAGGTGGGTGCTGGGGCAGGGAGATTCACATTGAATAGGTGGGTGCTGGGACAGGGAGATTCACAGTGAACAGGTGGGTGCTGGATTTTGTCATTCACAGTGAATAGGTGGGTGCTGGGACGGAGATTCGAAGTGAATAGGTGGGTGCTGGGGCAGGGAGATTCACAGTGAACAGGTGGGTGCTGGGGCAGGGAGATTCACAGTGAATTGATGGGTGCTGGAACAGGGAGATTCACAGTGAATTGATGGGTGCTGGGGCAGGGAGATTCACAGTGAACAGGTGGGTGCTGGGGCAGGGAGATTCACAGTGAACAGGTGGGGGCTGGGACAGGGGCATTCACAGTGAACAGCTGGGTGCTGGATTTTGGCATTCACAGTGAACAGGTGGGTGCTGGATTTTGGCATTCACAGTGAACAGGTGGGTGCTGGGGCAGGGAGATTCACAGTGAATTGGTGGGTGCTGGGGCAGGGAGATTCACAGTGAACAGGTGGGTGCTGGGATGGAGAGATTCACAGTGAACAGGTGGGTGCTGGGACAGGGAGATTCACAGTGAACAGGTGGGTGCTGGGACAGGGAGAATTACAGTTAATTGATGGGTGCTGGGGCAGGGAGATTCACAGTGAATTGATGGGTGCTGGGACAGGGAGATTCACAGTGAATTGCTGGGTGGTGGAACAGGGAGATTCACAGTGAATTGGTGGGTGATGGGACAGAGAGATTCACAGTGAACAGGTGGGTGCTGGGACCGAGATTCACAGGGAATAGGTGGGTGCTGGATTGGGGCATTCACAGTGAACAGGTGGGTGCTGGATTGGGGCATTCACTGTGAACAGGTGGGTGCTGGGACAGGGGCATTCACAGTGAACAGGTGGGTGCTGGATTGGGGCATTCACAGTGAACAGGTGGGTGCTGGGGCAGGGTGATTCACAGTGAATAAGTGGGTGCTGGATTGAGGCATTCACAGTGAATTGATGGGTGCTGGGACAGGGGCATTCACAGTGAACAGGTGGGTGCTGGACTGGGGCATTCACAGTGAATTGATGGGTGCTGAGACAGGGAGATTCACAGTGAACAGGTGGGTGCTATGACAGGGAGATTCACAGTGAATAGGTGGGTGCTGGGATGGAGATTCCCAGTGAATAGGTGGGTACTTGGACGGAGATTCACAGTGAATTGATTGTTGCTGGGGCAGGTAGATTCACAGTGAATAGGTGGGTGCTGGGGCAGGGAGATTCACAGTGAACAGGTGGGTGCTGGGGCAGGGAGATTCACAGTGAACAGGTGGGTGCTGGGACAGGGGCATTCACTGTGAACAGGTGGGTGCTGGGACAGGGGAATTCATAGTGAATAGGTGGGTGCTGGGTCAGGGGTATTCACAGTGAACAGGTGGGTGCTGGGGCAGGGAGATTCACAGTGAATAGGTGGGTGATGGATTGGGGCATTCACAGTGAACAGGTGGGTGCTGGATTGGGGCATTCACTGTGAACAGGTGAGTGCTGGGACAGGGGCATTCAGAGTGAACAGTTGGGTGCTGGGGCAGGTAGATTCACAGTGAACAGGTGGGTGCTGGAACAGGGAGATTCACAGTGAATAGGTGGGTGCTGGGGCGGAGGTTCACAGTGAACAGGTGGGTGCTGGGACAGGGAGATTCACGGTGTATAGCTGGGTGCTGGATTGGGGCATTCACAGTGAACAGGTGGGTGCTGGATTGGGGCATTCACAGTGAATTGATGGGTGCTGGATTGGGGCATTCACAGTGAACAGGTGGGTGCTGGGACAGGGGCATTCACAGTCAACAGGAGGGTGCTGGATTGGGGCATTCAGAGTGAATTGATGGGTGCTGGGACAGGGGCATTCACAGTGAACAGGTGGGTGCTGGATTGGGGCGTTCACAGTGAATTGATGGTTGCTGAGACAGGGAGATTCACAGTGAACAGGTGGGTGCTGGGACAGGGAGAATCACAGTGAATAGGTGGGTGCTGGGATGGAGAATCACAGTGAATAGGTGGGTGCTTGGGCAGGTAGATTCACAGTGAACAGGTGGGTGCTGGGGCAGGGAGATTCACAGTGAACAGGTGGGTGCTGGGACAGGGAGATTCACAGTGAACAGGTGGGTGCTGGGGCAGGGAGATTCACATTGAATAGGTGGGTGCTGGGACAGGGAGATTCACAGTGAACAGGTGGGTGCTGGATTTTGTCATTCACAGTGAATAGGTGGGTGCTGGGACGGAGATTCGAAGTGAATAGGTGGGTGCTGGGACGTAGATTCACAGTGAATTGATGGGTGCTGGGACAGGGAGATTCACAGTGAATTGGTGGGTGCTGGGGCAGGGAGATTCACAGTGAACAGGTGGGTGCTGGGGCAGGGTGATTCACAGTGAACAGGTGGGTGCTGGGACTGGGATATTCACAGTGAACAGGTGGGTGCTGGGGCAGGGTGATTCACAGTGACTTGATAGGTGCTGGATTAGGGCATTCACTGTGAACAGATGGGTGCTGGATTGGGGCATTCACTGTGAACAGGTGGGTGCTGGATTGGGGCATTCACAGTGAACAGGTGGGTGCTGGGACAGGGGCATTCACAGTGAACAGGTAGGTGCTGGATTGGGGCATTCACAGTGAATTGATGGGTGCTGGGACAGGGGCATTCACAGTGAACAGGTGGGTGCTGGGACAGGGGCATCACAGTGAATAGGTGGGTGCTGGATTGGGGCATTCACAGTGAACATGTGGGTGCTGGATTGGGGCATTCACTGTGAACAGGTGGGTGCTAGGACAGGGGCATTCAGAGTGAACAGGTGGGTGCTGGATTGGGGCATTCACAGTGAACAGGTGGGTGCTGGGGCAGGGTGATTCACAGTGAATAAGTGGGTGCTGGATTGAGGCATTCACAGTGAATTGATGGGTGCTGGGACAGGGGCATTCACAGTGAACAGGTGGGTGCTGGACTGGGGCATTCACAGTGAATTGATGGGTGCTGAGACAGGGAGATTCACAGTGAACAGGTGGGTGCTATGACAGGGAGATTCACAGTGAATAGGTGGGTGCTGGGATGGAGATTCCCAGTGAATAGGTGGGTACTTGGACGGAGATTCACAGTGAATTGATTGTTGCTGGGGCAGGTAGATTCACAGTGAATAGGTGGGTGCTGGGGCAGGGAGATTCACAGTGAACAGGTGGGTGCTGGGGCAGGGAGATTCACAGAGAACAGGTGGGTGCTGGGACAGGGGCATTCACTGTGAACAGGTGGGTGCTGGGACAGGGGAATTCATAGTGAATAGGTGGGTGCTGGGTCAGGGGTATTCACAGTGAACAGGTGGGTGCTGGCACAGGGAGATTCACAGTGAACAGGTGGGTGCTGGGGCTGGGAGATTCACAGTGAACAGGTGGGTGCTGGGACAGGGAGATACACAGTGAACAGGTGGGTGCTGGGGCTGGGAGATTCACAGTGAACAGGTGGGTGCTGGATTGGGGCATTCACAGTGAATTGATGGGTGCTGGATTGGGGCATTCACAGTGAACAGGTGGGTGCTGGGACAGGGGCATTCACAGTCAACAGGAGGGTGCTGGATTGGGGCATTCAGAGTGAACAGGAGGGTACTGGGGCAGGGAGATTCACAGTGTATAGGTGGGTGCAGGATTGGGGCATTCACAGTGAACAGGTGGGTGCTGGATTGGGTCATTCACAGTGAACAAGTGCGTGCTGGATTGGGGCATTCACAGTGAATTGATGGGTGCTGGGACAGGGGCATTCACAGTGAACAGGTGGGTGCTGGATTGGGGCGTTCACGGTGAATTGATGGGTGCTGAGACAGGGAGATTCACAGTGAACAGGTGGGTGCTGGGACAGGGAGATTCACAGTGAATAGGTGGGTGCTGGGATGGAGATTCACAGTGAATAGGTGGGTGCTGGGGCAGGGAGATTCACAGTGAACAGGTGGGTGCTGGGGCAGGGAGATTCACAGTGAATTGATGGGTGCTGGAACAGGGAGATTCACAGTGAATTGATGGGTGCTGGGGCAGGGAGATTCACAGTGAACAGGTGGGTGCTGGGGCAGGGAGATTCACAGTGAACAGGTGGGGGCTGGGACAGGGGCATTCACAGTGAACAGCTGGGTGCTGGATTTTGGCATTCACAGTGAACAGGTGGGTGCTGGGGCAGGGAGATTCACAGTGAATTGGTGGGTGCTGGGGCAGGGAGATTCACAGTGAACAGGTGGGTGCTGGGATGGAGAGATTCACAGTGAACAGGTGGGTGCTGGGACAGGGAGATTCACAGTGAACAGGTGGGTGCTGGGACAGGGAGAATTACAGTTAATTGATGGGTGCTGGGGCAGGGAGATTCACAGTGAATTGATGGGTGCTGGGACAGGGAGATTCACAGTGAATTGCTGGGTGGTGGAACAGGGAGATTCACAGTGAATTGGTGGGTGATGGGACAGAGAGATTCACAGTGAACAGGTGGGTGCTGGGACCGAGATTCACAGGGAATAGGTGGGTGCTGGATTGGGGCATTCACAGTGAACAGGTGGGTGCTGGATTGGGGCATTCACTGTGAACAGGTGGGTGCTGGGACAGGGGCATTCACAGTGAACAGGTGGGTGCTGGATTGGGGCATTCACAGTGAACAGGTGGGTGCTGGGGCAGGGTGATTCACAGTGAATAAGTGGGTGCTGGATTGAGGCATTCACAGTGAATTGATGGGTGCTGGGACAGGGGCATTCACAGTGAACAGGTGGGTGCTGGACTGGGGCATTCACAGTGAATTGATGGGTGCTGAGACAGGGAGATTCACAGTGAACAGGTGGGTGCTATGACAGGGAGATTCACAGTGAATAGGTGGGTGCTGGGATGGAGATTCCCAGTGAATAGGTGGGTACTTGGACGGAGATTCACAGTGAATTGATTGTTGCTGGGGCAGGTAGATTCACAGTGAATAGGTGGGTGCTGGGGCAGGGAGATTCACAGTGAACAGGTGGGTGCTGGGGCAGGGAGATTCACAGTGAACAGGTGGGTGCTGGGACAGGGGCATTCACTGTGAACAGGTGGGTGCTGGGACAGGGGAATTCATAGTGAATAGGTGGGTGCTGGGTCAGGGGTATTCACAGTGAACAGGTGGGTGCTGGGGCAGGGAGATTCACAGTGAATAGGTGGGTGATGGATTGGGGCATTCACAGTGAACAGGTGGGTGCTGGATTGGGGCATTCACTGTGAACAGGTGAGTGCTGGGACAGGGGCATTCAGAGTGAACAGTTGGGTGCTGGGGCAGGTAGATTCACAGTGAACAGGTGGGTGCTGGAACAGGGAGATTCACAGTGAATAGGTGGGTGCTGGGGCGGAGGTTCACAGTGAACAGGTGGGTGCTGGGACAGGGAGATTCACGGTGTATAGCTGGGTGCTGGATTGGGGCATTCACAGTGAACAGGTGGGTGCTGGATTGGGGCATTCACAGTGAATTGATGGGTGCTGGATTGGGGCATTCACAGTGAACAGGTGGGTGCTGGGACAGGGGCATTCACAGTCAACAGGAGGGTGCTGGATTGGGGCATTCAGAGTGAATTGATGGGTGCTGGGACAGGGGCATTCACAGTGAACAGGTGGGTGCTGGATTGGGGCGTTCACAGTGAATTGATGGTTGCTGAGACAGGGAGATTCACAGTGAACAGGTGGGTGCTGGGACAGGGAGATTCACAGTGAATAGGTGGGTGCTGGGATGGAGAATCACAGTGAATAGGTGGGTGCTTGGGCAGGTAGATTCACAGTGAACAGGTGGGTGCTGGGGCAGGGAGATTCACAGTGAACAGGTGGGTGCTGGGACAGGGAGATTCACAGTGAACAGGTGGGTGCTGGGGCAGGGAGATTCACATTGAATAGGTGGGTGCTGGGACAGGGAGATTCACAGTGAACAGGTGGGTGCTGGATTTTGTCATTCACAGTGAATAGGTGGGTGCTGGGACGGAGATTCGAAGTGAATAGGTGGGTGCTGGGACGTAGATTCACAGTGAATTGATGGGTGCTGGGACAGGGAGATTCACAGTGAATTGGTGGGTGCTGGGGCAGGGAGATTCACAGTGAACAGGTGGGTGCTGGGGCAGGGTGATTCACAGTGAACAGGTGGGTGCTGGGACTGGGATATTCACAGTGAACAGGTGGGTGCTGGGGCAGGGTGATTCACAGTGACTTGATAGGTGCTGGATTAGGGCATTCACTGTGAACAGATGGGTGCTGGATTGGGGCATTCACTGTGAACAGGTGGGTGCTGGATTGGGGCATTCACAGTGAACAGGTGGGTGCTGGGACAGGGGCATTCACAGTGAACAGGTAGGTGCTGGATTGGGGCATTCACAGTGAATTGATGGGTGCTGGGACAGGGGCATTCACAGTGAACAGGTGGGTGCTGGGACAGGGGCATCACAGTGAATAGGTGGGTGCTGGATTGGGGCATTCACAGTGAACATGTGGGTGCTGGATTGGGGCATTCACTGTGAACAGGTGGGTGCTAGGACAGGGGCATTCAGAGTGAACAGGTGGGTGCTGGATTGGGGCATTCACAGTGAACAGGTGGGTGATGGGGCAGGGAGATTCACAGTCAATAGGTGGGTGCTGGATTGGGGCATTCACAGTGAATTGATGGGTGCTGGGACAGGGGCATTCACAGTGAACAGGTGGGTGCTGGGACAGGGGCATTAACAGTGAACAGGTGGGTGCTGGATTGGGGCATTCTCAGTGAATTGGTGGGTGCTGAGACAGGGAGATTCACAGTGAATAGGTGGGTGCTGGGACAGGGAGATTCACAGTGAATAGGTGGGTGCTGGGACGGAGATTCAACGTGAATAGGTGGGTGCTGGGGCAGAGATTCACAGTGAATTGATGGGTGCTGGGGCATCTAGATTCACTGTGAATAGGTGGGTGCTGGATTGGGGCATTCTCAGTGAATTGGTGGGTGCTGAGACAGGGAGATTCACAGTGAATAGGTGGGTGCTGGGACAGGGAGATTCACAGTGAATAGGTGGGTGCTGGGACGGAGATTCAACGTGAATAGGTGGGTGCTGGGGCAGGTAGATACACAGTGAATAGGTGGGTGCTGGGACAGGGAGATTCACAGTGAATTGATGGGTGCTGGGGCAGGGAGATTCACAGTGAATAGGTGGGTGCTGGGACAGAGATTCACAGTGAATTGATGGGTGCTGGGGCATCTAGATTCACTGTGAATAGGTGGGTGCTGGATTGGGGCATTCACAGTGAACAGGTGGGTGCTGGGACACGGGCATTCACAGTGAACAGGTGGGGGCTGGATTTTGTCATTCACAGTGAATAGGTGGGTGCTGGGACAGGGAGATTCACAGTGAATAGGTGGGTGCTGGGACGGAGATTCGAAGTGAATAGGTGGGTGCTGGGACGTAGATTCACAGTGAATTGATGGGTGCTGGGGCAGGTAGATTCACAGTGAATAGATGGGTGCTGGGGCAGGTAGATTCACAGTGAACAGGTGGGTGCTGGGACAGGGAGATTCACAGTGAACAGGTGGGTGCTGGGGCAGGGAGATTCACAGTGAACAGGTGGGTGCTGGGACAGGGAGATTCACAGTGAACAGGTGGGTGCTAGATTGGGGCATTCACAGTGAACAGGTGGGTGCTGGGACAGGGGCATTTACAGTGATCAGTTGGGTGCTAGATTGGGGCATTCACAGTGAACAGGTGGGGGCTGGATTTTGTCATTCACAGTGAACAGGTGGGTGCTGGATTGGGTCATTCACAGTGAACAAGTGCGTGCTGGATTGGGGCATTCACAGTGAATTGATGGGTGCTGGGACAGGGGCATTCACAGTGAACAGGTGGGTGCTGGATTGGGGCGTTCACAGTGAATTGATGGGTGCTGAGACAGGGAGATTCACAGTGAACAGGTGGGTGCTGGGACAGGGAGATTCACAGTGAATAGGTGGGTGCTGGGATGGAGATTCACAGTGAATAGGTGGGTGCTGGGGCAGGGAGATTCACAGGGAACAGGTGGGTGCTGGGGCAGGGAGATTCACAGTGAACAGGTGGGTGCTGGGACAGGGAGATTCACAGTGAATAGGTGGGTGCTGGGATGGAGATTCACAGTGAATAGGTGGGTGCTGGATTGGGGCATTCACTGTGAACAGGTGGGTGCTGGGACAGGGGCATTCACAGTGAACAGGTGGGTGCTGGATTGGGGCATTTTCAGTGAACAGGTGGGTGCTGGGGCAGGGTGATTCACAGTGAATAAGTGGGTGCTGGATTGAGGCATTCACAGTGAATTGATGGGTGCTGGGACAGGGGCATTCACAGTGAACAGGTGGGTGCTGGACTGGGGCATTCACAGTGAATTGATGGGTGCTGAGACAGGGAGATTCACAGTGAACAGGTGGGTGCTATGACAGGGAGATTCACAGTGAATAGGTGGGTGCTGGGATGGAGATTCCCAGTGAATAGGTGGGTACTTGGACGGAGATTCACAGTGAATTGATTGTTGCTGGGGCAGGTAGATTCACAGTGAATAGGTGGGTGCTGGGGCAGGGAGATTCACAGTGAACAGGTGGGTGCTGGGGCAGGGAGATTCACAGTGAACAGGTGGGTGCTGGGACAGGGGCATTCACTGTGAACAGGTGGGTGCTGGGACAGGGGAATTCATAGTGAATAGGTGGGTGCTGGGTCAGGGGTATTCACAGTGAACAGGTGGGTGCTGGGGCAGGGAGATTCACAGTGAATAGGTGGGTGATGGATTGGGGCATTCACAGTGAACAGGTGGGTGCTGGATTGGGGCATTCACTGTGAACAGGTGAGTGCTGGGACAGGGGCATTCAGAGTGAACAGTTGGGTGCTGGGGCAGGTAGATTCACAGTGAACAGGTGGGTGCTGGAACAGGGAGATTCACAGTGAATAGGTGGGTGCTGGGGCGGAGGTTCACAGTGAACAGGTGGGTGCTGGGACAGGGAGATTCACGGTGTATAGCTGGGTGCTGGATTGGGGCATTCACAGTGAACAGGTGGGTGCTGGATTGGGGCATTCACAGTGAATTGATGGGTGCTGGATTGGGGCATTCACAGTGAACAGGTGGGTGCTGGGACAGGGGCATTCACAGTCAACAGGAGGGTGCTGGATTGGGGCATTCAGAGTGAATTGATGGGTGCTGGGACAGGGGCATTCACAGTGAACAGGTGGGTGCTGGATTGGGGCGTTCACAGTGAATTGATGGTTGCTGAGACAGGGAGATTCACAGTGAACAGGTGGGTGCTGGGACAGGGAGATTCACAGTGAATAGGTGGGTGCTGGGATGGAGAATCACAGTGAATAGGTGGGTGCTTGGGCAGGTAGATTCACAGTGAACAGGTGGGTGCTGGGGCAGGGAGATTCACAGTGAACAGGTGGGTGCTGGGACAGGGAGATTCACAGTGAACAGGTGGGTGCTGGGGCAGGGAGATTCACATTGAATAGGTGGGTGCTGGGACAGGGAGATTCACAGTGAACAGGTGGGTGCTGGATTTTGTCATTCACAGTGAATAGGTGGGTGCTGGGACGGAGATTCGAAGTGAATAGGTGGGTGCTGGGACGTAGATTCACAGTGAATTGATGGGTGCTGGGACAGGGAGATTCACAGTGAATTGGTGGGTGCTGGGGCAGGGAGATTCACAGTGAACAGGTGGGTGCTGGGGCAGGGTGATTCACAGTGAACAGGTGGGTGCTGGGACTGGGATATTCACAGTGAACAGGTGGGTGCTGGGGCAGGGTGATTCACAGTGACTTGATAGGTGCTGGATTAGGGCATTCACTGTGAACAGATGGGTGCTGGATTGGGGCATTCACTGTGAACAGGTGGGTGCTGGATTGGGGCATTCACAGTGAACAGGTGGGTGCTGGGACAGGGGCATTCACAGTGAACAGGTAGGTGCTGGATTGGGGCATTCACAGTGAATTGATGGGTGCTGGGACAGGGGCATTCACAGTGAACAGGTGGGTGCTGGGACAGGGGCATCACAGTGAATAGGTGGGTGCTGGATTGGGGCATTCACAGTGAACATGTGGGTGCTGGATTGGGGCATTCACTGTGAACAGGTGGGTGCTAGGACAGGGGCATTCAGAGTGAACAGGTGGGTGCTGGATTGGGGCATTCACAGTGAACAGGTGGGTGATGGGGCAGGGAGATTCACAGTCAATAGGTGGGTGCTGGATTGGGGCATTCACAGTGAATTGATGGGTGCTGGGACAGGGGCATTCACAGTGAACAGGTGGGTGCTGGGACAGGGGCATTAACAGTGAACAGGTGGGTGCTGGATTGGGGCATTCTCAGTGAATTGGTGGGTGCTGAGACAGGGAGATTCACAGTGAATAGGTGGGTGCTGGGACAGGGAGATTCACAGTGAATAGGTGGGTGCTGGGACGGAGATTCAACGTGAATAGGTGGGTGCTGGGGCAGAGATTCACAGTGAATTGATGGGTGCTGGGGCATCTAGATTCACTGTGAATAGGTGGGTGCTGGATTGGGGCATTCTCAGTGAATTGGTGGGTGCTGAGACAGGGAGATTCACAGTGAATAGGTGGGTGCTGGGACAGGGAGATTCACAGTGAATAGGTGGGTGCTGGGACGGAGATTCAACGTGAATAGGTGGGTGCTGGGGCAGGTAGATTCACAGTGAACAGGTGGGTGCTGGAACAGGGAGATTCACAGTGAATAGGTGGGTGCTGGGGCGGAGGTTCACAGTGAACAGGTGGGTGCTGGGACAGGGAGATTCACGGTGTATAGCTGGGTGCTGGATTGGGGCATTCACAGTGAACAGGTGGGTGCTGGATTGGGGCATTCACAGTGAATTGATGGGTGCTGGATTGGGGCATTCACAGTGAACAGGTGGGTGCTGGGACAGGGGCATTCACAGTCAACAGGAGGGTGCTGGATTGGGGTATTCAGAGTGAATTGATGGGTGCTGGGACAGGGGCATTCACAGTGAACAGGTGGGTGCTGGATTGGGGCGTTCACAGTGAATTGATGGTTGCTGAGACAGGGAGATTCACAGTGAACAGGTGGGTGCTGGGACAGGGAGATTCACAGTGAATAGGTGGGTGCTGGGATGGAGAATCACAGTGAATAGGTGGGTGCTTGGGCAGGTAGATTCACAGTGAACAGGTGGGTGCTGGGGCAGGGAGATTCACAGTGAACAGGTGGGTGCTGGGACAGGGAGATTCACAGTGAACAGGTGGGTGCTGGGGCAGGGAGATTCACATTGAATAGGTGGGTGCTGGGACAGGGAGATTCACAGTGAACAGGTGGGTGCTGGATTTTGTCATTCACAGTGAATAGGTGGGTGCTGGGACGGAGATTCGAAGTGAATAGGTGGGTGCTGGGACGTAGATTCACAGTGAATTGATGGGTGCTGGGACAGGGAGATTCACAGTGAATTGGTGGGTGCTGGGGCAGGGAGATTCACAGTGAACAGGTGGGTGCTGGGGCAGGGTGATTCACAGTGAACAGGTGGGTGCTGGGACTGGGATATTCACAGTGAACAGGTGGGTGCTGGGGCAGGGTGATTCACAGTGACTTGATAGGTGCTGGATTAGGGCATTCACTGTGAACAGATGGGTGCTGGATTGGGGCATTCACTGTGAACAGGTGGGTGCTGGATTGGGGCATTCACAGTGAACAGGTGGGTGCTGGGACAGGGGCATTCACAGTGAACAGGTAGGTGCTGGATTGGGGCATTCACAGTGAATTGATGGGTGCTGGGACAGGGGCATTCACAGTGAACAGGTGGGTGCTGGGACAGGGGCATCACAGTGAATAGGTGGGTGCTGGATTGGGGCATTCACAGTGAACATGTGGGTGCTGGATTGGGGCATTCACTGTGAACAGGTGGGTGCTAGGACAGGGGCATTCAGAGTGAACAGGTGGGTGCTGGATTGGGGCATTCACAGTGAACAGGTGGGTGATGGGGCAGGGAGATTCACAGTCAATAGGTGGGTGCTGGATTGGGGCATTCACAGTGAATTGATGGGTGCTGGGACAGGGGCATTCACAGTGAACAGGTGGGTGCTGGGACAGGGGCATTAACAGTGAACAGGTGGGTGCTGGATTGGGGCATTCTCAGTGAATTGGTGGGTGCTGAGACAGGGAGATTCACAGTGAATAGGTGGGTGCTGGGACAGGGAGATTCACAGTGAATAGGTGGGTGCTGGGACGGAGATTCAACGTGAATAGGTGGGTGCTGGGGCAGAGATTCACAGTGAATTGATGGGTGCTGGGGCATCTAGATTCACTGTGAATAGGTGGGTGCTGGATTGGGGCATTCTCAGTGAATTGGTGGGTGCTGAGACAGGGAGATTCACAGTGAATAGGTGGGTGCTGGGACAGGGAGATTCACAGTGTATAGGTGGGTGCTGGGACGGAGATTCAACGTGAATAGGTGGGTGCTGGGGCAGGTAGATACACAGTGAATAGGTGGGTGCTGGGACAGGGAGATTCACAGTGAATAGGTGGGTGCTGGGACAGAGATTCACAGTGAATTGATGGGTGCTGGGGCATCTAGATTCACTGTGAATAGGTGGGTGCTGGATTGGGGCATTCACAGTGAACAGGTGGGTGCTGGGACACGGGCATTCACAGTGAACAGGTGGGGGCTGGATTTTGTCATTCACAGTGAATAGGTGGGTGCTGGGACAGGGAGATTCACAGTGAATAGGTGGGTGCTGGGACGGAGATTCGAAGTGAATAGGTGGGTGCTGGGACGTAGATTCACAGTGAATTGATGGGTGCTGGGGCAGGTAGATTCACAGTGAATAGATGGGTGCTGGGGCAGGTAGATTCACAGTGAACAGGTGGGTGCTGGGACAGGGAGATTCACAGTGAACAGGTGGGTGCTGGGGCAGGGAGATTCACAGTGAACAGGTGGGTGCTGGGACAGGGAGATTCACAGTGAACAGGTGGGTGCTAGATTGGGGCATTCACAGTGAACAGGTGGGTGCTGGGACAGGGGCATTTACAGTGATCAGTTGGGTGCTAGATTGGGGCATTCACAGTGAACAGGTGGGGGCTGGATTTTGTCATTCACAGTGAACAGGTGGGTGCTGGATTGGGTCATTCACAGTGAACAAGTGCGTGCTGGATTGGGGCATTCACAGTGAATTGATGGGTGCTGGGACAGGGGCATTCACAGTGAACAGGTGGGTGCTGGATTGGGGCGTTCACAGTGAATTGATGGGTGCTGAGACAGGGAGATTCACAGTGAACAGGTGGGTGCTGGGACAGGGAGATTCACAGTGAATAGGTGGGTGCTGGGATGGAGATTCACAGTGAATAGGTGGGTGCTGGGGCAGGGAGATTCACAGTGAACAGGTGGGTGCTGGGGCAGGGAGATTCACAGTGAACAGGTGGGTGCTGGGACAGGGAGATTCACAGTGAATAGGTGGGTGCTGGGATGGAGATTCACAGTGAATAGGTGGGTGCTGGATTGGGGCATTCACTGTGAACAGGTGGGTGCTGGGACAGGGGCATTCACAGTGAACAGGTGGGTGCTGGATTGGGGCATTCACAGTGAACAGGTGGGTGCTGGGGCAGGGTGATTCACAGTGAATAAGTGGGTGCTGGATTGAGGCATTCACAGTGAATTGATGGGTGCTGGGACAGGGGCATTCACAGTGAACAGGTGGGTGCTGGACTGGGGCATTCACAGTGAATTGATGGGTGCTGAGACAGGGAGATTCACAGTGAACAGGTGGGTGCTATGACAGGGAGATTCACAGTGAATAGGTGGGTGCTGGGATGGAGATTCCCAGTGAATAGGTGGGTACTTGGACGGAGATTCACAGTGAATTGATTGTTGCTGGGGCAGGTAGATTCACAGTGAATAGGTGGGTGCTGGGGCAGGGAGATTCACAGTGAACAGGTGGGTGCTGGGGCAGGGAGATTCACAGTGAACAGGTGGGTGTTGGGACAGGGGCATTCACTGTGAACAGGTGGGTGCTGGGACAGGGGAATTCATAGTGAATAGGTGGGTGCTGGGTCAGGGGTATTCACAGTGAACAGGTGGGTGCTGGGGCAGGGAGATTCACAGTGAATAGGTGGGTGATGGATTGGGGCATTCACAGTGAACAGGTGGGTGCTGGATTGGGGCATTCACTGTGAACAGGTGAGTGCTGGGACAGGGGCATTCAGAGTGAACAGTTGGGTGCTGGGGCAGGTAGATTCACAGTGAACAGGTGGGTGCTGGAACAGGGAGATTCACAGTGAATAGGTGGGTGCTGGGGCGGAGGTTCACAGTGAACAGGTGGGTGCTGGGACAGGGAGATTCACGGTGTATAGCTGGGTGCTGGATTGGGGCATTCACAGTGAACAGGTGGGTGCTGGATTGGGGCATTCACAGTGAATTGATGGGTGCTGGATTGGGGCATTCACAGTGAACAGGTGGGTGCTGGGACAGGGGCATTCACAGTCAACAGGAGGGTGCTGGATTGGGGCATTCAGAGTGAATTGATGGGTGCTGGGACAGGGGCATTCACAGTGAACAGGTGGGTGCTGGATTGGGGCGTTCACAGTGAATTGATGGTTGCTGAGACAGGGAGATTCACAGTGAACAGGTGGGTGCTGGGACAGGGAGATTCACAGTGAATAGGTGGGTGCTGGGATGGAGAATCACAGTGAATAGGTGGGTGCTTGGGCAGGTAGATTCACAGTGAACAGGTGGGTGCTGGGGCAGGGAGATTCACAGTGAACAGGTGGGTGCTGGGACAGGGAGATTCACAGTGAACAGGTGGGTGCTGGGGCAGGGAGATTCACATTGAATAGGTGGGTGCTGGGACAGGGAGATTCACAGTGAACAGGTGGGTGCTGGATTTTGTCATTCACAGTGAATAGGTGGGTGCTGGGACGGAGATTCGAAGTGAATAGGCGGGTGCTGGGACGTAGATTCACAGTGAATTGATGGGTGCTGGGACAGGGAGATTCACAGTGAATTGGTGGGTGCTGGGGCAGGGAGATTCACAGTGAACAGGTGGGTGCTGGGGCAGGGTGATTCACAGTGAACAGGTGGGTGCTGGGACTGGGATATTCACAGTGAACAGGTGGGTGCTGGGGCAGGGTGATTCACAGTGACTTGATAGGTGCTGGATTAGGGCATTCACTGTGAACAGATGGGTGCTGGATTGGGGCATTCACTGTGAACAGGTGGGTGCTGGATTGGGGCATTCACAGTGAACAGGTGGGTGCTGGGACAGGGGCATTCACAGTGAACAGGTAGGTGCTGGATTGGGGCATTCACAGTGAATTGATGGGTGCTGGGACAGGGGCATTCACAGTGAACAGGTGGGTGCTGGGACAGGGGCATCACAGTGAATAGGTGGGTGCTGGATTGGGGCATTCACAGTGAACATGTGGGTGCTGGATTGGGGCATTCACTGTGAACAGGTGGGTGCTAGGACAGGGGCATTCAGAGTGAACAGGTGGGTGCTGGATTGGGGCATTCACAGTGAACAGGTGGGTGATGGGGCAGGGAGATTCACAGTCAATAGGTGGGTGCTGGATTGGGGCATTCACAGTGAATTGATGGGTGCTGGGACAGGGGCATTCACAGTGAACAGGTGGGTGCTGGGACAGGGGCATTAACAGTGAACAGGTGGGTGCTGGATTGGGGCATTCTCAGTGAATTGGTGGGTGCTGAGACAGGGAGATTCACAGTGAATAGGTGGGTGCTGGGACAGGGAGATTCACAGTGAATAGGTGGGTGCTGGGACGGAGATTCAACGTGAATAGGTGGGTGCTGGGGCAGAGATTCACAGTGAATTGATGGGTGCTGGGGCATCTAGATTCACTGTGAATAGGTGGGTGCTGGATTGGGGCATTCTCAGTGAATTGGTGGGTGCTGAGACAGGGAGATTCACAGTGAATAGGTGGGTGCTGGGACAGGGAGATTCACAGTGAATAGGTGGGTGCTGGGACGGAGATTCAACGTGAATAGGTGGGTGCTGGGGCAGGTAGATACACAGTGAATAGGTGGGTGCTGGGACAGGGAGATTCACAGTGAATTGATGGGTGCTGGGGCAGGGAGATTCACAGTGAATAGGTGGGTGCTGGGACAGAGATTCACAGTGAATTGATGGGTGCTGGGGCATCTAGATTCACTGTGAATAGGTGGGTGCTGGATTGGGGCATTCACAGTGAACAGGTGGGTGCTGGGACACGGGCATTCACAGTGAACAGGTGGGGGCTGGATTTTGTCATTCACAGTGAATAGGTGGGTGCTGGGACAGGGAGATTCACAGTGAATAGGTGGGTGCTGGGACGGAGATTCGAAGTGAATAGGTGGGTGCTGGGACGTAGATTCACAGTGAATTGATGGGTGCTGGGGCAGGTAGATTCACAGTGAATAGATGGGTGCTGGGTTGGGGCATTCACAGTGAACAGGTGGGTGCTGGATTGGGGAATTCACAGTGAATTGATGGGTGCTGGATTGGGGGATTCACAGTGAACAGGTGGGTGCTGGGACAGGGGCATTCACAGTCAACAGGAGGGTGCTGGATTGGGGCATTCAGAGTGAATTGATGGGTGCTGGGACAGGGGCATTCACAGTGAACAGGTGGGTGCTGGATTGGGGCGTTCACAGTGAATTGATGGTTGCTGAGACAGGGAGATTCACAGTGAACAGGTGGGTGCTGGGACAGGGAGATTCACAGTGAATAGGTGGGTGCTGGGATGGAGAATCACAGTGAATAGGTGGGTGCTTGGGCAGGTAGATTCACAGTGAACAGGTGGGTGCTGGGGCAGGGAGATTCACAGTGAACAGGTGGGTGCTGGGACAGGGAGATTCACAGTGAACAGGTGGGTGCTGGGGCAGGGAGATTCACATTGAATAGGTGGGTGCTGGGACAGGGAGATTCACAGTGAACAGGTGGGTGCTGGATTTTGTCATTCACAGTGAATAGGTGGGTGCTGGGACGGAGATTCGAAGTGAATAGGTGGGTGCTGGGACGTAGATTCACAGTGAATTGATGGGTGCTGGGACAGGGAGATTCACAGTGAATTGGTGGGTGCTGGGGCAGGGAGATTCACAGTGAACAGGTGGGTGCTGGGGCAGGGTGATTCACAGTGAACAGGTGGGTGCTGGGACTGGGATATTCACAGTGAACAGGTGGGTGCTGGGGCAGGGTGATTCACAGTGACTTGATAGGTGCTGGATTAGGGCATTCACTGTGAACAGATGGGTGCTGGATTGGGGCATTCACTGTGAACAGGTGGGTGCTGGATTGGGGCATTCACAGTGAACAGGTGGGTGCTGGGACAGGGGCATTCACAGTGAACAGGTAGGTGCTGGATTGGGGCATTCACAGTGAATTGATGGGTGCTGGGACAGGGGCATTCACAGTGAACAGGTGGGTGCTGGGACAGGGGCATCACAGTGAATAGGTGGGTGCTGGATTGGGGCATTCACAGTGAACATGTGGGTGCTGGATTGGGGCATTCACTGTGAACAGGTGGGTGCTAGGACAGGGGCATTCAGAGTGAACAGGTGGGTGCTGGATTGGGGCATTCACAGTGAACAGGTGGGTGATGGGGCAGGGAGATTCACAGTCAATAGGTGGGTGCTGGATTGGGGCATTCACAGTGAATTGATGGGTGCTGGGACAGGGGCATTCACAGTGAACAGGTGGGTGCTGGGACAGGGGCATTAACAGTGAACAGGTGGGTGCTGGATTGGGGCATTCTCAGTGAATTGGTGGGTGCTGAGACAGGGAGATTCACAGTGAATAGGTGGGTGCTGGGACAGGGAGATTCACAGTGAATAGGTGGGTGCTGGGATGGAGATTCAACGTGAATAGGTGGGTGCTGGGGCAGAGATTCACAGTGAATTGATGGGTGCTGGGGCATCTAGATTCACTGTGAATAGGTGGGTGCTGGATTGGGGCATTCTCAGTGAATTGGTGGGTGCTGAGACAGGGAGATTCACAGTGAATAGGTGGGTGCTGGGACAGGGAGATTCACAGTGAATAGGTGGGTGCTGGGACGGAGATTCAACGTGAATAGGTGGGTGCTGGGGCAGGTAGATACACAGTGAATAGGTGGGTGCTGGGACAGGGAGATTCACAGTGAATTGATGGGTGCTGGGGCAGGGAGATTCACAGTGAATAGGTGGGTGCTGGGACAGAGATTCACAGTGAATTGATGGGTGCTGGGGCATCTAGATTCACTGTGAATAGGTGGGTGCTGGATTGGGGCATTCACAGTGAACAGGTGGGTGCTGGGACACGGGCATTCACAGTGAACAGGTGGGGGCTGGATTTTGTCATTCACAGTGAATAGGTGGGTGCTGGGACAGGGAGATTCACAGTGAATAGGTGGGTGCTGGGACGGAGATTCGAAGTGAATAGGTGGGTGCTGGGACGTAGATTCACAGTGAATTGATGGGTGCTGGGGCAGGTAGATTCACAGTGAATAGATGGGTGCTGGGGCAGGTAGATTCACAGTGAACAGGTGGGTGCTGGGACAGGGAGATTCACAGTGAACAGGTGGGTGCTGGGGCAGGGAGATTCACAGTGAACAGGTGGGTGCTGGGACAGGGAGATTCACAGTGAGCAGGTGGGTGCTAGATTGGGGCATTCACAGTGAACAGGTGGGTGCTGGGATAGGGGCATTTACAGTGATCAGTTGGGTGCTAGATTGGGGCATTCACAGTGAACAGGTGGGGGCTGGATTTTGTCATTCACAGTGAACAGGTGGGTGCTGGATTGGGGCATTCACAGTGAACAGGTGGGTGCTGGATTGGGGCATTCTCAGTGAATTGATGGGTGTTGAGACAGGGAGATTCACAGTGAATAGGTGGGTGTTGAGACAGGGAGATTCACAGTGAATAGGTGGATGCTGGGACAGGGAGATTCACAGTGAACAGGTGGGTGCTGGACTGGGGCATTCACAGTGAATTGATGGGTGCTGGGATGGAGATTCCCAGTGAATAGGTGGGTACTGGGACGGAGATTCACAGTGAATTGATGGTTGCTGGGACGGAGATTCAACATGAATAGGTGGGTGCTGGGGCAGGGAGATTCACAGTGAATTGATGGGTGCTGGGGCAGGTAGATTCACAGTGAATAGGTGGGTACTGGGACGGAGATTCACAGTGAATTGATGGTTGCTGGGACGGAGATTCAACATGAATAGGTGGGTGCTGGGTCAGGGAGATTCACAGTGAATTGATGGGTGCTGGGGCAGGTAGATTCACAGTGAATAGGTGGGTGCTGGGACAGGGAGATTCACAGTGAATTGATGGGTGCTGGGGCAGGGAGATTCACAGTGAATAGGTGGGTGCTGGGACAGAGATTCACAGTGAATTGATGGGTGCTGGATTGGGGCATTCACAGTGAACAGGTGGGTGCTGGGACACAGGCATTCACAGTGAACAGGTGGGTGCTGGGACACGGGCATTCACAGTGAACAGGTGGGGGCTGGATTTTGTCATTCACAGTGAATAGGTGGGTGCTGGGGCAGGGAGATTCACAGTGAATTGGTGGGTGCTGGGACAGGGGCATTCACAGTGAATTGGTGGGTGCTGGGACAGGGGCATTCACAGTGAACAGGTGGGTGCTGGGACAGGGGCATTCACAGTGAACAGGTGGGTGCTGGATTGGGGCATTCACAGTGAATTGATGGGTGCTGGGATAGGGGCATTCACAGTGAACAGTTGGGTGCTGGGACAGGGGCATCATAGTGAATAGGTGGGTGCTGGATTGGGGCATTCACAGTGAACAGGTGGGTGCTGGATTGGGGCATTCACTGTGAACAGGTGGGTGCTGGGACAGGGGTATTCACAGTGAACAGATGGGTGCTGGATTGGGGCATTCACAGTGAACAGGTGGGTGCTGGGGCAGGGAGATTCACAGTGAACAAGTGGGTGCTGGATTGGGGCATTCACAGTGAATTGATGGGTGCTGAGACAGGGAGATTCACAGTGAACAGGTGGGTGCTGGTACAGGGAGACACAGTGAACAAGTGGGTGCTGGATTGGGGCATTCACAGTGAACAGGTGGGTGCTGGATTGGGGCATTCACAGTGAATTGATGGGTGCTGAGACAGGGAGATTCACAGTGAACAGGTGGGTGCTGGGACAGGGAGATTCACAGTGAACAAGTGGGTGCTGGATTGGGTCATTCACCGTGAACAGGTGGGTGCTGGATTGGGGCATTCACAGTGAATGGATGGGTGCTGAGACGGAGATTCACAGTGAACAGGTGGGTGCTGGGACAGGGAGACAAAGTGAATAGGTGGGTGCTGGGACGGAGATTCAAGGTGAATATGTGGGTGCTGGGACGTAGATTCACAGTGAATTGATGGGTGCTGGGGCAGGGAGATTCACAGTGAACAAGTGGGTGCTGGATTGGGGCATTCACAGTGAATTGATGGGTGCTGAGACAGGGAGATTCACAGTGAACAGGTGGGTGCTGGTACAGGGAGACACAGTGAACAAGTGGGTGCTGGATTGGGGCATTCACAGTGAACAGGTGGGTGCTGGATTGGGGCATTCACAGTGAATTGATGGGTGCTGGGACGGAGATTCACAGTGAACAGGTGGGTGCTGGGACAGGGAGATTCACAGTGAACAGGTGGGTGCTGGGACAGGGAGATTCACAGTGAACAGGTGGGTGCTGGGACAGGGAGATTCACAGTGAACAGGTGGGTTCTGGGATGGAGATTCAATGTGAATAGGTGGGTGCTGGGACGGAGATTCAATGTGAATTGCTGGGTGCTGGGGCAGGGAGATTCACAGTGAACAGGTGGGTGCTGGGACAGGGAGATTCACAGTGAACAGGTGGGTGCTAGATTGGGGCATTCACAGTGAACAGGTGGGTGCTGGGACAGGGGCATTTACAGTGATCAGTTGGGTGCTAGATTGGGGCATTCACAGTGAACAGGTGGGGGCTGGATTTTGTCATTCACAGTGAATAGGTGGGTGCTGGGGCAGGGAGATTCACAGTGAATTGGTGGGTGCTGGGGCAGGGAGATTCACAGTGAATAGGTGGGTGCTGGGACAGAGATTCACAGTGAATTGATGGGTGCTGGGGCAGGTAGATTCACAGTGAATAGGTGGGTGCTGGATTGGGGCATTCACAGTGAACAGGTGGGTGCTGGGACTGGGCATTCACAGTGAACAGGTGGGTGCTGGATTGGGGCATTCACAGTGAACAGGTGGGTGCTGGGGCAGGGAGATTCACAGTGAACAGGTGGGTGCTGGATTGGGGCGTTCACAGTGAATTGATGGGTGCTGAGACAGGGAGATTCACAGTGAACAAGTGGGTGCTGGGACAGGGAGATTCACAGTGAATAGGTGGGTGCTGGGATGGAGATTCACAGTGAATTGATGGGTGCTGGGGCAGGTAGATTCACAGTGAATAGATGGGTGCTGGGGCAGGTAGATTCACAGTGAATAGGTGGGTGCTGGGACGGAGATTCAATGTGAATAGGTGGGTGCTGGGACGGAGATTCAATGTGAATAGGTGGGTGCTGGGACGGAGATTCAATGTGAATAGGTGGGTGCTGGGACGGAGATTCAATGTGAATTGCTGGGTGCTGGGGCAGGTAGATTCACAGTGAATAGGTGGGTGCTGGGACAGGGAGATTCACAGTTAATTGATGGGTGCTGGGGCAGGGAGATTCACAGTGAATAGGTGGGTGCTGGGACAGAGATTCACAGTGAATTGATGGGTGCTGGGGCAGGTAGATTCACAGTGAATAGGTGGGTGCTGGATTGGGGCATTGACAGTGAACAGGTGGGTGCTGGGGCAGGGAGATTCACAGTGAACAGGTGGGTGCTGGATTGGGGCGTTCACAGTGAATTGATGGGTGCTGAGACAGGGAGATTCACAGTGAACAATTGGGTGCTGGGACAGGGAGATTCACAGTGAATAGGTGGGTGCTGGGATGGAGATTCAAAGTGAATAGGTGGGTGCTGGGACGGAGATTCACAGTGAATTGATGGGTGCTGGGGCAGGTAGATTCACAGTGAATTGATGGGTGCTGGGGCAGGTAGATTCACAGTGACTAGGTGGGTGCTGGGACGGAGATTCACAGTGAACAGGTGGGTGCTGGGGCAGGGAGATTCACAGTGAATTGGTGGGTGCTGGAACAGGGAGATTCACAGTGAATTGATGTGTGCTGGGGCAGGGAGATTCACAGTGAATAGGTGTGTGCTGGGACAGATTCACAGTGAATTGATGGGTGCTGTGGCAGGTAGATTCACAGTGAGTAGGTGGGTGCTGGATTGGGGCATTGACAGTGAACAGGTGGGTGCTGGGGCAGGGAGATTCACAGTGAACAGGTGGGTGCTGGATTGGGGCGTTCACAGTGAATTGATGGGTGCTGAGACAGGGAGATTCACAGTGAACAATTGGGTGCTGGGACAGGGAGATTCACAGTGAATAGGTGGGTGCTGGGATGGAGATTCAAAGTGAATAGGTGGGTGCTGGGACGGAGATTCACAGTGAATTGATGGGTGCTGGGGCAGGTAGATTAACAGTGAATTGATGGGTGCTGGGGCAGGTAGATTCACAGTGACTAGGTGGGTGCTGGGACGGAGATTCACAGTGAACAGGTGGGTGCTGGGGCAGGGAGATTCACAGTGAATTGGTGGGTGCTGGAACAGGGAGATTCACAGTGAATTGATGTGTGCTGGGGCAGGGAGATTCACAGTGAATAGGTGTGTGCTGGGACAGAGATTCACAGTGAATTGATGGGTGCTGGGGCAGGTAGATTCACAGTGAGTAGGTGGGTGCTGGATTGGGGCATTCACAGTGAACAGGTGGGTGCTGGGACAGGGGCATTCACAGTGAACAGGTGGGTGCTGGGGCAGGGAGATTCACAGTGAATAGGTGGGTGCTGGATTGGGGCATTCACAGTGAACAGGTGGGTGCTGGATTGGGGCTTTCACTGTGAACAGGTGGGTGCTGGGACTGCGTCATTCACAGTGAACAGGTGGGTGCTGGATTGGGGCGTTCACAGTGAACAGGTACAGGAACCTGAAGACACACACTCAACATTTTAGGAACAGCTTCTTCCCTTCCACCATCAGATTTCTGAAGAGACCATGAACACTGCCTACTCACCTACCACCCCATTAGCCTCCGCGTCCAGCACATAATTCTCCATAACTTCTGCCATGTCCAATGGGATCCCACCACCAAGCACATCTTTCCTTACCCATGCCAACCCCGTTCTTTTGTCTTTGTGCAGGATCGTTCCCTTGTCCATTCATCCCTCCCACTGGTCTCACGCCTGGTACTTCTTGCAATCGGAACAAGTGCCATACCTACCCCTGCACCTCCTCCCTCACTATCATTCAGAGTTTGTGTGTGTGTGTGTGTGTTGCTTGGATTTCCAGCATCTGCAGATGTTCTAATGCTAATAAACACTACCTCACTATTTTGCTCTCTTTTTGCACTGTTTATGTTTTTCTTTCTGTAGCTTTTAGAGATGTTTTATGTCTTGCTCTGGCAAAATAACAAATGTCACAACACACTGTACGTCCATGATAATAAACCTAATTCTGATTCGGACACCGGGTTCCTATCCTGGGTTCCAGCATCTGCAGTTTCTGCTGCCCCTCAGTTCCTTCCCTAATGCCAATGCACTTTGTGTCTCTCAGCCAGCAACAGAGGTGAACAGCCCCAACCCCCTCACTGCCCACCTTTAAAGCCTGAGTGATGGCTTACTACAAGGTAGAACGTGTAGGACACAAAGGTGAGGCAGGTATGAAGCCATATTGTCTTTGCCACCATGTTCAGTCACTGCATCTTCTCTCTCACCACAGAACCACCTCCCTGCACCAGCTCCACCTCCCTCCCTCTCCCCTACCCCACTCTATAATGTCAAAATATTTACAGGTTACTGCCTTGAGGGCACTGGGTTTGTGAGTCAAAACTTCCCAGCTGCAGTAGAAAGAAGACACCTGGGAATACAGATGGTTTGAAAGTGGCATCACTGGTAGGCACAGTCATAAAGATAGCTGTTGGCATAAGCTGGACATTATGATGAAGTTGTGTAGTCATTGGTGAGGAGGGATTTGGAGTATTGTATGTAGTCCTGGTCAGCTACATACAGGAAACCTATCAATAAGCTTGAAAGGTGCAGAGAAAATTCGCACAGATGTTGACTGGACTTGAGGACTAGAGTTAGAGGGAAAGTTTCAGCTTTATTCCTTAGAGGTCAGGATGATGCAGGCATACAAAATAATGAGGGGTGTGCTTGCAGGCCTTTTCCTCTCAGGGTGAGTCTAGAACTGGAGGTCGTAGTTTAAGAGTGAAATGTGAAATATTTCAGGGGAACCTGAAGGGGATCTTCTTCAATTGGTGGGTGATGTACGCATTGAATGAGTTGCCAGCGGGAGAGGATGCAGGCTGAATTGCAACTTCTAAGAAGTTTGGTAAGTATATGGGAGGGGTATGGAATGCTATGGTCTGGGTGTGGTAGATGGAACTAGGTAGGAAAGTAGGTCAGCATGGACTAGATGGGCTGAAGGGCCTGTTTCTACACTGTAGTACTCTCTGATTCCATAACAATTCTATCTCCTTTACCATAGCATTGGAAAGGGATAGGAACAGACAAGTTAGGAAAACATTTAATTGGAGTAAGGGGAAATATGAGGCTATCAGGCAGGAACTTGGAAGCATAAATTGGAAACAGATGTTCTCAGGGAAACGTACAGAAGAAATGTGGCAAATGTTCAGGAGATATTTGTGTGGGGTTCTGAGTAGGTACGTTCCAATGAGACATGGAAAGGATGGTAGGGTACAAGATCCGTGGTGTACAAAGGCTGTTGTAAATCTAGTCAAGAAGAAGGCCACACTTAGACCCCCTCCAGTTCGCCTATCAGCTCTGACTAGGAGTTGAGGATGCCATCGTCTACCTGCTGAACCGTGTCTATGCCCACCTGGACAAGCCGGCGAGCACTGTGAGGGTCATGTTTTTTGACTTCTCCAGTGCGTTCAACACCATCCGCCCTGCTCTACTGGGTGAGAAGCTGACAGTGATACAGGTGGATGCTTCCGTGGTGTCATGGATTATTGATTACCTGACTGGCAGACCACAGTATGTGCGCTTGCAACACTGTGTGTCAGACAGAGTGGTCAGCAGCACTGGGGCTCCACAGGGGACTGTCCTGTCTCCCTTTCTCTTCACCATCTACACCTCGGACTTCAACTACAACACAGTGTCTTGCCATCTTCAGAAGTTTTCTGATGACTCTGCCATAGTTGGATGCACCAGCAAGGGAGATGAGGCTGAGTACAGGGTTACGGTGGGAAACTTTGTCACATGGTGTGAGCAGAATCATCTGCAGCCTAATGTGAAAAAGACTAAGGAGCTGGTGGTGGACCTGAGGAAGGCTAAGGCACGGGTGACCCCTGTTTCCATCCAAGGGGTCAGTGTGGACATGGTGGAGGATTACAAATACCTGGGGATATGAATGGACAATAAACTGGACTGGTCAAAGAACATTGAGGCTGTCTACAAGAAGGGTCAGAGCCGTCTCTATTTCCTGAGGAGACTGAGGTCCTTTAACATCTGCCGGACGATGCTGAGGATGTTCTACGAGGCTGTGGTGGCCAGTGCTATCATGTTTGCTGTTGTGTGCTGGGGCAGCAGGCTGAGGGTAGCAGACACCAACAGAATCAACAAACTTATTCGTAAGGCCAGTGATGTTGTGGGGGTGGAACTGGACTCTCTGTCTGAAAAGAGGATGCTGTCCAAGTTGCATGCCATCTTGGACAATGACTCCCATCCACTCCATAATGTACTGGTTAGGCACAAGAGTACATTCAGCCAGAGACTCATTGGAAGTCATTCCTACCTGTGACCATCAAACTTTACAACTCCTCCCTAGGAGTGTCAGACACCCTGAGCCAATAGGCTGGTCTTGGACTTATTTCCACTTGGCATGATTAACTTATTATTATTTAATTATTTATGGTTTTATATTGCTATATTTTTCACTATTCTTGGTTGGTGCGGCTGTAACGAAACCCAATTTCCCTCGGGACCAATAAAGTATGTCTGTCTGTTATGAAAGGTTCAAAAAAGTAGGTAATGATAGGAATCTAGAAGATTATAAGGCTAGCAGGAAGGAGCTTAAGAATGAAATTAGGGGAGCCAGAAGGGGCCATGAGAAGGCCTTGGCGGACAGGATTTAGGAAAACTCTAAGGTATTCTGCAAGTATGTGAAGAGCAAGAGGATAAAATGTGAGGAAATAGGACCAATCAAGTGTGACAGTGGAAGAGTGTGTATGAAACTGGAGGAAATAGCGGAGGTACTTAATGAATGCTTTATTCACTATGGAAAAGGATCTTGGTGATTGTAGGGATGACTTGCAGTGGACTGAAAAGCTTGAGCATGTAGATATTAAGGAAGAGGATGTGCTGGAGCTTTTGGAAAGCGTCAAGTTGGATAAATCACTGGGACTGGACAGCATGTACCCCAGGCTACTGTGGGAAGCGAGGGGAGAGATTGCTGGCAATCAACATCAATGAGGATGGGAGAGGTTCCCGAGGATTGGAGGGTTGTGGATTTTGTTCCCTTATTCAAGATGGGGAGTAGGGATAGCCCAGGAAATTATAGGCCAGTGAGTCTTACTTCAGTGGTTGGTAAGTTGATGGAGAAGATCCTGAGAGGCAGGATTTATGAACATTTGGAGAGGAATAGTCAGCATGGCTTTGTCAAAGGCAGGTTGTCCCTTACGAGCCTGATTGAATTTGTTTGATGATGTGACTAAACACATTGATGGAGGTAGAGCCGTAGATGTAGTGGATACGGATTTTAGCAAGGCATTTGATAAGGTACCCCATGCGAGGCTTACTGAGAAAGTAAGGAGACATGGGATCCAAGGGGACAATACTCTGTGGATCCAGAACTGGCTTGCCCATAGAAGGCAAAAAGTGGTTGTAGACAGGTCATATTCTGCATGGAGGCCGGTGATCAGTGGTGTGCCTCAGGGATCTGTTCTGGGATCCCTACTCTTTGTGATTTTTATAAATGACCTGGATGAGGAAGTGGAGGGATGGGTTAGTAAGTTTGCTGATAACACAAAGGTTGGGGTTGTTGTGGATAGTGTGGAGGGCTGTCAGAGGTTACAACGGGACATTGATAGGTTGCAAAACTGGGCTGAGAAATGGCAGGTGGAGTTTAACCCAGATAAGTGTGAGGTGATTCATTTTGGTAGGTCAAATGTGATGGCAGAATATAGCATTAATGGTAAGACTCTTGGCTGTATGGAGGATCAGAGGGATCTTGGAGTCTGGCTCTATAGGACACACAAGGCTGCTACTCAGGCTGACTCTATGGTTAAGAAGACATACAGTGCATTGGTCTTCATCAATCGTGGGACTGAGTTTAAGAGCCGAGAGATTATGTTGCAGCTATATAGGACCCTGGTCAGACCCCACTTGGAGTACTGTGCTCAGTTCTGGTCACCTCACTACAGGAAGGACATGGAAACCATAGAAAGGGTGCAGAGGAGATTTAGAAGGATGTTGCCTGGATTGGGGAGCATGCCGTATGAGAATAGGTTGAGTGAACTCAGCCTTTTCTCCTTGGAGCGACAGAGGATGAAAGGTGACCTGATAGAGGTGTTCAAGATAATGAGAGGCATTGATCGTGTGCATAGTCAGCGGCTTTTCCCCAAGGCTGAAATGTCTAGCATGAGAGGGTATAGCTTTAGGGTGCTTTGAAGTAGGTACAGAGGGGATGTCAGGGGTAAGTTTTTTTACGCAGAGAGTGGTGAGTGTGTGGAATGGGCTACCAGTGATGGTGGTGGAGGTGGAAACTATAGGTTCTTTTAAGAGGCTCCTGGATGGCTACATGGAGCTTAGAAAAATAGAGGGCTATGGGTAAAGCCTAGATAGTTCTAAGGTAGGGATATGTTCGACACAGCTTTGTGGACCGAAGAGCCTGCATTGTGCTGTAGGTTGTCTATGTTTCTCTAACTGTAGGACTAAGCAGATGCCAGCAGGGAGGGCAGTGTGGGGATGGATCGGGGGCAGTGAAGGTGTGATTAGAAGGTGAATGGAGAGGTGGGGGAGGATCATATCTCCAGCTGGTCAGTACCTGTGGCACCTTGAAGCAGTCTTTCTGTTAAATGAATTGCCCTCCACCTCACGTTGGAAGTGTCCACCCAATGAGATGGGGCCCAAGTTGAAACTGGTTCCTGGTCAGATCTGCAGATATTGCTGGCTCTTGGCCTGGCTATATGCCATGCTGTTCTCCCCAGTGACGACCTGTAATTGTCAGGCATTCACCTGCTCTAGGTGAGGGCCCCCACTTCCCTGCCTAAGGCCCGCAAATTCCTTTGGGCACATCCTCGCCCTGGTCCTTGGCAATTGCATTGTCACACACACTGACTTCAATGGATCATCCCTTCAGGTGCTCTAACCTTGCCCCTGATCTTGACCTTTTGTCTTTTGTGCATTCTGTGCAAAATGGCTGGCAGCAGAGAGGGGTCTCCCATTTGAAATGGCTCCAGATGAGGTGAGATTTCCTGACACATTCCAAACCACGGCCATCACACTAAGTGCTGCTGGAGAGTGGCCTCTGGTGCTGAGAGGATCACAGACAATGGGGCAGGCAGGAACCTGTGTGTGTTTAAAATCTTAACCTGTGTTCTAGCCTTGGGAAGGGGTGAGGCTGTTTCTTCAAAATATTTCAGTAATGACAAGTATCTATGTAGCACAGGGACTCATTCTGGGTGAGGCCCGGTGAACCTGCTTCTCCAGCACCTCCCCCCTCTGTGACAACCATTACATCAGCTGCTATTACTGGCCGGTGAGGTAATCACGTCCTTATTAACAGAGCTTAAGTGCCTGCTGGCTGACAGCCAATTCCAGGGAGAGCTTCAGAATTCATACACTCCGCCTGGCTGGCCCACATTAACGCTCCCATCCCCCTCACTCACAGTCTTCCCTTTCTCCATTCTCTCCGGGGGGCCAACCCCCTTCAAACCAACCACCAATATTAACTCCAACGTTACTGGAACATTTTCAAAATGTTGGAGGAACTCTATAAATCATAAACTTCCTGATGAAGGGGCTCAGTCTGAAACACTGACTGTTTATTCCCCTCCATAGATCCTGCCCGACTTGCTCAGCTCCTGCATTCGTTTGTCCGTGGAACAGTAAGCAGGCACTTCTCTGGATAGAAACTTAGATTAGGGGGTTTCAGCCTGATATATTTACCGTTTCATCCCCTTTATAAATGCTGCCTGACCAGCTGACTTCCTCTAGCATTTTACTCAAGATTTCCAGCATCTGCAGAACCTCTGTGTCACTGTAACATTTTCCATTCTGGCTCCCCTCTTACCCCTTCTCTTCTCCTCACCTGCCTATCACCTCCTTCCTTCCCTTTCTCCCATGGTCCACTAGCCTCTCCTGTCAGATTCCTTCTCCTTCAGCCCTTTACCTCTTTCACCTGATGAAGGGTCTCAGCTCAAAACCTCTTCATAGATGATGCATGACCTGCTGAGTTCCTCCAGCATTTTGTATGTGTGTGTTCCTCTGGATTTCCAGCATTTTGTGTGTGTGTGTCCCTCTGGATTCCAGCATTTTGTACGCATGTTCCTCTGGATTCCAGCATTTTGCGGGCGCATTCCTCTGGATTCCAGCATTTTGAATGCATGTTCCTCTGTATTTCCAGCATTTTGCATGCGTGTTCCTCTGGATTCCAGCATTTTGTATGAGTGTTCCTCTGGATTCCAGCATTTTGTGGTCACGTTCCTCTGGATTTCCAGTATTTTGTGTGGGTGTTCCTCTGGATTCCAGCATTTTGTAAGTGTGTTCCTCTGGATTCCAGCATTTTGTATGCGTGTTCCTCTGGATTCCAGCAGTTTGTATGCATGTTCCTCTGGATTCCCAGCATTTTGCATGCGTGTTCCTCTGGATTTCCAGCATTTTGTATGCGTGTTCCTCTGGATTTCCAGCATTTTGTATGCGTGTTCCTCTGGATTTCCAGCATTTTGTATGTGTGCTCCTCTGGATTTCCAGCATTTTGCATGCGTGTTCCTCTGGATTTCCAGCATTTTGTATGTGTGCTCCTCTGGATTTCCAGCATTTTGCATGCGTGTTCCTCTGGATTTCCAGAAACTGTAGAATCTCTTGTGTTTAACATTTTTCCCTTGTCTGCAGCTCCAGCCAATCATTTACTCCCTGCGACAGCCCTGTGGTGAACTACATATACCTGTCTGGACACACCCCCTGCTGACTGCTCCTGTGGCCCCTCCCACTGACCCCGGTATAAAGGTGATTGAGGCCTGAGCCCGGCCCTCAGTCTCCAGGATGTAGTATGGTGGTCAACTACTGCTTGTTCTTTCTTCCAGTCAATAAAAGCCGATATCTCGCCTTCACGTCTCAGAGAGTTATTGATGGTGCATCAAGCCCCCACGTCTTTTGTTCACTGGAGGGTTGTCCTAAGACGCACACGTGGTTAAGATGGTGCTGAGCTGCGGTTTCCATCAAGATTGTGGCTCAGACCTAGTCATTTTTTTTAAGATTGCAGGGATAGTTCAGGAGACAAGAGAGGGGAGATAGGAGTCATGTTAGGTTTAGAGTCAGTCATATGGGGGAGTTAGAGGTCAGGTCTCTGCTCCATGTTCCACATTCAAAGTCGAGCTGTGTGGCAGGGTGACACAAGACGTCGTGTTGCAGTCTCTGGATGCTCTATTGGTGCTGGATGAGTGATGATACCCACGGGCGCCCGCAGCACACCTCTAGGTTCAGAATCACATTTCATATCACCAGCACATATATATTTTAAATAAGTTCAAATAAGTAATGTAAAATAACAGAAATAAAAAAGTGACGAGTTAGTGTACATGGGTCCAATGGCCATTCAGAAAGGAGCTGTTCCTGAATCGCTGAGTGTGAGCTTTCAGGCTTCTGTACCTCCTTCCCGACGTGACAGTGTGAGGAGGGCACGGCCTGGGTGGTGGGCTCCTTAATGGTGTTGTGCTGGTTGTAAATGCAGATGATGCAGTTCAGTGTATGTCGCAATGATAAACAAAACTACTCCTGAATCTAAACACACCTAGACACGGATGGAGAATCCTCACCATGGCTTTGACCTCGGCATCATGAGACAGAAGATGACCCCCACCCCAGCTGATTCCTGACTGCACTGGCCTTGGAACAACTAGGTAAATGAGAATGAAAAAGTAGATATTAATTTAATCTTAACTCCAAAATAAAACACAATTTAAAATGCAGAAACTGCCTGAGAGGCAGCCTCAACACTCCCAGTCTACAGTCTATGAGGAAGTCCGATAACCAGTTTGCTAAGCTCTGGAGTTCAGCCCTGGCTTGGTGAACAGAGTCTTCCTGATGGAGCTCGAGTTCTACCCCAGTTTGGCAGTGGGAGTTTTGAGCATCATTTCTGTAGCACCCTGCTTAGTGAGTGAGAGATGAGCGAAAGGAGGCCAGTGTCACAACAATCTCATCTCCAGGCATTCAATGACTGATTACCAGGATGCGTAGGAAACTAACTCACAGTTGTCTATAAAATCACGAGGGGCTCTCATAACCCAGTCTGATCCCAGTGCTGGGGAATCAAGAATTTAAGCTGAGAGGAGAGAAATTTAAAAGGCAACTTCTTCACCCTGCGGGTGGTTAAAATCATCTAATCACCCAGAGGGTGGTCAGTAAATGAAACAAACTGCCAGAGGAAGTGGTTGAGACAGGTACATTAACAACATTTAAAAGACAGGTGGACAGGTACATGGACATGGGCAAATAGACAGGATTAGATTGGAACCTTAGTCAGCATGGACCAATTGGGTCAAAGGGCTGTTGCTGTCCTCTGCCACTCTAAATCCCACAGGAGAATATCAAGGTCAGCGAACACGGGAGCAAGGTGGCAGTCTGTACAACTCTATAAGCAGGCGGTGAGGATTGAGGAGTGTGGGGAGGGTGATTTCCCACTCAAGAAGCTAGGACATTGCAGGAGTGTTTTGAACATCATCTCTTTGATGCCACATCTCTGAAAGCAGCTCCTCTCAATCACCCAGCCCCAGAGTATGTAGCTGACAACACAACTCCTTTCCTTCTTCCCGTCTGAAGTTGTAGAATCCCTGGCCATTGTGGATAGCTGGGACAGAAGGAGAAGCCCTGGGAGCTGCAGGAGAAAGGCACCTTCAGTTTGAAATAGCTCGAAAAGGGGTCATCCCCATCCCCTCACCTCCCGCCCCCGTCACACAGAAAACAGAGACTCGGAACAGAAGCACAGGGTACCAAAATGTACATGCAATATTGTTAAAATATTTTTATCATAAATGCTTATTTGGTTGTTATAAACTTTTTTTGTGTTTTTTTTACATTCAGTAATATAAAAATCACAATCACATTATCATTTTAATAAATCTACCCTCTCCTTCAGACAGTCTTTTACCACTTTATTATAGATTTTAAACAGTCACAACACAAGGTTGACACCAGCAGCCCTACCTCTAATGGGACCCTGTCTACTCAAAACACTAAATGCTACAGATACTTTAGTTAGAATGGAGTTGCAGGAATCGTCCAAAGGACAAGATTAATTGTGCACAAGGCAGGAATGGCTCCCAGATCTGGCAACTCGTTAGCCACCTTCGCAAGTCTCAGAAGAGGGGGGCTGTCACTTTGAAATTGATCCTCTCGGCAGGAAACGTGGGTTTTGTTCAGAAAGCTCGCGAGAGGGGGACCTATGCTCAGGGAGTGTCAGAGCTGAGGAACCTCGGGCAAACAGTGTCTGGTCTGGGTCTTTGCACTTTGCTTTGAGTGAATCTGCTTCCGTTGGACATCCCAGGCTGAGGGCAATAAGATCACTGCGTAGTGTGGGATTCCCTCAGTGTACAGTATGGCTCCCTGGCACCAGGACCCAGCTTGATCGCAGATGCGGGGATGCTGACACGGCCTGCTGCGGTGGAGCAGGAGTACTCCACAGCTCCCGGCTCGGTGGACTCGCTCCCTCCTCTACCATACAAAAAGGCTTGCACTTGATCAGTGCTCAAAATTCCTCTTTCAGGATCGGGACCAGGCATGATAAGAAACTGAGCTGGGACCACCGTGAGTGTGGGAGGGGGAGTCGCTGGGATGGGGTGTGTGTGAGAAGCCCCTTGGGCAGAGCTGGAAATGGCCGATGTGAGTAGGGCCTGAAGATCGTCATCCCGGAGCTAACTGAACTCAGCCAGGCCAGCCCAGTGACCCCAGCAACCCCATCCCACATCTTCTTTGCCAGCACTGGCTGCGACCCCTGACCAGACTGTGGGGGTGGGGGGGGGGGATAAAGGGGGAGCAAAGTGGGATGAGGGTGATTGGAGAGAAGGGGGAGGGTGGAGATGGGGAGTGATGGAAGGGATTAGTGCCGGAATGTGTGGCTACACTTGCTGGCTGTCCCCAGCACAATCTGGCATGTGTTAACACAAACGATTCATTTTACTCTCTGTTTTCTGATTAAATTTGAACCCGGAGGGAGGGAGGATAAAGGAGTGAAGGGGACAGGGGAGTGGAGGGAGGCAGTCTGGGGATGGGAATGAGGTGATTACCACGGGGAGAGGCGATTACAGAGCAACCAGGACACGGGGCCCGAGTGAAGAGTGGGAGTGCCACCCTCAGCAGGTAGGATGGGTCACGTGGTTGGGATCCATCTCAAATCTGACAGGCAACAGTGGGCACGGTCAGGTTTAGGCGATGGCACGAGCGATGGATGGCAGGGTACCGGAGCGTGCCGGGCAGGCGACAGCCCATGAGCCCAGGAGGGACCCCCACACTGGGCGGACCGCTGCCTTCACGGCTGTGCACCGGTCAGCTGACGTCACGGAGTGGCAAATGGCAGGGAAAGGGTCGGCGCACACCTGAACGTATGGGAAATTTGTCAAGGAGCTCCGTGTCCGAGACAGAACGTGTCTATCCTGAACCAGCGATAAAGGCTTTGGCCCCCGAGAAGGGCACACATTCCTGAAGCACCTTCCATTACCCCACACAACCCAACCCATCCCAACCCTGACAAACACACACTCCAGCTCTCCTTGCCGCCCTTTCCCTGTCCGCCGCTAGTCAGAACTCCAGCGGCCGGCAGGGGCGGGGAGTGCACGGCCCAGCAGTAGCTTTAAATAAATACCACGCTCACAAAGGCGAACACTGATCCCGGACATCATTGGTACTCTTCCTCACCACCCCCACCCCACACACCAACAGGACGATACAGCCAAGTCCCAGACAACCCTGATCCTTGTGCCTACTCGCACATCGTCCCCCTCCCACGTCACCATCCACTGGGAGGCTTCCTCCCCCCGAGGAATGGAGCAATACTTCAGAAAGGCTCCAACCTTCTACAGGACAGAAGATGCAATTAAATCTACAAATGCAATAAAGGATAGGAGAGGGTCAAGCGAGAGAATCTGCCTGCCTGTACTTGCACACCAGAGCTCTTAATATTTTTTTACACACTTAATCACCCCCTCCCTTCCCTCCCAACCCCACCTCCACCCTCAACCCTCCCGTCTTAGTTTTTGAAACAATGACCCAAGTATGTATGTGTAAACATCTCAGAGAAAACAGGAGGGAAAATGTCACATTGTCACAGAGCAAAATCAAAGCATCAGAACTGAATCACACAATTTGGTACGTAAAACGTTTTTAAACAGTCACAAAAATAAAACTCTCAATTTTTAAAATTTCGTTTTTTGCAAATATCAGTATTTGAACTTTTGACATTGATCGGTAAAAAATAAAATATACTTTTTGCGTTTTTCTGTTAAACTTTGCTCATAAAGTATTTTAATGAAATAATTCACCTACAAATACATTTAACATATGGTATTAAAATATTTACTAAACTAGAACTAAAATTTTTGTCAACATAATTACCGGTTTGTTAGAAATTTTCCTGTCAGCAGTTAAATTTTGTTGAGTAGACCCCTTTAATTTCTCTTTGTTTACAAGGAATATAAAATGACCTACAATTCTGAATATAAAATATAATGGGAAACATACATTAATAAGGCCCTTTCCAGGTCCAATACTGCTGATACTGTTCCACTCCCTTGGTGAAAGAGGTCACTTGAAAATCCCACTGCCTCCAAACACATGGGGGAGAGAACATAGAGAAAGAGGGGGTGAGGAGAGGGTGGGGAGGGGAGAGAAAACGAGAGAATGTGGGGGCGGAGAGAATGAAGAGAGGAGAGAACACAGAGAGGGGGGGTGAGGAGGAAGAATTCAGAGGGGTCAAGAATGCAGAGAGGAGGGGGAAAGCACAGGGTGGGTAGAGAATGCAATGGGGGTGGTGAGAATGCAGCAGGGGGACAGAATGTGGGGGAGAACGCAAGGGCCATGAGGGGGAGAGAGAACACAGAGAGAGGGGGAGAGAACACGGGGTGTGGAGAGAGGGAGAATGAGGGAGAATGCAAGATGGAAAGATTGAAATCTTCATCTCTGAAAAACACACTCAACCAAGCAGATGAGGACAAGAACTTTCCAAATTAAAGGCGCCATCTAAATGCAAAATGGAGTATCATTAGGCATCTGCCAACAAAGCCTGGTAGGAGAGCACTCAGGCACTGTAGGATGTAGGAGTGGGGGCCATCTCAGAGGGGACAACAACACAAGTTCCTAAACTCAGACATTGGCAGCCTGGTTGAGACTGTTGTGGGGAGTGGAACAGGAATCGGCAGGAGGTGGGAAGTTGTGGGGAAGATTAAGAGCAATAATGTTCCTCCCGTTACCCAATGGAGAGAAATCCCACCTTCACTTCCTGGGACGACATCACTCAAACTCCTTGCCGTCCTTCATAAGTTTCTCCAAAGTCCAGAACAACCATCTCTGGATTTTGCAAAGACCAGATGTCGCCCCCAGCACAGACCAATGGACCAACGTGGATTTGACCAGCATTGCATCACCCAACCACTGTGAGATGATGGAGCTGGGGACACCTACGAATGCATGCCAACTTCCCCAGCAACCTCAATCACCTTCTGCACTGCTCAGCAAAAGTGATCAAAGGCAAGTGAGCCTTGACTCAGCTTCCTCAACACTGTCCCAAAGCCGCACTCTTAAAGTAATAGGCCGCTATGCAAGACAAAGAAATGGTGGACAAAAAAATATTTTGCCTCAGTCTTCACTGTGAAAGACACTAGCAGAATGCCAGAAATTCCAGTGTCAGGGTCAAAAATGAGTGTAGTTGCTATTACTAAGAAGGTGCTTGGGAAGCAGAAAGGTCTGAAGGTAGATAAGTCACCTGCACCAGATGGACTACACCCCAGGGTTCTGAAAGAGGTAGCTGAAGAGATTGAGGAGGCATTAGTAAAGATCTTTCAAGAATCACTAGTTTCTGCTATGGTTCCAAAGGACTGGAAAATTTCAAATGTCACTCAACTCTCTAAGGGAGGGAGGCAGAAGAAAGGAAATGATAGGCCAGTTACCCTGACTTCAGTGGTTGGGGAGGTGTTGGAGTCCATTATTAAGGACAAGGTTTCTGGGTACTTGGAGGTGCATGATAAAATGGGCCAATGTCAGCATGGTTTCCATGAGGGGGTATCTTGCCAGACAAATCCATTGGAATTCTTTTGAGGAAATAACAGGCAGGATAGAGACAGGAGAGTCAGTGGATGTTGTTTACTTGGATTTTCAGAAGGCCTTTGACAAGGTACCACACGAGGCTGCTTAACAAGATGAACCCATGGTATTACATGAAAAATACTAACATGGTTATGTGACTGGGAGGAGGCAGAGTTGAAATAAAGGTTGGCTGTCGGTGACAAGTGGTGTTCTGCAGTGGTGGGACTGCTTCTTTTTACATTATATGTCCACCATTTGGATGATGTAATTAATGGCTTTGTTGCCATGGTAGCAGATGATACAAAGATAGGTGGAGTAGCCGGTAGTGTTGAGGAAGCAGGGAGTCTGCAGAAGGACTGGGACAGATTGGGTAAAGAGGCAAAGAAGTGACAGACGGAACACAGTGCAGGGAAGTGCATGGTCATAGTCATGCACTTTGGTAGAAGGAATAAAGGCAAAGATCTAAACAGGCAAAAGTTCAAAAATCAGAGATGCAAAGGGACTTGAAAGTCCTTATGCAGAATCCTCTAAAGGTTAATTTGCAGGTTGAGTCAGTGGTAAGGAAGCAAATACAATGCCAACATTAATTTCAAGAAGACGAGAATATAAGAGCAAGGATGTGATGCTAAGGCTTTAAATGGCATTGGTCAGAGAACACTGAAGAGTACTGTGAGTAGTTTTGGGTCCGCTATCTAAGGATGGATGTGCTGGCATTAGACGGGGTCCAGAGGAGGTCCATGAGAATGATTTTGGGAATGAAAGTGTTAACACGTGAACATTTGGTGGCTCTGGGCCTGTACTTGCTGAAGTTTAAAAGAATGAGGATGGATCTCATTGAAACCTATCAAATAATGAAAGACCTAGATAGAGTGGATGTGGAGAAGATGTATCCTTGTAGTGGTGAGTCTAGGACCAGAGCGCAGAGCCTCAGAACAGAGATGAGAAGGAATTTCTTAAGCCAGAGGGTGGTGAGTTTCTGGAATTCATTGCTGCAGATGACAGTGAAAGACAAGTCGTTCAGTATATGTAAAACATGTTCAGGGTATTAATGGTTATGGGAGAAGATAAAAGAATGGGGTGATAAATCAGCAATGATGAAATGGTGGGGTAAGTAGACCTGATAAGCCAAGTGGCCTAATTCTGTTCCTTTGTCTTATGGTCTTGTTCAGGGCTGTCATTGTTTGAGCAGTGCTGATGGTGGGCTGCACTGTCAGAATAAACAGGGGCCTCACCAGGTGCACAGAGTAGGGGATGCCATAGCCACAACAGGCAGCTAGCTGAGCAAGAGGGAGATGGAGATGGGAACTATGCATCTCAATTAATGCAACATCCTTCCATAAACACATCAAACTTGGTCTTTCCTACCTTAAACTATGTATTACCACTCAGGGGTGTTCCATGAACCCAAACTTGAAAGAGTAAAATTCATCCAAATGTTGGGGTGGGGGGGGGGGGGGGAAGAAAAACAAAATATCTATGAACTACGAATACCACAAACTAAAACCAGTTCTCATTCGGACCTTCCTCACACAGCACCCGTGTCTCTGATCCGAAGCATAAACCCAGATGAGAACCGCCCTACTTCCACCAACAGAGACATCCTCTCCCTCCTCCTCTATCTCTGGACAAGCACACAGTCCTCAGCCATTAACATTTCCAACAAATGGCTCCGATGGGTTTACTGTGGGAAGAGCCACAGTGGGAGCCAGTTCTCTAAAGCTCAGTGCATCCACATCCATATCCCAAGAGTTGTTACAGAGGGTGGGACAAGGCACAGCTCCAACAGGTCAAATCGTGGAGGCTTGGGGAAAGAAAACCAGGGTGTTGCTGAATTCTGACACTTTCTACAAAAAGGATTCATTTCCCAATATCAGTTTTGCTTCAGTTCCCTCTGCTCAGCGCTTATTTGTCTTAAGTTCAAAAGGCAAATCTGTCCATTTGCAAGGACATCGGTGTTACAGGTCACACACAACTCCACACAATATTTGTGGCTTAATTGCCAAAGACCCTGGCAAAGTAAAACAATGACGGGAAAAGGCAGGCAAGAGAGAGGGAAAAAAGCGAGGAAGTTAAAGTGAGAGTGAGAAAGGGAGGGAGGGAAAGAGGGGGGAGGAAAAAAGCAAGAGAGAAGCAAGAGGGAGAGAGGGAGGAGAAAGCGAGAGAGAAAGAGAGGAAAGAGAGGGAGAGGGAGGAAAGGGTGAGAGAGGAAGAGAGTAAAGAGGAGTGAGAGAGGGAGACAGAGGAAAGAGTGAGAGAAGGAGAGGGAGTGGGAGGCAGAGGGAGAGAAAGAACAGTTTGACTGAAAACACTGCGGGCCCAGCAGCACTGGCATAACCATACAATAACAGGAATCTAGAAACATACTTGTTACTCTCATCAATTGGACTTACAACACCACACCTTGTCACCTGTTCTAAGGTGACATCAATTAATGATTACAAAAAAAAATGGTCAGGATTTCAAGAAAATTCTCTGGTCACTGCTCTCTGATGTCCCATTGTCCACCTACAACAAGGGTAACAGATCTCCGGTGGTTTGTTCACTGGCTGCTGATCTGACCCAACTCTCCCTCTCCGACGTGCAGGAAAATCCCCGATTTCCAAGTAGAGCCATTCCAAGGCAGTGCCACAGCTGCCCAGGAGCCAAGCCTCGGCAACCCGAGCTTCGCTCAGGCCAAAGGGTGTGGAAGTGGTGGATCAGGGCTGGGGGGAAGGGGGAGGGAGGGAGTTTCTCCAGCCTTTGTCCCAGACAACCCCAGGACCCCCATCCCTCCAAATGGTCTTCGTGTCCCGCAGAAGGGTCCTCGCTCCATGAATCTGGTCAGGAAACCACCTCCATCCCTCAGGGTTTTGTAGTATTATTCCCCAACTACCCCCCACGAGGGGCAGGGACAAGCCCACCGGTCACTGTTTGGGCAGGAAGGGGCTAAGAGGGAGGAGGAAAGTGAAAGAGGGGGATAGGGAGCGTGGGCACATCACGGGCACCCCAGCCAACTTCGCTCATGCGTCCTGACCCAATCCAAATGCCTACAACCAAAGGAAAACGGATTTAAAAAAGGAAATGGAGACTGAAGTGGGGGCAGGGTGGCGAATCAGGAGAAAATCCGGATCGCCTGGGTGACGGTGCTGAGACAGGCGGGGCAGTGCGGGTTACTGCGCTGGCAGATGCGGTTGGCGCACTCCATGCAGAAGAGGTTGTGACCACAGGGTACCAGGGCGGCCGTGACCTCGCTCTCGAAGCAGACCTGGCACTCGCGGGTGCTGGGGTGGCGGCTGCCCCCTCCCCCTCCCCCTGGCGAGGGGGGCCGGCCAGAGGGCCCCGCCGGCCGCAGATTGCCCTGAAGCGGGTCGCTGTGGGCCCGACGGGCCAGAGAGTGGCCACCAGCAATCAGGCCAGACTCGGGGAGGGTGGGTGAGAGGTGGGACAGCCCTCCGCCCCCTCCGGCACTGCCCCGCCGGGTCTCCGATGATGGGCCCACCAGCTCAGGGCGAGGAGTCCAGAGGGGACCGGCTGCAGGTTCCAGCTCCCGGGCCTCAGCACCGAAGGGAGAGGATGGGAAGGCCTCGCCGAAGACCACTCCGTTGGCAAAGGAGGGAGGGTGGTGCTGAGCGTGGTGGGGATGGGGGGGCTCAGCCAGTTTGGCGCCGCCGTAGTAGTAGTCCGTGGGAGCTGGGCCACCCCCCCGGTAACCGGGGAGGGGCTTGCGGCCCGGGCCTAGCGCTGATTTGCTCCAGACCCGGTGAGGGCGTGAGGCTGCTAGGCCCGGCTCCAGGCCGTCACCGTGGAAATCGTTGTCGTCGCCCAGGTCCACTAAACCACCGGTGCGGGTGGCGATATGCGCCTCGATCTCCTCGCGGGCCCGGTCTACGTTGGCCGGCATTCCGGTGACCTCGAAGACGGGTTCCTTGTCGCGGCTGGGCGTCACAATGTAGGTGTGCGTCTGCTGCTGGATCCTCTTGATGGTGGCGCCCTTGGGCCCTACCACCAGCCCCACTACCCTGTAGGGGACCCGCACCTGGATGGTGGTCTGGCCCGGCAGGTTTGGCGGTAGCGGTGCCGCGCCATTTGGTGCCCCGTCCTTGTTGCGGGAGGCGCGGATCAGCGAGAAGTGCTCGGCTGCTGATATGATCTCTCGCCGTGCCATGGCCACGTCCTCCCGTCGGCCCGTCACTACGAAGACCGGCTCCTCGCCCCGCACTGGTGTCTTGATGTAAGTGTTGGTCTTCGCCCGCAGTGCTTTGATCTTGCAGCCTGCGAGGGAGACAGAGACAGAGAGTGGAACGAAGAGTGAGGCACAGGAGAGCATGGAGTTTCGACCCAACAATGCCAAGACAGACTAAATCCCTTCTGCCTACCCATTCACGGGGCCAGCAAACTACTTCTTAATCATCTACACTGCCTCCCCTAGCGGCCTGTTCCATACATCCTCCTTTGTGTATAGAAAAACTTGCCTTCCATCTCTCCTTTTAACTTGCCCCCTCTCACCTTAAAGAAATGCAATGGTGGCATTTGTTTCAATATAAAAGCGTTGATCAGACCGTATTTAGAATACAATGAGCAGCTTTGGGCCCTTTATCCAAGAAAGGGTGTATAGTGTCCTGCCGAAGGGTCTCGGCCCGAAACATCGACTGTACTCTTCTAGATGCTGCCTGGCCTGCTGAGTTCCTGCAGCATTTTGTGTGTGTGTTGCAAGGACGTGCTGGCATTGTAGAGGGTCCAGAGGTTTTACAAGAATGATCCCAGTAACAAAAGGGTTAACAAACGAGAAGCGCAGAATGACTCTCGGACTGTACTTGCTGGAGCTTAGAACGAGGGGGGTGTGATCTCATTGAAACCTGCTAAATGCTGAAAGGCCTAGAACGGATGTGGACAGGACATTTCCCATAGTTTGAGTCTAGGACCAGGAGGTTGTCCTTTAGAACAGAGATGAGTAGGAAATTCTTTAGCCAGTGGTGAATCTGTGGAACTCTTTGCCAGAGTTGACTGTGGGAGCTAAGTCATTGGGTATATTTAAAGTGGAGGTAGATAGGTTCTTAATTAGTAAGGATGACAAAGGTTACAGGGATAAGTCAGGAGAAGCAATTGAGAGGGACAGTATCAGCCATGATAGAATGGTGGAACAGACTCAATGGGCTGAATGGCCTTGGTCTCTTGTATTTGAGATTTTTAATTGATGCATACTATTAGGATGCATCACAGGTGGACAGGTCAGTGAAAAAGTTTTTGACACACAATCTTCATCAGTCAAGGTTCTGAGTAAAAATGTTAGGAGGTCATGGTGCAGTTGTAGAGGACTGTGGGGAGGCCAAACCTGGAGTGTTGTGCTCAGTCTCAGTAACTCTGCCACAGGAAGTATTTTATTAAGCTGGAAGGAGTGCAGATGATCTTTAAAAGGATGTTGCCAGCACTGAGTTATAGGGAGAAGTTAGAAAGGAGGTACAGGAGCCTGAAGACACACACTCAATGTTTCAGGAACAGCTCCTTCCCCTCTGCCATCAGATTTCTGAATGGACAGTGAACCCATGAACACTACCTCAGTATTTTTCCCTTTTCTTTTTGCAATAATTATTCAATTAACATTTTAATATATTCTTTGAATTGTAATTTATAGTTTTTAATTGCCGTAAAACAACAAATTGCACGACATATGCCAGTGATATTAAACCTGATTCCAATTCTGAAGCAAACACTTTTTTTTCCTTGAAATGCAGGAGACTGGTGATCTTATAGACGTACAAAATCATGAGGGACATTGATAGGGTGGGTGAATGTAGACTTTTCCCAGGGTTGGGTAAATCTAAAAACTACAGGGTTTAAGATGAGAGGGGAAAATAATTGATATAAACCTGAGGATAACTTTCTTTTACACATACACAGAAGGTATGCCTGTGGAATGAGCTGCCAGAGGAAGTGGCTGAGGCAGGTACCATAACAACTTTTAAAAGACAGTTTGGCAGGGAAGGGTGTAGAACTAGTGGTGAGGGAGAGCCTACCCTTTAGACCCATTGCCAAGTTAAACTAAATCCCTTCCGCCCCCACGAGGTCCATGTCCTGGCATACGCATGTGACCACAGGACAACCTCTTCAATAGAACTACCTCCACCAACCCGCTCCGAGCACCTGTTTCTAAAAAAATTCTTGCCCTGCACATCTTCTTTAAACATCCCTCCACACCACTCCCCCACATGCATACCTTAAAACTATGCTCCCCTAGTATGAGATTTTTTGAGCACCTTACTGGTATGGCAACTGCTCTGCTTGAGACTGCAAGACACTGTGGAGAGCTGTGGACATACAGTAGCTGAGCAGATCAAGGAAACTACCCTCCCCTCCTGACCCACCTCAGACATTCTCTCCTGCCCCCTCCCATCAGGCAGAAGGTACCAAAGCCTGAAAGCGCATACCACCAGGCTCAGGGACAGCTTCTACGCCCATTACAAGACTCTTGAATGGTTCCCTATTACAAGATAGACTGACCATTGACCGCACAATCTAGCTCGTTTTGACTTTACCTGCGACGTACTTTCTCTGTAACTGCAATTTGTTAGTTTTACCATGCTCTAGCTCAATGCACTGTGTATGAGACATATGGACAGTATGCAGGGCAAGTTTTTCCACTGCACCTCCCTCAAATGAAGCCAGCATACCATAACACATTTTAACCACCTTATCAACTTGTGGGGATCCAGAGACTCGAATTCACATTCTTAGTGACCGGGTGAGTATTCCCTGTGCACTGGGTCTCTTCCACATCCCAACAATGTACAGGTTGGTGGGTTAATCTGCACTGTAAATTGCCCCCCCAACCCCCACCTCCCAGACTATGCTCTCTTCTCACTGCTGCCATCAGGAAAGGGGTACAGGAGCCTCACGACCCACACCTCCAGGTTCAGGATCAGTTATCACCCCTCAACCATTAAGCTCTTGAAACAGCAGGATAACTTCACTCACACCAGAACTGAACTGTTCCCATGACCTGTGGAGTCATTTCAAGCACTCATCTCATCTTACACATTTATTGCTTATTTATTTATTCTCTTTCGTGTTGTTGTCTTTTACACAACGGTTGTTTGTCCATCCTGTTGGGTGTGGTCTTTCATGGAATTGATTGCGTTTCTTGGATTTACCATGTATGCCCACAAGAAAAACAAATCACAGGGTCGTATAGGATGCCATATATAATTTTATTTTGACCTTTGGTGTGTGGGTGAATTGGTGGTACTGTGGAGAGAATGAAATGCACTCAGGAGGTAGGATTAGTGTTAAATCGAGTGGTTAGTACATAGATGAAGGGCTGAAGGGCCTGTTCCTGTGCTGTTTGTCTCTGACAAAATCCCAACGAAGAATCAGATCAAACAGTACAACCTCTCAGCAGATCAGTGGCTAAAGCCACATGCAGTGTTAAACTTCCCTGTTCTCCCAGGTGGAGGGAAAAGCTCCTGAGGCAGAGAGCTCCTCTGTGTTCACCAGCAGTGTGACTGTGGGATCTTGCTGCACCTGCATTGAATAGCACATTTCCTGCATGCCTCAGCGGGGCGACGTGCAAGAAGGCGTAGGCCTTCTCCTCATTCAGTCACTGAGGAAGAGTCCCGGAGAACAGAGGGGCAGGCGAGCAGGGCTTTGGGTTGGAGTAGAAGTGATAGTCAGCATGGGAACAAGCCCTTCAACCCCACTGGTCCCTGTCGACCATAGCATTCTCCCTGCCATTCCCCATTGCCCACATTCAGTCCAGAACCTTCCAAGCCCTTCCTTCTCCTAAACGTGGCGCATTAGTCCCACCTCCTCTGGCAGCCCATTCCAGGTATTCATTACACTGTGTACAGAAATTACCTCTCCTCTTTTCTCAGCTTCTCCCCCTTCTCTTGTATTGGACTCCCCAAACCCTGGGGAAAAGAGATGACCATACCCCTATAGATGCTGCCTGGCCTGCTGTATTCCACCAGCATTTCGTGTCTGTTGTTTGAATTCCCAGCATCTGCCGATTTCCTCGTGTTTGACCATACCCCTAACAGCTTTATATTCTATGACATCATCTTTCATTCTACTCTCCAAGGAAGAAAGATCAAGTATGGCCAACTTCTGCCAAAACCTTAGGCCCTCTAGCGTAGGAAGCCTCAGCAAATCTCTCGCGCCCCTCTCCATGTTCCCTGTGTTCGAGAGCTCCCTCTACGGATTCAGTGCCTCAGTAAAGCAGCTGCTTTACCCCCACCCCCTGACATTCTCATTTCTGCCCCTCATTGGGTAGACGATACAAAACCACTAAGCTCAAGGATGCTGTGATAATATCAGTGAATGATTCCCTCGTACAATAAGATCAACTCCTGACCTCACAACCTACCTCTTGTTCCTTATTACACTTTCCCTTTACTACACTTCCTCTGTAGCTGTTACACTTGATTCAGTGTAGTTATCATTTTACCTCAGTGTAATCTGATCCGCCTGAACAATAATCAAGAATGGAGTTTCACTTTATCGTGGAATATGCTAAAATAATAAACCTGTTCCAGTACGGAACAGCGGTGTGCAGACGCTCGCGAGAAGATCAGGGAAACGGGCGTGGAGCAAACCACAGGGTATCTGCCTCACCAGAGTTATGGGTGATAACGACTGGGCACCACCCATCGACTGTGGGACTGCCTGACAGGCCTGGGTTACTGGCCGAGGGCACTGCCTTCCACTACACAAATTGTAGATTCAGCCAACTCAAGCCCGAGCTGTGCCAGGAATCGTCCCATCTGCTGCAAACTGATTACTTGGGGTGTGGCACCAGACACCTTGGAGTCCAGTGTTGCCATGCTGTCCTTGGGCACGTTAGTCATTGGGGTCAACCTAATGTCACCATGGCTGACATTACAAAGCGAGCAGCAACCAATGAAGTTCTTTGCAAGTGCAGTCAACCCGATCTCTCCTCACATTGGAGCGTCTTCCTCCCAGCAACATCACCGGGAATCTCCTCTGCAGTCATCTCCTTCTGAGAGTGTGTGACCGGAACTCCACACAGTGCTCCACCTGGAACATAACTTCCCTGCTCTTGTATTCTGTGCCCGGCTAACGGAGACAAGTTTCCTGAACAACTTCTTCACCACCGGATCTGTGCTGCCACCTTCTGGGATCCTTCGACTTGTACACCGAGGTCCCCCTGTCCCTCCGTACTCCCTACCGTCACAGTTGGTGTCCTACCCTCATACACCGAGGTCCCTCTATCCTTCAGTACTCCCTACCGTTCACAGTGTGTGTCCTATTTGTACACGAAGGTCCCTCTGTCGCTCAGTACTCCCGACCGTCACAGTGTGTGTCCTACACTTGTACACTGAGGTCCCTCAGTCCCTCAGTACTCCCTACCGTTCACAGTGTGTCCAACCCTCGTACACCGAGGTCCCTCTGTCCCTCAGTACACCCTAATGTTCACAGTGTGTGTCCTACCCCTGTACACCGAGGTTCCTCGATCCCTCTGTACTCCCTACCGTTCACAGCATGTGTCCTACCCTCGTAAACCGAGGTCCCTCTGTCCCTCAGTAATCCCTACCGTTCACAGTGTGCCCTACCCTTGTACACCGAGGTCCCTCTGGCCCTCAGTACTCCCTACCGTCACAGTGTGTGTCCTACCCTCGTACACTGAGGTCCCTCTGTCGCTTAGTACTCCCTACCGTTCACAGTGTGTCCTACCATTGTACACCGAGGACCCTATGTCCCTCAGTACTCCCTACCGTTCACAGTTTGTCCTACCCTTATACACCGAGGTACCTCTGTCCCTCAGTATTCCCTACCATTCACAGTGTGTGTCCTACCCTTGTACACTGAGGTCCCTCTGTCCCACAGTAATTCCTACCGTCACAGTGTGTCCTACCCTTGTACACCGAGGTCCCTCTGTCCCTCAGTATGCCCTACCATTCACAGTGTGTGTCCTACCATTGTACAACGAGGTCCCTCTGTCCCTCAGTACTCCCTACTGTTCACAGTGTGTGTCCTACCGTCGTACACCGAGGTCCCTCTGTCCCTCAGTACTCCCTACTGTTCACAGTGTGTATCCTAAACTTGTACACCAAGGTCCCTCTGTCCCTCAGTACTCCCTACCGTTCACAGTGTGTGTCCTACCCTTGTACACCGAGGTCCCTCAGTCCCTCAGTACTCCCTACCGTTCACAGTGTCTGTCCAACCCTTGGACACCGAGGTCCCTCTGTCCCTCAGTACATCCTACCATTCACAGTGTGTGTCCTACCCTTGTACACCGAGGTCCCACTGTCCCTCAGTACTCCCTACCGTCACAGTTGGTGTACTACCCACATACGAGGTCCCTCTGTCCCTCAGTACTCCCTACCGTCACAATGTGTCCTACTCTTGTACACCGAGGTCCCTCTGACCCTCAGTACTACCTACCGTTCACAGTGTGTGTCCTATTTGTACACCGAGGTCCCTCTGACCCTCAGCAATCCCTACCGTTCACATTGTGTCCTACCCTTGTAAACTGAGGTCCCTCTGTCCCTCAGTAATTCCTACCGTCACAGTGTGTCCTACCCTTGTACACCGAGGTCCCTCTGTCCCTCAGTACTCCCTACTGTTCACAGTGTGTGTCCTACCCTCGTACACCGAGGTCCCTCTGTCCCTCAGTACTCCCTACAGTTCACAGTGTGTGTCCTCCCCTTGTACACTGAGATCCCTCTGTCCCTCAGTACTCCCTACCATCACAATGTGTCCTACCCTTGTACACCGAGTTCCCTCTGTTCCTCAGTACTCCCTACCGTCAAAGTGTGTGTCCTACACTTGTACACTGAGGTCCCGCTGTCCCTCAGGACTCCCTACCGTTCACAGTATGTGTCCTACCCTTGTACACCGAGGTCCCTCAGTGCCACAGTACTCCCTACCGTCACAATGTGTCCTACCCTTGTACACCGAGGTCCCTCTGTCCCTCAGTACTCCCTACCGGTCACAGCATGTGTCCTACCCTCATACACTGAGGTCCCTCTGCCCCTCAGTACTCCCTACCGTTCACAGTGTGTCCTAGCCTTGTACACCGAGGTCCCTCTGTCCCTCAGTACTCCCTACCGTTCACAGTGTGTGTCCTCCCCTTGTACACTGAGGTCCCTCTGTCCCTCAGTACTCCCTACCGTTCACAGTGTGTGTCCTCCCCTTGTACACTGAGGTCCCTCTGTCCCTCAGTACTCCCTACCATTCACAGTGTGTGTCCTACCCTTGTACACCGAGGTCCCTCTGTCCCTCAGTACTCCCTACCGATCACAATGTGTCCTCCCCTTGCACACCGAGGTGTCTCTGTCCCTCAGTACTCCCTACTGTTCACAGTGTGTGTCCTACCCTCGTACACCGAGGTCCCTCTGTCCCTCAGTACTCCCTACCGTTCACAGTGTGTGTCCTACCCTCGTACACCGAGGTCCCTCTGTCCCTCAGTACTCCCTACCGTTCGCAGTGTGTGTCCTACCCTTGTACACCGAGATCCCTCTGTCCCTCAGTACTCCCTACCGTTCACAGTGTGTGTCCTACCCTCGTACACCAAGATCCCTCTGTCCCTCAGTACTCCCTACCGTTCACAGTGTCTGTCCTACCCTTGTACACCGAGGTCCCTCTGTCGCTCAGTACTCCCTACCGTTCACAGTGTGTCCTCCCCTTGTACACCGAGATCCCTCTGTCCCTCAGTACTCCCTACCGTTCACAGTGTGTGTCCTACCCTTGTACACCGAGGTCCCTCTGTCGCTCAGTACTCCCTACCGTTCACAGTGTGTCCTCCCCTTGTACACCGAGGTCCCTCTGTCCCTCAGTACTCCCTACCGTTCACAGTGTGTGTCCTACCCTTGTACACCGAGGTCCCTCTGTCCCTCAGTACTCCCTACCGTTCACAGTGTGTGTCCTATTTGTACACGAAGGTCCCTCTGTCGCTCAGTACTCCCGACCGTCACAGTGTGTGTCCTACACTTGTACACTGAGGTCCCTCAGTCCATCAGTACTCCCTACCGTTCACAGTGTGTCCAACCCTCGTACACCGAGGTCCCTCTGTCCCTCAGTACACCCTAATGTTCACAGTGTGTGTCCTACCCCTGTACACCGAGGTTCCTCGATCCCTCTGTACTCCCTACCGTTCACAGCATGTGTCCTACCCTCGTAAACCGAGGTCCCTCTGTCCCTCAGTAATCCCTACCGTTCACAGTGTGCCCTACCCTTGTACACCGAGGTCCCTCTGGCCCTCAGTACTCCCTACCGTCACAGTGTGTGTCCTACCCTCGTACACTGAGGTCCCTCTGTCGCTTAGTACTCCCTACCGTTCACAGTGTGTCCTACCATTGTACACCGAGGACCCTATGTCCCTCAGTACTCCCTACCGTTCACAGTTTGTCCTACCCTTATACACCGAGGTACCTCTGTCCCTCAGTATTCCCTACCATTCACAGTGTGTGTCCTACCCTTGTACACTGAGGTCCCTCTGTCCCACAGTAATTCCTACCGTCACAGTGTGTCCTACCCTTGTACACCGAGGTCCCTCTGTCCCTCAGTATGCCCTACCATTCACAGTGTGTGTCCTACCATTGTACAACGAGGTCCCTCTGTCCCTCAGTACTCCCTACTGTTCACAGTGTGTGTCCTACCGTCGTACACCGAGGTCCCTCTGTCCCTCAGTACTCCCTACTGTTCACAGTGTGTATCCTAAACTTGTACACCAAGGTCCCTCTGTCCCTCAGTACTCCCTACCGTTCACAGTGTGTGTCCTACCCTTGTACACCGAGGTCCCTCAGTCCCTCAGTACTCACTACCGTTCACAGTGTCTGTCCAACCCTTGGACACCGAGGTCCCTCTGTCCCTCAGTACTTCCTACCATTCACAGTGTGTGTCCTACCCTTGTACACCGAGGTCCCACTGTCCCTCAGTACTCCCTACCGTCACAGTTGGTGTACTACCCACATACGAGGTCCCTCTGTCCCTCAGTACTCCCTACCGTCACAATGTGTCCTACTCTTGTACACCGAGGTCCCTCTGTCCCTCAGTACTCCCTACCGTTCACAGTGTGTGTCCTATTTGTACACCGAGGTCCCTCTGTCCCTCAGCACTCCCTACCGTTCACATTGTGTCCTACCCTTGTAAACTGAGGTCCCTCTGTCCCTCAGTAATTCCTACCGTCACAGTGTGTCCTACCCTTGTACACCGAGGTCCCTCTGTCCCTCAGTACTCCCTACTGTTCACAGTGTGTGTCCTACCCTCGTACACCGAGGTCCCTCTGTCCCTCAGTACTCCCTACAGTTCACAGTGTGTGTCCTCCCCTTGTACACTGAGATCCCTCTGTCCCTCAGTACTCCCTACCATCACAATGTGTCCTACCCTTGTACACCGAGTTCCCTCTGTTCCTCAGTACTCCCTACCGTCAAAGTGTGTGTCCTACACTTGTACACTGAGGTCCCGCTGTCCCTCAGGACTCCCTACCGTTCACAGTACGTGTCCTACCCTTGTACACCGAGGTCCCTCAGTGCCACAGTACTCCCTACCGTCACAATGTGTCCTACCCTTGTACACCGAGGTCCCTCTGTCCCTCAGTACTCCCTACCGGTCACAGCATGTGTCCTACCCTCATACACTGAGGTCCCTCTGCCCCTCAGTACTCCCTACCGTTCACAGTGTGTGTCCTCCCCTTGTACACTGAGGTCCCTCTGTCCCTCAGTACTCCCTACCATTCAGTGTGTGTCCTACCCTCGTACACCGAGGTCCCTCTGTCCCTCAGTACTCCCTACCGTTCACAGTGTGTGTCCTCCCCTTGTACACTGAGGTCCCTCTGTCCCTCAGTACTCCCTACCGTTCGCAGTGTGTGTCCTACCCTTGTACACCGAGATCCCTCTGTCCCTCAGTACTCCCTACCGTTCACAGTGTGTGTCCTACCCTCGTACACCAAGATCCCTCTGTCCCTCAGTACTCCCTACCGTTCACAGTGTCTGTCCTACCCTTGTACACCGAGGTCCCTCTGTCGCTCAGTACTCCCTACCGTTCACAGTGTGTCCTCCCCTTGTACACCGAGATCCCTCTGTCCCTCAGTACTCCCTACCGTTCACAGTGTGTGTCCTACCCTTGTACACCGAGGTCCCTCTGTCGCTCAGTACTCCCTACCGTTCACAGTGTGTCCTCCCCTTGTACACCGAGGTCCCTCTGTCCCTCAGTACTCCCTACCGTTCACAGTGTGTGTCCTACCCTTGTACACCGAGGTCCCTCTGTCCCTCAGTACTCCCTACCGTTCACAGTTTGTGTCCTACCCTTGTACACCGAGGTCCCTCTGTTCCTCAGTACTCCCTACCGTTCACAGTGTGTGTCCTACCCTTATACACCGAGGTCCCTCTGTCCCTCAGTACTCCCTACCGTTCACAGTGTGTGTCCTATCCTTGTACACCGAGTTCCCTCTGTCCCTCAGTACTCCCGACCGTCACAGTGTGTGTCCTACCTTCGTACACCGAGATCCCTCTGTCCCTCAGTACTCCCTACCGTTCACAGTGTGTGTCCTACCCTCGTACACCGAGATCCCTCTGTCCCTCAGTACTCCCTACCGTTCACAGTGTGTGTCCTACCCTCGTACACCGAGATCCCTCTGTCCCTCAGTACTCCCTACCGTTCACAGCGTGTGTCCTACCCTCGTACACCGAGATCCCTCTGTCCCTCAGTACTCCCTACCGTTCACAGTGTGTGTCCTACCCTTGTACACCGAGTTCCCTCTGTCCCTCAGTACTCCCGACCGTCACAGTGTGTGTCCTACCCTTGTACACCGAGGTCCCTCTGTCCCTCAGGACTCCCTACCTTTCACAGTATGTGTACTACCCTTGTACACCGATGTCCCTCAGTCCCTCAGTACTCCCTACCGTTCACAGTGTGTGTCCTACCCTCGTACACCGAGGTCACTCTGTCCCTCAGTACACCCTAATGTTCACAGCATGTGTCCTACCCTCGTACACTGAGGTCCCTCGGTCCCTCTGTACTCCCTACCGTTCACAGCATGTGTCCTACCCTCGTGAACCGAGGTCCCTCTGTCCCTCAGTAATCCCTACCGTTCACAGTGTGCCCTACCCTTCTACACCGAGGTCCCTCTGTCCCTCAGTACTCCCTACCGTCACAGTGTGTGTCCTACACTCGTACACTGAGGTCCCACTGTCCCTCAGTACTCCCTACCGTCACAATGTGTCCTACTCTTGTACACCGAGGTCCCTCTGTCCCTCAGTACTCCCTACCGTTCACAGTGTGTGTCCTATTTGTACACCGAGGTCCCTCTGTCCCTCAGCACTCCCTACCGTTCACATTGTGTCCTACCCTTGTAAACTGAGGTCCCTCTGTCCCTCAGTAATTCCTACCGTCACAGTGTGTCCTACCCTTGTACACCGAGGTCCCTCTGTCCCTCAGTACTCCCTACTGTTCACAGTGTGTGTCCTACACTTGTACACTGAGGTCCCGCTGTCCCTCAGGACTCCCTACCGTTCACAGTATGTGTCCTACCCTTGTACACCGAGGTCCCTCAGTGCCACAGTACTCCCTACCGTCACAATGTGTCCTACACTTGTACACCGAGGTCCCTCTGCCCCTCAGTACTCCCTACCGTTCACAGTGTGTCCTAGCCTTGTACACCGAGGTCCCTCTGTCCCTCAGTACTCCCTACCGTTCACAGTGTGTGTCCTCCCCTTGTACACTGAGGTCCCTCTGTCCCTCAGTACTCCCTACCATTCAGTGTGTGTCTTACCCTTGAACACCGAGGTCCCTCAGTACTCCCTAACGTTCACAGTGTGTGTCCTCCCCTTGTACACTGAGGTCCCTCTGTCCCTCAGTACTCCCTACCATTCACAGTGTGTGTCCTACCCTTGTACACCGAGGTCCCTCTGTCCCTCAGTACTCCCTACCGATCACAATGTGTCCTCCCCTTGCACACCGAGGTGTCTCTGTCCCTCAGTACTCCCTACTGTTCACAGTGTGTGTCCTACCCTCGTACACCGAGGTCCCTCTGTCCCTCAGTACTCCCTACCGTTCACAGTGTGTGTCCTACCCTCGTACACCGAGGTCCCTCTGTCCCTCAGTACTCCCTACCGTTCGCAGTGTGTGTCCTACCCTTGTACACCGAGGTCCCTCTGTCCCTCAGTACTCCCTACCGTTCGCAGTGTGTGTCCTACCCTTGTACACCGAGATCCCTCTGTCCCTCAGTACTCCCTACCGTTCACAGTGTGTGTCCTACCCTCGTACACCAAGATCCCTCTGTCCCTCAGTACTCCCTACCGTTCACAGTGTCTGTCCTACCCTTGTACACCGAGGTCCCTCTGTCGCTCAGTACTCCCTACCGTTCACAGTGTGTCCTCCCCTTGTACACCGAGATCCCTCTGTCCCTCAGTACTCCCTACCGTTCACAGTGTGTGTCCTACCCTTGTACACCGAGGTCCCTCTGTCGCTCAGTACTCCCTACCGTTCACAGTGTGTCCTCCCCTTGTACACCGAGGTCCCTCTGTCCCTCAGTACTCCCTACCGTTCACAGTGTGTGTCCTACGCTTGTACAACGAGGTCCCTCTGTCCCTCAGTACTCCCTACCGTTCACAGTTTGTGTCCTACCCTTGTACACCGAGGTCCCTCTGTTCCTCAGTACTCCCTACCGTTCACAGTGTGTGTCCTACCCTTATACACCGAGGTCCCTCTGTCCCTCAGTACTCCCTACCGTTCACAGTGTGTGTCCTACCCTTGTACACCGAGTTCCCTCTGTCCCTCAGTACTCCCGACCGTCACAGTGTGTGTCCTACCTTCGTACACCGAGATCCCTCTGTCCCTCAGTACTCCCTACCGTTCACAGTGTGTGTCCTACCCTCGTACACCGAGATCCCTCTGTCCCTCAGTACTCCCTACCGTTCACAGTGTGTGTCCTACCCTCGTACACCGAGATCCCTCTGTCCCTCAGTACTCCCTACCGTTCACAGCGTGTGTCCTACCCTCGTACACCGAGATCCCTCTGTCCCTCAGTACTCCCTACCGTTCACAGTGTGTGTCCTACCCTTGTACACCGAGTTCCCTCTGTCCCTCAGTACACCCGACCGTCACAGTGTGTGTCCTACCCTTGTACACCAAGGTCCCTCTGTCCCTAAGGACTCCCTACCTTTCACAGTATGTGTACTACCCTTGTACACCGATGTCCCTCAGTCCCTCAGTACTCCCTACCGTTCACAGTGTGTGTCCTATTTATACACGAAGGTCCCTCTGTCGCTCAGTACTCCCGACCGTCACAGTGTGTGTCCTACACTTGTACACTGAGGTCCCTCAGTCCCTCAGTACTCCCTACCGTTCACAGTGTGTCCAACCCTCGTACACCGAGGTCCCTCTGTCCCTCAGTACACCCTAATGTTCACAGTGTGTGTCCTACCCCTGTACACCGAGGTTCCTCGATCCCTCTGTACTCCCTACCGTTCACAGCATGTGTCCTACCCTCGTAAACCGAGGTCCCTCTGTCCCTCAGTAATCCCTACCGTTCACAGTGTGCCCTACCCTTGTACACCGAGGTCCCTCTGGCCCTCAGTACTCCCTACCGTCACAGTGTGTGTCCTACCCTCGTACACTGAGGTCCCTCTGTCGCTTAGTACTCCCTACCGTTCACAGTGTGTCCTACCATTGTACACCGAGGACCCTATGTCCCTCAGTACTCCCTACCGTTCACAGTTTGTCCTACCCTTATACACCGAGGTACCTCTGTCCCTCAGTATTCCCTACCATTCACAGTGTGTGTCCTACCCTTGTACACTGAGGTCCCTCTGTCCCACAGTAATTCCTACCGTCACAGTGTGTCCTACCCTTGTACACCGAGGTCCCTCTGTCCCTCAGTATGCCCTACCATTCACAGTGTGTGTCCTACCATTGTACAACGAGGTCCCTCTGTCCCTCAGTACTCCCTACTGTTCACAGTGTGTGTCCTACCGTCGTACACCGAGGTCCCTCTGTCCCTCAGTACTCCCTACTGTTCACAGTGTGTATCCTAAACTTGTACACCAAGGTCCCTCTGTCCCTCAGTACTCCCTACCGTTCACAGTGTGTGTCCTACCCTTGTACACCGAGGTCCCTCAGTCCCTCAGTACTCACTACCGTTCACAGTGTCTGTCCAACCCTTGGACACCGAGGTCCCTCTGTCCCTCAGTACTTCCTACCATTCACAGTGTGTGTCCTACCCTTGTACACCGAGGTCCCACTGTCCCTCAGTACTCCCTACCGTCACAGTTGTTGTACTACCCACATACGAGGTCCCTCTGTCCCTCAGTACTCCCTACCGTCACAATGTGTCCTACTCTTGTACACCGAGGTCCCTCTGTCCCTCAGTACTCCCTACCGTTCACAGTGTGTGTCCTATTTGTACACCGAGGTCCCTCTGTCCCTCAGCACTCCCTACCGTTCACATTGTGTCCTACCCTTGTAAACTGAGGTCCCTCTGTCCCTCAGTAATTCCTACCGTCACAGTGTGTCCTACCCTTGTACACCGAGGTCCCTCTGTCCCTCAGTACTCCCTACTGTTCACAGTGTGTGTCCTACCCTCGTACACCGAGGTCCCTCTGTCCCTCAGTACTCCCTACAGTTCACAGTGTGTGTCCTCCCCTTGTACACTGAGATCCCTCTGTCCCTCAGTACTCCCTACCATCACAATGTGTCCTACCCTTGTACACCGAGTTCCCTCTGTTCCTCAGTACTCCCTACCGTCAAAGTGTGTGTCCTACACTTGTACACTGAGGTCCCGCTGTCCCTCAGGACTCCCTACCGTTCACAGTACGTGTCCTACCCTTGTACACCGAGGTCCCTCAGTGCCACAGTACTCCCTACCGTCACAATGTGTCCTACCCTTGTACACCGAGGTCCCTCTGTCCCTCAGTACTCCCTACCGGTCACAGCATGTGTCCTACCCTCATACACTGAGGTCCCTCTGCCCCTCAGTACTCCCTACCGTTCACAGTGTGTCCTAGCCTTGTACACCGAGGTCCCTCTGTCCCTCAGTACTCCCTACCGTTCACAGTGTGTGTCCTCCCCTTGTACACTGAGGTCCCTCTGTCCCTCAGTACTCCCTACCATTCAGTGTGTGTCCTACCCTCGTACACCGAGGTCCCTCTGTCCCTCAGTACTGCCTACCGTTCACAGTGTGTGTCCTCCCCTTGTACACTGAGGTCCCTCTGTCCCTCAGTACTCCCTACCGTTCGCAGTGTGTGTCCTACCCTTGTACACCGAGATCCCTCTGTCCCTCAGTACTCCCTACAGTTCACAGTGTGTGTCCTACCCTCGTACACCAAGATCCCTCTGTCCCTCAGTACTCCCTACCGTTCACAGTGTCTGTCCTACCCTTGTACACCGAGGTCCCTCTGTCGCTCAGTACTCCCTACCGTTCACAGTGTGTCCTCCCCTTGTACACCGAGATCCCTCTGTCCCTCAGTACTCCCTACCGTTCACAGTGTGTGTCCTACCCTTGTACACCGAGGTCCCTCTGTCGCTCAGTACTCCCTACCGTTCACAGTGTGTCCTCCCCTTGTACACCGAGGTCCCTCTGTCCCTCAGTACTCCCTACCGTTCACAGTGTGTGTCCTACCCTTGTACACCGAGGTCCCTCTGTTCCTCAGTACTCCCTACCGTTCACAGTGTGTGTCCTACCCTTATACACCGAGGTCCCTCTGTCCCTCAGTACTCCCTACCGTTCACAGTGTGTGTCCTATCCTTGTACACCGAGTTCCCTCTGTCCCTCAGTACTCCCGACCGTCACAGTGTGTGTCCTACCTTCGTACACCGAGATCCCTCTGTCCCCTCAGTACTCCCTACCGTTCACAGTGTGTGTCCTACCCTCGTACACCGAGATCCCTCTGTCCCTCAGTACTCCCTACCGTTCACAGTGTGTGTCCTACCCTCGTACACCGAGATCCCTCTGTCCCTCAGTACGCCCTACCGTTCACAGCGTGTGTCCTACCCTCGTACACCGAGATCCCTCTGTCCCTCAGTACTCCCTACCGTTCACAGTGTGTGTCCTACCCTTGTACACCGAGTTCCCTCTGTCCCTCAGTACTCCCGACCGTCACAGTGTGTGTCCTACCCTTGTACACCGAGGTCCCTCTGTCCCTCAGGACTCCCTACCTTTCACAGTATGTGTACTACCCTTGTACACCGATGTCCCTCAGTCCCTCAGTACTCCCTACCGTTCACAGTGTGTGTCCTACCCTCGTACACCGAGGTCACTCTGTCCCTCAGTACACCCTAATGTTCACAGCATGTGTCCTACCCTCGTACACTGAGGTCCCTCGGTCCCTCTGTACTCCCTACCGTTCACAGCATGTGTCCTACCCTCGTGAACCGAGGTCCCTCTGTCCCTCAGTAATCCCTACCGTTCACAGTGTGCCCTACCCTTCTACACCGAGGTCCCTCTGTCCCTCAGTACTCCCTACCGTCACAGTGTGTGTCCTACCCTCGTACACCGAGGTCCCACTGTCCCTCAGTACTCCCTACCGTTCACAGTGTGTGTCCTATTTGTACACTGAGGTCCCTCTGTCCCTCAGCACTCCCTACCGTTCACATTGTGTCCTACCCTTGTAAACTGAGGTCCCTCTGTCCCTCAGTAATTCCTACCGTCACAGTGTGTCCTACCCTTGTACACCGAGGTCCCTCTGTCCCTCAGTACTCCCTACTGTTCACAGTGTGTGTCCTACCCTTGTACACTGAGATCCCTCTGTCCCTCAGTACTCCCTACCATCACAATGTGTCCTACCCTTGTACACCGAGTTCCCTCTGTTCCTCAGTACTCCCTACCGTCAAAGTGTGTGTCCTACACTTGTACACTGAGGTCCCGCTGTCCCTCAGGACTCCCTACCGTTCACAGTATGTGTCCTACCCTTGTACACCGAGGTCCCTCAGTGCCACAGTACTCCCTACCGTCACAATGTGTCCTACACTTGTACACCGAGGTCCCTCTGCCCCTCAGTACTCCCTACCGTTCACAGTGTGTCCTAGCCTTGTACACCGAGGTCCCTCTGTCCCTCAGTACTCCCTACCGTTCACAGTGTGTGTCCTCCCCTTGTACACTGAGGTCCCTCTGTCCCTCAGTACTCCCTACCATTCAGTGTGTGTCTTACCCTTGAACACCGAGGTCCCTCAGTACTCCCTAACGTTCACAGTGTGTGTCCTCCCCTTGTACACTGAGGTCCCTCTGTCCCTCAGTACTCCCTACCATTCACAGTGTGTGTCCTACCCTTGTACACCGAGGTGTCTCTGTCCCTCAGTACTCCCTACTGTTCACAGTGTGTCCTACCCTCGTACACCGAGGTCCCTCTGTCCCTCAGTACTCCCTACCGTTCACAGTGTGTGTCCTACCCTCGTACACCGAGGTCCCTCTGTCCCTCAGTACTCCCTACCGTTCGCAGTGTGTGTCCTACCCTTGTACACCGAGATCCCTCTGTCCCTCAGTACTCCCTACCGTTCACAGTGTGTGTCCTACCCTCGTACACCAAGATCCCTCTGTCCCTCAGTACTCCCTACCGTTCACAGTGTCTGTCCTACCCTTGTACACCGAGGTCCCTCTGTCGCTCAGTACTCCCTACCGTTCACAGTGTGTGTCCTACCCTTGTACACCGAGTTCCCTCTGTCCCTCAGTACTCCCGACCGTCACAGTGTGTGTCCTACCTTCGTACACCGAGATCCCTCTGTCCCTCAGTACTCCCTACCGTTCACAGTGTGTGTCCTACCCTCGTACACCGAGATCCCTCTGTCCCTCAGTACTCCCTACCGTTCACAGTGTGTGTCCTACCCTCGTACACCGAGATCCCTCTGTCCCTCAGTACTCCCTACCGTTCACAGCGTGTGTCCTACCCTCGTACACCGAGATCCCTCTGTCCCTCAGTACTCCCTACCGTTCACAGTGTGTGTCCTACCCTTGTACACCGAGTTCCCTCTGTCCCTCAGTACACCCGACCGTCACAGTGTGTGTCCTACCCTTGTACACCAAGGTCCCTCTGTCCCTAAGGACTCCCTACCTTTCACAGTATGTGTACTACCCTTGTACACCGATGTCCCTCAGTCCCTCAGTACTCCCTACCGTTCACAGTGTGTGTCCTATTTATACACGAAGGTCCCTCTGTCGCTCAGTACTCCCGACCGTCACAGTGTGTGTCCTACACTTGTACACTGAGGTCCCTCAGTCCCTCAGTACTCCCTACCGTTCACAGTGTGTCCAACCCTCGTACACCGAGGTCCCTCTGTCCCTCAGTACACCCTAATGTTCACAGTGTGTGTCCTACCCCTGTACACCGAGGTTCCTCGATCCCTCTGTACTCCCTACCGTTCACAGCATGTGTCCTACCCTCGTAAACCGAGGTCCCTCTGTCCCTCAGTAATCCCTACCGTTCACAGTGTGCCCTACCCTTGTACACCGAGGTCCCTCTGGCCCTCAGTACTCCCTACCGTCACAGTGTGTGTCCTACCCTCGTACACTGAGGTCCCTCTGTCGCTTAGTACTCCCTACCGTTCACAGTGTGTCCTACCATTGTACACCGAGGACCCTATGTCCCTCAGTACTCCCTACCGTTCACAGTTTGTCCTACCCTTATACACCGAGGTACCTCTGTCCCTCAGTATTCCCTACCATTCACAGTGTGTGTCCTACCCTTGTACACTGAGGTCCCTCTGTCCCACAGTAATTCCTACCGTCACAGTGTGTCCTACCCTTGTACACCGAGGTCCCTCTGTCCCTCAGTATGCCCTACCATTCACAGTGTGTGTCCTACCATTGTACAACGAGGTCCCTCTGTCCCTCAGTACTCCCTACTGTTCACAGTGTGTGTCCTACCGTCGTACACCGAGGTCCCTCTGTCCCTCAGTACTCCCTACTGTTCACAGTGTGTATCCTAAACTTGTACACCAAGGTCCCTCTGTCCCTCAGTACTCCCTACCGTTCACAGTGTGTGTCCTACCCTTGTACACCGAGGTCCCTCAGTCCCTCAGTACTCACTACCGTTCACAGTGTCTGTCCAACCCTTGGACACCGAGGTCCCTCTGTCCCTCAGTACTTCCTACCATTCACAGTGTGTGTCCTACCCTTGTACACCGAGGTCCCACTGTCCCTCAGTACTCCCTACCGTCACAGTTGTTGTACTACCCACATACGAGGTCCCTCTGTCCCTCAGTACTCCCTACCGTCACAATGTGTCCTACTCTTGTACACCGAGGTCCCTCTGTCCCTCAGTACTCCCTACCGTTCACAGTGTGTGTCCTATTTGTACACCGAGGTCCCTCTGTCCCTCAGCACTCCCTACCGTTCACATTGTGTCCTACCCTTGTAAACTGAGGTCCCTCTGTCCCTCAGTAATTCCTACCGTCACAGTGTGTCCTACCCTTGTACACCGAGGTCCCTCTGTCCCTCAGTACTCCCTACTGTTCACAGTGTGTGTCCTACCCTCGTACACCGAGGTCCCTCTGTCCCTCAGTACTCCCTACAGTTCACAGTGTGTGTCCTCCCCTTGTACACTGAGATCCCTCTGTCCCTCAGTACTCCCTACCATCACAATGTGTCCTACCCTTGTACACCGAGTTCCCTCTGTTCCTCAGTACTCCCTACCGTCAAAGTGTGTGTCCTACACTTGTACACTGAGGTCCCGCTGCCCCTCAGGACTCCCTACCGTTCACAGTACGTGTCCTACCCTTGTACACCGAGGTCCCTCAGTGCCACAGTACTCCCTACCGTCACAATGTGTCCTACCCTTGTACACCGAGGTCCCTCTGTCCCTCAGTACTCCCTACCGGTCACAGCATGTGTCCTACCCTCATACACTGAGGTCCCTCTGCCCCTCAGTACTCCCTACCGTTCACAGTGTGTCCTAGCCTTGTACACCGAGGTCCCTCTGTCCCTCAGTACTCCCTACCGTTCACAGTGTGTGTCCTCCCCTTGTACACTGAGGTCCCTCTGTCCCTCAGTACTCCCTACCATTCAGTGTGTGTCCTACCCTCGTACACCGAGGTCCCTCTGTCCCTCAGTACTCCCTACCGTTCACAGTGTGTGTCCTCCCCTTGTACACTGAGGTCCCTCTGTCCCTCAGTACTCCCTACCGTTCGCAGTGTGTGTCCTACCCTTGTACACCGAGATCCCTCTGTCCCTCAGTACTCCCTACAGTTCACAGTGTGTGTCCTACCCTCGTACACCAAGATCCCTCTGTCCCTCAGTACTCCCTACCGTTCACAGTGTCTGTCCTACCCTTGTACACCGAGGTCCCTCTGTCGCTCAGTACTCCCTACCGTTCACAGTGTGTCCTCCCCTTGTACACCGAGATCCCTCTGTCCCTCAGTACTCCCTACCGTTCACAGTGTGTGTCCTACCCTTGTACACCGAGGTCCCTCTGTCGCTCAGTACTCCCTACCGTTCACAGTGTGTCCTCCCCTTGTACACCGAGGTCCCTCTGTCCCTCAGTACTCCCTACCGTTCACAGTGTGTGTCCTACCCTTGTACACCGAGGTCCCTCTGTTCCTCAGTACTCCCTACCGTTCACAGTGTGTGTCCTACCCTTATACACCGAGGTCCCTCTGTCCCTCAGTACTCCCTACCGTTCACAGTGTGTGTCCTATCCTTGTACACCGAGTTCCCTCTGTCCCTCAGTACTCCCGACCGTCACAGTGTGTGTCCTACCTTCGTACACCGAGATCCCTCTGTCCCCTCAGTACTCCCTACCGTTCACAGTGTGTGTCCTACCCTCGTACACCGAGATCCCTCTGTCCCTCAGTACTCCCTACCGTTCACAGTGTGTGTCCTACCCTCGTACACCGAGATCCCTCTGTCCCTCAGTACGCCCTACCGTTCACAGCGTGTGTCCTACCCTCGTACACCGAGATCCCTCTGTCCCTCAGTACTCCCTACCGTTCACAGTGTGTGTCCTACCCTTGTACACCGAGTTCCCTCTGTCCCTCAGTACTCCCGACCGTCACAGTGTGTGTCCTACCCTTGTACACCGAGGTCCCTCTGTCCCTCAGGACTCCCTACCTTTCACAGTATGTGTACTACCCTTGTACACCGATGTCCCTCAGTCCCTCAGTACTCCCTACCGTTCACAGTGTGTGTCCTACCCTCGTACACCGAGGTCACTCTGTCCCTCAGTACACCCTAATGTTCACAGCATGTGTCCTACCCTCGTACACTGAGGTCCCTCGGTCCCTCTGTACTCCCTACCGTTCACAGCATGTGTCCTACCCTCGTGAACCGAGGTCCCTCTGTCCCTCAGTAATCCCTACCGTTCACAGTGTGCCCTACCCTTCTACACCGAGGTCCCTCTGTCCCTCAGTACTCCCTACCGTCACAGTGTGTGTCCTACCCTCGTACACCGAGGTCCCACTGTCCCTCAGTACTCCCTACCGTTCACAGTGTGTGTCCTATTTGTACACTGAGGTCCCTCTGTCCCTCAGCACTCCCTACCGTTCACATTGTGTCCTACCCTTGTAAACTGAGGTCCCTCTGTCCCTCAGTAATTCCTACCGTCACAGTGTGTCCTACCCTTGTACACCGAGGTCCCTCTGTCCCTCAGTACTCCCTACTGTTCACAGTGTGTGTCCTACCCTTGTACACTGAGATCCCTCTGTCCCTCAGTACTCCCTACCATCACAATGTGTCCTACCCTTGTACACCGAGTTCCCTCTGTTCCTCAGTACTCCCTACTGTCAAAGTGTGTGTCCTACACTTGTACACTGAGGTCCCGCTGTCCCTCAGGACTCCCTACCGTTCACAGTATGTGTCCTACCCTTGTACACCGAGGTCCCTCAGTGCCACAGTACTCCCTACCGTCACAATGTGTCCTACACTTGTACACCGAGGTCCCTCTGCCCCTCAGTACTCCCTACCGTTCACAGTGTGTCCTAGCCTTGTACACCGAGGTCCCTCTGTCCCTCAGTACTCCCTACCGTTCACAGTGTGTGTCCTCCCCTTGTACACTGAGGTCCCTCTGTCCCTCAGTACTCCCTACCATTCAGTGTGTGTCTTACCCTTGAACACCGAGGTCCCTCAGTACTCCCTAACGTTCACAGTGTGTGTCCTCCCCTTGTACACTGAGGTCCCTCTGTCCCTCAGTACTCCCTACCATTCACAGTGTGTGTCCTACCCTTGTACACCGAGGTCCCTCTGTCCCTCAGTACTCCCTACCGATCACAATGTGTCCTCCCCTTGCACACCGAGGTGTCTCTGTCCCTCAGTACTCCCTACTGTTCACAGTGTGTCCTACCCTCGTACACCGAGGTCCCTCTGTCCCTCAGTACTCCCTACCGTTCACAGTGTGTGTCCTACCCTCGTACACCGAGGTCCCTCTGTCCCTCAGTACTCCCTACCGTTCGCAGTGTGTGTCCTACCCTTGTACACCGAGATCCCTCTGTCCCTCAGTACTCCCTACCGTTCACAGTGTGTGTCCTACCCTCGTACACCAAGATCCCTCTGTCCCTCAGTACTCCCTACCGTTCACAGTGTCTGTCCTACCCTTGTACACCGAGGTCCCTCTGTCGCTCAGTACTCCCTACCGTTCACAGTGTGTCCTCCCCTTGTACACCGAGATCCCTCTGTCCCTCAGTACTCCCTACCGTTCACAGTGTGTGTCCTACCCTTGTACACCGAGGTCCCTCTGTCGCTCCGTACTCCCTACCGTTCACAGTGTGTCCTCCCCTTGTACACCGAGGTCCCTCTGTCCCTCAGTACTCCCTACCGTTCACAGTGTGTGTCCTACGCTTGTACAACGAGGTCCCTCTGTCCCTCAGTACTCCCTACCGTTCACAGTTTGTGTCCTACCCTTGTACACCGAGGTCCCTCTGTTCCTCAGTACTCCCTACCGTTCACAGTGTGTGTCCTACCCTTATACACCGAGGTCCCTCTGTCCCTCAGTACTCCCTACCGTTCACAGTGTGTGTCCTACCCTTGTACACCGAGTTCCCTCTGTCCCTCAGTACTCCCGACCGTCACAGTGTGTGTCCTACCTTCGTACACCGAGATCCCTCTGTCCCTCAGTACTCCCTACCGTTCACAGTGTGTGTCCTACCCTCGTACACCGAGATCCCTCTGTCCCTCAGTACTCCCTACCGTTCACAGTGTGTGTCCTACCCTCGTACACCGAGATCCCTCTGTCCCTCAGTACTCCCTACCGTTCACAGCGTGTGTCCTACCCTCGTACACCGAGATCCCTCTGTCCCTCAGTACTCCCTACCGTTCACAGTGTGTGTCCTACCCTTGTACACCGAGTTCCCTCTGTCCCTCAGTACACCCGACCGTCACAGTGTGTGTCCTACCCTTGTACACCAAGGTCCCTCTGTCCCTCAGGACTCCCTACCTTTCACAGTATGTGTACTACCCTTGTACACCGATGTCCCTCAGTCCCTCAGTACTCCCTACCGTTCACAGTGTGTGTCCTACCCTCCTACACCGAGGTCACTCTGTCCCTCAGTACACCCTAATGTTCACAGCATATCTCCTACCCTCGTACACTGAGGTCCCTCGGTCCCTCTGTACTCCCTACCGTTCACAGCATGTGTCCTACCCTCGTGAACCGAGGTCCCTCTGTCCCTCACTAATCCCTACCGTTCACAGTGTGCCCTACCCTTGTACACCGAGGTCCCTCTGTCCCTCAGTACTCCCTACCGTCACAGTGTGTGTCCTACCCTTGTACACTGAGGTCCCTCTGTCCCTTAGTACTCCCTACCGTTCACAGTGTGTCCTACCCTTGTACACCGAGGACCCTATGTCCCTCAGTACTCCCTACCATTCACAGTTTGTCCTACCCTTATACACCGAGGTACCTCTGTCCCTCAGTATTCCCTACCGTTCACAGTGTGTGTCCTACCCTTGTACACTGAGGTCCCTCTGTCCCTCAGTAATTCCTACCGTCACAGTGTGTCCTACCCTTGTACACCGAGGTCCCTCTGTCCCTCAGTATGCCCTACCGTTCACAGTGTGTCTCCTACCATTGTACAACGAGGTCCCTCTGTCCCTCAGTACTCCCTACTGTTCACAGTGTGTGTCCTACAATTGTACAACGAGGTCCCTCTGTCCCTCAGTACTCCCTACCGTCACAATGTGTCATACCCTTGTACACCGAGGTCCCTCTGTCCCTCAATACTCCCTACCGGTCACAGCATGTGTCCTACCCTCATACACCGAGGTCCCTCTGTCCCTCAGTACTCCCTACCGTTCACAGTGTGTGTCCTCCCCTTGTACACTGAGGTCCCTCTGTCCCTCAGTACTCCCTACCATTCACAGTGCGTGTCTTACCCTTGAACACCGAGGTCCCTCGGTCCCTCAGTACTCCCTACCGTTCACAGTGTGTGTCCTACCCTCATACACCGAAGTCCCTCTGTCCCTCAGTACTGCCTACCGTTCACAATGTGTGTCCTATTTGTACACCGAGGTCCCTCTGTCCCTCAGTACTCCCTACTGTTCACAGTGTGTGTCCTACGTTCGTACACCGAGGTCCCTCTGTCCCTCAGTACTCCCTACAGTTCACAGTTTGTCCTACCCTTGTACACCGAGGTCCCTCTGTCCCTCAGTACTCCCTACTGTTCACAGTGTGTGTCCTACCCTTGTACACCGAGGTCCCTCTGTCCCTCAGTACTCCCTACTGTTCACAGTGTGTGTCCTACGTTCGTACACCGAGGTCCCTCTGTCCCTCAGTACTCCCTACAGTTCACAGTGTGTTTCCTCCCCTTGTACACTGAGATCCCTCTGTCCCTCAGTACTCCCTACCATCACAATGTGTCCTACCCTTGTACACCGAGTTTCCTCTGTTCCTCAGTACTCCCTACCGTCAAAGTGTGTGTCCTACACTTGTACACTGAGGTCCCGCTGTCCCTCAGGACTCCCTACCGTTCACAGTATGTGTCCTACCCTTGTACACCGAGGTCCCTCAGTGCCACAGTACTCCCTACCGTCACAATGTGTCCTACCCTTGTACACCGAGGTCCCTCTGCCCCTCAGTACTCCCTACCGTTCACAGTGTGTCCTAGCCTTGTACACCGAGGTCCCTCTGTCCCTCAGTACTCCCTACCGTTCACAGTGTGTGTCCTCCCCTTGTACACTGAGGTCCCTCTGTCCCTCAGTACTCCCTACCATTCAGTGTGTGTCTTACCCTTGAACACCGAGGTCCCTCAGTACTCCCTACCGTTCACAGTGTGTGTCCTCCCCTTGTACACTGAGGTCCCTCTGTCCCTCAGTACTCCCTGCCATTCACAGTGTGTGTCCTACCCTTGTACACCGAGGTCCCTCTGTCCCTCAGTACTCCCTACCGATCACAATGTGTCCTCCCCTTGCACACCGAGGTGTCTCTGTCCCTCAGTACTCCCTACTGTTCACAGTGTGTGTCCTACCCTCGTACACCGAGGTCCCTCTGTCCCTCAGTACTCCCTACCGTTCACAGTGTGTGTCCTACCCTCGTACACCGAGGTCCCTCTGTCCCTCAGTACTCCCTACCGTTCGCAGTGTGTGTCCTACCCTTGTACACCGAGATCCCTCTGTCCCTCAGTACTCCCTACCGTTCACAGTGTGTGTCCTACCCTCGTACACCAAGATCCCTCTGTCCCTCAGTACTCCCTACCGTTCACAGTGTCTGTCCTACCCTTGTACACCGAGGTCCCTCTGTCGCTCAGTACTCCCTACCGTTCACAGTGTGTCCTCCCCTTGTACACCGAGATCCCTCTGTCCCTCAGTACTCCCTACCGTTCACAGTGTGTGTCCTACCCTTGTACACCGAGGTCCCTCTGTCGCTCAGTACTCCCTACCGTTCACAGTGTGTCCTCCCCTTGTACACCGAGGTCCCTCTGTCCCTCAGTACTCCCTACCGTTCACAGTGTGTGTCCTACGCTTGTACAACGAGGTCCCTCTGTCCCTCAGTACTCCCTACCGTTCACAGTTTGTGTCCTACCCTTGTACACCGAGGTCCCTCTGTTCCTCAGTACTCCCTACCGTTCACAGTGTGTGTCCTACCCTTATACACCGAGGTCCCTCTGTCCCTCAGTACTCCCTACCGTTCACAGTGTGTGTCCTACCCTTGTACACCGAGTTCCCTCTGTCCCTCAGTACTCCCGACCGTCACAGTGTGTGTCCTACCTTCGTACACCAAGATCCCTCTGTCCCTCAGTACTCCCTACCGTTCACAGTGTGTGTCCTACCCTCGTACACCGAGATCCCTCTGTCCCTCAGTACTCCCTACCGTTCACAGTGTGTGTCCTACCCTCGTACACCGAGATCCCTCTGTCCCTCAGTACTCCCTACCGTTCACAGCGTGTGTCCTACCCTCGTACACCGAGATCCCTCTGTCCCTCAGTACTCCCTACCGTTCACAGTGTGTGTCCTACCCTTGTACACCGAGTTCCCTCTGTCCCTCAGTACACCCGACCGTCACAGTGTGTGTCCTACCCTTGTACACCAAGGTCCCTCTGTCCCTCAGGACTCCCTACCTTTCACAGTATGTGTACTACCCTTGTACACCGATGTCCCTCAGTCCCTCAGTACTCCCTACCGTTCACAGTGTGTGTCCTACCCTCGTACACCGGGGTCACTCTGTCCCTCAGTACACCCTAATGTTCACAGCATATCTCCTACCCTCGTACACTGAGGTCCCTCGGTCCCTCTGTACTCCCTACCGTTCACAGCATGTGTCCTACCCTCGTGAACCGAGGTCCCTCTGTCCCTCACTAATCCCTACCGTTCACAGTGTGCCCTACCCTTGTACACCGAGGTCCCTCTGTCCCTCAGTACTCCCTACCGTCACAGTGTGTGTCCTACCCTTGTACACTGAGGTCCCTCTGTCCCTTAGTACTCCCTACCGTTCACAGTGTGTCCTACCCTTGTACACCGAGGACCCTATGTCCCTCAGTACTCCCTACCATTCACAGTTTGTCCTACCCTTATACACCGAGGTACCTCTGTCCCTCAGTATTCCCTACCGTTCACAGTGTGTGTCCTACCCTTGTACACTGAGGTCCCTCTGTCCCTCAGTAATTCCTACCGTCACAGTGTGTCCTACCCTTGTACACCGAGGTCCCTCTGTCCCTCAGTATGCCCTACCGTTCACAGTGAGTCTCCTACCATTGTACAACGAGGTCCCTCTGTCCCTCAGTACTCCCTACTGTTCACAGTGTGTGTCCTACAATTGTACAACGAGGTCCCTCTGTCCCTCAGTACTCCCTACTGTTCACAGTGTGTGTCCTACCGTCGTACACCGAGGTCCCTCTGTCCCTCAGTACTCCCTACTGTTCACAGTGTGTGTCCTAAACTTGTACACCAAGGTCCCTCTGTCCCTCAGTACTCCCTACCGTTCACAGTGTGTGACCTACCCTTGTACACCGAGGTCCCTCTGTCCCTCAGTACTCCCTACCGTTCACAGTGTCTGTCCAACCCTTGGACACCGAGGTCCCTCTGTCCCTCAGTACTCCCTACCATTCACAGTGTGTGTCCTACCCTTGTACACCGAGGTCCCACTGTCCCACAGTACTCCCTACCGTCACAATGTGTCATACCCTTGTACACCGAGGTCCCTCTGTCCCTCAATACTCCCTACCGGTCACAGCATGTGTCCTACCCTCATACACCGAGGTCCCTCTGTCCCTCAGTACTCCCTACCGTTCACAGTGTGTGTCCTCCCCTTGTACACTGAGGTCCCTCTGTCCCTCAGTACTCCCTACCATTCACAGTGCGTGTCTTACCCTTGAACACCGAGGTCCCTCGGTCCCTCAGTACTCCCTACCGTTCACAGTGTGTGTCCTACCCTCATACACCGAAGTCCCTCTGTCCCTCAGTACTGCCTACCGTTCACAATGTGTGTCCTATTTGTACACCGAGGTCCCTCTGTCCCTCAGTACTCCCTACTGTTCAGAGTGTGTGTCCTACGTTCGTACACCGAGGTCCCTCTGTCCCTCAGTACTCCCTACAGTTCACAGTTTGTCCTACCCTTGTACACCGAGGTCCCTCTGTCCCTCAGTACTCCCTACTGTTCACAGTGTGTGTCCTACCCTTGTACACCGAGGTCCCTCTGTCCCTCAGTACTCCCTACTGTTCACAGTGTGTGTCCTACGTTCGTACACCGAGGTCCCTCTGTCCCTCAGAACTCCCTACAGTTCACAGTGTGTGTCCTCCCCTTGTACACTGAGATCCCTCTGTCCCTCAGTACTCCCTACCATCACAATGTGTCCTACCCTTGTACACCGAGTTCCCTCTGTTCCTCAGTACTCCCTACCGTCAAAGTGTGTGTCCTACACTTGTACACTGAGGTCCCGCTGTCCCTCAGGACTCCCTACCGTTCACAGTATGTGTCCTACCCTTGTACACCGAGGTCCCTCAGTGCCACAGTACTCCCTACCGTCACAATGTGTCCTACCCTTGTACACCGAGGTCCCTCTGCCCCTCAGTACTCCCTACCGTTCACAGTGTGTCCTAGCCTTGTACACCGAGGTCCCTCTGTCCCTCAGTACTCCCTACCGTTCACAGTGTGTGTCCTCCCCTTGTACACTGAGGTCCCTCTGTCCCTCAGTACTCCCTACCATTCAGTGTGTGTCTTACCCTTGAACACCGAGGTCCCTCAGTACTCCCTACCGTTCACAGTGTGTGTCCTCCCCTTGTACACTGAGGTCCCTCTGTCCCTCAGTACTCCCTGCCATTCACAGTGTGTGTCCTACCCTTGTACACCGAGGTCCCTCTGTCCCTCAGTACTCCCTACCGATCACAATGTGTCCTCCCCTTGCACACCGAGGTGTCTCTGTCCCTCAGTACTCCCTACTGTTCACAGTGTGTGTCCTACCCTCGTACACCGAGGTCCCTCTGTCCCTCAGTACTCCCTACCGTTCAGTGTGTGTCCTACCCTCGTACACCGAGGTCCCTCTGTCCCTCAGTACTCCCTACCGTTCGCAGTGTGTGTCCTACCCTTGTACACCGAGGTCCCTCTGTCGCTCCGTACTCCCTACCGTTCACAGTGTGTCCTCCCCTTGTACACCGAGGTCCCTCTGTCCCTCAGTACTCCCTACCGTTCACAGTGTGTGTCCTACGCTTGTACAACGAGGTCCCTCTGTCCCTCAGTACTCCCTACCGTTCACAGTTTGTGTCCTACCCTTGTACACCGAGGTCCCTCTGTTCCTCAGTACTCCCTACCGTTCACAGTGTGTGTCCTACCCTTATACACCGAGGTCCCTCTGTCCCTCAGTACTCCCTACCGTTCACAGTGTGTGTCCTACCCTTGTACACCGAGTTCCCTCTGTCCCTCAGTACTCCCGACCGTCACAGTGTGTGTCCTACCTTCGTACACCGAGATCCCTCTGTCCCTCAGTACTCCCTACCGTTCACAGTGTGTGTCCTACCCTCGTACACCGAGATCCCTCTGTCCCTCAGTACTCCCTACCGTTCACAGTGTGTGTCCTACCCTCGTACACCGAGATCCCTCTGTCCCTCAGTACTCCCTACCGTTCACAGTGTGTGTCCTACCCTCGTACACCGAGATCCCTCTGTCCCTCAGTACTCCCTACCGTTCACAGCGTGTGTCCTACCCTCGTACACCGAGATCCCTCTGTCCCTCAGTACTCCCTACCGTTCACAGTGTGTGTCCTACCCTTGTACACCGAGTTCCCTCTGTCCCTCAGTACACCCGACCGTCACAGTGTGTGTCCTACCCTTGTACACCAAGGTCCCTCTGTCCCTCAGGACTCCCTACCTTTCACAGTATGTGTACTACCCTTGTACACCGATGTCCCTCAGTCCCTCAGTACTCCCTACCGTTCACAGTGTGTGTCCTACCCTCCTACACCGAGGTCACTCTGTCCCTCAGTACACCCTAATGTTCACAGCATATCTCCTACCCTCGTACACTGAGGTCCCTCGGTCCCTCTGTACTCCCTACCGTTCACAGCATGTGTCCTACCCTCGTGAACCGAGGTCCCTCTGTCCCTCACTAATCCCTACCGTTCACAGTGTGCCCTACCCTTGTACACCGAGGTCCCTCTGTCCCTCAGTACTCCCTACCGTCACAGTGTGTGTCCTACCCTTGTACACTGAGGTCCCTCTGTCCCTTAGTACTCCCTACCGTTCACAGTGTGTCCTACCCTTGTACACCGAGGACCCTATGTCCCTCAGTACTCCCTACCATTCACAGTTTGTCCTACCCTTATACACCGAGGTACCTCTGTCCCTCAGTATTCCCTACCGTTCACAGTGTGTGTCCTACCCTTGTACACTGAGGTCCCTCTGTCCCTCAGTAATTCCTACCGTCACAGTGTGTCCTACCCTTGTACACCGAGGTCCCTCTGTCCCTCAGTATGCCCTACCGTTCACAGTGTGTCTCCTACCATTGTACAACGAGGTCCCTCTGTCCCTCAGTACTCCCTACTGTTCACAGTGTGTGTCCTACAATTGTACAACGAGGTCCCTCTGTCCCTCAGTACTCCCTACCGTCACAATGTGTCATACCCTTGTACACCGAGGTCCCTCTGTCCCTCAATACTCCCTACCGGTCACAGCATGTGTCCTACCCTCATACACCGAGGTCCCTCTGTCCCTCAGTACTCCCTACCGTTCACAGTGTGTGTCCTCCCCTTGTACACTGAGGTCCCTCTGTCCCTCAGTACTCCCTACCATTCACAGTGCGTGTCTTACCCTTGAACACCGAGGTCCCTCGGTCCCTCAGTACTCCCTACCGTTCACAGTGTGTGTCCTACCCTCATACACCGAAGTCCCTCTGTCCCTCAGTACTGCCTACCGTTCACAATGTGTGTCCTATTTGTACACCGAGGTCCCTCTGTCCCTCAGTACTCCCTACTGTTCACAGTGTGTGTCCTACGTTCGTACACCGAGGTCCCTCTGTCCCTCAGTACTCCCTACAGTTCACAGTTTGTCCTACCCTTGTACACCGAGGTCCCTCTGTCCCTCAGTACTCCCTACTGTTCACAGTGTGTGTCCTACCCTTGTACACCGAGGTCCCTCTGTCCCTCAGTACTCCCTACTGTTCACAGTGTGTGTCCTACGTTCGTACACCGAGGTCCCTCTGTCCCTCAGTACTCCCTACAGTTCACAGTGTGTTTCCTCCCCTTGTACACTGAGATCCCTCTGTCCCTCAGTACTCCCTACCATCACAATGTGTCCTACCCTTGTACACCGAGTTTCCTCTGTTCCTCAGTACTCCCTACCGTCAAAGTGTGTGTCCTACACTTGTACACTGAGGTCCCGCTGTCCCTCAGGACTCCCTACCGTTCACAGTATGTGTCCTACCCTTGTACACCGAGGTCCCTCAGTGCCACAGTACTCCCTACCGTCACAATGTGTCCTACCCTTGTACACCGAGGTCCCTCTGCCCCTCAGTACTCCCTACCGTTCACAGTGTGTCCTAGCCTTGTACACCGAGGTCCCTCTGTCCCTCAGTACTCCCTACCGTTCACAGTGTGTGTCCTCCCCTTGTACACTGAGGTCCCTCTGTCCCTCAGTACTCCCTACCATTCAGTGTGTGTCTTACCCTTGAACACCGAGGTCCCTCAGTACTCCCTACCGTTCACAGTGTGTGTCCTCCCCTTGTACACTGAGGTCCCTCTGTCCCTCAGTACTCCCTGCCATTCACAGTGTGTGTCCTACCCTTGTACACCGAGGTCCCTCTGTCCCTCAGTACTCCCTACCGATCACAATGTGTCCTCCCCTTGCACACCGAGGTGTCTCTGTCCCTCAGTACTCCCTACTGTTCACAGTGTGTGTCCTACCCTCGTACACCGAGGTCCCTCTGTCCCTCAGTACTCCCTACCGTTCACAGTGTGTGTCCTACCCTCGTACACCGAGGTCCCTCTGTCCCTCAGTACTCCCTACCGTTCGCAGTGTGTGTCCTACCCTTGTACACCGAGATCCCTCTGTCCCTCAGTACTCCCTACCGTTCACAGTGTGTGTCCTACCCTCGTACACCAAGATCCCTCTGTCCCTCAGTACTCCCTACCGTTCACAGTGTCTGTCCTACCCTTGTACACCGAGGTCCCTCTGTCGCTCAGTACTCCCTACCGTTCACAGTGTGTCCTCCCCTTGTACACCGAGATCCCTCTGTCCCTCAGTACTCCCTACCGTTCACAGTGTGTGTCCTACCCTTGTACACCGAGGTCCCTCTGTCGCTCAGTACTCCCTACCGTTCACAGTGTGTCCTCCCCTTGTACACCGAGGTCCCTCTGTCCCTCAGTACTCCCTACCGTTCACAGTGTGTGTCCTACGCTTGTACAACGAGGTCCCTCTGTCCCTCAGTACTCCCTACCGTTCACAGTTTGTGTCCTACCCTTGTACACCGAGGTCCCTCTGTTCCTCAGTACTCCCTACCGTTCACAGTGTGTGTCCTACCCTTATACACCGAGGTCCCTCTGTCCCTCAGTACTCCCTACCGTTCACAGTGTGTGTCCTACCCTTGTACACCGAGTTCCCTCTGTCCCTCAGTACTCCCGACCGTCACAGTGTGTGTCCTACCTTCGTACACCAAGATCCCTCTGTCCCTCAGTACTCCCTACCGTTCACAGTGTGTGTCCTACCCTCGTACACCGAGATCCCTCTGTCCCTCAGTACTCCCTACCGTTCACAGTGTGTGTCCTACCCTCGTACACCGAGATCCCTCTGTCCCTCAGTACTCCCTACCGTTCACAGCGTGTGTCCTACCCTCGTACACCGAGATCCCTCTGTCCCTCAGTACTCCCTACCGTTCACAGTGTGTGTCCTACCCTTGTACACCGAGTTCCCTCTGTCCCTCAGTACACCCGACCGTCACAGTGTGTGTCCTACCCTTGTACACCAAGGTCCCTCTGTCCCTCAGGACTCCCTACCTTTCACAGTATGTGTACTACCCTTGTACACCGATGTCCCTCAGTCCCTCAGTACTCCCTACCGTTCACAGTGTGTGTCCTACCCTCGTACACCGGGGTCACTCTGTCCCTCAGTACACCCTAATGTTCACAGCATATCTCCTACCCTCGTACACTGAGGTCCCTCGGTCCCTCTGTACTCCCTACCGTTCACAGCATGTGTCCTACCCTCGTGAACCGAGGTCCCTCTGTCCCTCACTAATCCCTACCGTTCACAGTGTGCCCTACCCTTGTACACCGAGGTCCCTCTGTCCCTCAGTACTCCCTACCGTCACAGTGTGTGTCCTACCCTTGTACACTGAGGTCCCTCTGTCCCTTAGTACTCCCTACCGTTCACAGTGTGTCCTACCCTTGTACACCGAGGACCCTATGTCCCTCAGTACTCCCTACCATTCACAGTTTGTCCTACCCTTATACACCGAGGTACCTCTGTCCCTCAGTATTCCCTACCGTTCACAGTGTGTGTCCTACCCTTGTACACTGAGGTCCCTCTGTCCCTCAGTAATTCCTACCGTCACAGTGTGTCCTACCCTTGTACACCGAGGTCCCTCTGTCCCTCAGTATGCCCTACCGTTCACAGTGAGTCTCCTACCATTGTACAACGAGGTCCCTCTGTCCCTCAGTACTCCCTACTGTTCACAGTGTGTGTCCTACAATTGTACAACGAGGTCCCTCTGTCCCTCAGTACTCCCTACTGTTCACAGTGTGTGTCCTACCGTCGTACACCGAGGTCCCTCTGTCCCTCAGTACTCCCTACTGTTCACAGTGTGTGTCCTAAACTTGTACACCAAGGTCCCTCTGTCCCTCAGTACTCCCTACCGTTCACAGTGTGTGACCTACCCTTGTACACCGAGGTCCCTCTGTCCCTCAGTACTCCCTACCGTTCACAGTGTCTGTCCAACCCTTGGACACCGAGGTCCCTCTGTCCCTCAGTACTCCCTACCATTCACAGTGTGTGTCCTACCCTTGTACACCGAGGTCCCACTGTCCCACAGTACTCCCTACCGTCACAATGTGTCATACCCTTGTACACCGAGGTCCCTCTGTCCCTCAATACTCCCTACCGGTCACAGCATGTGTCCTACCCTCATACACCGAGGTCCCTCTGTCCCTCAGTACTCCCTACCGTTCACAGTGTGTGTCCTCCCCTTGTACACTGAGGTCCCTCTGTCCCTCAGTACTCCCTACCATTCACAGTGCGTGTCTTACCCTTGAACACCGAGGTCCCTCGGTCCCTCAGTACTCCCTACCGTTCACAGTGTGTGTCCTACCCTCATACACCGAAGTCCCTCTGTCCCTCAGTACTGCCTACCGTTCACAATGTGTGTCCTATTTGTACACCGAGGTCCCTCTGTCCCTCAGTACTCCCTACTGTTCAGAGTGTGTGTCCTACGTTCGTACACCGAGGTCCCTCTGTCCCTCAGTACTCCCTACAGTTCACAGTTTGTCCTACCCTTGTACACCGAGGTCCCTCTGTCCCTCAGTACTCCCTACTGTTCACAGTGTGTGTCCTACCCTTGTACACCGAGGTCCCTCTGTCCCTCAGTACTCCCTACTGTTCACAGTGTGTGTCCTACGTTCGTACACCGAGGTCCCTCTGTCCCTCAGAACTCCCTACAGTTCACAGTGTGTGTCCTCCCCTTGTACACTGAGATCCCTCTGTCCCTCAGTACTCCCTACCATCACAATGTGTCCTACCCTTGTACACCGAGTTCCCTCTGTTCCTCAGTACTCCCTACCGTCAAAGTGTGTGTCCTACACTTGTACACTGAGGTCCCGCTGTCCCTCAGGACTCCCTACCGTTCACAGTATGTGTCCTACCCTTGTACACCGAGGTCCCTCAGTGCCACAGTACTCCCTACCGTCACAATGTGTCCTACCCTTGTACACCGAGGTCCCTCTGCCCCTCAGTACTCCCTACCGTTCACAGTGTGTCCTAGCCTTGTACACCGAGGTCCCTCTGTCCCTCAGTACTCCCTACCGTTCACAGTGTGTGTCCTCCCCTTGTACACTGAGGTCCCTCTGTCCCTCAGTACTCCCTACCATTCAGTGTGTGTCTTACCCTTGAACACCGAGGTCCCTCAGTACTCCCTACCGTTCACAGTGTGTGTCCTCCCCTTGTACACTGAGGTCCCTCTGTCCCTCAGTACTCCCTGCCATTCACAGTGTGTGTCCTACCCTTGTACACCGAGGTCCCTCTGTCCCTCAGTACTCCCTACCGATCACAATGTGTCCTCCCCTTGCACACCGAGGTGTCTCTGTCCCTCAGTACTCCCTACTGTTCACAGTGTGTGTCCTACCCTCGTACACCGAGGTCCCTCTGTCCCTCAGTACTCCCTACCGTTCAGTGTGTGTCCTACCCTCGTACACCGAGGTCCCTCTGTCCCTCAGTACTCCCTACCGTTCGCAGTGTGTGTCCTACCCTTGTACACCGAGATCCCTCTGTCCCTCAGTACTCCCTACCGTTCACAGTGTGTGTCCTACCCTCGTACACCAAGATCCCTCTGTCCCTCAGTACTCCCTACCGTTCACAGTGTCTGTCCTACCCTTGTACACCGAGGTCCCTCTGTCGCTCAGTACTCCCTACCGTTCACAGTGTGTCCTCCCCTTGTACACCGAGATCCCTCTGTCCCTCAGTACTCCCTACCGTTCACAGTGTGTGTCCTACCCTTGTACACCGAGGTCCCTCTGTCGCTCAGTACTCCCTACTGTTCACAGTGTGTATCCTAAACTTGTACACCAAGGTCCCTCTGTCCCTCAGTACTCCCTACCGTTCACAGTGTGTGTCCTACCCTTGTACACCGAGGTCCCTCAGTCCCTCAGTACTCACTACCGTTCACAGTGTCTGTCCAACCCTTGGACACCGAGGTCCCTCTGTCCCTCAGTACTTCCTACCATTCACAGTGTGTGTCCTACCCTTGTACACCGAGGTCCCACTGTCCCTCAGTACTCCCTACCGTCACAGTTGGTGTACTACCCACATACGAGGTCCCTCTGTCCCTCAGTACTCCCTACCGTCACAATGTGTCCTACTCTTGTACACCGAGGTCCCTCTGTCCCTCAGTACTCCCTACCGTTCACAGTGTGTGTCCTATTTGTACACCGAGGTCCCTCTGTCCCTCAGCACTCCCTACCGTTCACATTGTGTCCTACCCTTGTAAACTGAGGTCCCTCTGTCCCTCAGTAATTCCTACCGACACAGTGTGTCCTACCCTTGTACACCGAGGTCCCTCTGTCCCTCAGTACTCCCTACTGTTCACAGTGTGTGTCCTACCCTCGTACACCGAGGTCCCTCTGTCCCTCAGTACTCCCTACAGTTCACAGTGTGTGTCCTCCCCTTGTACACTGAGATCCCTCTGTCCCTCAGTACTCCCTACCATCACAATGTGTCCTACCCTTGTACACCGAGTTCCCTCTGTTCCTCAGTACTCCCTACCGTCAAAGTGTGTGTCCTACACTTGTACACTGAGGTCCCGCTGTCCCTCAGGACTCCCTACCGTTCACAGTACGTGTCCTACCCTTGTACACCGAGGTCCCTCAGTGCCACAGTACTCCCTACCGTCACAATGTGTCCTACCCTTGTACACCGAGGTCCCTCTGTCCCTCAGTACTCCCTACCGGTCACAGCATGTGTCCTACCCTCATACACTGAGGTCCCTCTGCCCCTCAGTACTCCCTACCGTTCACAGTGTGTCCTAGCCTTGTACACCGAGGTCCCTCTGTCCCTCAGTACTCCCTACCGTTCACAGTGTGTGTCCTCCCCTTGTACACTGAGGTCCCTCTGTCCCTCAGTACTCCCTACCATTCAGTGTGTGTCCTACCCTCGTACACCGAGGTCCCTCTGTCCCTCAGTACTCCCTACCGTTCACAGTGTGTGTCCTCCCCTTGTACACTGAGGTCCCTCTGTCCCTCAGTACTCCCTACCGTTCGCAGTGTGTGTCCTACCCTTGTACACCGAGATCCCTCTGTCCCTCAGTACTCCCTACCGTTCACAGTGTGTGTCCTACCCTCGTACACCAAGATCCCTCTGTCCCTCAGTACTCCCTACCGTTCACAGTGTCTGTCCTACCCTTGTACACCGAGGTCCCTCTGTCGCTCAGTACTCCCTACCGTTCACAGTGTGTCCTCCACTTGTACACCGAGATCCCTCTGTCCCTCAGTACTCCCTACCGTTCACAGTGTGTGTCCTACCCTTGTACACCGAGGTCCCTCTGTCGCTCAGTACTCCCTACCGTTCACAGTGTGTCCTCCCCTTGTACACCGAGGTCCCTCTGTCCCTCAGTACTCCCTACCGTTCACAGTGTGTGTCCTACCCTTGTACACCGAGGTCCCTCTGTCCCTCAGTACTCCCTACCGTTCACAGTTTGTGTCCTACCCTTGTACACCGAGGTCCCTCTGTTCCTCAGTACTCCCTACCGTTCACAGTGTGTGTCCTACCCTTATACACCGAGGTCCCTCTGTCCCTCAGTACTCCCTACCGTTCACAGTGTGTGTCCTATCCTTGTACACCGAGTTCCCTCTGTCCCTCAGTACTCCCGACCGTCACAGTGTGTGTCCTACCTTCGTACACCGAGATCCCTCTGTCCCTCAGTACTCCCTACCGTTCACAGTGTGTGTCCTACCCTCGTACACCGAGATCCCTCTGTCCCTCAGTACTCCCTACCGTTCACAGTGTGTGTCCTACCCTCGTACACCGAGATCCCTCTGTCCCTCAGTACGCCCTACCGTTCACAGCGTGTGTCCTACCCTCGTACACCGAGATCCCTCTGTCCCTCAGTACTCCCTACCGTTCACAGTGTGTGTCCTACCCTTGTACACCGAGTTCCCTCTGTCCCTCAGTACTCCCGACCGTCACAGTGTGTGTCCTACCCTTGTACACCGAGGTCCCTCTGTCCCTCAGGACTCCCTACCTTTCACAGTATGTGTACTACCCTTGTACACCGATGTCCCTCAGTCCCTCAGTACTCCCTACCGTTCACAGTGTGTGTCCTACCCTCGTACACCGAGGTCACTCTGTCCCTCAGTACACCCTAATGTTCACAGCATGTGTCCTACCCTCGTACACTGAGGTCCCTCGGTCCCTCTGTACTCCCTACCGTTCACAGCATGTGTCCTACCCTCGTGAACCGAGGTCCCTCTGTCCCTCAGTAATCCCTACCGTTCACAGTGTGCCCTACCCTTCTACACCGAGGTCCCTCTGTCCCTCAGTACTCCCTACCGTCACAGTGTGTGTCCTACCCTCGTACACCGAGGTCCCACTGTCCCTCAGTACTCCCTACCGTTCACAGTGTGTGTCCTATTTGTACACCGAGGTCCCTCTGTCCCTCAGCACTCCCTACCGTTCACATTGTGTCCTACCCTTGTAAACTGAGGTCCCTCTGTCCCTCAGTAATTCCTACCGTCACAGTGTGTCCTACCCTTGTACACCGAGGTCCCTCTGTCCCTCAGTACTCCCTACTGTTCACAGTGTGTGTCCTACCCTTGTACACTGAGATCCCTCTGTCCCTCAGTACTCCCTACCATCACAATGTGTCCTACCCTTGTACACCGAGTTCCCTCTGTTCCTCAGTACTCCCTACCGTCAAAGTGTGTGTCCTACACTTGTACACTGAGGTCCCGCTGTCCCTCAGGACTCCCTACCGTTCACAGTATGTGTCCTACCCTTGTACACCGAGGTCCCTCAGTGCCACAGTACTCCCTACCGTCACAATGTGTCCTACACTTGTACACCGAGGTCCCTCTGCCCCTCAGTACTCCCTACCGTTCACAGTGTGTCCTAGCCTTGTACACCGAGGTCCCTCTGTCCCTCAGTACTCCCTACCGTTCACAGTGTGTGTCCTCCCCTTGTACACTGAGGTCCCTCTGTCCCTCAGTACTCCCTACCATTCAGTGTGTGTCTTACCCTTGAACACCGAGGTCCCTCAGTACTCCCTAACGTTCACAGTGTGTGTCCTCCCCTTGTACACTGAGGTCCCTCTGTCCCTCAGTACTCCCTACCATTCACAGTGTGTGTCCTACCCTTGTACACCGAGGTCCCTCTGTCCCTCAGTACTCCCTACCGATCACAATGTGTCCTCCCCTTGCACACCGAGGTGTCTCTGTCCCTCAGTACTCCCTACTGTTCACAGTGTGTCCTAGCCTCGTACACCGAGGTCCCTCTGTCCCTCAGTACTCCCTACCGTTCACAGTGTGTGTCCTACCCTCGTACACCGAGGTCCCTCTGTCCCTCAGTACTCCCTACCGTTCGCAGTGTGTGTCCTACCCTTGTACACCGAGATCCCTCTGTCCCTCAGTACTCCCTACCGTTCACAGTGTGTGTCCTACCCTCGTACACCAAGATCCCTCTGTCCCTCAGTACTCCCTACCGTTCACAGTGTCTGTCCTACCCTTGTACACCGAGGTCCCTCTGTCGATCAGTACTCCCTACCGTTCACAGTGTGTCCTCCCCTTGTACACCGAGATCCCTCTGTCCCTCAGTACTCCCTACCGTTCACAGTGTGTGTCCTACCCTTGTACACCGAGGTCCCTCTGTCGCTCAGTACTCCCTACCGTTCACAGTGTGTCCTCCCCTTGTACACCGAGGTCCCTCTGTCCCTCAGTACTCCCTACCGTTCACAGTGTGTGTCCTACGCTTGTACAACGAGGTCCCTCTGTCCCTCAGTACTCCCTACCGTTCACAGTTTGTGTCCTACCCTTGTACACCGAGGTCCCTCTGTTCCTCAGTACTCCCTACCGTTCACAGTGTGTGTCCTACCCTTATACACCGAGGTCCCTCTGTCCCTCAGTACTCCCTACCGTTCACAGTGTGTGTCCTACCCTTGTACACCGAGTTCCCTCTGTCCCTCAGTACTCCCGACCGTCACAGTGTGTGTCCTACCTTCGTACACCGAGATCCCTCTGTCCCTCAGTACTCCCTACCGTTCACAGTGTGTGTCCTACCCTCGTACACCGAGATCCCTCTGTCCCTCAGTACTCCCTACCGTTCACAGTGTGTGTCCTACCCTCGTACACCGAGATCCCTCTGTCCCTCAGTACTCCCTACCGTTCACAGCGTGTGTCCTACCCTCGTACACCGAGATCCCTCTGTCCCTCAGTACTCCCTACCGTTCACAGTGTGTGTCCTACCCTTGTACACCGAGTTCCCTCTGTCCCTCAGTACACCCGACCGTCACAGTGTGTGTCCTACCCTTGTACACCAAGGTCCCTCTGTCCCTCAGGACTCCCTACCTTTCACAGTATGTGTACTACCCTTGTACACCGATGTCCCTCAGTCCCTCAGTACTCCCTACCGTTCACAGTGTGTGTCCTACCCTCGTACACCGAGGTCACTCTGTCCCTCAGTACACCCTAATTTTCACAGCATATCTCCTACCCTCGTACACTGAGGTCCCTCGGTCCCTCTGTACTCCCTACCGTTCACAGCATGTGTCCTACCCTCGTGAACCGAGGTCCCTCTGTCCCTCACTAATCCCTACCGTTCACAGTGTGCCCTACCCTTGTACACCGAGGTCCCTCTGTCCCTCAGTACTCCCTACCGTCACAGTGTGTGTCCTACCCTTGTACACTGAGGTCCCTCTGTCCCTTAGTACTCCCTACCGTTCACAGTGTGTCCTACCCTTGTACACCGAGGACCCTATGTCCCTCAGTACTCCCTACCATTCACAGTTTGTCCTACCCTTATACACCGAGGTACCTCTGTCCCTCAGTATTCCCTACCGTTCACAGTGTGTGTCCTACCCTTGTACACTGAGGTCCCTCTGTCCCTCAGTAATTCCTACCGTCACAGTGTGTCCTACCCTTGTACACCGAGGTCCCTCTGTCCCTCAGTATGCCCTACCGTTCACAGTGTGTCTCCTACCATTGTACAACGAGGTCCCTCTGTCCCTCAGTACTCCCTACTGTTCACAGTGTGTGTCCTACAATTGTACAACGAGGTCCCTCTGTCCCTCAGTACTCCCTACCGTCACAATGTGTCATACCCTTGTACACCGAGGTCCCTCTGTCCCTCAATACTCCCTACCGGTCACAGCATGTGTCCTACCCTCATACACCGAGGTCCCTCTGTCCCTCAGTACTCCCTACCGTTCACAGTGTGTGTCCTCCCCTTGTACACTGAGGTCCCTCTGTCCCTCAGTACTCCCTACCATTCACAGTGCGTGTCTTACCCTTGAACACCGAGGTCCCTCGGTCCCTCAGTACTCCCTACCGTTCACAGTGTGTGTCCTACCCTCATACACCGAAGTCCCTCTGTCCCTCAGTACTGCCTACCGTTCACAATGTGTGTCCTATTTGTACACCGAGGTCCCTCTGTCCCTCAGTACTCCCTACTGTTCACAGTGTGTGTCCTACGTTCGTACACCGAGGTCCCTCTGTCCCTCAGTACTCCCTACAGTTCACAGTTTGTCCTACCCTTGTACACCGAGGTCCCTCTGTCCCTCAGTACTCCCTACTGTTCACAGTGTGTGTCCTACCCTTGTACACCGAGGTCCCTCTGTCCCTCAGTACTCCCTACTGTTCACAGTGTGTGTCCTACGTTCGTACACCGAGGTCCCTCTGTCCCTCAGTACTCCCTACAGTTCACAGTGTGTGTCCTCCCCTTGTACACTGAGATCCCTCTGTCCCTCAGTACTCCCTACCATCACAATGTGTCCTACCCTTGTACACCGAGTTTCCTCTGTTCCTCAGTACTCCCTACCGTCAAAGTGTGTGTCCTACACTTGTACACTGAGGTCCCGCTGTCCCTCAGGACTCCCTACCGTTCACAGTATGTGTCCTACCCTTGTACACCGAGGTCCCTCAGTGCCACAGTACTCCCTACCGTCACAATGTGTCCTACCCTTGTACACCGAGGTCCCTCTGCCCCTCAGTACTCCCTACCGTTCACAGTGTGTCCTAGCCTTGTACACCGAGGTCCCTCTGTCCCTCAGTACTCCCTACCGTTCACAGTGTGTGTCCTCCCCTTGTACACTGAGGTCCCTCTGTCCCTCAGTACTCCCTACCATTCAGTGTGTGTCTTACCCTTGAACACCGAGGTCCCTCAGTACTCCCTACCGTTCACAGTGTGTGTCCTCCCCTTGTACACTGAGGTCCCTCTGTCCCTCAGTACTCCCTGCCATTCACAGTGTGTGTCCTACCCTTGTACACCGAGGTCCCTCTGTCCCTCAGTACTCCCTACCGATCACAATGTGTCCTCCCCTTGCACACCGAGGTGTCTCTGTCCCTCAGTACTCCCTACTGTTCACAGTGTGTGTCCTACCCTCGTACACCGAGGTCCCTCTGTCCCTCAGTACTCCCTACCGTTCACAGTGTGTGTCCTACCCTCGTACACCGAGGTCCCTCTGTCCCTCAGTACTCCCTACAGTTCACAGTGTGTGTCCTGCCCTTGTACACTGAGATCCCTCTGTCCCTCAGAACTCCCTACCATCACAATGTGTCCTACCCTTGTACACCGAGTTCCCTCTGTTCCTCAGTACTCCCTACCGTCAAAGTGTGTGTCCTACACTTGTACACTGAGGTCCCGCTGTCCCTCAGGACTCGCTACCGTTCACAGTATGTGTCCTACCCTTGAACACCGAGGTCCCTCAGTGCCTCAGTACTCCCTACCGTCACAATGTGTCCTACCCTTGTACACCGAGGTCCCTCTGTCCCTCAGTACTCCCTACCGGTCACAGCATGTGTCCTACCCTCATACACTGAGGTCCCTCTGCCCCTCAGTACTCCCTACCGTTCACAGTGTGTCCTAGCCTTGTACACCGAGGTCCCTCTGTCCCTCAGTACTCCCTACCGTTCACAGTGTGTGTCCTCCCCTTGTACACCGAGATCCCTCTGTCCCTCAGTACTCCCTACCGTTCACAGTGTGTGTCCTACCCTCGTACACCAAGATCCCTCTGTCCCTCAGTACTCCCTACCGTTCACAGTGTCTGTCCTACCCTTGTACACCGAGGTCCCTCTGTCGCTCAGTACTCCCGACCGTTCACAGTGTGTCCTCCCCTTGTACACCGAGATCCCTCTGTCCCTCAGTACTCCCTACCGTTCACAGTGTGTGTCCTACCCTTGTACACCGAGGTCCCTCTGTCGCTCAGTACTCCCTACCGTTCACAGTGTGTCCTCCCCTTGTACACCGAGGTCCCTCTGTCCCTCAGTACTCCCTACCGTTCACAGTGTGTGTCCTACGCTTGTACAACGAGGTCCCTCTGTCCCTCAGTACTCCCTACCGTTCACAGTTTGTGTCCTACCCTTGTACACCGAGGTCCCTCTGTTCCTCAGTACTCCCTACCGTTCACAGTGTGTGTCCTACCCTTAGACACCGAGGTCCCTCTGTCCCTCAGTACTCCCTACCGTTCACAGTGTGTGTCCTAACCTTGTACACCGAGTTCCCTCTGTCCCTCAGTACTCCCGACCGTCACAGTGTGTGTCCTACCTTCGTACACCGAGATCCCTCTGTCCCTCAGTACTCCCTACCGTTCACAGTGTGTGTCCTACCCTCGTACACCGAGATCCCTCTGTCCCTCAGTACTCCCTACCGTTCACAGTGTGTGTCCTACCCTCGTACACCGAGATCCCTCTGTCCCTCAGTACTCCCTACCGTTCACAGCGTGTGTCCTACCCTCGTACACCGAGATCCCTCTGTCCCTCAGTACTCCCTACCGTTCACAGTGTGTGTCCTACCCTTGTACACTGAGATCCCTCTGTCCCTCAGAACTCCCTACCATCACAATGTGTCCTACCCTTGTACACCGAGTTCCCTCTGTTCCTCAGTACTCCCTACCGTCAAAGTGTGTGTCCTACACTTGTACACTGAGGTCCCGCTGTCCCTCAGGACTCGCTACCGTTCACAGTATGTGTCCTACCCTTGAACACCGAGGTCCCTCAGTGCCTCAGTACTCCCTACCGTCACAATGTGTCCTACCCTTGTACACCGAGGTCCCTCTGTCCCTCAGTACTCCCTACCGGTCACAGCATGTGTCCTACCCTCATACACTGAGGTCCCTCTGCCCCTCAGTTCTCCCTACCGTTCACAGTGTGTCCTAGCCTTGTACACCGAGGTCCCTCTGTCCCTCAGTACTCCCTACCGTTCACAGTGTGTGTCCTCCCCTTGTACACCGAGATCCCTCTGTCCCTCAGTACTCCCTACCGTTCACAGTGTGTGTCCTACCCTCGTACACCAAGATCCCTCTGTCCCTCAGTACTCCCTACCGTTCACAGTGTCTGTCCTACCCTTGTACACCGAGGTCCCTCTGTCGCTCAGTACTCCCGACCGTTCACAGTGTGTCCTCCCCTTGTACACCGAGATCCCTCTGTCCCTCAGTACTCCCTACCGTTCACAGTGTGTGTCCTACCCTTGTACACCGAGGTCCCTCTGTCGCTCAGTACTCCCTACCGTTCACAGTGTGTCCTCCCCTTGTACACCGAGGTCCCTCTGTCCCTCAGTACTCCCTACCGTTCACAGTGTGTGTCCTACGCTTGTACAACGAGGTCCCTCTGTCCCTCAGTACTCCCTACCGTTCACAGTTTGTGTCCTACCCTTGTACACCGAGGTCCCTCTGTTCCTCAGTACTCCCTACCGTTCACAGTGTGTGTCCTACCCTTAGACACCGAGGTCCCTCTGTCCCTCAGTACTCCCTACCGTTCACAGTGTGTGTCCTAACCTTGTACACCGAGTTCCCTCTGTCCCTCAGTACCCCCGACCGTCACAGTGTGTGTCCTACCTTCGTACACCGAGATCCCTCTGTCCCTCAGTACTCCCTACCGTTCACAGTGTGTGTCCTACCCTCGTACACCGAGATCCCTCTGTCCCTCAGTACTCCCTACCGTTCACAGTGTGTGTCCTACCCTCGTACACCGAGATCCCTCTGTCCCTCAGTACTCCCTACCGTTCACAGCGTGTGTCCTACCCTCGTACACCGAGATCCCTCTGTCCCTCAGTACTCCCTACCGTTCACAGTGTGTGTCCTACCCTTGTACACCGAGTTCCCTCTGTCCCTCAGTACACCCGACCGTCACAGTGTGTGTCCTACCCTTGTACACCAAGGTCCCTCTGTCCCTCAGGACTCCCTACCTTTCACAGTATGTGTACTACCCTTGTACACCGATGTCCCTCAGTCCCTCAGTACTCCCTACCGTTCACAGTGTGTGTCCTACCCTCGTACACCGAGGTCACTCTGTCCCTCAGTACACCCTAATGTTCACAGCATATCTCCTACCCTCGTACACTGAGGTCCCTCGGTCCCTCTGTACTCCCTACCGTTCACAGCATGTGTCCTACCCTCATGAACCGAGGTCCCTCTGTCCCTCACTAATCCCTACCGTTCACAGTGTGCCCTACCCTTGTACACCGAGGTCCCTCTGTCCCTCAGTACTCCCTACCGTCACAGTGTGTGTCCTACCCTTGTACACTGAGGTCCCTCTGTCCCTTAGTACTCCCTACCGTTCACAGTGTGTCCTACCCTTGTACACCGAGGACCCTATGTCCCTCAGTACTCCCTACCATTCACAGTTTGTCCTACCCTTATACACCGAGGTACCTCTGTCCCTCAGTATTCCCTACCGTTCACAGTGTGTGTCCTACCCTTGTACACTGAGGTCCCTCTGTCCCTCAGTAATTCCTACCGTCACAGTGTGTCCTACCCTTGTACACCGAGGTCCCTCTGTCCCTCAGTATGCCCTACCGTTCACAGTGAGTCTCCTACCATTGTACAACGAGGTCCCTCTGTCCCTCAGTACTCCCTACTGTTCACAGTGTGTGTCCTACAATTGTACAACGAGGTCCCTCTGTCCCTCAGTACTCCCTACTGTTCACAGTGTGTGTCCTACCGTCGTACACCGAGGTCCCTCTGTCCCTCAGTACTCCCTACTGTTCACAGTGTGTGTCCTAAACTTGTACACCAAGGTCCCTCTGTCCCTCAGTACTCCCTACCGTTCACAGTGTGTGACCTACCCTTGTACAACGAGGTCCCTCTGTCCCTCAGTACTCCCTACCGTTCACAGTGTCTGCCCAACCCTTGGACACCGAGGTCCCTCTGTCCCTTAGTACTTCCTACCATTCACAGTGTGTGTCCTACCCTTGTACACCGAGGTCCCACTGTCCCACAGTACTCCCTACCGTCACAGTTGGTGTCCTACACTCATACAACGAGGTCCCTCTGTCCCTCAGTACTCCCTACCGTCACAATGTGTCATACCCTTGTACACCGAGGTCCCTCAGTCCCTCAATACTCCCTACCGGTCACAGCATGTGTCCTACCCTCATACACCGAGGTCCCTCTGTCCCTCAGTACTCCCTACCGTTCACAGTGTGTGTCCTCCCCTTGTACACTGAGGTCCCTCTGTCCCTCAGTACTCCCTACCATTCACAGTGCGTGTCTTACCCTTGAACACCGAGGTCCCTCGGTCCCTCAGTACTCCCTACCGTTCACAGTGTGTGTCCTACCCTCATACACCGAAGTCCCTCTGTCCCTCAGTACTGCCTACCGTTCACAATGTGTGTCCTATTTGTACACCGAGGTCCCTCTGTCCCTCAGTACTCCCTACTGTTCACAGTGTGTGTCCTACGTTCGTACACCGAGGTCCCTCTGTCCCTCAGTACTCCCTACAGTTCACAGTTTGTCCTACCCTTGTACACCGAGGTCCCTCTGTCCCTCAGTACTCCCTACTGTTCACAGTGTGTGTCCTACCCTTGTACACCGAGGTCCCTCTGTCCCTCAGTACTCCCTACTGTTCACAGTGTGTGTCCTACCCTCGTACACCGAGGTCCCTCTGTCCCTCAGTACTCCCTACCGTTCACAGTGTGTGTCCTACCCTCGTACACCGAGGTCCCTCTGTCACTCAGTACTCCCGACCGTCACAGTGTGTGTCCTACACTTGTACACTGAGGTCCCTCTATCCCTCAGGACTCCCTACCTTTCACAGTATGTGTCCTACCCTTGTACACCGAGGTCCCTCAGTCCCTCAGTACTCCCTACCGTTCACAGTGTGTGTCCTACCCTTGTACACCGAGGTCCCTCTGTCGCTCAGTACTCCCTACCGTTCACAGTGTGTCCTCCCCTTGTACACCGAGGTCCCTCTGTCCCTCAGTACTCCCTACCGTTCACAGTGTGTGTCCTACCCTTGTACACCGAGGTCCCTCTGTCCCTCAGTACTCCCTACCGTTCACAGTGTGTGTCCTACCCTTGTACACCGAGGTCCCTCTGTTCCTCAGTACTCCCTACCGTTCACAGTGTGTGTCCTACCCTTATACACCGAGGTCCCTCTGTCCCTCAGTACTCCCTACCGTTCACAGTGTGTGTCCTACCCTTGTACACCGAGTTCACTCTGTCCCTCAGTACTCCCGACCGTCACAGTGTGTGTCCTACCCTCGTACACCGAGGTCCCTCTGTCCCTCAGTACTCCCTACAGTTCACAGTGTGTGTCCTGCCCTTGTACACTGAGATCCCTCTGTCCCTCAGAACTCCCTACCATCACAATGTGTCCTACCCTTGTACACCGAGTTCCCTCTGTTCCTCAGTACTCCCTACCGTCAAAGTGTGTGTCCTACACTTGTACACTGAGGTCCCGCTGTCCCTCAGGACTCGCTACCGTTCACAGTATGTGTCCTACCCTTGAACACCGAGGTCCCTCAGTGCCTCAGTACTCCCTACCGTCACAATGTGTCCTACCCTTGTACACCGAGGTCCCTCTGTCCCTCAGTACTCCCTACCGGTCACAGCATGTGTCCTACCCTCATACACTGAGGTCCCTCTGCCCCTCAGTACTCCCTACCGTTCACAGTGTGTCCTAGCCTTGTACACCGAGGTCCCTCTGTCCCTCAGTACTCCCTACCGTTCACAGTGTGTGTCCTCCCCTTGTACACTGAGGTCCCTCTGTCCCTCAGTACTCCCTACCATTCAGTGTGTGTCTTACCCTTGAACACCGAGGTCCCTCTGTCCCTCAGTACTCCCTACCGTTCACAGTGTGTGTCCTCCCCTTGTACAACGAGGTCCCTCTGTCCCTCAGTACTCCCTACTGTTCACAGTGTGTGTCCTACCCTTGTACAGCGAGGTCCCTCTGTCGCTCAGAACTCCCTACCGTTCACAGTGTGTCCTCCCTTTGTACACCGAGGTCCCTCTGTCCCTCAGTACTCCCTACCGTTCACAATGTGTGTCCTACCCTTGTACACCGAGGTACCTCTGTCCCTCAGTATTCCCTACCGTTCACAGTGTGTGTCCTACCCTTGTACACCGAGGTCCCTCTGTCCCTCAGTATGCCCTACCGTTCACAGTGTGTCTCCTACCATTGTACAACAAGGTCCCTCTGTCCCTCAGTACTCCCTACTGTTCACAGTGTGTGTCCTACAATTGTACACTGAGGTCCCTCTGTCCCTCAGAACTCCCTACCGTCACAATGTGTCCTACCCTTGTACACCAAAGTCCCTCTGTCCCTCAGTACTCCCTACCGTTCACAATGTGTGTCCTATTTGTACACCGAGGTCCCTCTGTTCCTCAGTACTCCCTACCGTTCACAGTGTGTGTCCTACCCTTATACACCGAGGTCCCTCTGTCCCTCAGTACTCCCTACCGTTCACAGTGTGTGTCCTACCCTTGTACACCGAGTTCACTCTGTCCCTCAGTACTCCCGACCGTCACAGTGTGTGTCCTACCCTCGTACACCGAGGTCCCTCTGTCCCTCAGTACTCCCTACAGTTCACAGTGTGTGTCCTGCCCTTGTACACTGAGATCCCTCTGTCCCTCAGAACTCCCTACCATCACAATGTGTCCTACCCTTGTACACCGAGTTCCCTCTGTTCCTCAGTACTCCCTACCGTCAAAGTGTGTGTCCTACACTTGTACACTGAGGTCCCGCTGTCCCTCAGGACTCGCTACCGTTCACAGTATGTGTCCTACCCTTGAACACCGAGGTCCCTCAGTGCCTCAGTACTCCCTACCGTCACAATGTGTCCTACCCTTGTACACCGAGGTCCCTCTGTCCCTCAGTACTCCCTACCGGTCACAGCATGTGTCCTACCCTCATACACTGAGGTCCCTCTGCCCCTCAGTACTCCCTACCGTTCACAGTGTGTCCTAGCCTTGTACACCGAGGTCCCTCTGTCCCTCAGTACTCCCTACCGTTCACAGTGTGTGTCCTCCCCTTGTACACCGAGATCCCTCTGTCCCTCAGTACTCCCTACCGTTCACAGTGTGTGTCCTACCCTCGTCCACCAAGATCCCTCTGTCCCTCAGTACTCCCTACCGTTCACAGTGTCTGTCCTACCCTTGTACACCGAGGTCCCTCTGTCGCTCAGTACTCCCGACCGTTCACAGTGTGTCCTCCCCTTGTACACCGAGATCCCTCTGTCCCTCAGTACTCCCTACCGTTCACAGTGTGTGTCCTACCCTTGTACACCGAGGTCCCTCTGTCGCTCAGTACTCCCTACCGTTCACAGTGTGTCCTCCCCTTGTACACCGAGGTCCCTCTGTCCCTCAGTACTCCCTACCGTTCACAGTGTGTGTCCTACGCTTGTACAACGAGGTCCCTCTGTCCCTCAGTACTCCCTACCGTTCACAGTTTGTGTCCTACCCTTGTACACCGAGGTCCCTCTGTTCCTCAGTACTCCCTACCGTTCACAGTGTGTGTCCTACCCTTAGACACCGAGGTCCCTCTGTCCCTCAGTACTCCCTACCGTTCACAGTGTGTGTCCTAACCTTGTACACCGAGTTCCCTCTGTCCCTCAGTACTCCCGACCGTCACAGTGTGTGTCCTACCTTCGTACACCGAGATCCCTCTGTCCCTCAGTACTCCCTACCGTTCACAGTGTGTGTCCTACCCTCGTACACCGAGATCCCTCTGTCCCTCAGTACTCCCTACCGTTCACAGTGTGTGTCCTACCCTCGTACACCGAGATCCCTCTGTCCCTCAGTACTCCCTACCGTTCACAGCGTGTGTCCTACCCTCGTACACCGAGATCCCTCTGTCCCTCAGTACTCCCTACCGTTCACAGTGTGTGTCCTACCCTTGTACACTGAGATCCCTCTGTCCCTCAGAACTCCCTACCATCACAATGTGTCCTACCCTTGTACACCGAGTTCCCTCTGTTCCTCAGTACTCCCTACCGTCAAAGTGTGTGTCCTACACTTGTACACTGAGGTCCCGCTGTCCCTCAGGACTCGCTACCGTTCACAGTATGGGTCCTACCCTTGAACACCGAGGTCCCTCAGTGCCTCAGTACTCCCTACCGTCACAATGTGTCCTACCCTTGTACACCGAGGTCCCTCTGTCCCTCAGTACTCCCTACCGGTCACAGCATGTGTCCTACCCTCATACACTGAGGTCCCTCTGCCCCTCAGTACTCCCTACCGTTCACAGTGTGTCCTAGCCTTGTACACCGAGGTCCCTCTGTCCCTCAGTACTCCCTACCGTTCACAGTGTGTGTCCTCCCCTTGTACACCGAGATCCCTCTGTCCCTCAGTACTCCCTACCGTTCACAGTGTGTGTCCTACCCTCGTACACCAAGATCCCTCTGTCCCTCAGTACTCCCTACCGTTCACAGTGTCTGTCCTACCCTTGTACACCGAGGTCCCTCTGTCGCTCAGTACTCCCGACCGTTCACAGTGTGTCCTCCCCTTGTACACCGAGATCCCTCTGTCCCTCAGTACTCCCTACCGTTCACAGTGTGTGTCCTACCCTTGTACACCGAGGTCCCTCTGTCCCTCAGTACTCCCTACCGTTCACAGTGTGTGTCCTACGCTTGTACAACGAGGTCCCTCTGTCCCTCAGTACTCCCTACCGTTCACAGTTTGTGTCCTACCCTTGTACACCGAGGTCCCTCTGTTCCTCAGTACTCCCTACCGTTCACAGTGTGTGTCCTACCCTTAGACACCGAGGTCCCTCTGTCCCTCAGTACTCCCTACCGTTCACAGTGTGTGTCCTAACCTTGTACACCGAGTTCCCTCTGTCCCTCAGTACTCCCGACCGTCACAGTGTGTGTCCTACCTTCGTACACCGAGATCCCTCTGTCCCTCAGTACTCCCTACCGTTCACAGTGTGTGTCCTACCCTCGTACACCGAGATCCCTCTGTCCCTCAGTACTCCCTACCGTTCACAGTGTGTGTCCTACCCTCGTACACCGAGATCCCTCTGTCCCTCAGTACTCCCTACCGTTCACAGCGTGTGTCCTACCCTCGTACACCGAGATCCCTCTGTCCCTCAGTACTCCCTACCGTTCACAGTGTGTGTCCTACCCTTGTACACCGAGTTCCCTCTGTCCCTCAGTACACCCGACCGTCACAGTGTGTGTCCTACCCTTGTACACCAAGGTCCCTCTGTCCCTCAGGACTCCCTACCTTTCACAGTATGTGTACTACCCTTGTACACCGATGTCCCTCAGTCCCTCAGTACTCCCTACCGTTCACAGTGTGTGTCCTACCCTCGTACACCGAGGTCACTCTGTCCCTCAGTACACCCTAATGTTCACAGCATATCTCCTACCCTCGTACACTGAGGTCCCTCGGTCCCTCTGTACTCCCTACCGTTCACAGCATGTGTCCTACCCTCATGAACCGAGGTCCCTCTGTCCCTCACTAATCCCTACCGTTCACAGTGTGCCCTACCCTTGTACACCGAGGTCCCTCTGTCCCTCAGTACTCCCTACCGTCACAGTGTGTGTCCTACCCTTGTACACTGAGGTCCCTCTGTCCCTTAGTACTCCCTACCGTTCACAGTGTGTCCTACCCTTGTACACCGAGGACCCTATGTCCCTCAGTACTCCCTACCATTCACAGTTTGTCCTACCCTTATACACCGAGGTACCTCTGTCCCTCAGTATTCCCTACCGTTCACAGTGTGTGTCCTACCCTTGTACACTGAGGTCCCTCTGTCCCTCAGTAATTCCTACCGTCACAGTGTGTCCTACCCTTGTACACCGAGGTCCCTCTGTCCCTCAGTATGCCCTACCGTTCACAGTGAGTCTCCTACCATTGTACAACGAGGTCCCTCTGTCCCTCAGTACTCCCTACTGTTCACAGTGTGTGTCCTACAATTGTACAACGAGGTCCCTCTGTCCCTCAGTACTCCCTACTGTTCACAGTGTGTGTCCTACCGTCGTACACCGAGGTCCCTCTGTCCCTCAGTACTCCCTACTGTTCACAGTGTGTGTCCTAAACTTGTACACCAAGGTCCCTCTGTCCCTCAGTACTCCCTACCGTTCACAGTGTGTGACCTACCCTTGTACAACGAGGTCCCTCTGTCCCTCAGTACTCCCTACCGTTCACAGTGTCTGCCCAACCCTTGGACACCGAGGTCCCTCTGTCCCTTAGTACTTCCTACCATTCACAGTGTGTGTCCTACCCTTGTACACCGAGGTCCCACTGTCCCACAGTACTCCCTACCGTCACAGTTGGTGTCCTACACTCATACAACGAGGTCCCTCTGTCCCTCAGTACTCCCTACCGTCACAATGTGTCATACCCTTGTACACCGAGGTCCCTCAGTCCCTCAATACTCCCTACCGGTCACAGCATGTGTCCTACCCTCATACACCGAGGTCCCTCTGTCCCTCAGTACTCCCTACCGTTCACAGTGTGTGTCCTCCCCTTGTACACTGAGGTCCCTCTGTCCCTCAGTACTCCCTACCATTCACAGTGCGTGTCTTACCCTTGAACACCGAGGTCCCTCGGTCCCTCAGTACTCCCTACCGTTCACAGTGTGTGTCCTACCCTCATACACCGAAGTCCCTCTGTCCCTCAGTACTGCCTACCGTTCACAATGTGTGTCCTATTTGTACACCGAGGTCCCTCTGTCCCTCAGTACTCCCTACTGTTCACAGTGTGTGTCCTACGTTCGTACACCGAGGTCCCTCTGTCCCTCAGTACTCCCTACAGTTCACAGTTTGTCCTACCCTTGTACACCGAGGTCCCTCTGTCCCTCAGTACTCCCTACTGTTCACAGTGTGTGTCCTACCCTTGTACACCGAGGTCCCTCTGTCCCTCAGTACTCCCTACTGTTCACAGTGTGTGTCCTACCCTCGTACACCGAGGTCCCTCTGTCCCTCAGTACTCCCTACCGTTCACAGTGTGTGTCCTACCCTCGTACACCGAGGTCCCTCTGTCACTCAGTACTCCCGACCGTCACAGTGTGTGTCCTACACTTGTACACTGAGGTCCCTCTATCCCTCAGGACTCCCTACCTTTCACAGTATGTGTCCTACCCTTGTACACCGAGGTCCCTCAGTCCCTCAGTACTCCCTACCGTTCACAGTGTGTGTCCTACCCTTGTACACCGAGGTCCCTCTGTCGCTCAGTACTCCCTACCGTTCACAGTGTGTCCTCCCCTTGTACACCGAGGTCCCTCTGTCCCTCAGTACTCCCTACCGTTCACAGTGTGTGTCCTACCCTTGTACACCGAGGTCCCTCTGTCCCTCAGTACTCCCTACCGTTCACAGTGTGTGTCCTACCCTTGTACACCGAGGTCCCTCTGTTCCTCAGTACTCCCTACCGTTCACAGTGTGTGTCCTACCCTTATACACCGAGGTCCCTCTGTCCCTCAGTACTCCCTACCGTTCACAGTGTGTGTCCTACCCTTGTACACCGAGTTCACTCTGTCCCTCAGTACTCCCGACCGTCACAGTGTGTGTCCTACCCTCGTACACCGAGGTCCCTCTGTCCCTCAGTACTCCCTACAGTTCACAGTGTGTGTCCTGCCCTTGTACACTGAGATCCCTCTGTCCCTCAGAACTCCCTACCATCACAATGTGTCCTACCCTTGTACACCGAGTTCCCTCTGTTCCTCAGTACTCCCTACCGTCAAAGTGTGTGTCCTACACTTGTACACTGAGGTCCCGCTGTCCCTCAGGACTCGCTACCGTTCACAGTATGTGTCCTACCCTTGAACACCGAGGTCCCTCAGTGCCTCAGTACTCCCTACCGTCACAATGTGTCCTACCCTTGTACACCGAGGTCCCTCTGTCCCTCAGTACTCCCTACCGGTCACAGCATGTGTCCTACCCTCATACACTGAGGTCCCTCTGCCCCTCAGTACTCCCTACCGTTCACAGTGTGTCCTAGCCTTGTACACCGAGGTCCCTCTGTCCCTCAGTACTCCCTACCGTTCACAGTGTGTGTCCTCCCCTTGTACAATGAGGTCCCTCTGTCCCTCAGTACTCCCTACCATTCAGTGTGTGTCTTACACTTGAACACCGAGGTCCCTCTGTCCCTCAGTACTCCCTACCGTTCACAGTGTGTGTCCTCCCCTTGTACAACGAGGTCCCTCTGTCCCTCAGTACTCCCTACTGTTCACAGTGTGTGTCCTACCCTTGTACAGCGAGGTCCCTCTGTCGCTCAGAACTCCCTACCGTTCACAGTGTGTCCTCCCTTTGTACACCGAGGTCCCTCTGTCCCTCAGTACTCCCTACCGTTCACAATGTGTGTCCTACCCTTGTACACCGAGGTACCTCTGTCCCTCAGTATTCCCTACCGTTCACAGTGTGTGTCCTACCCTTGTACACCGAGGTCCCTCTGTCCCTCAGTATGCCCTACCGTTCACAGTGTGTCTCCTACCATTGTACAACGAGGTCCCTCTGTCCCTCAGTACTCCCTACTGTTCACAGTGTGTGTCCTACAATTGTACAACGAGGTCCCTCTGTCCCTCAGTACTCCCTACTGTTCACAGTGTGTGTCCTACCGTCGTACACCGAGGTCCCTCTGTCCCTCAGTACTCCCTACCGTTCACAGTGTGTGTCTTACCCTTGAACACCGAGGTCCCTCGGTCCCTCAGTACTCCCTACCGTTCACAGTGTGTGTCCTACCCTCATACACCGAAGTCCCTCTGTCCCTCAGTACTCCCTACCGTTCACAGTGTGTGTCCTACCCTTGTACACCGAGGTCCCTCTGTCCCTCAGTACTCCCTACCGTTCACAGTGTGTGTCCTACCCTTGTACACCGAGTTCCCTCTGTCCCTCAGTACTCCCGACCGTCACAGTGTGTGTCCTACCCTCGTACACCGAGATCCCTCTGTCCCTCAGTACTCCCTAACGTTCACAGTGTGTGTCCTACCCTCGTACACTGAGGTCCCACTGTCCCTCAGAACTCCCTACCGTAACAATGTGTCCTACCCTTGTACACCGAAGTCCCTCTGTCCCTCAGTACTCCCTACCGTTCACAATGTGTGTCCTATTTGTACACCGAGGTCCCTCTGTCCCTCAGTACTCCCTACTGTTCATAGTGTGTGTCCTACCCTCGTACACCGAGGTCCCTCTGTCCCTCAGTACTCCCTACAGTTCAGTTTGTCCTACCCTTGTACACCGAGGTCCCTCTGTCCCTCAGTACTCCCTACTGTTCACAGTGTGTGTCCTACCCTTGTACACCGAGGTCCCTCTGTCCCTCAGTATTCCCTACCATTCACAGTGTGTGTCCTACCCTTGTACACTGAGGTCCCTCTGTCCCTCAGTAATTCCTACCGTCATAGTGTGTCCTACCCTTGTACACTGAGGTCCCACTGTCCCTCAGTATTCCCTATCGTCACAGTTGGTGTCCTACCCACATACAACGAGGTCCCTCTGTCCCTCAGCACTCCCTACCGTTCACAGTGTGTGTCCTACCCTTGTACACCGAGGTCCCTCTGTCCCTCAGTACTCCCTACCGTTCACAGTGTGTGTCCTACCCTTGTACACCGAGTTCCCTCTGTCCCTCAGTCATCCCGACCGTCACAGTGTGTGGCCTACCCTCGTACACCGAGATCCCTCTGTCCCTCAGTACTCCCTAACGTTCACAGTGTGTGTCCTACCCTCGTACACTGAGGTCCCTCTGTCCCTCAGAACTCCCTACCGTCACAATGTGTCCTACCCTTGTACACCAAAGTCCCTCTGTCCCTCAGTACTCCCTACCGTTCACAATGTGTGTCCTATTTGTACACCGAGGTCCCTCTGTCCCTCAGTACTCCCTACTGTTCATAGTGTGTGTCCTACCCTCGTACACCGAGGTCCCTCTGTCCCTCAGTACTCCCTACAGTTCAGTTTGTCCTACCCTCGTACACCGAGGTCCCTCTGTCCCTCATTACTCCCTACTGTTCACAGTGTGTGTCCTACCCTCGTACACCGAGGTCCCTCTGTCCCTCAGTACTCCCTACAGTTCACAGTTTGTCCTACCCTTATACACCGAGGTCCCTCTGTCCCTCAGTATGCCCTACCGTTCACAGTGTGTCTCCTACCATTGTACAACGAGGTCCCTCTGTCCCTCAGTACTCCCTACTGTTCACAGTGTGTGTCCTACAATTGTACAACGAGGTCCCTCTGTCCCTCAGTACTCCCTACTGTTCACAGTGTGTGTCCTACCGTCGTACACCGAGGTCCCTCTGTCCCTCAGTACTCCCTACCGTTCACAGTGTGTGTCCTCCCCTTGTACACTGAGGTCCCTCTGTCCCTCAGTACTCCCTACCATTCACAGTGTGTGTCTTACCCTTGAACACCGAGGTCCCTCGGTCCCTCAGTACTCCCTACCGTTCACAGTGTGTGTCCTACCCTCATACACCGAAGTCCCTCTGTCCCTCAGTACTCCCTACCGTTCACAGTGTGTGTCCTACCCTTGTACACCGAGGTCCCTCTGTTCCACAGTACACCCTACCGTTCACAGTGTGTCCTACCCTTGTACACTGAGGTCCCTCTGTCCCTCAGAACTCCCTACCGTCACAATGTGTTCTACTCTTGTACACCGAAGTCCCTCTGTCCCTCAGTACTCCCTACCGTTCACAATGTGTGTCCTATTTGTACACCGAGGTCCCTCTGTCCCTCATTACTCCCTACTGTTCACAGTGTGTGTCCTACCCTCGTACACCGAGGTCCCTCTGTCCCTCAGTACTCCCTACAGTTCACAGTTTGTCCTACCCTTGTACACCGAGGTCCCTCTGTCCCTCAGTACTCCCTACTGTTCACAGTGTGTGTCCTACCCTCGTACACCGAGGTCCCTCTGTCCCACAGTACTCCCTACCGTTCACAGTGTGTGTCCTACCCTCGTACACCGAGGTCCCTCTGTCACTCAGTACTCCCGACCGTCACAGTGTGTGTCCTACACTTGTACACTGAGGTCCCTCTATCCCTCAGGACTCCCTACCTTTCACAGTATGTGTCCAAACCTTGTACACCGAGGTCCCTCAGTCCCTCAGTACTCCCTACCGTTCACAGTGTGTGTCCTACCCTTGTACACCGAGGTCGCTCTGTCGCTCAGTACTCCCTACCGTTCACAGTGTGTCCTCCCCTTGTACACCGAGGTCCCTCTGTCCCTCAGTACTCCCTACCGTTCACAGTGTGTGTCCTACACTTGTACACTGAGGTCCCTCAGTCCCTCAGTACTCCCTACCGTTCACAGTGTGTCCTACCCTCGTACACCGAGGTCCCTCTGTCCCTCAGTACACCCTAATGTTCACAGTGTGTGTCCTACCCTTGTACACTGAGGTCCCTCGATCCCTCTGTACTCCCTACCGTTCACAGCATGTGTCCTACCCTCGTGAACCGAGGTCCCTCTGTCCCTCAGTTATCCCTACCGTTCACAGTGTGCCCTACCCTTGTACACCGAGGTCCCTCTGTCCCTCAGTACTCCCTACCGTCACAGTGTGCATCCTACCCTCGTACACTGAGGTCCCTCTGTCCCTTAGTACTCCCTACCGTTCACAGTGTGTCCTACCCTTATACACCGAGGTACCTCTGTCCCTCAGTATTCCCTACCATTCACAGTGTGTGTCCTACCCTTGTACACTGAGGTCCCTCTGTCCCTCAGTAATTCCTACCATCACAGTGTGTCCTACCCTTGTACACTGAGGTCCCACTGTCCCTCAGTACTCCCTACCGTCACAGTTGGTGTCCTACACACATACAACGAGGTCCCTCTGTCCCTCAGTACTCCCTACCGTTCACAGTGTGTGTCCTACCCTTCTACACCGAGGTCCCTCTGTCCCTCAGTACTCCCTACCGTTCACAGTGTGTGTCCTACCCTTGTACACCGAGTTCCCTCTGTCCCTCAGTACTCCCGACCGTCACAGTGTGTGTCCTACCCTCGTACACCGAGATCCCTCTGTCCCTCAGTACTCCCTAACGTTCACAGTGTGTGTCCTACCCTCGTACACTGAGGTCCCTCTGTCCCTCAGAACTCCCTACCGTCACAATGTGTCCTACCCTTGTACACCGAAGTCCTTCTGTCCCTCAGTACTCCCTACCGTTCACAATGTGTGTCCTATTTGTACACCGAGGTCCCTCTGTCCCTCAGTACTCCCTACTGTTCATAGTGTGTGTCCTACCCTTGTACACCGAGGTCCCTCTGTCCCTCAGTACTCCCTACTGTTCACAGTGTGTGTCCTACCCTTGTACACCGAGGTCCCTCTGTCCCTCAGATCTCCCTACCGTCACAATGTGTCCTACCCTTGTACACCGAAGTCCCTCTGTCCCTCAGAACTCCCTACCGTCACAATGTGTCCTACCCTCGTACACCGAGGTCCCTCTGTCCCTCAGTACTCCCGACTGTTCACAGTGTGTGTCCTACCCTCGTACACCGAGGTCCCTCTGTCCCTCAGTACTCCCTACCGTTCACAATGTGTGTCCTACCCTTGTACACCGAGGTACCTCTGTCCCTCAGTATTCCCTACCGTTCACAGTGTGTGTCCTACCCTTGTACACTGAGGTCCCTCTGTCCCTCAGTAATTCCTACCGTCACAGTGTGTCCTACCCTTGTACACCGAGGTCCCTCTGTCCCTCAGTATGCCCTACCGTTCACAGTGTGTCTCCTACCATTGTACAACGAGGTCCCTCTGTCCCTCAGTACTCCCTACTGTTCACAGTGTGTGTCCTACAATTGTACACTGAGGTCCCTCTGTCCCTCAGTACTCCCTACCATTCACAGTGTGTGTCTTACCCTTGAACACCGAGGTCCCTCGGTCCCTCAGTACTCCCTACCGTTCACAGTGTGTGTCCTACCCTCAAACACCGAAGTCCCTCTGTCCCTCAGTACTCCCTACCGTTCACAGTGTGTGTCCTACCCTTGTACACCGAGGTCCCTCTGTTCCACAGTACACCCTACCGTTCACAGTGTGTCCTACCCTTGTACACTGAGGTCCCTCTGTCCCTCAGAACTCCCTACCGTCACAATGTGTTCTACCCTTGTACACCGAAGTCCCTCTGTCCCTCAGTACTCCCTACCGTTCACAATGTGTGTCCTATTTGTACACCGAGGTCCCTCTGTCCCTCATTACTCCCTACTGTTCACAGTGTGTGTCCTACCCTCGTACACCGAGGTCCCTCTGTCCCTCAGTACTCCCTACAGTTCACAGTTTGTCCTACCCTTGTACACCGAGGTCCCTCTGTCCCTCAGTACTCCCTACTGTTCACAGTGTGTGTCCTACACTTGTACACCGAGGTCCCTCTGTCCCTCAGTACTCCCTACTGTTCACAGTGTGTGTCCTACCCTCGTACACCGAGGTCCCTCTGTCCCTCAGTACTCCCTACCGTTCAGTGTGTGTCCTACCCTCGTACACCGAGGTCCCTCTGTCACTCAGTACTCCCGACGGTCACAGTGTGTGTCCTACACTTGTACACTGAGGTCCCTCTATCCCTCAGGACTCCCTACCTTTCACAGTATGTGTCCAAACCTTGTACACCGAGGTCCCTCAGTCCCTCAGTACTCCCTACCGTTCACAGTGTGTGTCCTACCCTTGTACAACGAGGTCCCTCTGTCCCTCAGTACTCCCTACCGTTCACAGTGTGTGTCCTGCCCTTGTACACCGAAGTCCCTCTGTCCCTCAGTACTCCCTACCGTTCACAATGTGTGTCCTATTTGTACACCGAGGTCCCTCTGTCCCTCATTACTCCCTACTGTTCACAGTGTGTGTCCTACCCTCGTACACCGAGGTCCCTCTGTCCCTCAGTACTCCCTACAGTTCACAGTTTGTCCTACCCTTGTACACCGAGGTCCCTCTGTCCCTCAGTACTCCCTACTGTTCACAGTGTGTGTCCTACACTTGTACACCGAGGTCCCTCTGTCCCTCAGTACTCCCTACTGTTCACAGTGTGTGTCCTACCCTCGTACACCGAGGTCCCTCTGTCCCTCAGTACTCCCTACCGTTCAGTGTGTGTCCTACCCTCGTACACCGAGGTCCCTCTGTCACTCAGTACTCCCGACGGTCACAGTGTGTGTCCTACACTTGTACACTGAGGTCCCTCTATCCCTCAGGACTCCCTACCTTTCACAGTATGTGTCCAAACCTTGTACACCGAGGTCCCTCAGTCCCTCAGTACTCCCTACCGTTCACAGTGTGTGTCCTACCCTTGTACACCGAGGTCGCTCTGTCGCTCAGTACTCCCTACCGTTCACAGTGTGTCCTCCCCTTGTACACCGAGGTCCCTCTGTCCCTCAGTACTCCCCACCGTTCACAGTGTGTGTCCTACACTTGTACACTGAGGTCCCTCAGTCCCTCAGTACTCCCTACCGTTCACAGTGTGTCCTACCCTCGTACACCGAGGTCCCTCTGTCCCTCAGTACACCCTAATGTTCACAGTGTGTGTCCTACCCTTGTACACTGAGGTCCCTCGATCCCTCTGTACTCCCTACAGTTCACAGCATGTGTCCTACCCTCGTGAACCGAGGTCCCTCTGTCCCTCAGTTATCCCTACCGTTCACAGTGTGCCCTACCCTTGTACACCGAGGTCCCTCTGTCCCTCAGTACTCCCTACCGTCACAGTGTGCATCCTACCCTCGTACACTGAGGTCCCTCTGTCCCTCAGTATTCCCTACCATTCACAGTGTGTGTCCTACCCATGTACACTGAGGTCCGTCTGTCCCTCAGTAATTCCTACCGTCACAGTGTGTCCTACCCTTGTACACTGAGGTCCCACTGTCCCTCAGTACTCCCTATCGTCACAGTTGGTGTCCTACCCACATACAACGAGGTCCCTCTGTCCCTCAGTACTCCCTACCGTTCACAGTGTGTGTCCTGCCCTTGTACACCGAGGTCCCTCTGTCCCTCAGTACTCCCTACCGTTCACAGTGTGTGTCCTACCCTTGTACACCGAGTTCCCTCTGTCCCTCAGTACTCCCGACCGTCACAGTGTGTGTCCTACCCTCGTACACCGAGATCCCTCTGTCCCTCTGTACTCCCTAACGTTCACAGTGTGTGTCCTACCCTCGTACACTGAGGTCCCTCTGTCCCTCAGAACTCCCTACCGTCACAATGTGTCCTACCCTTGTACACCAAAGTCCCTCTGTCCCTCAGTACTCCCTACCGTTCACAATGTGTGTCCTATTTGTACACCGAGGTCCCTCTGTCCCTCAGTACTCCCTACTGTTAACAGTGTGTGTCCTACCCTTGTACACCGAGGTCCCTCTGTCCCTCAGATCTCCCTACCGTCACAATGTGTCCTACCCTTGTACACCGAAGTCCCTCTGTCCCTCAGAACTCCCTACCGTCACAATGTGTCCTACCCTCGTACACCGAGGTCCCTCTGTCCCTCATTACTCCCTACTGTTCACAGTGTGTGTCCTACCCTCGTACACCGAGGTCCCTCTGTCCCTCAGTACTCCCTACAGTTCACAGTTTGTCCTACCCTTGTACACCGAGGTCCCTCTGTCCCTCAGTATGCCCTACCGTTCACAGTGTGTCTCCTACCATTGTACAACGAGGTCCCTCTGTCCCTCAGTACTCCCTACTGTTCACAGTGTGTGTCCTACAATTGTACAACGAGGTCACTCTGTCCCTCAGTACTCCCTACTGTTCACAGTGTGTGTCCTACCCTCGTACACCGAGGTCCCTCTGTCCCTCAGTACTCCCTACAGTTCACAGTTTGTCCTACCCTTGTACACCGAGGTCCCTCTGTCCCTCAGTATGCCCTACCGTTCACAGTGTGTCTCCTACCATTGTACAACGAGGTCCCTCTGTCCCTCAGTACTCCCTACTGTTCACAGTGTGTGTCCTACAATTGTACAACGAGGTCACTCTGTCCCTCAGTACTCCCTACTGTTCACAGTGTGTGTCCTACCGTCGTACACCGAGGTCCCTCTGTCCCTCAGTACTCCCTACCGTTCACAGTGTGTGTCCTCCCCTTGTACACTGAGGTCCCTCTGTCCCTCAGTACTCCCTACCATTCACAGTGTGTGTCTTACCCTTGAACACCGAGGTCCCTCGGTCCCTCAGTACTCCCTACCGTTCACAGTGTGTGTCCTACCCTCATACACCGAAGTCCCTCTGTCCCTCAGTACTCCCTACCGTTCACAGTGTGTGTCCTACCCTTGTACACCGAGGTCCCTCTGTTCCACAGTACACCCTACCGTTCACAGTGTGTCCTACCCTTGTACACTGAGGTCCCTCTGTCCCTCAGAACTCCCTACCGTCACAATGTGTTCTACTCTTGTACACCGAAGTCCCTCTGTCCCTCAGTACTCCCTACCGTTCACAATGTGTGTCCTATTTGTACACCGAGGTCCGTCTGTCCCTCATTACTCCCTACTGTTCACAGTGTGTGTCCTACCCTCGTACACCGAGGTCCCTCTGTCCCTCAGTACTCCCTACAGTTCACAGTTTGTCCTACCCTTGTACACCGAGGTCCCTCTGTCCCTCAGTACTCCCTACTGTTCACAGTGTGTGTCCTACACTTGTACACCGAGGTCCCTCTGTCCCTCAGTACTCCCTACTGTTCACAGTGTGTGTCCTACCCTCGTACACCGAGGTCCCTCTGTCCCTCAGTACTCCCTACCGTTCACAATGTGTGTCCTATTTGTACACCGAGGTCCCTCTGTCCCTCAGTACTCCCTACTGTTCATAGTGTGTGTCCTACCCTCGTACACCGAGGTCCCTCTGTCCCTCAGTACTCCCTACAGTTCAGTTTGTCCTACCCTTGTACACCGAGGTCCCTCAGTCCCTCAGTACTCCCTACCGTTCACAGTGTGTGTCCTACCCTTGTACACCGAGGTCGCTCTGTCGCTCAGTACTCCCTACCGTTCACAGTGTGTCCTCCCCTTGTACACCGAGGTCCCTCTGTCCCTCAGTACTCCCTACCGTTCACAGTGTGTGTCCTACACTTGTATACTGAGGTCCCTCAGTCCCTCAGTACTCCCTACCGTTCACAGTGTGTCCTACCCTCGTACACCGAGGTCCCTCTGTCCCTCAGTACACCCTAATGTTCACAGTGTGTGTCCTACCCTTGTACACTGAGGTCCCTCGATCCCTCTGTACTCCCTACCGTTCACAGCATGTGTCCTACCCTCGTGAACCGAGGTCCCTCTGTCCCTCAGTTATCCCTACCGTTCACAGTGTGCCCTAACCTTGTACACCGAGGTCCCTCTGTCCCTCAGTACTCCCTACCGTCACAGTGTGCATCCTACCCTCGTACACTGAGGTCCCTCTGTCCCTTAGTACTCCCTACCGTTCACAGTGTGTCCTACCCTTATACACCGAGGTACCTCTGTCCCTCAGTATTCCCTACCATTCACAGTGTGTGTCCTACCCTTGTACACTGAGGTCCCTCTGTCCCTCAGTAATTCCTACCGTCACAGTGTGTCCTACCCTTGTACACTGAGGTCCCACTGTCCCTCAGTACTCCCTACCGTCACAGTTGGTGTCCTACCCTCGTACACCGAGGTCCCTCTGTCCCTCAGTACTCCCTACAGTTCACAGTTTGTCCTACCCTTGTACACCGAGGTCCCTCTGTCCCTCAGTACTCCCTACTGTTCACAGTGTGTGTCCTACACTTGTACACCGAGGTCCCTCTGTCCCTCAGTACTCCCTACTGTTCACAGTGTGTGTCCTACCCTCGTACACCGAGGTCCCTCTGTCCCTCAGTACTCCCTACCGTTCACAGTGTGTGTCCTACCCTCGTACACCGAGGTCCCTCTGTCACTCAGTACTCCCGACCGTCACAGTGTGTGTCCTACACTTGTACACTGAGGTCCCTCTATCCCTCAGGACTCCCTACCTTTCACAGTATGTGTCCAAACCTTGTACACCGAGGTCCCTCAGTCCCTCAGTACTCCCTACCGTTCACAGTGTGTGTCCTACCCTTGTACACCGAGGTCGCTCTGTCGCTCAGTACTCCCTACCGTTCACAGTGTGTCCTCCCCTTGTACACCGAGGTCCCTCTGTCCCTCAGTACTCCCCACCGTTCACAGTGTGTGTCCTACACTTGTACACTGAGGTCCCTCAGTCCCTCAGTACTCCCTACCGTTCACAGTGTGTCCTACCCTCGTACACCGAGGTCCCTCTGTCCCTCAGTACACCCTAATGTTCACAGTGTGTGTCCTACCCTTGTACACTGAGGTCCCTCGATCCCTCTGTACTCCCTACAGTTCACAGCATGTGTCCTACCCTCGTGAACCGAGGTCCCTCTGTCCCTCAGTTATCCCTACCGTTCACAGTGTGCCCTACCCTTGTACACCGAGGTCCCTCTGTCCCTCAGTACTCCCTACCGTCACAGTGTGCATCCTACCCTCGTACACTGAGGTCCCTCTGTCCCTCAGTATTCCCTACCATTCACAGTGTGTGTCCTACCCATGTACACTGAGGTCCCTCTGTCCCTCAGTAATTCCTACCGTCACAGTGTGTCCTACCCTTGTACACTGAGGTCCCACTGTCCCTCAGTACTCCCTATCGTCACAGTTGGTGTCCTACCCACATACAACGAGGTCCCTCTGTCCCTCAGTACTCCCTACCGTTCACAGTGTGTGTCCTGCCCTTGTACACCGAGGTCCCTCTGTCCCTCAGTACTCCCTACCGTTCACAGTGTGTGTCCTACCCTTGTACACCGAGTTCCCTCTGTCCCTCAGTACTCCCGACCGTCACAGTGTGTGTCCTACCCTCGTACACCGAGATCCCTCTGTCCCTCTGTACTCCCTAACGTTCACAGTGTGTGTCCTACCCTCGTACACTGAGGTCCCTCTGTCCCTCAGAACTCCCTACCGTCACAATGTGTCCTACCCTTGTACACCAAAGTCCCTCTGTCCCTCAGTACTCCCTACCGTTCACAATGTGTGTCCTATTTGTACACCGAGGTCCCTCTGTCCCTCAGTACTCCCTACTGTTCATAGTGTGTGTCCTACCCTCGTACACCGAGGTCCCTCTGTCCCTCAGTACTCCCTACAGTTCAGTTTGTCCTACCCTTGTACACCGAGGTCCCTCTGTCCCTCAGTACTCCCTACTGTTCACAGTGTGTGTCCTACCCTTGTACACCGAGGTCCCTCTGTCCCTCAGATCTCCCTACCGTCACAATGTGTCCTACCCTTGTACACCGAAGTCCCTCTGTCCCTCAGAACTCCCTACCGTCACAATGTGTCCTACCCTCGTACACCGAGGTCCCTCTGTCCCTCATTACTCCCTACTGTTCACAGTGTGTGTCCTACCCTCGTACACCGAGGTCCCTCTGTCCCTCAGTACTCCCTACAGTTCACAGTTTGTCCTACCCTTGTACACCGAGGTCCCTCTGTCCCTCAGTATGCCCTACCGTTCACAGTGTGTCTCCTACCATTGTACAACGAGGTCCCTCTGTCCCTCAGTACTCCCTACTGTTCACAGTGTGTGTCCTACAATTGTACAACGAGGTCACTCTGTCCCTCAGTACTCCCTACTGTTCACAGTGTGTGTCCTACCGTCGTACACCGAGGTCCCTCTGTCCCTCAGTACTCCCTACCGTTCACAGTGTGTGTCCTCCCCTTGTACACTGAGGTCCCTCTGTCCCTCAGTACTCCCTACCATTCACAGTGTGTGTCTTACCCTTGAACACCGAGGTCCCTCGGTCCCTCAGTACTCCCTACCGTTCACAGTGTGTGTCCTACCCTCATACACCGAAGTCCCTCTGTCCCTCAGTACTCCCTACCGTTCACAGTGTGTGTCCTACCCTTGTACACCGAGGTCCCTCTGTTCCACAGTACACCCTACCGTTCACAGTGTGTCCTACCCTTGTACACTGAGGTCCCTCTGTCCCTCAGAACTCCCTACCGTCACAATGTGTTCTACTCTTGTACACCGAAGTCCCTCTGTCCCTCAGTACTCCCTACCGTTCACAATGTGTGTCCTATTTGTACACCGAGGTCCGTCTGTCCCTCATTACTCCCTACTGTTCACAGTGTGTGTCCTACCCTCGTACACCGAGGTCCCTCTGTCCCTCAGTACTCCCTACAGTTCACAGTTTGTCCTACCCTTGTACACCGAGGTCCCTCTGTCCCTCAGTACTCCCTACTGTTCACAGTGTGTGTCCTACACTTGTACACCGAGGTCCCTCTGTCCCTCAGTACTCCCTACTGTTCACAGTGTGTGTCCTACCCTCGTACACCGAGGTCCCTCTGTCCCTCAGTACTCCCTACCGTTCACAGTGTGTGTCCTACCCTCGTACACCGAGGTCCCTCTGTCACTCAGTACTCCCGACCGTCACAGTGTGTGTCCTACACTTGTACACTGAGGTCCCTCTATCCCTCAGGACTCCCTACCTTTCACAGTATGTGTCCAAACCTTGTACACCGAGGTCCCTCAGTCCCTCAGTACTCCCTACCGTTCACAGTGTGTGTCCTACCCTTGTACACCGAGGTCGCTCTGTCGCTCAGTACTCCCTACCGTTCACAGTGTGTCCTCCCCTTGTACACCGAGGTCCCTCTGTCCCTCAGTACTCCCTACCGTTCACAGTGTGTGTCCTACACTTGTACACTGAGGTCCCTCAGTCCCTCAGTACTCCCTACCGTTCACAGTGTGTCCTACCCTCGTACACCGAGGTCCCTCTGTCCCTCAGTACACCCTAATGTTCACAGTGTGTGTCCTACCCTTGTACACTGAGGTCCCTCGATCCCTCTGTACTCCCTACCGTTCACAGCATGTGTCCTACCCTCGTGAACCGAGGTCCCTCTGTCACTCAGTTATCCCTACCGTTCACAGTGTGCCCTACCCTTGTACACCGAGGTCCCTCTGTCCCTCAGTACTCCCTACCGTCACAGTGTGCATCCTACCCTCGTACACTGAGGTCCCTCTGTCCCTTAGTACTCCCTACCGTTCACAGTGTGTCCTACCCTTATACACCGAGGTACCTCTGTCCCTCAGTATTCCCTACCATTCACAGTGTGTGTCCTACCCTTGTACACTGAGGTCCCTCTGTCCCTCAGTAATTCCTACCGTCACAGTGTGTCCTACCCTTGTACACTGAGGTCCCACTGTCCCTCAGTACTCCCTACCGTCACAGTTGGTGTCCTACCCACATACAACGAGGTCCCTCTGTCCCTCAGTACTCCCTACCGTTCACAGTGTGTGTCCTACCCTTGTACACCGAGGTCCCTCTGTCCCTCAGTACTCCCTACCGTTCACAGTGTGTGTCCTACCCTTGTACACCGAGTTCCCTCTGTCCCTCAGTACTCCCGACCGTCACAGTGTGTGTCCTACCCTCGTACACCGAGATCCCTCTGTCCCTCAGTACTCCCTAACGTTCACAGTGTGTGTCCTACCATCGTCACTGAGGTCCCTCTGTCCCTCAGAACTCCCTACCGTCACAATGTGTCCTACCCTTGTACACCGAAGTCCCTCTGTCCCTCAGTACTCCCTACCGTTCACAATGTGTGTCCTATTTGTACACCGAGGTCCCTCTGTCCCTCAGTACTCCCTACTGTTCATAGTGTGTGTCCTACCCTCGTACACCGAGGTCCCTCTGTCCCTCAGTACTCCCTACAGTTCAGTTTGTCCTACCCTTGTACACCGAGGTCCCTCTGTCCCTCAGTACTCCCTACTGTTCACAGTGTGTGTCCTACCCTTGTACACCGAGGTCCCTCTGTCCCTCAGATCTCCCTACCTTCACAATGTGTCCTACCCTTGTACACCGAAGTCCCTCTGTCCCTCAGAACTCCCTACCGTCACAATGTGTCCTACCCTCGTACACCGAGGTCCCTCTGTCCCTCAGTACTCCCTACTGATCACAGTGTGTGTCCTACCCTCGTACACCGAGGTCCCTCTGTCCCTCAGTACTCCCTACCGTTCACAGTGTGTGTCCTACCCTTGTACACCGAGGTCCCTCTGTCGCTCAGTACTCCCGACCGTCACAGTGTGTGTCCTACACTTGTACACTGAGGTCCCTCTGTCCCTCAGTACTCCCTACCGTTCACAGTGTGTGTCCTACCCTTGTACACCGAGGTCCCTCTGTCGCTCAGTACTCCCTACCGTTCACAGTGTGTCCTCCCCTTGTACACCGAGATCCCTCTGTCCCTCAGTACTCCCTACCGTTCACAGTGCGTGTCCTACCCTTGTACAGCGAGGTCCCTCTGTCGCTCAGAACTCCCTACCGTTCACAGTGTGTCCTCCCTTTGTACACCGAGGTCCCTCTGTCCCTCAGTACTCCCTACCGTTCACAATGTGTGTCCTACCCTTGTACACCGAGGTACCTCTGTCCCTCAGTATTCCCTACCGTTCACAGTGTGTGTCCTACCCTTGTACACTGAGGTCCCTCTGTCCCTCAGTAATTCCTACCGTCACAGTGTGTCCTACCCTTGTACACCGAGGTCCCTCTGTCCCTCAGTATGCCCTACCGTTCACAGTGTGTCTCCTACCATTGTACAACGAGGTCCCTCTGTCCCTCAGTACTCCCTACTGTTCACAGTGTGTGTCCTACAATTGTACAACGAGGTCCCTCTGTCCCTCAGTACTCCCTACTGTTCACAGTGTGTGTCCTACCGTCGTACACCGAGGTCCCTCTGTCCCTCAGTGCTCCCTACCGTTCACAGTGTGTGTCCTCCCCTTGTACACTGAGGTCCCTCTGTCCCTCAGTACTCCCTACCATTCACAGTGTGTGTCTTACCCTTGAACACCGAGTTCCTTCGGTCCCTCAGTACTCCCTACCGTTCACAGTGTGTGTCCTACCCTTGTACACCGAGGTCCCTCAGTGCCTCAGTACTCCCTACTGTTCACAGTGTGTGTCCTACCCTCGTACATCGAGGTCCCTCTGTCCCTCAGTACTCCCTACCGTTCACAGTGTGTGTCCTACCCTGGTACACCGAGGTCCCTCTGTCCCTCAGTATTCCCTACCGTTCACAGTTTGTCCTACCCTTGTACACCGAGGTCCCACTGTCCCTCAGTACTCCCTACCGTCACAGTTGGTGTCCTACCCTCATACAACGAGGTTCCTCTGTCCCTCAGTACTCCCTACCGTCACAATGTGTCCTACCCTTGTACACCGAGGTCCCTCTGTCCCTCAGGACTCCCTACCGTTCACAGTATGTGTCCTACCCTTGTACACCGAGGTCCCTCAGTGCCTCAGTACTCCCTACCGTCACAATGTGTCCTACCCTTGTACACCGAGGTCCTTCTGCCCCTCAGTACTCCCTACCGTTCACAGTGTGTCCAAGCCTTGTACACCGAGGTCCCTCTGTCACTCAGTACTCCCTACTGTTCACAGTGTGTGTCCTCCCCTTGTACACCGAGGTCCCTCTGTCCCTCAGTACTCCCTACCGTTCACAGTGTGTGTCCTACCCTCGTACACCGAGGTCCCTCTGTCACTCAGTACTCCCGACCGTCACAGTGTGTGTCCTACACTTGTACACTGAGGTCCCTCTATCCCTCAGGACTCCCTACCTTTCACAGTATGTGTCCAAACCTTGTACACCGAGGTCCCTCAGTCCCTCAGTACTCCCTACCGTTCACAGTGTGTGTCCTACCCTTGTACACCGAGGTCGCTCTGTCGCTCAGTACTCCCTACCGTTCACAGTGTGTCCTCCCCTTGTACACCGAGGTCCCTCTGTCCCTCAGTACTCCCTACCGTTCACAGTGTGTGTCCTACACTTGTACACTGAGGTCCCTCAGTCCCTCAGTACTCCCTACCGTTCACAGTGTGTCCTACCCTCGTACACCGAGGTCCCTCTGTCCCTCAGTACACCCTAATGTTCACAGTGTGTGTCCTACCCTTGTACACTGAGGTCCCTCGATCCCTCTGTACTCCCTACCGTTCACAGCATGTGTCCTACCCTCGTGAACCGAGGTCCCTCTGTCACTCAGTTATCCCTACCGTTCACAGTGTGCCCTACCCTTGTACACCGAGGTCCCTCTGTCCCTCAGGACTCCCTACCGTTCACAGTATGTGTCCTACCCTCATACACCGAGGTACCTCTGTCCCTCAGTACTCCCTACCGTTCACAGTGTGTGTCCTACCCTTGTACACCGAGGTCCCTCTGTCCCTCAGTACTCCCTACCGTTCACAGTGTGTGTCCTACCCTTGTACACCGAGTTCCCTCTGTCCCTCAGTACTCCCGACCGTCACAGTGTGTGTCCTACCCTCGTACACCGAGATCCCTCTGTCCCTCAGTACTCCCTAACGTTCACAGTGTGTGTCCTACCATCGTCACTGAGGTCCCTCTGTCCCTCAGAACTCCCTACCGTCACAATGTGTCCTACCCTTGTACACCGAAGTCCCTCTGTCCCTCAGTACTCCCTACCGTTCACAATGTGTGTCCTATTTGTACACCGAGGTCCCTCTGTCCCTCAGTACTCCCTACTGTTCATAGTGTGTGTCCTACCCTCGTACACCGAGGTCCCTCTGTCCCTCAGTACTCCCTACAGTTCAGTTTGTCCTACCCTTGTACACCGAGGTCCCTCTGTCCCTCAGTACTCCCTACTGTTCACAGTGTGTGTCCTACCCTTGTACACCGAGGTCCCTCTGTCCCTCAGATCTCCCTACCTTCACAATGTGTCCTACCCTCGTACACCGAGGTCCCTCTGTCCCTCAGTACTCCCTACTGATCACAGTGTGTGTCCTACCCTCGTACACCGAGGTCCCTCTGTCCCTCAGTACTCCCTACCGTTCACAGTGTGTGTCCTACCCTTGTACACCGAGGTCCCTCTGTCGCTCAGTACTCCCGACCGTCACAGTGTGTGTCCTACACTTGTACACTGAGGTCCCTCTGTCCCTCAGTACTCCCTACCGTTCACAGTGTGTGTCCTACCCTTGTACACCGAGGTCCCTCTGTCGCTCAGTACTCCCTACCGTTCACAGTGTGTCCTCCCCTTGTACACCGAGATCCCTCTGTCCCTCAGTACTCCCTACCGTTCACAGTGCGTGTCCTACCCTTGTACAGCGAGGTCCCTCTGTCGCTCAGAACTCCCTACCGTTCACAGTGTGTCCTCCCTTTGTACACCGAGGTCCCTCTGTCCCTCAGTACTCCCTACCGTTCACAATGTGTGTCCTACCCTTGTACACCGAGGTACCTCTGTCCCTCAGTATTCCCTACCGTTCACAGTGTGTGTCCTACCCTTGTACACTGAGGTCCCTCTGTCCCTCAGTAATTCCTACCGTCACAGTGTGTCCTACCCTTGTACACCGAGGTCCCTCTGTCCCTCAGTATGCCCTACCGTTCACAGTGTGTCTCCTACCATTGTACAACGAGGTCCCTCTGTCCCTCAGTACTCCCTACTGTTCACAGTGTGTGTCCTACAATTGTACAACGAGGTCCCTCTGTCCCTCAGTACTCCCTACTGTTCACAGTGTGTGTCCTACCGTCGTACACCGAGGTCCCTCTGTCCCTCAGTGCTCCCTACCGTTCACAGTGTGTGTCCTCCCCTTGTACACTGAGGTCCCTCTGTCCCTCAGTACTCCCTACCATTCACAGTGTGTGTCTTACCCTTGAACACCGAGTTCCTTCGGTCCCTCAGTACTCCCTACCGTTCACAGTGTGTGTCCTACCCTTGTACACCGAGGTCCCTCAGTGCCTCAGTACTCCCTACTGTTCACAGTGTGTGTCCTACCCTCGTACATCGAGGTCCCTCTGTCCCTCAGTACTCCCTACCGTTCACAGTGTGTGTCCTACCCTGGTACACCGAGGTCCCTCTGTCCCTCAGTATTCCCTACCGTTCACAGTTTGTCCTACCCTTGTACACCGAGGTCCCACTGTCCCTCAGTACTCCCTACCGTCACAGTTGGTGTCCTACCCTCATACAACGAGGTTCCTCTGTCCCTCAGTACTCCCTACCGTCACAATGTGTCCTACCCTTGTACACCGAGGTCCCTCTGTCCCTCAGGACTCCCTACCGTTCACAGTATGTGTCCTACCCTTGTACACCGAGGTCCCTCAGTGCCTCAGTACTCCCTACCGTCACAATGTGTCCTACCCTTGTACACCGAGGTCCTTCTGCCCCTCAGTACTCCCTACCGTTCACAGTGTGTCCAAGCCTTGTACACCGAGGTCCCTCTGTCACTCAGTACTCCCTACTGTTCACAGTGTGTGTCCTCCCCTTGTACACTGAGGTCCCTCTGTCCCTCAGTACTCCCTACCATTCACAGTGTGTGTCTTACCCTTGAACACCGAGGTCCCTCGGTCCCTCAGTACTCCCGACCGTTCGCAGTGTGTGTCCTACCCTTGTACACCGAGATCCCTCTGTCCCTCAGTACTCCCTACCGTTCACAGTGTGTGTCCTGCCCTCGTACACCGAGATCCCTCTGTCCCTCAATACTCCCTACCGTTCACAGTGTGTGTCCTACCCTTGTACATCGAGGTCCCTCTGTCGCTCAGTACTCCCTACCGTTCACAGTGTGTCCTCCCCTTGTACACCGAGATCCCTCTGTCCCTCAGTACTCCCTACCGTTCACAGTGTGTGTCCTGCCCTTGTACACCGAGGTCCCTCTGTCGTTCAGTACTCCCTACCGTTCACAGTGTGTCCTCCCCTTGTACACCGAGGTCCCTCTGTCCCTCAGTACTCCCTACCGTCACAGTGTGTGTCCTACCCTTGTACACCAAGGTCCCTCTGTTCCTCAGTACAACCTACCATTCACAGTGTGTCCTACCCTTGTACACTGAGGTCCCTCTGTCCCTCAGAACTCCCTACCGTCACAATGTGTCCTACCCTTGTACACCGAAGTCCCTCTGTCCCTCAGTACTCCCTACCGTTCACAATGTGTGTCCTACCCTCATACACCGAGGTCCCTCTGTCCCTCAGTACTCCCTACTGTTCACAATGTGTGTCCTATTTGTACACCGAGGTCCCACTGTCCCTCAGTACTCCCTACTGTTCACAGTGTGTGTCCTTCCCTCGTACACCGAGGTCCCTCGGTCCCTCAGGACTCCCTACCGTTCACAGTTTGTCCTACCCTTATACACCGAGGTACCTCTGTCCCTCAGTATTCCCTACCGTTCACAGTGTGTGTCCTACCCTTGTACACTGAGGTCCCTCTCTCCCTCAGTAATTCCTACCGTCACAGTGTGTCCTACCCTTGTACACCGAGCTCCCTCTGTCCCTCATTATGCCCTACCGTTCACAGTGTGTCTCCTACCATTGTACAACGAGGTCCCTCTGTCCCTCAGTACTCCCTACTGTTCACAGTGTGTGTCCTACCCTTGTACACCGAGGTCCCTCTGTCCCTCAGGACTCCCTACCGTTCACAGTATGTGTCCTACCCTTGTACACCGAGGTCCCTCAGTGCCTCAGTACTCCCTACCGTCACAATGTGTCCTACACTTGTACACTGAGGACCCTCTGTCCCTCAGGACTCCCTACCGTTCACAGTATGTGTCCTACCCTTGTACACCGAGGTCCCTCAGTGCCTCAGTACTCCGTACCGTCACAATGTGTCCTACCCTTGTACACCGAGGTCCCTCTGTCCCTCAGTACTCCCTACCGGTCACAGCATGTGTCCTACCCTCATACACTGAGGTCCCTCTGCCCATCAGTACTCCCTACAGTTCACAGTTTGTCCTACCCTTGTACACCGAGGTCCCTCTGTCCCTCAGTACTCCCTACTGTTCACAGGGTGTGTCCTACCCTTGTACACCGAGGTCCCTCTGTCCCTCAGTACTCCCTACTGTTCACAGTGTGTGTCCTACCCTCGTACACCGAGGTCCCTCTGTCCCTCAGTACTCCCTACCGTTCACAGTGTGTGTCCTACCCTCGTACACCGAGGTCCCTCTGTCGCTCAGTACTCCCGACCGTCACAGTGTGTGTCCTACACTTGTACACTGAGGTCCCTCTATCCCTCAGGACTCCCTACCTTTCACAGTATGTGTCCTACCCTTGTACACCGAGGTCCCTCAGTACTCCCTACCGTTCACAGTGTGTGTCCTACCCTCGTACACCGAGGTCCCTCTGTCCCTCAGTACACCCTAATGTTCACAGCATGTGTCCTACCCTCGTACACTGAGGTCCCTCGGTCCCTCTGTACTCTCCACCGTTCACAGCATGTGTCCAACCCTCGTAAACCGAGGTCCCTCTGTCCCTCAGAAATCCCTACCGTTCACAGTGTGCCCTACCCTTGTACACCGAGGTCCCTCTGTCCCTCAGTACTCCCTACCGTCACAGTGTGTGTCCTACCCTCGTACACTGAGGTCCCTCTGTCCCTTAGTACTCCCTACCGTTCACAGTGTGTCCTACCCTTGTACACCGAGGTCCCTCTGTCCCTCAGTATGCCCTACCGTTCACAGTGTGTCTCCTACCATTGTACAACGAGGTCCCTCTGTCCCTCAGTACTCCCTACTGTTCACAGTGTGTGTCCTACCGTCGTACACCGAGGTCCCTCTGTCCCTCAGTACTCCCTACTGTTCACAGTGTGTGTCCTAAACTTGTACACCAAGGTCCCTCTGTCCCTCAGTACTCCCTACCGTTCACAGTGTGTGTCCTACCCTTGTACACCGAGGTCCCTCTGTCCCTCAGTACTCCCTACCGTTCACAGTGTCTGTCCAACCCTTGGACACCGAGGTCCCTCTGTCCCTCAGTACTTCCTACCATTCACAGTGTGTGTCCGACCCTTGTACACCGAGGTCCCACTGTCCCTCAGTACTCCCTACCGTCACAGTTGGTGTCCTACACTCATACAACGAGGTCCCTCTGTCCCTCAGTACTCCCTACCGTCACAATGTGTCCTACCCTTGTACACCGAGGTCCCTATGTCCCTCAGTACTCCCTACCGTTCACAGTGTCTGTCCAACCCTTGGACACCGAGGTCCCTCTGTCCATCAGTACTTCCTACCATTCAAAGTGTGTGTCCTACCCTTGTACACCGAGGTCCCACTGTCCCTCAGTACTCCCTACCGTCACAGTGTGTGTCCTACCCTTGTACACCAAGGTCCCTCTGTTCCTCAGTACAACCTACCATTCACAGTGTGTCCTACCCTTGTACACTGAGGTCCCTCTGTCCCTCAGAACTCCCTACCGTCACAATTTGTCCTACCCTTGTACACCAAAGTCCCTCTGTCCCTCAGTACTCCCTACCGTTCACAATGTGTGTCCTACCCTCATACACCGAGGTCCCTCTGTCCCTCAGTACTCCCTACTGTTCACAATGTGTGTCCTATTTGTACACCGAGGTCCCACTGTCCCTCAGAACTCCCTACTGTTCACAGTGTGTGTCCTTCCCTCGTACACCGAGGTCCCTCTGTCCCTCAGTACTCCCTACTGTTCACAGTGTGTGTCCTACCCTCGTACATCGAGGTCCCTCTGTCCCTCAGTACTCCCTACCGTTCACAGTGTGTGTCCTACCCTGGTACACCGAGGTCCCTCTGTCCCTCAGTATTCCCTACCGTTCACAGTTTGTCCTACCCTTGTACACCGAGGTCCCACTGTCCCTCAGTACTCCCTACCGTCACAGTTGGTGTCCTACCCTCATACAACGAGGTTCCTCTGTCCCTCAGTACTCCCTACCGTCACAATGTGTCCTACCCTTGTACACCGAGGTCCCCCTGTCCCTCAGGACTCCCTACCGTTCACAGTATGTGTCCTACCCTTGTACACCGAGGTCCCTCAGTGCCTCAGTACTCCCTACCGTCACAATGTGTCCTACACTTGTACACTGAGGACCCTCTGTCCCTCAAGACTCCCTACCGTTCACAGTATGTGTCCTACCCTTGTACACCGAGGTCCCTCAGTGCCTCAGTACTCCGTACCGTCACAATGTGTCCTACCCTTGTACACCGAGGTCCCTCTGTCCCTCAGTACTCCCTACCGGTCACAGCATGTGTCCTACCCTCATACACTGAGGTCCCTCTGCCCCTCAGTACTCCCTACCGTTCAGTGTGTCCTAGCCTTGTACACCGAGGTCGCTCTGTCCCTCAGTACTCCCTACAGTTCACAGTTTGTCCTACCCTTGTACACCGAGGTCCCACTGTCCCTCAGTACTCCCTACCGTCACATTTGGTGTCCTACCCTCATACAACGAGGTTCCTCTGTCCCTCAGTACTCCCTACCGTCACAATGTGTCCTACCCTTGTACACCGAAATCCCTCTGTCCCTCAGGACTCCCTACCGTTCACAGTTTGTCCTACCCTTATACACCGAGGTACCTCTGTCCCTCAGTATTCCCTACCGTTCACAGTGTGTGTCCTACCCTTGTACACTGAGGTCCCTCTGTCCCTCAGTAATTCCTACCGTCACAGTGTGTCCTACCCTTGTACACCGAGGTCCCTCTGTCCCTCAGTACTCCCTACTGTTCACAGTGTGTGTCCTACCCTCGTACACCGAGGTCCCTCTGTCCCTCAGCACTCCCTACCGTTCACAGTGTGTGTCCTACCCTCGTACACCAAGGTCCCTCTGTCGCTCAGTACTCCCGACCGTCACAGTGTGTGTCCTACACTTGTACACTGAGGTCCCTCTATCCCTCAGGACTCCCTACCTTTCACAGTATGTGTCCTACCCTTGTACACCGAGGTCCCTCAGTCCCTCAGTACTCCCTACCGTTCACAGTGTGTGTCCTACCCTCGTACACCGAGGTCCCTCTGTCCCTCAGTACACCCTAATGTTCACAGCATGTGTCCTACCCTCGTACACTGAGGTCCCTCGGTCCCTATGTACTCCCTACCGTTCACAGCATGAGTCCTACCCTCGTAAACCGAGGTCCCTCTGTCCCTCAGTAATCCCTACCGTTCACAGTGTGCCCTACCCTTGTACACTGAGGTCTCTCTGTCCCTCAGTGCTCCCTACCGTTCACAGTTTGTCCTACCCTTATACACCGAGGTACCTCTGTCCCTCAGTATTCCCTACCGTTCACAGTGTGTGTCCTACCCTTGTACACTGAGGTCCCTCTGTCCCTCAGTAATTCCTACCGTCACAGTGTGTCCTACCCTTGTACACCGAGGTCCCTCTGTCCCTCAGTACTCCCTACTGTTCACAGTGTGAGTCCTACCCTTGTACACCAAGGTCCCTCTGTCCCTCAGTACTCCCTACCGTTCACAGTGTGTGTCCTACCATTGTACAACGAGGTCCCTCTGTCCCTCAGTACTCCCTACTGTTCACAGTGTGTGTCCTACAATTGTACAACGAGGTCCCTCTGTCCCTCAGTACTCCCTACTGTTCACAGTGTGTGTCCTACCGTCGTACACCGAGGTCCCTCTGTCCCTCACTACTCCCTACCGTTCACAGTGTGTCCTACCCTTGTACACCGAGGTCCCTCTGTCCCTCAGTACTCCCTACCGTTCACAGTGTGTGTCCTACGCTTGTACACCGAGGTCCCTCTGTCCCTCAGTACTCCCTACTGTTCACAGTGTGTGTCCTAAACTTGTACACCCAAGGTCACTCTGTCCCTCAGTACTCCCTACCGTTCATAGTGTGTGTCCTACCCTTGTACACCGAGGTCCCTCTGTCCCTCAGTACTCCCTACCGTTCACAGTGTCTGTCCAACCCTTGGACACCGAGGTCCCTCTGTCCATCAGTACTTCCTACCATTCACAGTGTGTGTCCTACCCTTGTACACTGAGGTCCCTCTGTCCCTCAGAACTCCCTACCGTCACAATGTGTCCTACCCTTGTACACCGAAGTCCCTCTGTCCCTCAGTACTCCCTACCGTTCACAATGTGTGTCCTACCCTCATACACCGAGGTCCCTCTGTCCCTCAGTACTCCCTACCGTTCAGAATGTGTGTCCTATTTGTACACCGAGGTCCCTCTGTCCCTCAGTACTCCCTACCGTTCACAATGTGTGTCCTACCCTCATACACCGAGGTCCCTCTGACCCTCAGTACTCCCTACCGTTCACAATGTGTGTCCTATTTGTACACCGAGGTCCCTCTGTCCCTCAGTACTCCCTACTGTTCACAGTGTGTGTCCTACCCTCGTACACCGAGGTCCCACTGTCCCTCAGTACTCCCTACTGTTCACAGTGTGTGTCCTACCCTCGTACACCGAGGTCCCTCTGTCCCTCAGTACTCCCTACCGTTCACAGTGTGTGTCCTACCCTGGTACACCGAGGTCCCTCTGTCCCTCAGTATTCCTTACCGTTCACAGTTTGTCCTACCCTTCTACACCGAGGTCCCACTGTCCCTCAGTACTCCCTACCGTCACATTTGGTGTCCTACCCTCATACAACGAGGTTCCTCTGTCCCTCAGTACTCCCTACCGTCACAATGTGTCCTACCCTTGTACACCGAGGTCCCTCTGTCCCTCAGGACTCCCTACCGTTCACAGTATGTGTCCTACCCTTGTACACCGAGGTCCCTCAGTGCCTCAGTACTCCCTACCGTCACAATGTGTCCTACACTTGTACACTGAGGACCCTCTGTCCCTCAGGACTCCCTACCGTTCACAGTATGTGTCCTACCCTTGTACACCGAGGTCCCTCAGTGCCTCAGTACTCCGTACCGTCACAATGTTTCCTACCCTTGTACACCGGGGTCCCTCTATCCCTCAGTACTCCCTACCGGTCACAGCATGTGTCCTACCCTCGTAAACCGAGGTCCCTCTGTCCCTCAGTAATCCCTACCGTTCACAATGTGCCCTACCCTTGTACACCGAGGTCCCTCTGTCCCTCAGTACTCCCTACTGTTCACAGTGTGTGTCCTACCGTCGTACACCGAGGTCCCTCTGTCCCTCAGTACTCCCTACTGTTCACAGTGTGTGTCCTAAACTTGTACACCAAGGTCCCTCTGTCCCTCAGTACTCCCTACCGTTCACAGTGTGTGTCCTACCCTTGTACACCGAGGTCCCTCTGTCCCTCAGTACTCCCGACCGTTCACAGTGTCTGTCCAACCCTTGGACACCGAGGTCCCTCTGTCCCTCAGTACTCCCTACTGTTCACAATGTGTGTCCTACCCTCATACACCGAGGTCCCTCTGTCCCTCAGTACTCCCTACTGTTCACAATGTGTGTCCTATTTGTACACTGAGGTCCCACTGTCCCTCAGTACTCCCTACTGTTCACAGTGTGTGTCCTTCCCTCGTACACCGAGGTCCCTCTGTCCCTCAGTACTCCCTACTGTTCACAGTGTGTGTCCTACCCTTGTACACCGAGGTCCCCCTGTCCCTCAGGACTCCCTACCGTTCACAGTATGTGTCCTACCCTTGTACACCGAGGTCCCTCAGTGCCTCAGTACTCCCTACCGTCACAATGTGTCCTACACTTGTACACTGAGGACCCTCTGTCCCTCAAGACTCCCTACCGTTCACAGTATGTGTCCTACCCTTGTACACCGAGGTCCCTCAGTGCCTCAGTACTCCGTACCGTCACAATGTGTCCTACCCTTGTACACCGAGGTCCCTCTGTCCCTCAGTACTCCCTACCGTGTCCTACCCTCATACACTGAGGTCCCTCTGCCCCTCAGTACTCCCTACCGTTCAGTGTGTCCTAGCCTTGTACACCGAGGTCGCTCTGTCCCTCAGTACTCCCTACAGTTCACAGTTTGTCCTACCCTTGTACACCGAGGTCCCACTGTCCCTCAGTACTCCCTACCGTCACATTTGGTGTCCTACCCTCATACAACGAGGTTCCTCTGTCCCTCAGTACTCCCTACCGTCACAATGTGTCCTACCCTTGTACACCGAAATCCCTCTGTCCCTCAGGACTCCCTACCGTTCACAGTTTGTCCTACCCTTATACACCGAGGTACCTCTGTCCCTCAGTATTCCCTACCGTTCACAGTGTGTGTCCTACCCTTGTACACTGAGGTCCCTCTGTCCCTCAGTAATTCCTACCGTCACAGTGTGTCCTACCCTTGTACACCGAGGTCCCTCTGTCCCTCAGTACTCCCTACTGTTCACAGTGTGTGTCCTACCCTCGTACACCGAGGTCCCTCTGTCCCTCAGCACTCCCTACCGTTCACAGTGTGTGTCCTACCCTCGTACACCAAGGTCCCTCTGTCGCTCAGTACTCCCGACCGTCACAGTGTGTGTCCTACACTTGTACACTGAGGTCCCTCTATCCCTCAGGACTCCCTACCTTTCACAGTATGTGTCCTACCCTTGTACACCGAGGTCCCTCAGTCCCTCAGTACTCCCTACCGTTCACAGTGTGTGTCCTACCCTCGTACACCGAGGTCCCTCTGTCCCTCAGTACACCCTAATGTTCACAGCATGTGTCCTACCCTCGTACACTGAGGTCCCTCGGTCCCTATGTACTCCCTACCGTTCACAGCATGTGTCCTACCCTCGTAAACCGAGGTCCCTCTGTCCCTCAGTAATCCCTACCGTTCACAGTGTGCCCTACCCTTGTACACTGAGGTCTCTCTGTCCCTCAGTACTCCCTACCGTCACAGTGTGTGTCCTACCCTCGTACACTGAGGTCCCTCTGTCCCTTAGTACTCCCTACCGTTCACAGTGTGTCCTACCCTTGTACACCGAGGACCCTATGTCCCTCAGTACTCCCTACCGTTCACAGTTTGTCCTACCCTTATACACCGAGGTACCTCTGTCCCTCAGTATTCCCTACCGTTCACAGTGTGTGTCCTACCCTTGTACACTGAGGTCCCTCTGTCCCTCAGTAATTCCTACCGTCACAGTGTGTCCTACCCTTGTACACCGAGGTCCCTCTGTCCCTCAGTACTCCCTACTGTTCACAGTGTGAGTCCTACCCTTGTACACCAAGGTCCCTCTGTCCCTCAGTACTCCCTACCGTTCACAGTGTGTGTCCTACCCTTATACACCGAGGTACCTCTGTCCCTCAGTATTCCCTACCGTTCACAGTGTGTGTCCTACCCTTGTACACTGAGGTCCCTCTGTCCCTCAGTAATTCCTACCGTCACAGTGTGTCCTACCCTTGTACACCGAGGTCCCTCTGTCCCTCAGTACTCCCTACTGTTCACAGTGTGTGTCCTACCATTGTACAACGAGGTCCCTCTGTCCCTCAGTACTCCCTACTGTTCACAGTGTGTGTCCTAAACTTGTACACCAAGGTCCCTATGTCCCTCAGTACTCCCTACCGTTCACAGTGTGTGTCCTACCCTTGTACACCGAGGTCCCTCTGTCCCTCAGTACTCCCGACCGTTCACAGTGTCTGTCCAACCCTTGGACACCGAGGTCCCTCTGTCCCTCAGTACTCCCTACTGTTCACAATGTGTGTCCTACCCTCATACACCGAGGTCCCTCTGTCCCTCAGTACTCCCTACTGTTCACAATGTGTGTCCTATTTGTACACCGAGGTCCCACTGTCCCTCAGTACTCCCTACTGTTCACAGTGTGTGTCCTTCCCTCGTACACCGAGGTCCCTCTGTCCCTCAGTACTCCCTACTGTTCACAGTGTGTGTCCTACCCTCGTACATCGAGGTCCCTCTGTCCCTCAGTACTCCCTACCGTTCACAGTGTGTGTCCTACCCTGGTACACCGAGGTCCCTCTGTCCCTCAGTATTCCCTACCGTTCACAGTTTGTCCTACCCTTGTACACCGAGGTCCCACTGTCCCTCAGTACTCCCTACCGTCACAGTTGGTGTCCTACCCTCATACAACGAGGTTCCTCTGTCCCTCAGTACTCCATACCGTCACAATGTGTCCTACCCTTGTACACCGAGGTCCCCCTGTCCCTCAGGACTCCCTACCGTTCACAGTATGTGTCCTACCCTTGTACACCGAGGTCCCTCAGTGCCTCAGTACTCCCTACCGTCACAATGTGTCCTACACTTGTACACTGAGGACCCTCTGTCCCTCAAGACTCCCTACCGTTCACAGTATGTGTCCTACCCTTGTACACCGAGGTCCCTCAGTGCCTCAGTACTCCGTACCGTCACAATGTGTCCTACCCTTGTACACCGAGGTCCCTCTGTCCCTCAGTACTCCCTACCGGTCACAGCATGTGTCCTACCCTCATACACTGAGGTCCCTCTGCCCCTCAGTACTCCCTACCGTTCAGTGTGTCCTAGCCTTGTACACCGAGGTCGCTCTGTCCCTCAGTACTCCCTACAGTTCACAGTTTGTCCTACCCTTGTACACCGAGGTCCCACTGTCCCTCAGTACTCCCTACCGTCACATTTGGTGTCCTACCCTCATACAACGAGGTTCCTCTGTCCCTCAGTACTCCCTACCGTCACAATGTGTCCTACCCTTGTACACCGAAATCCCTCTGTCCCTCAGGACTCCCTACCGTTCACAGTTTGTCCTACCCTTATACACCGAGGTACCTCTGTCCCTCAGTATTCCCTACCGTTCACAGTGTGTGTCCTACCCTTGTACACTGAGGTCCCTCTGTCCCTCAGTAATTCCTACCGTCACAGTGTGTCCTACCCTTGTACACCGAGGTCCCTCTGTCCCTCAGTACTCCCTACTGTTCACAGTGTGTGTCCTACCCTCGTACACCGAGGTCCCTCTGTCCCTCAGCACTCCCTACCGTTCACAGTGTGTGTCCTACCCTCGTACACCAAGGTCCCTCTGTCGCTCAGTACTCCCGACCGTCACAGTGTGTGTCCTACACTTGTACACTGAGGTCCCTCTATCCCTCAGGACTCCCTACCTTTCACAGTATGTGTCCTACCCTTGTACACCGAGGTCCCTCAGTCCCTCAGTACTCCCTACCGTTCACAGTGTGTGTCCTACCCTCGTACACCGAGGTCCCTCTGTCCCTCAGTACACCCTAATGTTCACAGCATGTGTCCTACCCTCGTACACTGAGGTCCCTCGGTCCCTATGTACTCCCTACCGTTCACAGCATGTGTCCTACCCTCGTAAACCGAGGTCCCTCTGTCCCTCAGTAATCCCTACCGTTCACAGTGTGCCCTACCCTTGTACACTGAGGTCTCTCTGTCCCTCAGTACTCCCTACCGTCACAGTGTGTGTCCTACCCTCGTACACTGAGGTCCCTCTGTCCCTTAGTACTCCCTACCGTTCACAGTGTGTCCTACCCTTGTACACCGAGGACCCTATGTCCCTCAGTACTCCCTACCGTTCACAGTTTGTCCTACCCTTATACACCGAGATACCTCTGTCCCTCAGTATTCCCTACCGTTCACAGTGTGTGTCCTACCCTTGTACACTGAGGTCCCTCTGTCCCTCAGTAATTCCTACCGTCACAGTGTGTCCTACCCTTGTACACCGAGGTCCCTCTGTCCCTCAGTACTCCCTACTGTTCACAGTGTGAGTCCTTCCCTTGTACACCAAGGTCCCTCTGTCCCTCAGTACTCCCTACCGTTCACAGTGTGTGTCCTACCATTGTACAACGAGGTCCCTCTGTCCCTCAGTACTCCCTACTGTTCACAGTGTGTGTCCTACAATTGTACAACGAGGTCCCTCTGTCCCTCAGTACTCCCTACTGTTCACAGTGTGTGTCCTACCGTCGTACACCGAGGTCCCTCTGTCCCTCACTACTCCCTACCGTTCACAGTGTGTCCTACCCTTGTACACCGAGGTCCCTCTGTCCCTCAGTACTCCCTACCGTTCACAGTGTGTGTCCTACGCTTGTACACCGAGGTCCCTCTGTCCCTCAGTACTCCCTACTGTTCACAGTGTGTGTCCTAAACTTGTACACCCAAGGTCACTCTGTCCCTCAGTACTCCCTACCGTTCACAGTGTCTGTCCAACCCTTGGACACCGAGGTCCCTCTGTCCATCAGTACTTCCTACCATTCACAGTGTGTGTCCTACCCTTGTACACTGAGGTCCCTCTGTCCCTCAGAACTCCCTACCGTCACAATGTGTCCTACCCTTGTACACCGAAGTCCCTCTGTCCCTCAGTACTCCCTACCGTTCACAATGTGTGTCCTACCCTCATACACCGAGGTCCCTCTGTCCCTCAGTACTCCCTACCGTTCACAATGTGTGTCCTATTTGTACACCGAGGTCCCTCTGTCCCTCAGTACTCCCTACCGTTCACAATGTGTGTCCTACCCTCATACACCGAGGTCCCTCTGACCCTCAGTACTCCCTACCGTTCACAATGTGTGTCCTATTTGTACACCGAGGTCCCTCTGTCCCTCAGTACTCCCTACTGTTCACAGTGTGTGTCCTACCCTCGTACACCGAGGTCCCTCTGTCCCTCAGTACTCCCTACTGTTCACAGTGTGTGTCCTACCCTCGTACACCGACGTCCCTCTGTCCCTCAGTACTCCCTACCGTTCACAGTGTGTGTCCTACCCTGGTACACCGAGGTCCCTCTGTCCCTCAGTATTCCTTACCGTTCACAGTTTGTCCTACCCTTCTACACCGAGGTCCCACTGTCCCTCAGTACTCCCTACCGTCACATTTGGTGTCCTACCCTCATACAACGAGGTTCCTCTGTCCCTCAGTACTCCCTACCGTCACAATGTGTCCTACCCTTGTACACCGAGGTCCCTCTGTCCCTCAGGACTCCCTACCGTTCACAGTATGTGTCCTACCCTTGTACACCGAGGTCCCTCAGTGCCTCAGTACTCCCTACCGTCACAATGTGTCCTACACTTGTACACTGAGGACCCTCTGTCCCTCAGGACTCCCTACCGTTCACAGTATGTGTCCTACCCTTATACACCGAGGTCCCTCAGTGCCTCAGTACTCCGTACCGTCACAATGTTTCCTACCCTTGTACACCGGGGTCCCTCTATCCCTCAGTACTCCCTACCGGTCACAGCATGTGTCCTACCCTCGTAAACCGAGGTCCCTCTGTCCCTCAGTAATCCCTACCGTTCACAGTGTGCCCTACCCTTGTACACCGAGGTCCCTCTGTCCCTCAGTACTCCCTACTGTTCACAGTGTGTGTCCTACCGTCGTACACCGAGGTCCCTCTGTCCCTCAGTACTCCCTACTGTTCACAGTGTGTGTCCTAAACTTGTACACCAAGGTCCCTCTGTCCCTCAGTACTCCCTACCGTTCACAGTGTGTGTCCTACCCTTGTACACCGAGGTCCCTCTGTCCCTCAGTACTCCCGACCGTTCACAGTGTCTGTCCAACCCTTGGACACCGAGGTCCCTCTGTCCCTCAGTACTTCCTACCATTCACAGTGTGTGTCCGACCCTTGTACACCGAGGTCCCACTGTCCCTCAGTACTCCCTACCGTCACAGTTGGTGTCCTACCCTCATACACTGAGGTCCCTCTGCCCCTCAGTACTCCCTACCGTTCACAGTGTGTCCTAGCCTTGTACACCGAGGTCCCTCTGTCCCTCAGAACTCCCTACCGTTCACAGTGTGTGTCCTCCCCTTGTACACTGAGGTCCCTCTGTCCCTCAGTACTCCCTACCATTCACAGTGTGTGTCTTACCCTTGAACACCGAGGTCCCTCGGTCCCTCAGTACTCCCTACCGTTCACAGTGTGTGCCCTACCCTCATACACCGAAGTCCCTCTGTCCCTCAGTACTCCCTACCGTTCACAGTGTGTGTCCTACCCTTGTACACCGAGGTCCCGCTGCTCCTCAGTACACCCTACCGTTCACAGTGTGTCCTACCCTTGTACACTGAGGTCCCTCTGTCCCTCAGAACTCCCTACCGTCACAATGTGTCCTTCCCTTGTACACCGAGGTCCCTCTGTCCCTCAGTACTCCCTACAGTTCACAGTTTGTCCTACCCTTGTACACCGAGGTCCCTCTGTCCCTCAGTACTCCCTACAGTTCACAGTTTGTCCTACCCTTGTACACCGAGGTCCCTCTGTCCTTCAGTACTCCCTACTGTTCACAGTGTGTGTCCTACCCTTGTACACCGAGGTCCCTCTGTCCCTCAGTACTCCCTACTGTTCACAGTGTGTGTCCTACCCTCGTACACCGAGGTCCCTCTGTCCCTCAGTACTCCCTACCGTTCACAGTGTGTGTCCTACCCTTGTACACCGAGGTCCCTCTGTTCTTCAGTACTCCCTACTGTTCACAGTGTGTGTCCTACCCTTGTACACCGAGGTCCCTCTGTCCCTCAGTACTCCCTACTGTTCACAGTGTGTGTCCTACCCTCGTACACCGAGGTCCCTCTGTCCCTCAGCACTCCCTACCGTTCACAGTGTGTGTCCTACCATCGTACACCAAGGTCCCTCTGTCGCTCAGTACTCCCGACCGTCACAGTGTGTGTCCTACACTTGTACACTGAGGTCCCTCTATCCCTCAGGACTCCCTACCTTTCACAGTATGTGTCCTACCCTTGTACACCGAGGTCCCTCAGTCCCTCAGTACTCCCTACCGTTCACAGTGTGTGTCCTACCCTCGTACACCGAGGTCCCTCTGTCCCTCAGTACACCCTAATGTTCACAGCATGTGTCCTACCCTCGTACACTGAGGTCCCTCGGTCCATATGTACTCCCTACCGTTCACAACATGTGTCCTACCCTCGTAAACCGAGGTCCCTCTGTCCCTCAGTAATCCCTACCGTTCACAGTGTGCCCTACCCTTGTACACTGAGTTCCCTCTGTCCCTCAGTACTCCCTACCGTCACAGTGTGTGTCCTACCCTCGTACACTGAGGTCCCTCTGTCCCTTAGTACTCCCTTCCGTTCACAGTGTGTCCTACCCTTGTACACCGAGGACCCTATGTCCCTCAGTACTCCCTACCGTTCACAGTTTGTCCTACCCTTATACACCGAGGTACCTCTGTCCCTCAGTATTCCCTACCATTCACAGTGTGTGTCCTACCCTTGTACACTGAAGTCCCTCTGTCCCTCAGTAATTCCTACCGTCACAGTGTGTCCTACCCTTGTACACCGAGGTCCCTCTGTCCCTCAGTACTCCCTACTGTTCACAGTGTGTGTCCTACCCTTGTACACCAAGGTCCCTCTGTCCCTCAGTACTCCCTACCGTTCACAGTGTGTGTCCTACCATTGTACAACGAGGTCCCTCTGTCCCTCAGTACTCCCTACTGTTCACAGTGTGTGTCCTACAATTGTACAACGAGGTCCCTCTGTCCCTCAGTACTCCCTACTGTTCACAGTGTGTGTCCTACCGTCGTACACCGAGGTCCCTCTGTCACTCAGTACTCCCTACCGTCACAATGTGTCCTACCCTTGTACACCGAGGTCCCTCTGTCCCTCAGGACTCCCTACCGTTCACAGTAAGTGTCCTACCCTTGTACACCGAGGTCCCTCAGTGCCTCAGTACTCCCTACCGTCACAATGTGTCCTACCCTTGTACACCGAGGTCCCTCTGTCCCTCAGGACTCCCTACCGTTCACAGTATGTGTCCTACCCTTGTACACCGAGGTCCCACAGTGCCTCAGTACTCCCTACCGTCACAATGTGTCCTACACTTGTACACTGAGGACCCTCTGTCCCTCAGGACTCCCTACCGTTCACAGTGTGTGTCCTACCCTTGTACACCGAGGTCCCTCTGTCCCTCAGTACTCCCTACTGTTCACAGTGTGTGTCCTACCCTCGTACACCGAGGTCCCTCTGTCCCTCAGCACTCCCTACCGTTCACAGTGTGTGTCCTACCCTCGTACACCAAGGTCCCTCTGTCGCTCAGTACTCCCGACCGTCACAGTGTGTGTCCTACACTTGTACACTGAGGTCCCTCTATCCCTCAGGACTCCCTACCTTTCACAGTATGTGTCCTACCCTTGTACACCGAGGTCCCTCAGTCCCTCAGTACTCCCTACCGTTCACAGTGTGTGTCCTACCCTCGTACACCGAGGTCCCTCTGTCCCTCAGTACACCCTAATGTTCACAGCATGTGTCCTACCCTCGTACACTGAGGTCCCTCGGTCCCTATGTACTCCCTACCGTTCACAGCATGTGTCCTACCCTCGTAAACCGAGGTCCCTCTGTCCCTCAGTAATCCCTACCGTTCACAGTGTGCCCTACCCTTGTACACTGAGGTCTCTCTGTCCCTCAGTACTCCCTACCGTCACAGTGTGTGTCCTACCCTCGTACACTGAGGTCCCTCTGTCCCTTAGTACTCCCTACCGTTCACAGTGTGTCCTACCCTTGTACACCGAGGACCCTATGTCCCTCAGTACTCCCTACCGTTCACAGTTTGTCCTACCCTTATACACCGAGGTACCTCTGTCCCTCAGTATTCCCTACCGTTCACAGTGTGTGTCCTACCCTTGTACACTGAGGTCCCTCTGTCCCTCAGTAATTCCTACCGTCACAGTGTGTCCTACCCTTGTACACCGAGGTCCCTCTGTCCCTCAGTACTCCCTACTGTTCACAGTGTGTGTCCTACCCTTGTACACCAAGGTCCCTCTGTCCCTCAGTACTCCCTACCGTTCACAGTGTGTGTCCTACCATTGTACAACGAGGTCCCTCTGTCCCTCAGTACTCCCTACTGTTCACAGTGTGTGTCCTACAATTGTACAACGAGGTCCCTCTGTCCCTCAGTACTCCCTACTGTTCACAGTGTGTGTCCTACCGTCGTACACCGAGGTCCCTCTGTCCCTCACTACTCCCTACCGTTCACAGTGTGTCCTACCCTTGTACACCGAGGTCCCTCTGTCCCTCAGTACTCCCTACCGTTCACAGTGTGTGTCCTACGCTTGTACACCGAGGTCCCTCTGTCCCTCAGTACTCCCTACTGTTCACAGTGTGTGTCCTAAACTTGTACACCCAAGGTCACTCTGTCCCTCAGTACTCCCTACCGTTCACAGTGTGTGTCCTACCCTTGTACTCCGAGGTCCCTCTGTCCCTCAGTACTCCCTACCGTTCACAGTGTCTGTCCAACCCTTGGACACCGAGGTCCCTCTGTCCATCAGTACTTCCTACCATTCACAGTGTGTGTCCTACCCTTGTACACTGAGGTCCCTCTGTCCCTCAGAACTCCCTACCGTCACAATGTGTCCTACCCTTGTACACCGAAGTCCCTCTGTCCCTCAGTACTCCCTACCGTTCACAATGTGTGTCCTACCCTCATACACCGAGGTCCCTCTGTCCCTCAGTACTCCCTACCGTTCACAATGTGTGTCCTACCCTCATACACCGAGGTCCCTCTGACCCTCAGTACTCCCTACCGTTCACAATGTGTGTCCTATTTGTACACCGAGGTCCCTCTGTCCCTCAGTACTCCCTACTGTTCACAGTGTGTGTCCTACCCTCGTACACCGAGGTCCCTCTGTCCCTCAGTACTCCCTACTGTTCACAGTGTGTGTCCTACCCTCGTACACCGAGGTCCCTCTGTCCCTCAGTACTCCCTACTGTTCACAGTGTGTGTCCTACCGTCGTACACCGAGGTCCCTCTGTCCCTCAGTACTCCCTACTGTTCACAGTGTGTGTCCTAAACTTGTACACCAAGGTCCCTCTGTCCCTCAGTACTCCCTACCGTTCACAGTGTGTGTCCTACCCTTGTACACCGAGGTCCCTCTGTCCCTCAGTAGTCCCGACCGTTCACAGTGTCTGTCCAACCCTTGGACACCGAGGTCCCTCTGTCCCTCAGTACTCCCTACTGTTCACAATGTGTGTCCTACCCTCATACACCGAGGTCCCTCTGTCCCTCAGTACTCCCTACTGTTCACAATGTGTGTCCTATTTGTACACTGAGGTCCCACTGTCCCTCAGTACTCCCTACTGTTCACAGTGTGTGTCCTTCCCTCGTACACCGAGGTCCCTCTGTCCCTCAGTACTCCCTACTGTTCACAGTGTGTGTCCTACCCTCGTACATCGAGGTCCCTCTGTCCCTCAGTACTCCCTACCGTTCACAGTGTGTGTCCTACCCTGGTACACCGAGGTCCCTCTGTCCCTCAGTATTCCCTACCGTTCACAGTTTGTCCTACCCTTGTACACCGAGGTCCCACTGTCCCTCAGTACTCCCTACCGTCACAGTTGGTGTCCTACCCTCATACAACGAGGTTCCTCTGTCCCTCAGTACTCCCTACCGTCACAATGTGTCCTACCCTTGTACACCGAGGTCCCCCTGTCCCTCAGGACTCCCTACCGTTCACAGTATGTGTCCTACCCTTGTACACCGAGGTCCCTCAGTGCCTCAGTACTCCCTACCGTCACAATGTGTCCTACACTTGTACACTGAGGACCCTCTGTCCCTCAAGACTCCCTACCGTTCACAGTATGTGTCCTACCCTTGTACACCGAGGTCCCTCAGTGCCTCAGTACTCCGTACCGTCACAATGTGTCCTACCCTTGTACACCGAGGTCCCTCTGTCCCTCAGTACTCCCTACCGGTCACAGCATGTGTCCTACCCTCATACACTGAGGTCCCTCTGCCCCTCAGTACTCCCTACCGTTCAGTGTGTCCTAGCCTTGTACACCGAGGTCGCTCTGTCCCTCAGTACTCCCTACAGTTCACAGTTTGTCCTACCCTTGTACACCGAGGTCCCACTGTCCCTCAGTACTCCCTACCGTCACATTTGGTGTCCTACCCTCATACAACGAGGTTCCTCTGTCCCTCAGTACTCCCTACCGTCACAATGTGTCCTACCCTTGTACACCGAAATCCCTCTGTCCCTCAGGACTCCCTACCGTTCACAGTTTGTCCTACCCTTATACACCGAGGTACCTCTGTCCCTCAGTATTCCCTACCGTTCACAGTGTGTGTCCTACCCTTGTACACTGAGGTCCCTCTGTCCCTCAGTAATTCCTACCGTCACAGTGTGTCCTACCCTTGTACACCGAGGTCCCTCTGTCCCTCAGTACTCCCTACTGTTCACAGTGTGTGTCCTACCCTCGTACACCGAGGTCCCTCTGTCCCTCAGCACTCCCTACCGTTCACAGTGTGTGTCCTACCCTCGTACACCAAGGTCCCTCTGTCGCTCAGTACTCCCGACCGTCACAGTGTGTGTCCTACACTTGTACACTGAGGTCCCTCTATCCCTCAGGACTCCCTACCTTTCACAGTATGTGTCCTACCCTTGTACACCGAGGTCCCTCAGTCCCTCAGTACTCCCTACCGTTCACAGTGTGTGTCCTACCCTCGTACACCGAGGTCCCTCTGTCCCTCAGTACACCCTAATGTTCACAGCATGTGTCCTACCCTCGTACACTGAGGTCCCTCGGTCCCTATGTACTCCCTACCGTTCACAGCATGTGTCCTACCCTCGTAAACCGAGGTCCCTCTGTCCCTCAGTAATCCCTACCGTTCACAGTGTGCCCTACCCTTGTACACTGAGGTCTCTCTGTCCCTCAGTACTCCCTACCGTCACAGTGTGTGTCCTACCCTCGTACACTGAGGTCCCTCTGTCCCTTAGTACTCCCTACCGTTCACAGTGTGTCCTACCCTTGTACACCGAGGACCCTATGTCCCTCAGTACTCCCTACCGTTCACAGTTTGTCCTACCCTTATACACCGAGGTACCTCTGTCCCTCAGTATTCCCTACCGTTCACAGTGTGTGTCCTACCCTTGTACACTGAGGTCCCTCTGTCCCTCAGTAATTCCTACCGTCACAGTGTGTCCTACCCTTGTACACCGAGGTCCCTCTGTCCCTCAGTACTCCCTACTGTTCACAGTGTGAGTCCTACCCTTGTACACCAAGGTCCCTCTGTCCCTCAGTACTCCCTACCGTTCACAGTGTGTGTCCTACCATTGTACAACGAGGTCCCTCTGTCCCTCAGTACTCCCTACTGTTCACAGTGTGTGTCCTAAACTTGTACACCAAGGTCCCTATGTCCCTCAGTACTCCCTACCGTTCACAGTGTGTGTCCTACCCTTGTACACCGAGGTCCCTCTGTCCCTCAGTACTCCCGACCGTTCACAGTGTCTGTCCAACCCTTGGACACCGAGGTCCCTCTGTCCCTCAGTACTCCCTACTGTTCACAATGTGTGTCCTACCCTCATACACCGAGGTCCCTCTGTCCCTCAGTACTCCCTACTGTTCACAATGTGTGTCCTATTTGTACACCGAGGTCCCACTGTCCCTCAGTACTCCCTACTGTTCACAGTGTGTGTCCTTCCCTCGTACACCGAGGTCCCTCTGTCCCTCAGTACTCCCTACTGTTCACAGTGTGTGTCCTACCCTCGTACATCGAGGTCCCTCTGTCCCTCAGTACTCCCTACCGTTCACAGTGTGTGTCCTACCCTGGTACACCGAGGTCCCTCTGTCCCTCAGTATTCCCTACCGTTCACAGTTTGTCCTACCCTTGTACACCGAGGTCCCACTGTCCCTCAGTACTCCCTACCGTCACAGTTGGTGTCCTACCCTCATACAACGAGGTTCCTCTGTCCCTCAGTACTCCATACCGTCACAATGTGTCCTACCCTTGTACACCGAGGTCCCCCTGTCCCTCAGGACTCCCTACCGTTCACAGTATGTGTCCTACCCTTGTACACCGAGGTCCCTCAGTGCCTCAGTACTCCCTACCGTCACAATGTGTCCTACACTTGTACACTGAGGACCCTCTGTCCCTCAAGACTCCCTACCGTTCACAGTATGTGTCCTACCCTTGTACACCGAGGTCCCTCAGTGCCTCAGTACTCCGTACCGTCACAATGTGTCCTACCCTTGTACACCGAGGTCCCTCTGTCCCTCAGTACTCCCTACCGGTCACAGCATGTGTCCTACCCTCATACACTGAGGTCCCTCTGCCCCTCAGTACTCCCTACCGTTCAGTGTGTCCTAGCCTTGTACACCGAGGTCGCTCTGTCCCTCAGTACTCCCTACAGTTCACAGTTTGTCCTACCCTTGTACACCGAGGTCCCACTGTCCCTCAGTACTCCCTACCGTCACATTTGGTGTCCTACCCTCATACAACGAGGTTCCTCTGTCCCTCAGTACTCCCTACCGTCACAATGTGTCCTACCCTTGTACACCGAAATCCCTCTGTCCCTCAGGACTCCCTACCGTTCACAGTTTGTCCTACCCTTATACACCGAGGTACCTCTGTCCCTCAGTATTCCCTACCGTTCACAGTGTGTGTCCTACCCTTGTACACTGAGGTCCCTCTGTCCCTCAGTAATTCCTACCGTCACAGTGTGTCCTACCCTTGTACACCGAGGTCCCTCTGTCCCTCAGTACTCCCTACTGTTCACAGTGTGTGTCCTACCCTCGTACACCGAGGTCCCTCTGTCCCTCAGCACTCCCTACCGTTCACAGTGTGTGTCCTACCCTCGTACACCAAGGTCCCTCTGTCGCTCAGTACTCCCGACCGTCACAGTGTGTGTCCTACACTTGTACACTGAGGTCCCTCTATCCCTCAGGACTCCCTACCTTTCACAGTATGTGTCCTACCCTTGTACACCGAGGTCCCTCAGTCCCTCAGTACTCCCTACCGTTCACAGTATGTGTCCTACCCTCGTACACCGAGGTCCCTCTGTCCCTCAGTACACCCTAATGTTCACAGCATGTGTCCTACCCTCGTACACTGAGGTCCCTCGGTCCCTATGTACTCCCTACCGTTCACAGCATGTGTCCTACCCTCGTAAACCGAGGTCCCTCTGTCCCTCAGTAATCCCTACCGTTCACAGTGTGCCCTACCCTTGTACACTGAGGTCTCTCTGTCCCTCAGTACTCCCTACCGTCACAGTGTGTGTCCTACCCTCGTACACTGAGGTCCCTCTGTCCCTTAGTACTCCCTACCGTTCACAGTGTGTCCTACCCTTGTACACCGAGGACCCTATGTCCCTCAGTACTCCCTACCGTTCACAGTTTGTCCTACCCTTATACACCGAGGTACCTCTGTCCCTCAGTATTCCCTACCGTTCACAGTGTGTGTCCTACCCTTGTACACTGAGGTCCCTCTGTCCCTCAGTAATTCCTACCGTCACAGTGTGTCCTACCCTTGTACACCGAGGTCCCTCTGTCCCTCAGTACTCCCTACTGTTCACAGTGTGAGTCCTACCCTTGTACACCAAGGTCCCTCTGTCCCTCAGTACTCCCTACCGTTCACAGTGTGTGTCCTACCATTGTACAACGAGGTCCCTCTGTCCCTCAGTACTCCCTACTGTTCACAGTGTGTGTCCTACAATTGTACAACGAGGTCCCTCTGTCCCTCAGTACTCCCTACTGTTCACAGTGTGTGTCCTACCGTCGTACACTGAGGTCCCTCTGTCCCTCAGAACTCCCTACCGTCACAATGTGTCCTACCCTTGTACACCGAAGTCCCTCTGTCCCTCAGTACTCCCTACCGTTCACAATGTGTGTCCTACCCTCATACACCGAGGTCCCTCTGTCCCTCAGTACTCCCTACCGTTCACAATGTGTGTCCTATTTGTACACCGAGGTCCCTCTGTCCCTCAGTACTCCCTACCGTTCACAATGTGTGTCCTACCCTCATACACCGAGGTCCCTCGGACCCTCAGTACTCCCTACCGTTCACAATGTGTGTCCTATTTGTACACCGAGGTCCCTCTGTCCCTCAGTACTCCCTACTGTTCACAGTGTGTGTCCTACCCTCGTACACCGAGGTCCCTCTGTCCCTCAGTACTCCCTACTGTTCACAGTGTGTGTCCTACCCTCGTACACCGAGGTCCCTCTGTCCCTCAGTACTCCCTACCGTTCACAGTGTGTGTCCTACCCTGGTACACCGAGGTCCCTCTGTCCCTCAGTATTCCTTACCGTTCACAGTTTGTCCTACCCTTCTACACCGAGGTCCCACTGTCCCTCAGTACTCCCTACCGTCACATTTGGTGTCCTACCCTCATACAACGAGGTTCCTCTGTCCCTCAGTACTCCCTACCGTCACAATGTTTCCTACCCTTGTACACCGAGGTCCCTCTGTCCCTCAGGACTCCCTACCGTTCACAGTATGTGTCCTACCCTTGTACACCGAGGTCCGTCAGTGCCTCAGTACTCCCTACCGTCACAATGTGTCCTACACTTGTACACTGAGGACCCTCTGTCCCTCAGGACTCCCTACCGTTCACAGTATGTGTCCTACCCTTATACACCGAGGTCCCTCAGTGCCTCAGTACTCCGTACCGTCACAATGTTTCCTACCCTTGTACACCGGGGTCCCTCTATCCCTCAGTACTCCCTACCGGTCACAGCATGTGTCCTACCCTCGTAAACCGAGGTCCCTCTGTCCCTCAGTAATCCCTACCGTTCACAGTGTGCCCTACCCTTGTACACCGAGGTCCCTCTGTCCCTCAGTACTCCCTACTGTTCACAGTGTGTGTCCTACCGTCGTACACCGAGGTCCCTCTGTCCCTCAGTACTCCCTACTGTTCACAGTGTGTGTCCTAAACTTGTACACCAAGGTCCCTCTGTCCCTCAGTACTCCCTACCGTTCACAGTGTGTGTCCTACCCTTGTACACCGAGGTCCCTCTGTCCCTCAGTACTCCCGACCGTTCACAGTGTCTGTCCAACCCTTGGACACCGAGGTCCCTCTGTCCCTCAGTACTTCCTACCATTCACAGTGTGTGTCCGACCCTTGTACACCGAGGTCCCACTGTCCCTCAGTACTCCCTACCGTCACAGTTGGTGTCCTACCCTCATACACTGAGGTCCCTCTGCCCCTCAGTACTCCCTACCGTTCACAGTGTGTCCTAGCCTTGTACACCTAGGTCCCTCTGTCCCTCAGAACTCCCTACCGTTCACAGTGTGTGTCCTCCCCTTGTACACTGAGGTCCCTCTGTCCCTCAGTACTCCCTACCATTCACAGTGTGTGTCTTACCCTTGAACACCGAGGTCCCTCGGTCCCTCAGTACTCCCTACCGTTCACAGTGTGTGCCCTACCCTCATACACCGAAGTCCCTCTGTCCCTCAGTACTCCCTACCGTTCACAGTGTGTGTCCTACCCTTGTACACCGAGGTCCCGCTGCTCCTCAGTACACCCTACCGTTCACAGTGTGTCCTACCCTTGTACACTGAGGTCCCTCTGTCCCTCAGAACTCCCTACCGTCACAATGTGTCCTTCCCTTGTACACCGAGGTCCCTCTGTCCCTCAGTACTCCCTACAGTTCACAGTTTGTCCTACCCTTGTACACCGAGGTCCCTCTGTCCCTCAGTACTCCCTACTGTTCACAGTGTGTGTCCTACCCTCGTACACCGAGGTCCCTCTGTCCCTCAGTACTCCCTACAGTTCACAGTTTGTCCTACCCTTGTACACCGAGGTCCCTCTGTCCTTCAGTACTCCCTACTGTTCACAGTGTGTGTCCTACCCTTGTACACCGAGGTCCCTCTGTCCCTCAGTACTCCCTACTGTTCACAGTGTGTGTCCTACCCTCGTACACCGAGGTCCCTCTGTCCCTCAGTACTCCCTACCGTTCACAGTGTGTGTCCTACCCTTGTACACCGAGGTCCCTCTGTCCCTCAGTATTCCCTACCGTTCACAGTTTGTCCTACCCTTGTACACCGAGGTCCCTCTGTCCCTCAGTATTCCCTACCGTTCACAGTGTGCCCTACCCTTGTACACTGAGGTCTCTCTGTCCCTCAGTACTCCCTACCGTCACAGTGTGTGTCCTACCCTCGTACACTGAGGTCCCTCTGTCCCTTAGTACTCCCTACCGTTCACAGTGTGTCCTACCCTTGTACACCGAGGACCCTATGTCCCTCAGTACTCCCTACCGTTCACAGTTTGTCCTACCCTTATACACCGAGGTACCTCTGTCCCTCAGTATTCCCTACCGTTCACAGTGTGTGTCCTACCCTTGTACACTGAGGTCCCTCTGTCCCTCAGTAATTCCTACCGTCACAGTGTGTCCTACCCTTGTACACCGAGGTCCCTCTGTCCCTCAGTACTCCCTACTGTTCACAGTGTGTGTCCTACCCTTGTACACCAAGGTCCCTCTGTCCCTCAGTACTCCCTACCGTTCACAGTGTGTGTCCTACCATTGTACAACGAGGTCCCTCTGTCCCTCAGTACTCCCTACTGTTCACAGTGTGTGTCCTACAATTGTACAACGAGGTCCCTCTGTCCCTCAGTACTCCCTACCGTTCACAGTTTGTCCTACCCTTGTACACCGAGGTCCCTCTGTCCCTCACTACTCCCTACCGTTCACAGTGTGTCCTACCCTTGTACACCGAGGTCCCTCTGTCCCTCAGTACTCCCTACCGTTCACAGTGTGTGTCCTACGCTTGTACACCGAGGTCCCTCTGTCCCTCAGTACTCCCTACTGTTCACAGTGTGTGTCCTAAACTTGTACACCCAAGGTCACTCTGTCCCTCAGTACTCCCTACCGTTCACAGTGTGTGTCCTACCCTTGTACTCCGAGGTCCCTCTGTCCCTCAGTACTCCCTACCGTTCACAGTGTCTGTCCAACCCTTGGACACCGAGGTCCCTCTGTCCATCAGTACTTCCTACCATTCACAGTGTGTGTCCTACCCTTGTACACCGAGGTCCCTCTGTCCCTCAGTACTCCCTACAGTTCACAGTTTGTCCTACCCTTGTACACCGAGGTCCCTCTGTCCCTCAGTACTCCCTACTGTTCACAGTGTGTGTCCTACCCTCGTACACCGAGGTCCCTCTGTCCCTCAGTACTCCCTACAGTTCACAGTTTGTCCTACCCTTGTACACCGAGGTCCCTCTGTCCTTCAGTACTCCCTACTGTTCACAGTGTGTGTCCTACCCTTGTACACCGAGGTCCCTCTGTCCCTCAGTACTCCCTACTGTTCACAGTGTGTGTCCTACCCTCGTACACCGAGGTCCCTCTGTCCCTCAGTACTCCCTACCGTTCACAGTGTGTGTCCTACCCTTGTACACTGAGGTCCCTCTGTCCCTCAGTATTCCCTACCGTTCACAGTTTGTCCTACCCTTGTACACCGAGGTCCCTCTGTCCCTCAGTATTCCCTACCGTTCACAGTGTGTGTCCTACCCTTGTACACCGAGGTCCCTCTGTTCTTCAGTACTCCCTACTGTTCACAGTGTGTGTCCTACCCTTGTACACCGAGGTCCCTCTGTCCCTCAGTACTCCCTACTGTTCACAGTGTGTGTCCTACCCTCGTACACCGAGGTCCCTCTGTCCCTCAGCACTCCCTACCGTTCACAGTGTGTGTCCTACCATCGTACACCAAGGTCCCTCTGTCGCTCAGTACTCCCGACCGTCACAGTGTGTGTCCTACACTTGTACACTGAGGTCCCTCTATCCCTCAGGACTCCCTACCTTTCACAGTATGTGTCCTACCCTTGTACACCGAGGTCCCTCAGTCCCTCAGTACTCCCTACCGTTCACAGTGTGTGTCCTACCCTCGTACACCGAGGACCCTCTGTCCCTCAGTACACCCTAATGTTCACAGCATGTGTCCTACCCTCGTACACTGAGGTCCCTCGGTCCATATGTACTCCCTACCGTTCACAGCATGTGTCTTACCCTTGAACACCGAGGTCCCTCGGTCCCTCAGTACTCCCTACCGTTCACAGTGTGTGCCCTACCCTCATACACCGAAGTCCCTCTGTCCCTCAGTACTCCCTACCGTTCACAGTGTGTGTCCTACCCTTGTACACCGAGGTCCCGCTGCTCCTCAGTACACCCTACCGTTCACAGTGTGTCCTACCCTTGTACACTGAGGTCCCTCTGTCCCTCAGAACTCCCTACCGTCACAATGTGTCCTTCCCTTGTACACCGAGGTCCCTCTGTCCCTCAGTACTCCCTACAGTTCACAGTTTGTCCTACCCTTGTACACCGAGGTCCCTCTGTCCCTCAGTACTCCCTACTGTTCACAGTGTGTGTCCTACCCTCGTACACCGAGGTCCCTCTGTCCCTCAGTACTCCCTACAGTTCACAGTTTGTCCTACCCTTGTACACCGAGGTCCCTCTGTCCTTCAGTACTCCCTACTGTTCACAGTGTGTGTCCTACCCTTGTACACCGAGGTCCCTCTGTCCCTCAGTACTCCCTACTGTTCACAGTGTGTGTCCTACCCTCGTACACCGAGGTCCCTCTGTCCCTCAGTACTCCCTACCGTTCACAGTGTGTGTCCTACCCTTGTACACCGAGGTCCCTCTGTCCCTCAGTATTCCCTACCGTTCACAGTTTGTCCTACCCTTGTACACCGAGGTCCCTCTGTCCCTCAGTATTCCCTACCGTTCACAGTGTGTGTCCTACCCTTGTACACCGAGGTCCCTCTGTTCTTCAGTACTCCCTACTGTTCACAGTGTGTGTCCTACCCTTGTACACCGAGGTCCCTCTGTCCCTCAGTACTCCCTACTGTTCACAGTGTGTGTCCTACCCTCGTACACCTAGGTCCCTCTGTCCCTCAGCACTCCCTACCGTTCACAGTGTGTGTCCTACCATCGTACACCAAGGTCCCTCTGTCGCTCAGTACTCCCGACCGTCACAGTGTGTGTCCTACACTTGTACACTGAGGTCCCTCTATCCCTCAGGACTCCCTACCTTTCACAGTATGTGTCCTACCCTTGTACACCGAGGTCCCTCAGTCCCTCAGTACTCCCTACCGTTCACAGTGTGTGTCCTACCCTCGTACACCGAGGACCCTCTGTCCCTCAGTACACCCTAATGTTCACAGCATGTGTCCTACCCTCGTACACTGAGGTCCCTCGGTCCATATGTACTCCCTACCGTTCACAGCATGTGTCCTACCCTCGTAAACCGAGGTCCCTCTGTCCCTCAGTAATCCCTACCGTTCACAGTGTGCCCTACCCTTGTACACTGAGTTCCCTCTGTCCCTCAGTACTCCCTACCGTCACAGTGTGTGTCCTACCCTCGTACACTGAGGTCCCTCTGTCCCTTAGAACTCCCTTCCGTTCACAGTGTGTCCTACCCTTGTACACCGAGGACCCTATGTCCCTCAGTACTCCCTACCGTTCACAGTTTGTCCTACCCTTATACACCGAGGTACCTCTGTCCCTCAGTATTCCCTACCGTTCACAGTGTGTGTCCTACCCTTGTACACTGAAGTCCCTCTGTCCCTCAGTAATTCCTACCGTCACAGTGTGTCCTACCCTTGTACACCGAGGTCCCTCTGTCCCTCAGTACTCCCTACTGTTCACAGTGTGTGTCCTACCCTTGTACACCAAGGTCCCTCTGTCCCTCAGTACTCCCTACCGTTCACAGTGTGTGTCCTACCATTGTACAACGAGGTCCCTCTGTCCCTCAGTACTCCCTACTGTTCACAGTGTGTGTCCTACAATTGTACAACGAGGTCCCTCTGTCCCTCAGTACTCCCTACTGTTCACAGTGTGTGTCCTACCGTCGTACACCGAGGTCCCTCTGTCACTCAGTACTCCCTACCGTCACAATGTGTCCTACCCTTGTACACCGAGGTCCCTCTGTCCCTCAGGACTCCCTACCGTTCACAGTAAGTGTCCTACCCTTGTACACCGAGGTCCCTCAGTGCCTCAGTACTCCCTACCGTCACAATGTGTCCTACCCTTGTACACCGAGGTCCCTCTGTCCCTCAGGACTCCCTACCGTTCACAGTATGTGTCCTACCCTTGTACACCGAGGTCCCACAGTGCCTCAGTACTCCCTACCGTCACAATGTGTCCTACACTTGTACACTGAGGACCCTCTGTCCCTCAGGACTCCCTACCGTTCACAGTGTGTGTCCTACCCTTGTACACCGAGGTCCCTCTGTCCCTCAGTACTCCCTACTGTTCACAGTGTGTGTCCTACCCTCGTACACCGAGGTCCCTCTGTCCCTCAGCACTCCCTACCGTTCACAGTGTGTGTCCTACCCTCGTACACCAAGGTCCCTCTGTCGCTCAGTACTCCCGACCGTCACAGTGTGTGTCCTACACTTGTACACTGAGGTCCCTCTATCCCTCAGGACTCCCTACCTTTCACAGTATGTGTCCTACCCTTGTACACCGAGGTCCCTCAGTCCCTCAGTACTCCCTACCGTTCACAGTGTGTGTCCTACCCTCGTACACCGAGGTCCCTCTGTCCCTCAGTACACCCTAATGTTCACAGCATGTGTCCTACCCTCGTACACTGAGGTCCCTCGGTCCCTATGTACTCCCTACCGTTCACAGCATGTGTCCTACCCTCGTAAACCGAGGTCCCTCTGTCCCTCAGTAATCCCTACCGTTCACAGTGTGCCCTACCCTTGTACACTGAGGTCTCTCTGTCCCTCAGTACTCCCTACCGTCACAGTGTGTGTCCTACCCTCGTACACTGAGGTCCCTCTGTCCCTTAGTACTCCCTACCGTTCACAGTGTGTCCTACCCTTGTACACCGAGGACCCTATGTCCCTCAGTACTCCCTACCGTTCACAGTTTGTCCTACCCTTATACACCGAGGTATCTCTGTCCCTCAGTATTCCCTACCGTTCACAGTGTGTGTCCTACCCTTGTACACTGAGGTCCCTCTGTCCCTCAGTAATTCCTACCGTCACAGTGTGTCCTACCCTTGTACACCGAGGTCCCTCTGTCCCTCAGTACTCCCTACTGTTCACAGTGTGTGTCCTACCCTTGTACACCAAGGTCCCTCTGTCCCTCAGTACTCCCTACCGTTCACAGTGTGTGTCCTACCATTGTACAACGAGGTCCCTCTGTCCCTCAGTACTCCCTACTGTTCACAGTGTGTGTCCTACAATTGTACAACGAGGTCCCTCTGTCCCTCAGTACTCCCTACTGTTCACAGTGTGTGTCCTACCGTCGTACACCGAGGTCCCTCTGTCCCTCACTACTCCCTACCGTTCACAGTGTGTCCTACCCTTGTACACCGAGGTCCCTCTGTCCCTCAGTACTCCCTACCGTTCACAGTGTGTGTCCTACGCTTGTACACCGAGGTCCCTCTGTCCCTCAGTACTCCCTACTGTTCACAGTGTGTGTCCTAAACTTGTACACCCAAGGTCACTCTGTCCCTCAGTACTCCCTACCGTTCACAGTGTGTGTCCTACCCTTGTACTCCGAGGTCCCTCTGTCCCTCAGTACTCCCTACCGTTCACAGTGTCTGTCCAACCCTTGGACACCGAGGTCCCTCTGTCCATCAGTACTTCCTACCATTCACAGTGTGTGTCCTACCCTTGTACACTGAGGTCCCTCTGTCCCTCAGAACTCCCTACCGTCACAATGTGTCCTACCCTTGTACACCGAAGTCCCTCTGTCCCTCAGTACTCCCTACCGTTCACAATGTGTGTCCTACCCTCATACACCGAGGTCCCTCTGTCCCTCAGTACTCCCTACCGTTCACAATGTGTGTCCTACCCTCATACACCGAGGTCCCTCTGACCCTCAGTACTCCCTACCGTTCACAATGTGTGTCCTATTTGTACACCGAGGTCCCTCTGTCCCTCAGTACTCCCTACTGTTCACAGTGTGTGTCCTACCCTCGTACACCGAGGTCCCTCTGTCCCTCAGTACTCCCTACTGTTCACAGTGTGTGTCCTACCCTCGTACACCGAGGTCCCTCTGTCCCTCAGTACTCCCTACCGTTCACAGTGTGTGTCCTACCCTGGTACACCGAGGTCCCTCTGTCCCTCAGTATTCCTTACCGTTCACAGTTTGTCCTACCCTTGTACACCGAGGTCCCACTGTCCCTCAGTACTCCCTACCGTCACATTTGGTGTCCTACCCTCATACAACGAGGTTCCTCTGTCCCTCAGTACTCCCTACCGTCACAATGTGTCCTACCCTTGTACACTGAGGACCCTCTGTCCCTCAGGACTCCCTACCGTTCACAGTATGTGTCCTACCCTTGTACACCGAGGTCCCTCTATCCCTCAGTACTCCCTACCGGTCACAGCATGTGTCCTACCCTCGTAAACCGAGGTCCCTCTGTCCCTCAGTAATCCCTACCGTTCACAGTGTGCCCTACCCTTGTACACCGAGGTCCCTCTGTCCCTCAGTACTCCCTACTGTTCACAGTGTGTGTCCTACCGTCGTACACCGAGGTCCCTCTGTCCCTCAGTACTCCCTACTGTTCACAGTGTGTCTCCTAAACTTGTACACCAAGGTCCCTCTGTCCCTCAGTACTCCCTACCGTTCACAGTGTGTGTCCTACCCTTGTAAACCGAGGTCCCTCTGTCCCTCAGTACTCCCGACCGTTCACAGTGTCTGTCCAACCCTTGGACACCGAGGTCCCTCTGTCCCTCAGTACTTCCTACCATTCACAGTGTGTGTCCGACCCTTGTACACCGAGGTCCCACTGTCCCTCAGTACTCCCTACCGTCACAATGTGTCCTCCCCTTGTACACCGAAGTCCCTCTGTCCCTCAGTACTCCCTACCGTTCACAGTGTGTGTCCTACCCTTGTACACCGAGGTCCCGCTGCTCCTCAGTACACCCTACCGTTCACAGTGTGTCCTACCCTTGTACACTGAGGTCCCTCTGTCCCTCAGAACTCCCTACCGTCACAATGTGTCCTTCCCTTGTACACCGAGGTCCCTCTGTCCCTCAGTACTCCCTACAGTTCACAGTTTGTCCTACCCTTGTACACCGAGGTCCCTCTGTCCCTCAGTACTCCCTACTGTTCACAGTGTGTGTCCTACCCTTGTACACCGAGGTCCCTCTGTCCCTCAGTACTCCCTACAGTTCACAGTTTGTCCTACCCTTGTACACCGACGTCCCTCTGTCCCTCAGTACTCCCTACAGTTCACAGTTTGTCCTACCCTTGTACACCGAGGTCCCTCTGTCCTTCAGTACTCCCTACTGTTCACAGTGTGTGTCCTACCCTTGTACACCGAGGTCCCTCTGTCCCTCAGTACTCCCTACTGTTCACAGTGTGTGTCCTACCCTCGTACACCGAGGTCCCTCTGTCCCTCAGTATTCCCTACCGTTCACAGTTTGTCCTACCCTTGTACACCGAGGTCCCTCTGTCCCTCAGTACTCCCTACTGTTCACAGTGTGTGTCCTACCCTTGTACACCGAGGTCCCTCTGTTCCTCAGTACTCCCTACCGTTGACAGTGTGTGTCCTACCCTCGTACACCGAGGTCCCTCTGTCCCACAGTACTCCCTATCGTTCACAGTGTGTGTCCTACCCTCGTACACCGAGGTCCTTCTGTCCCTCAGAACTCCCTACCGTTCACAGTGTGTGTCCTACCCTCGTACACCGAGGTCCCTCTGTCCCTCAGTACTCCCTACCGTTCACAATGTGTGTCCTACCCTGGTACACCGAGGTCCCTCTATCCCTCAGTACTCCCTAACGTTCACAGAGTGTGTCCTACCCTTGTACACCGTGGTCCCTCTGTCCCTCAGTGCTCCCTACCGTTCACAGTTGGTCCTACCCTGGTATACCGAGGTCCCTCTGTCCCTCAGTACTCCCTACCGTTCACAGAGTGTGTCCTACCCTTGTACACCGAGGTCCCTCTGTCCCTCAGTACTCCCTACCGTTCACAGTGTGTGTCCTAACCTTGTACACTGAGGTCCCTCTGTCGCTCAGTACTCACTACCGTTCACAGTTTGTCCTACCCTGGTACACCGAGGTCCCTCTGTCCCTCAGTAATCCCTACCGTTCACAGTGTGAGTCCTACCCTTATACACCGAGGTCCCTCTATCCCTCAGTGCTCCCTGCCGTTCACAGTGTGTCCTACCCTTGTACACCGAGGTCCCTCTGTCCCGCAGTACTCCCTACCATTCACAGTGTGTGTCCTACCCTTGTACACCGAGGTTCCTCTGTCCCTCAGTACTCCCTACCGTTCACAGTGTGTGTCCTACCCTTGTACACCGAGGTCCCTCTGTTGCTCAGTACTCCGTACCCTTCACAGCGTGTGTCCTACCCTTGTACACCGAGTTCCCTCTCTCCCTCAGTACTCTCTACCGTTCACAGTGTGTGTCCTACCCTCGTACACCGAGGTCCCTCTGTCCCTCAGTACTCCCTACCGTTCAGTTTGTCCTACCCTTGTACACTGACGTCCCTCGGTCCCTCTGTCCCTCAGTACTCCCTACCGTTCACAGTGTGTGTCCTACCCTTGTACATCGAGGTCCCTCTGTCCCTCAGTACTCCCTACCGTTCACAGTGTGTCCTACCCTTGTACAGCGAGGTCCCTCTGTCCCTCAGTACTCCCTACCGTTCACAGTGTGTGTCCTACCCCTGTACACCGAGGTCCCTCTGTCCCTCAGTACTCCCTACCATTCACATTGTGTGTCTTACCCTTGTACACCGAGGTCCCTCTGTCCCTCAGTACTCCCTACCGTTCACAGTGTTTGTCCTACCCTCGTACACCGAGGTCCCTCTGTCCCTCAGTACTCCCTACCGTTCACAGTGTGTGTCCTACCCTTGTACGCTTTGGTCCCTCTGTCCCTCAGTACACCCTACCGTTCACAGTGTGTGTCCTACCCTTGTACACCGAGGTCCCTCTGTCCCTCAGTACACCCTACCGTTCACAGTGTGTGTCCTACCCTCGTACACCGAGGTCCCTCTGTCCCTCAGTACTCCCTACCGTTCACAGTGTGTGTCTTACCCTTGTACATCGAGGTCCCTCTGTCCCTCAGTACTCCCTACCGTTCAGAGTGTTTGTCCTACCCTCGTACACCGAGGTCCCTCTGTCCCTCAGTACTCCCTACCGTTCACAGTGTGTGTCCTACCCTTTTACACTTTGGTCCCTCTGTCCCTCAGTACTCCCTACCGTTCACAGTGTGTGTCCTACCCTTGTACACCGAGGTCCCTCTGTCCCTCAGTACTCCCTACCATTCACAGTGTGTGTCCTACCCTTGTACACCGAGGTCCCTCTGTCCCTCAGTACTCCCTACCGTTCACAGTGTGTGTCCTACCCTTGTACACCGAGGTCCCTCTGTCCCTCAGTACTCCCTACCATTCACAGTGTGTGTCCTACCCTCGTACACCGAGGTCCCTCTGTCCCTCAGTACTCTCTACCGTTCACAGTGTGTGTCCTACCCTCATACACTGATGTCCCTCTGTCGCTCAGTACTCACTACCGTTCACAGTGTGTGTCCCACCCCTGTACACCGAGGTCCCTCTGTCCCTCAGTACTCCCTACCCTTCACAGTGTGTGTCCTACCCTTGTACACCGAGGTCCCTCTGTCCCTCAGTACTCCCTACCCTTCACAGTGTGTGTCTTACCCTTGTACACCGAGGTCCCTCTGTCCCTCAGTACTCCCTACCGTTCACAAAGTGTGTCCTACCCTGGTACACCGAGGTCCCTCTATCCCTCAGTACTCCCTAACGTTCACAGAGTGTGTCCTACCCTTGTACACCGTGGTCCCTCTGTCCCTCAGTGCTCCCTACCGTTCACAGTTGGTCCTACCCTGGTATACCGAGGTCCCTCTGTCCCTCAGTACTCCCTACCGTTCACAGTGTGTGTCCTACCCTTGTACACCGAGGTCCCTCTGTCCCTCAGTACTCCCTACCGTTCACAGTGTGTGTCCTAACCTTGTACACTGAGGTCCCTCTGTCGCTCAGTACTCACTACCGTTCACAGTTTGTCCTACCCTGGTACACCGAGGTCCCTCTGTCCCTCAGTAATCCCTACCGTTCACAGTGTGAGTCCTACCCTTATACACCGAGGTCCCTCTATCCCTCAGTGCTCCCTGCCGTTCACAGTGTGTCCTACCCTCGTACACCGAGGTCCCTCTGTCCCTCAGTACTCCCTACCGTTCAGTTTGTCCTACCCTTGTACACTGAGGTCCCTCTGTCCCTCAGTACTCCCTACCATTCACAGTGTGTGTCCTACCCTCGTACACCGAGGTCCCTCTGTCCCTCAGTACTCCCTACCGTTCACAGTGTGTGTCCTACCCTCGTACACCGAGGTCCCTCTGTCCCTCAGTACTCGCTACCGTTCACAGTGTTTGTCCTACCCTCGTACACCAAGGTCCCTCTGTCCCTCAGTACTCCCTACCGTTCACAGTGTGTCTTACCCTTGTACATCGAGGTCCCTCTGTCCCTCAGTACTCCCTACCGTTCAGAGTGTTTGTCCTACCCTCGTACACCGAGGTCCCTCTGTCCCTCAGTACTCCCTACCGTTCACAATGTGTGTCCTACCCTTGTACACTTTGGTCCCTCTGTCCCTCAGTACTCCCTACCGTTCACAGTGTGTGTCCTACCCTTGTACACCGAGGTCCCTCTGTCCCTCAGTACTCCCTACCATTCACAGTGTGTGTCCTACCCTTGTACACCGAGGTCCCTCTGTCCCTCAGTACTCCCTACCGTTCACAGTGTGTGTCCTACCCTTGTACACCGAGGTCCCTCTGTCCCTCAGTACTCCCTACCATTCACAGTGTGTGTCCTACCCTCGTACACCGAGGTCCCTCTGTCCCTCAGTACTCTCTACCGTTCACAGTGTGTGTCCTACCCTCATACACTGAGGTCCCTCTGTCGCTCAGTACTCACTACCGTTCACAGTGTGTGTCCCACCCCTGTACACCGAGGTCCCTCTGTCCCTCAGTACTCACTACCCTTCACAGTGTGTGTCCTACCCTTGTACACCGAGGTCCCTCTGTCCCTCAGTACTCCCTACCCTTCACAGTGTGTGTCTTACCCTTGTACACCGAGGTCCCTCTGTCCCTCAGTACTCCCTACCGTTCACAGTTTGTCCTACCCTGGTACACCGAGGTCCCTCTGTCCCTCAGTACTCCCTACCGTTCACAGTGTGAGTCCTACCCTTATACACCGAGGTCCCTCTGTCCCTCAGTACTCCCTACCGTTCATAGTGTGTGTCCTACCCTTGTACACCGAGGACACTCTGTCCCTCAGTACTCCCTACCGTTCACAGTGTGTTTCCTACCCTCGTACACCGAGGTCCCTCTGTCCCTCAGTACTGCCTACCATTCACAGTGTGTGTCCTACCCTCGTACACCGAGGTCCCTCTGTCCCTCAGTACTCCCTACCGTTCACAGTGTGTCCTACCCTTGTAAACTGAGGTCCGTCTGTCCCTCAGTACTCCCTGACATTCACAGTGTGTGTCCTACCCCTGTACACCGAGGTCCCTCTATCCCTCAGTGCTCCCTACCGTTCACAGTGTGTCCTACCCTTGTACACCGAGGTCCCTCTGTCCCGCAGTACTCCCTACCATTCACAGTGTGTGTCCTACCCTTGTACACCGAGGTCCCTCTGTCCCTCAGTACTCCCTACCCTTCACAGTGTGTGTCTTACCCTTGTACACCGAGGTCCCTCTGTCCCTCAGTACTCCCTACCGTTCACAGTTTGTCCAACCCTGGTACACCGAGGTCCCTCTGTCCCTCAGTACTCTCTACTGTTCACAGTTTGTCCTACCCTTGTACACTGAGGTCCCTCTGTCCCTCAGTACTCCCTACCATTCACAGTGTGTCCTACCCTTGTACACTGAGGTCCCTCTATCCCTCAGTGCTCCCTAACGTTCACAGTGTGTCCTACCTTGTACACCGAGGTCCCTCTGTCCCTCAGTACTCCCTACCATTCACAGTGTGTGTCCTACCCTTGTACACCGAGGTCCCTCTGTCCCTCAGTACTCCCTACCGTTGACAGTGTGTGTCCTACCCTCGTACACCGAGGTCCCTCTGTCCCACAGTACTCCCTATCGTTCACAGTGTGTGTCCTACCCTCGTACACCGAGGTCCTTCTGTCCCTCAGAACTCCCTACCGTTCACAGTGTGTGTCCTACCCTCGTACACCGAGGTCCCTCTGTCCCTCAGTACTCCCTACCGTTCACAATGTGTGTCCTACCCTGGTACACCGAGGTCCCTCTATCCCTCAGTACTCCCTAACGTTCACAGAGTGTGTCCTACCCTTGTACACCGTGGTCCCTCTGTCCCTCAGTGCTCCCTACCGTTCACAGTTGGTCCTACCCTGGTATACCGAGGTCCCTCTGTCCCTCAGTACTCCCTACCGTTCACAGTGTGTGTCCTACCCTTGTACACCGAGGTCCCTCTGTCCCTCAGTACTCCCTACCGTTCACAGTGTGTGTCATAACCTTGTACACTGAGGTCCCTCTGTCGCTCAGTACTCACTACCGTTCACAGTTTGTCCTACCGTGGTACACCGAGGTCCCTCTGTCCCCCAGTAATCCCTACCGTTCACAGTGTGAGTCCTACCCTTATACACCGAGGTCCCTCTATCCCTCAGTGCTCCCTGCCGTTCACAGTGTGTCCTACCCTTGTACACCGAGGTCCCTCTGTCCCGCAGTACTCCCTACCCTTCACAGCGTGTGTCCTACCCTTGTACACCGAGTTCCCTCTCTCCCTCAGTACTCTCTACCGTTCACAGTGTGTGTCCTACCCTCGTACACCGAGGTCCCTCTGTCCCTCAGTACTCCCTACCGTTCAGTTTGTCCTACCCTTGTACACTGACGTCCCTCTGTCCTTCAGTACTCTCTACCGTTCACAGTTTGCCCTACGCTTGTACACTGAGGTCCCTCGGTCCCTCTGTCCCTCAGTACTCCCTACCGTTCACAGTGTGTGTCCTACCCTTGTACATCGAGGTCCCTCTGTCCCTCAGTACTCCCTACCGTTCACAGTGTGTCCTACCCTTGTACAGCGAGGTCCCTCTGTCCCTCAGTACTCCCTACCGTTCACAGTGTGTGTCCTACCCCTGTACACCGAGGTCCCTCTGTCCCTCAGTACTCCCTACCATTCACATTGTGTGTCTTACCCTTGTACACCGAGGTCCCTCTGTCCCTCAGTACTCCCTACCGTTCACAGTGTTTGTCCTACCCTCGTACACCGAGGTCCCACTGTCCCTCAGTACTCCCTACCGTTCACAGTGTGTGTCCTACCCTTGTACGCTTTGGTCCCTCTGTCCCTCAGTACACCCTACCGTTCACAGTGTGTGTCCTACCCTTGTACACCGAGGTCCCTCTGTCCCTCAGTACTCCCTACCATTCACAGTGTGTGTCCTACCCTTGTACACCGATGTCCCTCTGTCCCTCAGTACTCCCTACCGTTCACAGTGTGTGTCCTACCCTTGTACACCGAGGTCCCTCTGTCTCTCAGTACTCACTACCATTCACAGTGTGTGTCCTACCCTCGTACACCGAGGTCCCTCTGTCCCTCAGTACTCTCTACCGTTCACAGTGTGTGTCCTACCCTCATACACTGAGGTCCATCTGTCGCTCAGTACTCACTACCGTTCACAGTGTGTGTCCCACCCCTGTACACCAAGGTACCTCTATCCCTCAGTGCTCCCTACCGTTCACAGTGTGTCCTACCCTTGTACACCGAGGTCTCTCTGTCCCTCAGTACTCCCTACCCTTCACAGTGTGTGTCTTACCCTTGTACACCGAGGTCCCTCTGTCCCTCAGTACTCCCTACCGTTCACAGTTTGTCCAACCCTGGTACACCGAGGTCCCTCTGTCCCTCAGTACTCCCTACCGTTCACAGTGTGAGTCCTACCCTTATACACCGAGGTCCCTCTGTCCCTCAGTACTCCCTACCGTTCACAGTGTGTTTCCCACCCTCGTACACCGAGGACCCTCTGTCCCTCAGTACTCCCTACCGTTCACAGTGTGAGTCCTACCCTGATACACCGAGGTACCTCTGTCCCTCAGTACTCCCTACCGTTCACAGTGTGTGTCCTACCCTCGTACACCGAGGTCCCTCTGTCCCTCAGTACTCCCTACCGTTCACAGTGTGTTTCCTACCCTCGTACACCGAGGTCCCTCTGTCTCTCAGTACTCCCTACCATTCACAGTCTGTGTCCTACCCTCGTACACCGAGGTCCCTCTGTCCCTCAGTACTCCCTACCGTTCACAGTGTGTGTCCTACCCTCGTACACCGAGGTCCCTCTGTCCCTCAGTACTCCCTACCGTTCACAGTGTGTGTCCTACCCTCGTACACCGAGGTCCCTCTGTCCCTCAGTACTCCCTACCGTTCACAGTGTGTGTCCTACCCTCGTACACCGAGGTCCCTCTGTCCCTCAGTACTCGCTACCGTTCACAGTGTTTGTCCTACCCTCGTACACCGAGGTCCCTCTGTCCCACAGTACTCCCTACCGTTCACAGTGTGTGTCTTACCCTTGTACATCGAGGTCCCTCTGTCCCTCAGTACTCCCTACCGTTCAGAGTGTATGTCCTACCCTCGTACACCGAGGTCCCTCTGTCACTCAGTACTCCCTACCGTTCACAGTGTGTGTCCTACCCTTGTACACTTTGGTCCCTCTGTCCCTCAGTACACCCTACCGTTCACAGTGTGTGTCCTACCCTTGTACACCGAGGTCCCTCTGTCCCTCAGTACTCCCTACCATTCACAGTGTGTGTCCTACCCTTGTACACCGAGGTCCCTCTGTCCCTCAGTACTCCCTACCGTTCACAGTGTGTGTCCTACCCTTGTACACCGAGGTCCCTCTGTCCCTCAGTACTCCCTACCATTCACAGTGTGTGTCCTACCCTCGTACACCGAGGTCCCTCTGTCCCTCAGTACTCTCTACCGTTCACAGTGTGTGTCCTACCCTCATACACTGAGGTCCCTCTGTCGCTCAGTACTCCCTACCGTTCACAGTGTGAGTCCTACCCTTATACACCGAGGTCCCTCTGTCCCTCAGTACTCCCTACCGTTCACAGTGTGAGTCCTACCCTTATACACCGATGTCCCTCTGTCCCTCAGTACTCCCTACCGTTCACAGTGTGTGTCCTACCCTCGTACACCGAGGTCCCTCTGTCCCTCAGTACTCCCTACCGTTCACAGTGTGTTTCCCACCCTCGTACACCGAGGACCCTCTGTCCCTCAGTACTCCCTACCGTTCACAGTGTGAGTCCTACCCTTATACACCGAGGTCCCTCTGTCCCTCAGTACTCCCTACCGTTCACAGTGTGTGTCCTACCCTCGTACACCGAGGTCCCTCTGTCCCTCTGTACTCCCTACCGTTCACAGTGTGTTTCCTACCCTCGTACACCGAGGTCCCTCTGTCTCTCAGTACTCCCTACCATTCACAGTGTGTGTCCTACCCTCGTACACCGAGGTCCCTCTGTCCCTCAGTACTCCCTACCGTTCACAGTGTGTGTCCTACCCTCGTACACCGAGGTCCCTCTGTCCCTCAGTACTCGCTACCGTTCACAGTGTTTGTCCTACCCTCGTACACCGAGGTCCCTCTGTCCCTCAGTACTCCCTACCGTTCACAGTGTGTGTCTTACCCTTGTACATCGAGGTCCCTCTGTCCCTCAGTACTCCCTACCGTTCAGAGTGTTTGTCCTACCCTCGTACACCGAGGTCACTCTGTCCCTCAGTACTCCCTACCGTTCACAGTGTGTGTCCTACCCTTGTACACTTTGGTCCCTCTGTCCCTCAGTACACCCTACCGTTCACAGTGTGTGTCCTACCCTTGTACACCGAGGTCCCTCTGTCCCTCAGTACTCCCTACCATTCACAGTGTGTGTCCTACCCTTGTACACCGAGGTCCCTCTGTCCCTCAGTACTCCCTACCGTTCACAGTGTGTGTCCTACCCTTGTACACCGAGGTCCCTCTGTCCCTCAGTACTCCCTACCATTCACAGTGTGTGTCCTACCCTCGTACACAGAGGTCCCTCTGTCCCTCAGTACTCTCTACCGTTCACAGTGTGTGTCCTACCCTGATACACTGAGGTCCCTCTGTCGCTCAGTACTCACTACCGTTCACAGTGTGTGTCCCACCCCTGTACACCGAGGTCCCTCTGTCCCTCAGTACTCCCTACCCTTCACAGTGTGTGTCCTACCCTTGTACACCGAGGTCCCTCTGTCCCTCAGTACTCCCTACCGTTCACAGTTTGTCCTACCCTGGTACACCGAGGTCCCTCTGTCCCTCAGTACTCCCTACCGTTCAAAGTGTGAGTCCTACCCTTATACACCGAGGTCCCTCTGTCCCTCAGTACTCCCTACCGTTCATAGTGTGTGTCCTACCCTTGTACACCGAGGACCCTCTGTCCCTCAGTACTCCCTACCGTTCACAGTGTGTTTCCTACCCTCGTACACCGAGGTCCCTCTGTCCCTCAGTACTCCCTACCATTCACAGTGTGTGTCCTACCCTCGTACACCGAGGTCCCTCTGTCCCTCAGTACTCCCTACCGTTCACAGTGTGTGTCCTACCCTCGTACACCGAGGTCCCTCTGTCCCTCAGTACTCCCTACCGTTCACAGTGTGTCCTACCCTCGTACACCGAGGTCCCTCTGTCCCTCAGTACTCCCTACCGTTCACAGTGTGTCCTACCCTTGTACACTGAGGTCCCTCTGTCCCTCAGTACTCCCTACCGTTCACAGTGTGTTTCCTACCCTCGCACACCGAGGTCCCTCTGTCCCTCAGTACTCCCTACCGTTCACAGTTTGTGCAACCCTGGTACACCGAGGTCCCTCTGTCCCTCAGTACTCCCTACCGTTCACAGTGTGAGTCCTACCCTTATACACCGAGGTCCCTCTGTCCCTCAGTACTCCCTACCGTTCACAGTGTGAGTCCTACCCTTATACACCGATGTCCCTCTCTCCCTCAGTACTCCCTACCGTTCACAGTGTGTTTCCCACCCTCGTACACCGAGGACCCTCTGTCCCTCAGTACTCCCTACCGTTCACAGTGTGAGTCCTACCCTTATACACCGAGGTCCCTCTGTCCCTCAGTTCTCCCTACCGTTCACAGTGTGTGTCCTACCCTTGTACACCGAGGTCCCTCTGTCCCTCAGTACTCCCTACCGTTCACAGTGTGTTTCCTACCCTCGTACACCGAGGTCCCTCTGTCCCTCAGTACTCCCTACCGTTCACAGTGTGTGTCCTACCCTCGTACACCGAGGTCCCTCTGTCCCTCAGTACTCCCTACCGTTCACAGTGTGTTTCCCACCCTCGTACACCGAGGACCCTCTGTCCCTCAGTACTCCCTACCGTTCACAGTGTGAGTCCTACCCTTATACACCGAGGTCCCTCTGTCCCTCAGTACTCCCTACCGTTCACAGTGTGTGTCCTACCCTCGTACACCGAGGTCCCTCTGTCCCTCAGTACTCCCTACCGTTCACAGTGTGTTTCCTACCCTCGTACACCGAGGTCCCTCTGTCTCTCAGTACTCCCTACCATTCACAGTGTGTGTCCTACCCTCGTACACCGAGGTCCCTCTGTCCCTCAGTACTCCCTACCGTTCACAGTGTGTGTCCTACCCTCGTACACCGAGGTCCCTCTGTCCCTCAGTACTCGCTACCGTTCACAGTGTTTGTCCTACCCTCGTACACCGAGGTCCCTCTGTCACTCAGTACTCCCTACCGTTCACAGTGTGTGTCTTACCCTTGTACATCGAGGTCCCTCTGTCCCTCAGTACTCCCTACCGTTCAGAGTGTTTGTCCTACCCTCGTACACCGAGGTCCCTCTGTCCCTCAGTACTCCCTACCGTTCACAGTGTGTGTCCTACCCTTGTACACTTTGGTCCCTCTGTCCCTCAGTACACCCTACCGTTCACAGTGTGTGTCCTACCCTTGTACACCGAGGTCCCTCTGTCCCTCAGTACTCCCTACCATTCACAGTGTGTGTCCTACCCTCGTACACAGAGGTCCCTCTGTCCCTCAGTACTCTCTACCGTTCACAGTGTGTGTCCTACCCTCATACACTGAGGTCCCTCTGTCGCTCAGTACTCACTACCGTTCACAGTGTGTGTCCCACCCCTGTACACCGAGGTCCCTCTGTCCCTCAGTACTCCCTACCTTTCACAGTGTGTGTCCTACCCTTGTACACCGAGGTCCCTCTGTCCCTCAGTACTCCCTACCGTTCACAGTTTGTCCTACCCTGGTACACCGAGGTCCCTCTGTCCCTCAGTACTCCCTACCGTTCAAAGTGTGAGTCCTACCCTTATACACCGAGGTCCCTCTGTCCCTCAGTACTCCCTACCGTTCATAGTGTGTGTCCTACCCTTGTACACCGAGGACCCTCTGTCCCTCAGTACTCCCTACCGTTCACAGTGTGTTTCCTACCCTCGTACACCGAGGTCCCTCTGTCCCTCAGTACTCCCTACCATTCACAGTGTGTGTCCTACCCTCGTACACCGAGGTCCCTCTGTCCCTCAGTACTCCCTACCGTTCACAGTGTGTGTCCTACCCTCGTACACCGAGGTCCCTCTGTCCCTCAGTACTCCCTACCGTTCACAGTGTGTCCTACCCTCGTACACCGAGGTCCCTCTGTCCCTCAGTACTCCCTACCGTTCACAGTGTGTCCTACCCTTGTACACTGAGGTCCCTCTGTCCCTCAGTACTCCCTACCGTTCACAGTGTGTTTCCTACCCTCGTACACCGAGGTCCCTCTGTCCCTCAGTACTCCCTACCGTTCACAGTTTGTGCAACCCTGGTACACCGAGGTCCCTCTGTCCCTCAGTACTCCCTACCGTTCACAGTGTGAGTCCTTCCCTTATACACCGAGGTCCCTCTGTCCCTCAGTACTCCCTACCGTTCACAGTGTGAGTCCTACCCTTATACACCGATGTCCCTCTCTCCCTCAGTACTCCCTACCGTTCACAGTGTGTTTCCCACCCTCGTACACCGAGGACCCTCTGTCCCTCAGTACTCCCTACCGTTCACAGTGTGAGTCCTACCCTTATACACCGAGGTCCCTCTGTCCCTCAGTTCTCCCTACCGTTCACAGTGTGTGTCCTACCCTTGTACACCGAGGTCCCTCTGTCCCTCAGTACTCCCTACCGTTCACAGTGTGTTTCCTACCCTCGTACACCGAGGTCCCTCTGTCACTCAGTACTCCCTACCATTCACAGTGTGTGTCCTACCCTTGTACACCGAGGTCCCTCTGTCCCTCAGTACTCCCTACTGTTCACAGTTTGTCCTACCCTGGTACACCGAGGTCCCTCTGTCCCTCAGTACTCCCTACCGTTCACAGTGTGAGTCCTACCCTTATACACCGAGGTCCCTCTGTCCCTCAGTACTCCCTACCGTTCATAGTGTGTGTCCTACCCTTGTACACCGAGGACCCTCTGTCCCTCAGTACTCCCTACCGTTCACAGTGTGTTTCCTACCCTCGTACACCGAGGTCCCTCTGTCCCTCAGTACTCCCTACCGTTCACAGTGTGTGTCCTACCCTCGTACACCGAGGTCCCTCTGTCCCTCAGTGCTCCCTACCGTTCACAGTGTGTGTCCTACCCTCGTACACCGAGGTCCCTCTGTCCCTCAGTACTCCCTACCGTTCACAGTGTGTCCTACCCTCGTACACCGAGGTCCCTCTGTCCCTCAGTACTCCCTACCGTTCACAGTGTGTCCTACCCTTGTACACTGAGGTCCCTCTGTCCCTCAGTACTCCCTACCGTTCACAGTGTGTTTCCTACCCTCGTACACCGAGGTCCCTCTGTCCCTCAGTACTCCCTACCGTTCACAGTGTGAGTCCTACCCTGGTACACCGAGGTCCCTCTGTCCCTCAGTACTCCCTACCGTTCACAGTGTGAGTCCTACCCTTATACACCGAGGTCCCTCTGTCCCTCAGTACTCCCTACCGTTCACAGTGTGTGTCCTACCCTTGTACACCGAGGTCCCTCTGTCCCTCAGTACTCCCTACCGTTCACAGCGTGTTTCCTACCCTCGTACACCGAGGTCCCTCTGTCCCTCAGTACTCCCTACCATTCACAGTGTGTGTCCTACCCTCGTACACCGAGGTCCCTCTGTCCCTCAGTACTCCCTACCGTTCACAGTGTGTGTCCTACCCTCGTACACCGAGGTCCCTCTGTCCCTCAGTACTCGCTACCGTTCACAGTGTTTGTCCTACCCTCGTACACCGAGGTCCCTCTGTCCCTCAGTACTCCCTACCGTTCACAGTGTGTGTCTTACCCTTGTACATCGAGGTCCCTCTGTCCCTCAGTACTCCCTACCGTTCAGAGTGTTTGTCCTACCCTCGTACACCGAGGTCCCTCTGTCCCTCAGTACTCCCTACCGTTCACAGTGTGTGTCCTACCCTTGTACACTTTGGTCCCTCTGTCCCTCAGTACTCCCTACCGTTCACAGTGTGTGTCCTACCCTTGTACTCCGAGGTCCCTCTGTCCCTCAGTACTCCCTACCATTCACAGTGTATGTCCTACCCTTGTACACCGAGGTCCCTCTGTCCCTCAGTACTCCCTACCATTCACAGTGTGTGTCCTACCCTCGTACACCGAGGTCCCTCTGTCCCTCAGTACTCTCTACCGTTCACAGTGTGTGTCCTACCCTCATACACTGAGGTCCCTCTGTCGCTCAGTACTCACTACCGTTCACAGTGTGTGTCCCACCCCTGTACACCGAGGTCCCTCTGTCCCTCAGTACTCCCTACCCTTCACAGTGTGTGTCCTACCCTTGTACACCGAGGTCCCTCTGTCCCTCAGTACTCCCTACCCTTCACAGTGTGTGTCTTACCCTTGTACACCGAGGTCCCTCTGTCCCTCAGTACTCCCTACCATTCACAGTTTGTCCTACCCTGGTACACCGAGGTCCCTCTGTCCCTCAGTACTCCCTACCGTTCACAGTGTGAGTCCTACCCTTATACACCGAGGTCCCTCTGTCCCTCAGTACTCCCTACCGTTCATAGTGTGTGTCCTACCCTTGTACACCGAGGACACTCTGTCCCTCAGTACTCCCTACCGTTCACAGTGTGTTTCCTACCCTCGTACACCGAGGTCCCTCTGTCCCTCAGTACTCCCTACCATTCACAGTGTGTGTCCTACCCTCGTACACCGAGGTCCCTCTGTCCCTCAGTACTCCTTACCGTTCACAGTGTGTCCTACCCTTGTACACTGAGGTCCCTCTGTCCCTCAGTACTCCCTGACATTCACAGTGTGTGTCCTACCCCTGTACACCGAGGTCCCTCTATCCCTCAGTGCTCCCTACCGTTCACAGAGTGTCCTATCCTTGTACACCGAGGTCCCTCTGTCCCGCAGTACTCCCTACCATTCACAGTGTGTGTCCTACCCTTGTACACCGAGGTCCCTCTGTCCCTCAGTACTCCCTACCGTTCACAGTGTGTGTCCTACCCTTGTACACCGAGGTCCCTCTGTCCCTCAGTACTCCCTACCCTTCACAGTGTGTGTCTTACCCTTGTACACCGAGGTCCCTCTGTCCCTCAGTACTCCCTACCGTTCACAGTTTGTCCAACCCTGGTACACCGAGGTCCCTCTGTCCCTCAGTACTCCCTACCGTTCACAGTGTGAGTCCTACCCTTATACACCGAGGTCCCTCTGTCCCTCAGTACTCCCTACCGTTCACAGTGTGAGTCCTACCCTTATACACCGATGTCCCTCTGTCCCTCAGTACTCCCTACCGTTCACAGTGTGTTTCCCACCCTCGTACACCGAGGATCCTCTGTCCCTCAGTACTCCCTACCGTTCACAGTTTGTCCTACCCTTGTACACTGAGGTCCCTCTGTCCCTCAGTACTCTCTACTGTTCACAGTTTGTCCTACCCTTGTACACTGAGGTCCCTCTGTCCCTCAGTACTCCCTACCATTCACAGTGTGTCCTACCCTTGTACACTGAGGTCCCTCTATCCCTCAGTGCTCCCTAACGTTCACAGTGTGTCCTACCTTGTACACCGAGGTCCCTCTGTCCCTCAATACTCACTACCATTCACAGTGTGTGTCCTACCCTTGTACACCGAGGTCCCTCTGTCCCTCAGTACTCCCTACCGTTGACAGTGTGTGTCCTACCCTCGTACACCGAGGTCCCTCTGTCCCTCAGTACTCCCTACCGTTCACAGTGTGTGTCCTACCCTCGTACACCGAGGTCCCTCTGTCCCTCAGTACTCGCTACCGTTCACAGTGTTTGTCCTACCCTCGTACACCGAGGTCCCTCTGTCCCTCAGTACTCCCTACCGTTCACAGTGTGTTTCCTACCCTCGTACACCGAGGTCCCTCTGTCCCTCAGTACTCCCTACCATTCACAGTGTGTGTCCTACCCTCGTACACCGAGGTCCCTCTTTCCCTCAGTACTCCCTACCGTTCACAGTGTGTGTCTTACCCTTGTACATCGAGGTCCCTCTGTCCCTCAGTACTCCCTACCGTTCAGAGTGTTTGTCCTACCCTCGTACACCGAGGTCCCTCTGTCCCTCAGTACTCCCCACCGTTCACAGTGTGTGTCCTACCCTTGTACACTTTGGTCCCTCTGTCCCTCAGTACTCCCTACCGTTCACAGTGTGTGTCCTACCCTTGTACACCGAGGTCCCTCTGTCCCTCAGTACTCCCTACCATTCACAGTGTGTGTCCTACCCTTGTACACCGAGGTCCCTCTGTCCCTCAGTACTCCCTACCGTTCACAGTGTGTGTCCTACCCTTGTACACCGAGGTCCCTCTGTCCCTCAGTACTCCCTACCATTCACAGTGTGTGTCCTACCCTCGTACACCGAGGTCCCTCTGTCCCTCAGTACTCTCTACCGTTCACAGTGTGTGTCCTACCCTCATACACTGAGGTCCCTCTGTCGCTCAGTACTCACTACCGTTCACAGTGTGTGTCCCACCCCTGTACACCGAGGTCCCTCTGTCCCTCAGTACTCCCTACCCTTCACAGTGTGTGTCCTACCCTTGTACACCGAGGTCCCTCTGTCCCTCAGTACTCCCTACCCTTCACAGTGTGTGTCTTACCCTTGTACACCGAGGTCCCTCTGTCCCTCAGTACTCCCTACCGTTCACAGTTTGTCCTACCCTGGTACACCGAGGTCCCTCTGTCCCTCAGTACTCCCTACCGTTCACAGTGTGAGTCCTACCCTTATACACCGAGGTCCCTCTTTCCCTCAGTACTCCCTACCGTTCATAGTGTGTGTCCTACCCTTGTACACCGAGGACCCTCTGTCCCTCAGTACTCCCTACCGTTCACAGTGTGTTTCCTACCCTCGTACACCGAGGTCCCTCTGTCCCTCAGTACTCCCTACCATTCACAGTGTGTGTCCTACCCTCGTACACCGAGGTCCCTCTTTCCCTCAGTACTCCCTACCGTTCACAGTGTGTCCTACCCTTGTACACCGAGGTCCCTCTGTCCCGCAGTACTCCCTACCATTCACAGTGTGTGTCCTACCCTTGTACACCGAGGTCCCTCTGTCCCTCAGTACTCCCTACCGTTCACAGTGTGTGTCCTACCCTTGTACACCGAGGTCCCTCTGTCCCTCAGTACTCCCTACCCTTCACAGTGTGTGTCTTACCCTTGTACACCGAGGTCCCTCTGTCCCTCAGTACTCCCTACCGTTCACAGTTTGTCCAACCCTGGTACACCGAGGTCCCTCTGTCCCTCAGTACTCCCTACCGTTCACAGTGTGAGTCCTACCCTTATACACCGAGGTCCCTCTGTCCCTCAGTACTCCCTACCGTTCACAGTGTGAGTCCTACCCTTATACACCGATGTCCCTCTGTCCCTCAGTACTCCCTACCGTTCACAGTGTGTTTCCCACCCTCGTACACCGAGGACCCTCTGTCCCTCAGTACTCCCTACCGTTCACAGTGTGAGTCCTACCCTTATACACCGAGGTCCCTCTGTCCCTCAGTACTCCCTACCGTTCACAGTGTGTGTCCTACCCTTGTACACCGAGGTCCCTCTGTGCCTCAGTACTCCCTACCGTTCACAGTGTGTTTCCTACCCTCGTACACCGAGGTCCCTCTGTCCCTCAGTACTCCCTACCATTCACAGTGTGTGTACTACCCTCGTACACCGAGGTCCCTCTGTCCCTCAGTACTCCCTACCGTTCACAGTGTGTGTCCTACCCTTGTACACCGAGGTCCCTCTGTCCCTCAGTACTCCCTACCGTTCACAGTGTGTCCTACCCTCGTACACCGAGGTCCCTCTGTCCCTCAGTACTCCCTACCGTTCACAATGAGTGTCCTACCCTTGTACACCGAGGTCCCTCTGTCCCTCAGTACTCCCTACCGTTCAGTGTGTCCTACCCTTGTACACCGAGGTCCCTCTGCCCCTCAGTACTCCCTACCGTTCACAGTGTTTGTCCTACCCTCGTACACCGAGGTCCCTCTGTCCCTCAGTACTCCCTACCGTTCACAGTTTGTCCAACCCTGGTACACCGAGGTCCCTCTGTCCCTCAGTACTCCCTACCGTTCACAGTGTGAGTCCTACCCTTATACACCGAGGTCCCTCTGTCCCTCAGTACTCCCTACCGTTCACAGTGTGAGTCCTACCCTTATACACCGATGTCCCTCTGTCCCTCAGTACTCCCTACCGTTCACAGTGTGTTTCCCACCCTCGTACACCGAGGACCCTCTGTCCCTCAGTACTCCCTACCGTTCACAGTGTGAGTCCTACCCTTATACACCGAGGTCCCTCTGTCCCTCAGTACTCCCTACCGTTCACAGTGTGTCTCCTACCCTTGTACACCGAGGTCCCTCTGTCCCTCAGTACTCCCTACCGTTCACAGTGTGTTTCCTACCCTCGTACACCGAGGTCCCTCTGTCCCTCAGTACTCCCTACCATTCACAGTGTGTGTACTACCCTCGTACACCGAGGTCCCTCTGTCCCTCAGTACTCCCTACCGTTCACAGTGTGTGTCCTACCCTTGTACACCGAGGTCCCTCTGTCCCTCAGTACTCCCTACCGTTCACAGTGTGTCCTACCCTCGTACACCGAGGTCCCTCTGTCCCTCAGTACTCCCTACCGTTCACAATGAGTGTCCTACCCTTGTACACCGAGGTCCCTCTGTCCCTCAGTACTCCCTACCGTTCAGTGTGTCCTACCCTTGTACACCGAGGTCCCTCTGTCCCTCAGTACTCCCTACCGTTCACAGTGTGTGTCTTACCCGTGTACACCGAGATCCCTCTGTCCCTCAGTACTCCCTACAGTTCACAGTGTTTGTCCTACCCTCGTACACCGATGTCCCTCTGTCCCTCAGTACTCCCTACCGTTCACAGTGTGTTTCCCACCCTCGTACACCGAGGACCCTCTGTCCCTCAGTACTCCCTACCGTTCACAGTGTGAGTCCTACCCTTATACACCGAGGTCCCTCTGTCCCTCAGTACTCCCTACCGTTCACAGTGTGTGTCCTACCCTTGTACACCGAGGTCCCTGTGTCCCTCAGTACTCCCTACCGTTCACAGTGTGTTTCCTACCCTCGTACACCGCGGTCCCTCTGTCCCTCAGTACTCCCTACCATTCACAGTGTGTGTCCTACCCTCGTACACCGAGGTCCCTCTGTCCCTCAGTACTCCCTACCGTTCACAGTGTGTGTCCTACCCTTGTACACCGAGGTCCCTCTGTCCCTCAGTACTCCCTACCGTTCACAGTGTGTCCTACCCTCGTACACCGAGGTCCCTCTGTCCCTCAGTACTCGCTACCGTTCACAGTGTTTGTCCTACCCTCGTACACCGAGGTCCCTCTGTCCCTCAGTACTCCCTACCGTTCACAGTGTTTGTCCTACCCTCGTACACCGAGGTCCCTCTGTCCCTCAGTACTCCCTACCGTTCACAGTGTGTGTCCTACCCTCGTACACCGAGGTCCCTCTGTCCCTCAGTACTCCCTACCGTTCACAGTGTGTCCTACCCTCGTACACCGAGGTCCCTCTGTCCCTCAGTACTCCCTACCGTTCACAGTGTGTCCTACCCTTGTACACCGAGGTCCCTCTGTCCCTCAGTACTCCCTACCGTTCACAGTGTGTTTCCTACCCTCGTACACCGAGGTCCCTCTGTCCCTCAGTACTCCCTACCGTTCACAGTTTGTCCAACCCCGGTACACCGAGGTCCCTCTGTCCCTCAGTACTCCCTACCGTTCACAGTGTGAGTCCTACCCTTATACACCGAGGTCCCTCTGTCCCTCAGTACTCCCTACCGTTCACAGTGTGAGTCCTACCCTTATACACCGATGTCGCTCTGTCCCTCAGTACTCCCTACCGTTCAGTGTGTTTCCCACCCTCGTACACCGAGGACCCTCTGTCCCTCAGTACTCCCTACCGTTCACAGTGTGAGTCCTACCCTTATACACCGAGGTCCCTCTGTCCCTCAGTACTCCCTACCGTTCACAGTGTGTGTCCTACCCTTGTACACCGAGGTCCCTCTGTCCCTCAGTACTCCCTACCGTTCACATTGTGTTTCCTACCCTCGTACACCGAAGTCCCTCTGTCCCTCAGTACTCCCTACCATTCACAGTGTGTGTCCTACCCTCGTACACCGAGGTCCCTCTGTCCCTCAGTACTCCCTACCGTTCACAGTGTGTGTCCTACCCTCGTACACCGAGGTCCCTCTGTCGCTCAGTACTCGCTACCGTTCACAGTGTTTGTCCTACCCTCGTACACTGAGGTCCCTCTGTCCCTCAGTACTCCCTACCGTTCACAGTGTGTGTCCTACCCTTGGACACCGAGGTCCCTCTGTCCGTCAGTACTCCCTACCGTTCACAGCGTGTGTCCTACCCTTGTACGCCGAGGTCCCTCTGTCCCTCAGTACTCCCTACCATTCACAGTGTGTGTCCTACCCTCGTACACCGAGGTCCCTCTGTCCCTCAGTACTCTCTACTGTTCACAGTGTGTGTCCTACCCTCATACACTGAGGTCCCTCTGTCGCTCAGTACTCACTACCGTTCACAGTGTGTGTCCCACCCCTGTACACCGAGGTCCCTCTGTCCCTCAGTACTCCCTACCCTTCACAGTGTGTGTCCTACCCTTGTACACCGAGGTCCCTCTGTCCCTCAGTACTCCCTACCCTTCACAGTCTGTGTCTTACCCTTGTACACCGAGGTCCCTCTGTCCCTCAGTACTCCCTACCGTTCACAGTTTGTCCTACCCTGGTACACCGAGGTCCCTCTGTCCCTCAGTACTCCCTACCGTTCACAGTGTGAGTCCTACCCTTATACACCGAGGTCCCTCTGTCCCTCAGTACTCCCTACCGTTCATAGTGTGTGTCCTACCCTTGTACACCGAGGACCCTCTGTCCCTCAGTACTCCCTACCGTTCACAGTGTGTTTCCTACCCTCGTACACCGAGGTCCCTCTGTCCCTCAGTACTCCCTACCATTCACAGTGTGTGTCCTACCCTCGTACACCGAGGTCCCTCTGTCCCTCAGTACTCCCTACCGTTCACAGTGTGTCCTACCCTTGTACACTGAGGTCCCTCTGTCCCTCAGTACTCCCTGACATTCACAGTGTGTGTCCTACCCCTGTACACCGAGGTCCCTCTATCCCTCAGTGCTCCCTACCGTTCACAGTGTGTCCTACCCTTGTACACCGAGGTCCCTCTGTCCCGCAGTACTCCCTACCATTCACAGTGTGTGTCCTACCCTTGTACACCGAGGTCCCTCTGTCCCTCAGTACTCCCTACCGTTCACAGTTTGTCCAACCCTGGTACACCGAGGTCCCTCTGTCCCTCAGTACTCCCTACCATTCACAGTGTGTGTCCTACCCTCGTACACCGAGGTCCCTCTGTCCCTCAGTACTCCCTACCGTTCACAGTGTGTGTCCGACCCTCGTACACCGAGGTCCCTCTGTCCCTCAGTACTCGCTACCATTCACAGTGTTTGTCCTACCCTCGTACACTGAGGTCCCTCTGTCCCTCAGTACTCCCTACCGTTCACAGTGTGTGTCCTACCCTTGTACACCGAGGTCCCTCTGTCCGTCAGTACTCCCTACCGTTCACAGTGTGTGTCCTACCCTTGTACACCGAGGTCCCTCTGTCCCTCAGTACTCCCTACCATTCACAGTGTGTGTCCTACCCTCGTACACCGAGGTCCCTCTGTCCCTCAGTACTCTCTACCGTTCACAGTGTGTGTCCTACCCTCATACACTGAGGTCCCTCTGTCGCTCAGTACTCACTACCGTTCACAGTGTGTGTCCCACCCCTGTACACCGATGTCCCTCTGTCCCTCAGTACTCCCTACCCTTCACAGTGTGTGTCCTACCCTTGTACACCGAGATCCCTCTGTCCCTCAGTACTCCCTACCCTTCACAGTGTGTGTCTTACCCTTGTACACCGAGGTCCCTCTGTCCCTCAGTACTCCCTACCGTTCACAGTTTGTCCTACCCTGGTACACCGAGGTCCCTCTGTCCCTCAGTACTCCCTACCGTTCAAAGTGTGAGTCCTACCCTTATACACCGAGGTCCCTCTGTCCCTCAGTACTCCCTACCGTTCATAGTGTGTGTCCTACCCTTGTACACCGAGGACCCTCTGTCCCTCAGTACTCCCTACCGTTCACAGTGTGTTTCCTACCCTCGTACACCGAGGTCCCTCTGTCCCTCAGTACTCCCTACCGTTCACAGTGTGTCCTACCCTTGTACACTGAGGTCCCTCTGCCCCTCAGTACTCCCTGACATTCACAGTGTGTGTCCTACCCTTGTACACCGAGGTCCCTCTGTCCCTCAGTACTCCCTACCGTTCACAGTGTGTTTCCTACCCTCGTACACCGCGGTCCCTCTGTCCCTCAGTACTCCCTACCATTCACAGTGTGTGTCCTACCCTCGTACACCGAGGTCCCTCTGTCCCTCAGTACTCCCTACCGTTCACAGTGTGTGTCCTACCCTTGTACACCGAGGTCCCTCTGTCCCTCAGTACTCCCTACCGTTCACAGTGTGTCCTACCCTCGTACACCGAGGTCCCTCTGTCCCTCAGTACTCGCTACCGTTCACAGTGTTTGTCCTACCCTCGTACACCGAGGTCCCTCTGTCCCTCAGTACTCCCTACCGTTCACAGTGTTTGTCCTACCCTCGTACACCGAGGTCCCTCTGTCCCTCAGTACTCCCTACCGTTCACAGTGTGTGTCCTACCCTCGTACACCGAGGTCCCTCTGTCCCTCAGTACTCCCTACCGTTCACAGTGTGTCCTACCCTCGTACACCGAGGTCCCTCTGTCCCTCAGTACTCCCTACCGTTCACAGTGTGTCCTACCCTTGTACACCGAGGTCCCTCTGTCCCTCAGTACTCCCTACCGTTCACAGTGTGTTTCCTACCCTCGTACACCGAGGTCCCTCTGTCCCTCAGTACTCCCTACCGTTCACAGTTTGTCCAACCCCGGTACACCGAGGTCCCTCTGTCCCTCAGTACTCCCTACCGTTCACAGTGTGAGTCCTACCCTTATACACCGAGGTCCCTCTGTCCCTCAGTACTCCCTACCGTTCACAGTGTGAGTCCTACCCTTATACACCGATGTCCCTCTGTCCCTCAGTACTCCCTACCGTTCAGTGTGTTTCCCACCCTCGTACACCGAGGACCCTCTGTCCCTCAGTACTCCCTACCGTTCACAGTGTGAGTCCTACCCTTATACACCGAGGTCCCTCTGTCCCTCAGTACTCCCTACCGTTCACAGTGTGTGTCCTACCCTTGTACACCGAGGTCCCTCTGTCCCTCAGTACTCCCTACCGTTCACATTGTGTTTCCTACCCTCGTACACCGAAGTCCCTCTGTCCCTCAGTACTCCCTACCATTCACAGTGTGTGTCCTACCCTCGTACACCGAGGTCCCTCTGTCCCTCAGTACTCCCTACCGTTCACAGTGTGTGTCCTACCCTCGTACACCGAGGTCCCTCTGTCCCTCAGTACTCGCTACCATTCACAGTGTTTGTCCTACCCTCGTACACTGAGGTCCCTCTGTCCCTCAGTACTCCCTACCGTTCACAGTGTGTGTCCTACCCTTGGACACCGAGGTCCCTCTGTCCGTCAGTACTCCCTACCGTTCACAGTGTGTGTCCTACCCTTGTACGCCGAGGTCCCTCTGTCCCTCAGTACTCCCTACCATTCACAGTGTGTGTCCTACCCTCGTACACCGAGGTCCCTCTGTCCCTCAGTACTCTCTACTGTTCACAGTGTGTGTCCTACCCTCATACACTGAGGTCCCTCTGTCGCTCAGTACTCACTACCGTTCACAGTGTTTGTCCCACCCCTGTACACCGAGGTCCCTCTGTCCCTCAGTACTCCCTACCCTTCACAGTGTGTGTCCTACCCTTGTACACCGAGGTCCCTCTGTCCCTCAGTACTCCCTACCCTTCACAGTCTGTGTCTTACCCTTGTACACCGAGGTCCCTCTGTCCCTCAGTACTCCCTACCGTTCACAGTTTGTCCTACCCTGGTACACCGAGGTCCCTCTGTCCCTCAGTACTCCCTACCGTTCACAGTGTGAGTCCTACCCTTATACACCGAGGTCCCTCTGTCCCTCAGTACTCCCTACCGTTCATAGTGTGTGTCCTACCCTTGTACACCGAGGACCCTCTGTCCCTCAGTACTCCCTACCGTTCACAGTGTGTTTCCTACCCTCGTACACCGAGGTCCCTCTGTCCCTCAGTACTCCCTACCATTCACAGTGTGTGTCCTACCCTCGTACACCGAGGTCCCTCTGTCCCTCAGTACTCCCTACCGTTCACAGTGTGTCCTACCCTTGTACACTGAGGTCCCTCTGTCCCTCAGTACTCCCTGACATTCACAGTGTGTGTCCTACCCCTGTACACCGAGGTCCCTCTATCCCTCAGTGCTCCCTACCGTTCACAGTGTGTCCTACCCTTGTACACCGAGGTCCCTCTGTCCCGCAGTACTCCCTACCATTCACAGTGTGTGTCCTACCCTTGTACACCGAGGTCCCTCTGTCCCTCAGTACTCCCTACCGTTCACAGTTTGTCCAACCCTGGTACACCGAGGTCCCTCTGTCCCTCAGTACTCCCTACCATTCACAGTGTGTGTCCTACCCTCGTACACCGAGGTCCCTCTGTCCCTCAGTACTCCCTACCGTTCACAGTGTGTGTCCTACCCTCGTACACCGAGGTCCCTCTGTCCCTCAGTACTCGCTACCATTCACAGTGTTTGTCCTACCCTCGTACACTGAGGTCCCTCTGTCCCTCAGTACTCCCTACCGTTCACAGTGTGTGTCCTACCCTTGTACACCGAGGTCCCTCTGTCCGTCAGTACTCCCTACCGTTCACAGTGTGTGTCCTACCCTTGTACACCGAGGTCCCTCTGTCCCTCAGTACTCCCTACCATTCACAGTGTGTGTCCTACCCTCGTACACCGAGGTCCCTCTGTCCCTCAGTACTCTCTACCGTTCACAGTGTGTGTCCTACCCTCATACACTGAGGTCCCTCTGTCGCTCAGTACTCACTACCGTTCACAGTGTGTGTCCCACCCCTGTACACCGATGTCCCTCTGTCCCTCAGTACTCCCTACCCTTCACAGTGTGTGTCCTACCCTTGTACACCGAGATCCCTCTGTCCCTCAGTACTCCCTACCCTTCACAGTGTGTGTCTTACCCTTGTACACCGAGGTCCCTCTGTCCCTCAGTACTCCCTACCGTTCACAGTTTGTCCTACCCTGGTACACCGAGGTCCCTCTGTCCCTCAGTACTCCCTACCGTTCAAAGTGTGAGTCCTACCCTTATACACCGAGGTCCCTCTGTCCCTCAGTACTCCCTACCGTTCATAGTGTGTGTCCTACCCTTGTACACCGAGGACCCTCTGTCCCTCAGTACTCCCTACCGTTCACAGTGTGTTTCCTACCCTCGTACACCGAGGTCCCTCTGTCCCTCAGTACTCCCTACCATTCACAGTGTGTGTCCTACCCTCGTACACCGAGGTCCCTCTGTCCCTCAGTACTCCCTACCGTTCACAGTGTGTCCTACCCTTGTACACTGAGGTCCCTCTGTCCCTCAGTACTCCCTGACATTCACAGTGTGTGTCCTACCCCTGTACACCGAGGTCCCTCTATCCCTCAGTGCTCCCTACCGTTCACAGTGTGTCCTACCCTTGTACACCGAGGTCCCTCTGACCCGCAGTACTCCCTACCATTCACAGTGTGTGTCCTACCCTTGTACACCGAGGTCCCTCTGTCCCTCAGTACTCCCTACCGTTCACAGTGTGTGTCCTACCCTTGTACACCGAGGTCCCTCTGTCCCTCAGTACTCCCTACCCTTCACAGTGTGTGTCTTACCCTTGTACACCGAGGTCCCTCTGTCCCTCAGTACTCCCTACCGTTCACAGTTTGTCCAACCCTGGTACACCGAGGTCCCTCTGTCCCTCAGTACTCCCTACCGTTCACAGTGTGAGTCCTACCCTTATACACCGAGGTCCCTCTGTCCCTCAGTACTCCCTACCGTTCACAGTGTGAGTCCTACCCTTATACACCGATGTCCCTCTGTCCCTCAGTACTCCCTACCGTTCACAGTGTGTTTCCCACCCTCGTACACCGAGGACCCTCTGTCCCTCAGTACTCCCTACCGTTCACAGTGTGTGTCCAACCCTTGTACACCGAGGTCCCTCTGTCCCTCAGTACTCCCTACCCTTCACAGTGTGTTTCCTACCCTCGTACACCGAGGTCCCTCTGTCCCTCAGTACTCCCTACCGTTCACAGTGTGTGTCCTACCCTCGTACACCGAGGTCCCTCTGTCCCTCAGTACTCCCTACCGTTCACAGTGTGTGTCCTACCCTCGTACACCGAGGTCCCTCTGTCCCTCAGTACTCCCTACCGTTCACAGTGTTTGTCCTACCCTCGTACACCGAGGTCCCTCTGTCCCTCAGTACTCCCTACCGTTCACAGTGTGTGTCTTACCCTTGTACACCGAGGTCCCTCTGTCCCTCAGTACTCCCTACCGTTCACAGTGTTTGTCCTACCCTCGTACACCGAGGTCCCTCTGTCCCTCAGTACTCCCTACCGTTCACAGTGTGTGTCCTACCCTTGTACACTTTGGTCCCTCTGTCCCTCAGTACTCCCTACCGTTCACAGTGTGAGTCCTACCCTTGTACACCGAGGTCCCTCTGTCCCTCAGTACTCCCTACCATTCACAGTGTGTGTCCTACCCTTGTACACCGAGGTCCCTCTGTCCCTCAGTACTCCCTACCGTTCACAGTGTGTGTCCTACCCTTGTACACCGAGGTCCCTCTGTCCCTCAGTTCTCCCTACCATTCACAGTGTGTGTCCTACCCTTGTACACCGAGGACCCTCTGTCCCTCAGTACTCCCTACCGTTCACAGTTTGTCCTACCCTTGTACACTGAGGTCCCTCTGTCCCTCAGTACTCCCTACCATTCACAGTGTGTGTCCTACCCTTGTACACCGAGGTCCCTCTGTCCCTCAGTACTCCCTACCGTTCACAGTCTGTGTCTTACCCGTGTACACCGAGGTCCCTCTGTCCCTCAGTACTCCCTACCGTTCACAGTGTTTGTCCTACCCTCGTACACCGAGGTCCCTCTGTCCCTCAGTACTCCCTACCGTTCACAGTGTGTGTGATACCCTTGTACACTTTGGTCCCTCTGTCCCACAGTACTCCCTACCGTTCACAGTGTGTGTCCTACCCTTGTACACCGAGGTCCCTCTGTCCCTCAGTACTCCCTACCATTCACAGTGTGTGTCCTACCGTTGTACACCGAGGTCCCTCTGTCCCTCAGTACTCCCTACCGTTCACAGTGTGTGTCCTACCCTTGTACACCGAGGTCCCTCTGTCCCTCAGTACTCCCTACCATTCACAGTGTGTGTCCTACCCTTGGACACCGAGGTCCCTCTGTCCCTCAGTACTCCCTACCGTTCACAGTGTGTGTCCTACCCTTGTACACCGAGGTCCCTCTGTCCCTCAGTACTCCCTACCCTTCACAGTGTGTGTCTTACCCTTGTACACCGAGATCCCTCTGTCCCTCAGTACTCCCTACCGTTCACAGTTTGTCCTACCCTGGTACACCGAGGTCCCTCTGTCCCTCAGTACTCCCTACCGTTCACAGTGTGAGTCCTACCCTTATACACCGAGGTCCCTCTGTCCCTCAGTACTCCCTACCGTTCACAGTGTGTGTCCTACCCTTGTACACCGAGGACCCTCTGTCCCTCAGTACTCCCTACCGTTCACAGTTTGTCCTACCCTTGTACACTGAGGTCCCTCTGTCCCTCAGTACTCCCTACCATTCACAGTGTGTGTCCTACCCTTGTACACCGAGGTCCCTCTGTTCCTCAGTACTCCCTACCGTTCACAGTGTGTGTCCTACCCTTGTACACCGAGGTCCCTCTGTCCCTCAGTACTCCCTACCCTTCACAGTGTGCGTCTTACCCTTGTACACCGAGGTCCCTCTGTCGCTCAGTACTCCCTACCGTTCACAGTTTGTCCTACCCTGGTACACCGAGGTCCCTCTGTCCCTCAGTACTCCCTACCGTTCACAGTGTGAGTCCTACCCTTATACACCGAGGTCCCTCTGTCCCTCAGTACTCCCTACCGTTCACAGTGTGTGTCCTACCCTTGTACACCGAGGACCCTCTGTCCCTCAGTACTCCCTACCGTTCACAGTTTGTACTACCCTTGTACACTGAGGTCCCTCTGTCCCTCAGTACTCCCTACCATTCAGTGTGTCCTACCCTTGTACACTGAGGTCCCTCTATCCCTCAGTGCTCCCTAACGTTCACAGTGTGTCCTACCTTGTACACCGAGGTCCCTCTGTCCCTCAGTACTCAATACCATTCACAGTGTGTGTCCTACCCTTGTACACCGAGGTCCCTCTGTCCCTCAGTACTCCCTACCGTTGACAGTGTGTCTCCTACCCTCGTACACCGAGGTCCCTCTGTCCCACAGTACTCCCTATCGTTCACAGTGTGTGTCCTACCCTCGTACACCGAGGTCCCTCTGTCCCTCAGAACTCCCTACCGTTCACAGTGTGTGTCCTACCCTCGTACACCGAGGTCCCTCTGTCCCTCAGTACTCCCTACCGTTCATAGTGTGTGTCCTACCCTCGTACACCGAGGTCCCTCTGTCCCTCAGTACTCCCTACCGTTCACAATGTGTGTCCTACCCTGGTACACCGAGGTCCCTCTGTCCCTCAGTACTCCCTACCATTCACAGTCTGTGTCCCACCCTCGTACACCGAGGTCCCTCTGTCCCTCAGTACTCCCTACCCTTCACAGAGTGTGTCCTACCCTTGTACACCGAGGTCCCTCTGTCCCTCAGTACTCCCTACCCTTCACAGTGTGTGTCTTACCCTTGTACACCGAGGTCCCTCTGTCCCTCAGTACTCCCTACCGTTCACAGTTTGTCCTACCCTGGTACACCGAGGTCCCTCTGTCCCTCAGTACTCCCTACCGTTCACAGTGTGTGTCCTACCCTGGTACACCGAGGTCCCTCTGTCCCTCAGTACTCCCTACCGTTCACAGTGTGAGTCCTACCCTTATACACCGAGGTCCCTCTGTCCCTCAGTACTCCCTACCGTTCACAGTGTGTGTCCTACCCTTGTACACTTTGGTCCCTCTGTCCCTCAGTACTCCCCACCGTACACAGTGTGTGTCCTACCCTTGTACACCGAGGTCCCTCTGTCCCTCAGTACTCCCTACCATTCACAGTGTGTGTCCTACCCTTGTACACCGAGGTCCCTCTGTCCCTCAGTACTCCCTACCGTTCACAGTGTGTGTCCTACCCTTGTACACCGAGGTCCCTCTGTCCCTCAGTACTCCCTACCATTCACAGTGTGTGTCCTACCCTCGTACACCGAGGTCCCTCTGTCGCTCAGTACTCTCTACCGTTCACAGTGTGTGTCCTACCCTCATACACCGAGGTCCCTCTGTCACTAGTACTCTCTACCGTTCACAGTGTGTGTCCTACCCTCATACACTGAGGTCCCTCTGTCCCTCAGTACTCCCTACCGTTCACAGTGTGTCCTACCCTCGTACACCGAGGTCCCTCTGTCCCTCAGTACTCCCTACCGTTCACAGTGTTTGTCCTACCCTGGTACACCGATGTCCCTCTGTCCCTCAGTACTCCCTACCATTCACAGTGTGTGTCCTACCCTTGTACACCGAGGTCCCTCTGTCCCTCAGTACTCCCTACCGTTCACAGTGTGAGTCCTACCCTTATACACCGAGGTCCCTATGTCCCTCAGTACTCCCTACCGTTCACAGTGTGTGTCCTACCCTTGTAAACCGAGGTCACTCTGTCCCTCAGTACTCCCTACCGTTCACAGTGTGTTTCCTACCCTCGTACACCGCGGTCCCTCTGTCCCTCAGTACTCCCTACCATTCACAGTGTGTGTCCTACCCTCGTACTCCGAGGTCCCTCTGTCCCTCAGTACTCCCTACCGTTCACAGTGTGTGTCCTACCCTTGTACACCGAGGTCCCTCTGTCCCTCAGTACTCCCTACCGTTCACAGTGTGTCCTACCCTCGTACACCGAGGTCCCTCTGTCCCTCAGTACTCCCTACCGTTCACAGTGTGTGTCTTACCCTTGTACACCGAGGTCCCTCTGTCCCTCAGTACTCCCTACCGTTCACAGTGTTTGTCCTACCCTCGTACACCGAGGTCCCTCTGTCCCTCAGTACTCCCTACCGTTCACAGTGTGTGTCCTACCCTTGTACACTTTGGTCCCTCTGTCCCTCAGTACTCCCCACCGTACACAGTGTGTGTCCTACCCTTGTACACCGAGGTCCCTCTGTCCCTCAGTACTCCCTACCATTCACAGTGTGTGTCCTACCCTTGTACACCGAGGTCCCTCTGTCCCTCAGTACTCCCTACCGTTCACAGTGTGTGTCCTACCCTTGTACACCGAGGTCCCTCTGTCCCTCAGTACTCCCTACCATTCACAGTGTGTGTCCTACCCTCGTACACCGAGGTCCCTCTGTCGCTCAGTACTCTCTACCGTTCACAGTGTGTCCTACCCTCATACACCGAGGTCCCTCTGTCGCTCAGTACTCTCTACCGTTCACAGTGTGTGTCCTACCCTCATACACTGAGGTCCCTCTGTCGCTCAGTACTCACTACCGTTCACAGTGTGTGTCCCACCCCTGTACACCGAGGTCCCTCTGTCCCTCAGTACTCCCTACCCTTCACAGTGTGTGTCCTACCCTTGTACACCGAGGTCCCTCTGTCCCTCAGTACTCCCTACCCTTCACAGTGTGTGTCTTACCCTTGTACACCGAGGTCCCTCTGTCCCTCAATACTCCCTACCGTTCACAGTTTGTCCTACCCTGGTACACCGAGGTCCCTCTGTCCCTCAGTACTCCCTACCGTTCACAGTGTGAGTCCTACCCTTATACACCGAGGTCCCTCTGTCCCTCAGTACTCCCTACCATTCACAGTGTGTGTCCTACCCTGGTACACCGAGGTCCCTCTGTCCCTTAGTACTCCCTACCGTTCACAGTGTGAGTCCTACCCTTATACACCGAGGTCCCTCTGTCCCTCAGTACTCCCTACCGTTCACAGTGTGTGTCCTACCCTTGTATACCGAGGACCCTGTGTCCCTCAGTACTCCCTACCGTTCACAGTGTGCTTCCCACCCTCGTACACCGAGGACCCTCTGTCCCTCAGTACTCCCTACCGTTCACAGTGTGAGTCCTACCCTTATACACCGAGGTCCCTCTGTCCCTCAGTACTCCCTACCGTTCACAGTGTGTGTCCTACCCTTGTAAACCGAGGTCCCTCTATCCCTCAGTACTCCCTACCGTTCACAGTGTGTTTCCTACCCTCGTACACCGCGGTCCCTCTGTCCCTCAGTACTCCCTACCATTCACAGTGTGTGTCCTACCCTCGTACACCGAGGTCCCTCTGTCCCTCAGTACTCCCTACCGTTCACAGTGTGTGTCCTACCCTTGTACACCGAGGTCCCTCTGTCCCTCAGTACTCCCTACCGTTCACAGTGTGTCCTACCCTCGTACACCGAGGTCCCTCTGTCCCTCAGTACTCGCTACCGTTCACAGTGTTTGTCCTACCCTCGTACACCGAGGTCCCTCTGTCCCTCAGTACTCCCTACCGTTCACAGTGTGTGTCTTACCCTTGTACACCGAGGTCCCTCTGTCCCTCAGTTCTCCCTACCGTTCACAGTGTTTGTCCTACCCTCGTACACCGAGGTCCCTCTGTCCCTCAGTACTCCCTACCGTTCACAGTGTGTGTCCTACCCTTGTACACTTTGGTCCCTCTGTCCCTCAGTACTCCCTACCGTTCACAGTGTGTGTCCTACCCTTGTACACCGAGGTCCCTCTGTCCCTCAGTACTCCCTACCGTTCACAGTGTGTGTCCTACCCTTGTACACCGAGGTCCCTCTGTCCCTCAGTACTCCCTACCGTTCACAGTGTGTGTCCTACCCTTGTACACCGAGGTCCCTCTGTCCCTCAGTACTCCCTACCATTCACAGTGTGTGTCCTACCCTCGTACACCGAGGTCCCTCTGTCGCTCAGTACTCTCTACCGTTCACAGTGTGTGTCCTACCCTCATACACCGAGGTCCCTCTGTCGCTCAGTACTCTCTACCGTTCACAGTGTGTGTCCTACCCTCATACACTGAGGTCCCTCTGTCGCTCAGTACTCACTACCGTTCACAGTGTGTTTCCCACCCCTGTACACCGAGGTCCCTCTGTCCCTCAGTACTCCCTACCCTTCACAGTGTGTGTCCTACCCTTGTACACCGAGGTCCCTCTGTCCCTCAGTACTCCCTACCCTTCACAGTGTGTGTCTTACCCTTGTACACCGAGGTCCCTCTGTCCCTCAGTACTCCCTACCGTTCACAGTTTGTCCTACCCTGGTACACCGAGGTCCCTCTGTCACTCAGTACTCCCTGCCGTTCACAGTGTGAGTCCTACCCTTATACACCGAGGACCCTGTGTCCCTCAGTACTCCCTACCGTTCACAGTGTGCTTCCCACCCTCGTACACCGAGGACCCTCTGTCCCTCAGTACTCCCTACCGTTCACAGTGTGAGTCCTACCCTTATACACCGGGGTCCCTCTGTCCCTCAGTACTCCCTACCGTTCACAGTGTGTGTCCTACCCTTGTACACCGAGGTCCCTCTGTCCCTCAGTACTCCCTACCTTTCACAGTGTGTTTCCTACCCTCGTACACCGAGGTCCCTCTGTCCCTCAGTACTCCCTACCATTCACAGTGTGTGTCCTACCCTCGTACACCGAGGTCCCTCTGTCCCTCAGTACTCCCTACCGTTCACAGTGTGTGTCCTACCCTCGTACACCGAGGTCCCTCTGTCCCTCAGTACTCCCTACCGTTCACAGTGTGTCCTACCCTCGTACACCGAGGTCCCTCTGTCCCTCAGTACTCCCTACCGTTCACAGTGTTTGTCCTACCCTCGTACACCGAGGTCCCTCTGTCCCTCAGTACTCCCTACCGTTCACAGTGTGTGTCTTACCCGTGTACACCGAGGTCCCTCTGTCCCTCAGTACTCCCTACCGTTCACAGTGTTTGTCCTACCCTCGTACACCGAGGTCCCTCTGTCCCTCAGTACTCCCTACCGTTCACAGTGTGTGTCCTACCCTTGTACACCGAGGTCCCTCTGTCCCTCAGTACTCCCTACCGTTCACAGTGTGTGTCCTACCCTTGTACACCGAGGTCCCTCTGTCCCTCAGTACTCCCTACCCTTCACAGTGTGTGTCTTACCCTTGTACACCGAGGTCCCTCTGTCCCTCAGTACTCCCTACCGTTCACAGTTTGTCCTACCCTGGTACACCGAGGTCCCTCTGTCCCTCAGTACTCCCTACCGTTCACAGTGTGAGTCCTACCCTTATACACCGAGGTCCCTCTGTCCCTCAGTACTCCCTACCGTTCACAGTGTGTGTCCTACCCTTGTACACCGAGGACCCTCTGTCCCTCAGTCCTCCCTACCGTTCACAGTTTGTCCTACCCTTGTACACTGAGGTCCCTCTGTCCCTCAGTACTCCCTACCATTCACAGTGTGTCCTACCCTTGTACACTGAGGTCCCTCTATCCGTCAGTGCTCCCTAACGTTCACAGTGTGTCCTACCTTGTACACCGAGGTCCCTCTGTCCCTCAGTACTCCCTACCGTTCACAGTGTGTGTCCTACCCTTGTACACCGAGGTCCCTCTGTCCCTCAGTACTCCCTACCGTTCACAGTGTGTTTCCTACCCTCGTACACCGAGGTCCCTCTGTCCCTCAGTACTCCCTACCATTCACAGTGTGTGTCCTACCCTCGTACACCGAGGTCCCTCTGTCCCTCAGTACTCCCTACCGTTCACAGTGTGTGTCCTACCCTCGTACACCGAGGTCCCTCTGTCCCTCAGTACTCCCTACCGTTCACAGTGTGTCCTACCCTCGTACACCGAGGTCCCTCTGTCCCTCAGTACTCGCTACCGTTCACAGTGTTTGTCCTACCCTCGTACACCGAGGTCCCTCTGTCCCTCAGTACTCCCTACCGTTCACAGTGTGTGTCTTACCCTTGTACACCGAGGTCCCTCTGTCCCTCAGTACTCCCTACCGTTCACAGTGTTTGTCCTACCCTCGTACACCGAGGTCCCTCTGTCCCTCAGTACTCTCTACCGTTCACAGTGTGTGTCCTACCCTCATACACTGAGGTCCCTCTGTCGCTCAGTACTCACTACCGTTCACAGTGTGTGTCCCACCCCTGTACACCGAGGTCCCTCTGTCCCTCAGTGCTCCCTACCCTTCACAGTGTGTGTCTTACCCTTGTACACCGAGGTCCCTCTGTCCCTCAGTACTCCCTACCGTTCACAGTTTGTCCAACCCTGGTACACCGAGGTCCCTCTGTCCCTCAGTACTCCCTACCGTTCACAGTGTGAGTCCTACCCTTATACACCGAGGTCCCTCTGTCCCTCAGTACTCCCTACCGTTCACAGTGTGAGTCCTACCCTTATACACCGATGTCCCTCTGTCCCTCAGTACTCCCTACCGTTCACAGTGTGTTTCCCACCCTCGTACACCGAGGACCCTCTGTCCCTCAGTACTCCCTACCGTTCACAGTGTGAGTCCTACCCTTATACACCGAGCTCCCTCTGTCCCTCAGTACTCCCTACCGTTCACAGTGTGTCTCCTACCCTTGTACACCGAGGTCCCTCTGTCCCTCAGTACTCCCTACCGTTCAGAGTGTGTTTCCTACCCTCGTACACCGAGGTCCCTCTGTCCCTCAGTACTCCCTACCATTCACAGTGTGTGTCCTACCCTCGTACACCGAGGTCCCTCTGTCCCTCAGTACTCCCTACCGTTCACAGTGTGTGTCCTACCCTTGTACACCGAGGTCCCTGTCCCTCAGTACTCCCTACCGTTCACAGTGTGTCCTACCCTCGTACACCGAGGTCCCTCTGTCCCTCAGTACTCGCTACCGTTCACAGTGTTTGTCCTACCCTCGTACACCGAGGTCCCTCTGTCCCTCAGTACTCCCTACCGTTCACAGTGTGTGTCTTACCCTTATTCACCGAAGTCCCTCTGTCCCTCAGTACTCCCTACCGTTCACAGTGTGAGTCCTACCCTTATACACCGATGTCCCTCTGTCCCTCAGTACTCCCTACCGTTCACAGTGTGTTTCCCACCCTTGTACAACGAGGTCCCTCTGTCCCTCAGTACTCCCTACCATTCACAGTGTGTGTCCTACCCTAGTACACCGAGGTCCCTCTGTCGCTCAGTACTCTCTACCGTTCACAGTGTGTGTCCTACCCTCATACACTGAGGTCCCTCTGTCGCTCAGTACTCACTACCGTTCACAGTGTGTGTCCCACCCCTGTACACCGAGGTCCCTCTGTCCCTCAGTACACCCTACCCTTCACAGTGTGTGTCCTACCCTTGTACACCGAGGTCCCTCTGTCCCTCAGTACTCCCTACCCTTCACAGTGTGTGTCTTACCCTTGTACACCGAGGTCCCTCTGTCCCTCAGTACTCCCTACCGTTCACAGTTTGTCCTACCCTGGTACACCGAGGTCCCTCTGTCCCTCAGTACTCCCTACCGTTCACAGTGTGAGTCCTACCCTTATACACCGAGGTCCCTCTGTCCCTCAGTACTCCCTAACATTCACAGTGTGTGTCCTACCCTGGTACACCGAGGTCCCTCTGTCCCTCAGTACTCCCTACCGTTCACAGTGTGAGTCCTACCCTTATACACCGAGGTCCCTCTGTCCCTCAGTACTCCCTACCGTTCACAGTGTGTGTCCTACCCTTGTATACCGAGGACCGTGTCCCTCAGTACTCCCTACCGTTCACAGTGTGCTTCCCACCCTCGTACACCGAGGACCCTCTGTCCCTCAGTACTCCCTACCGTTCACAGTGTGAGTCCTACCCTTATACACCGAGGTCCCTCTGTCCCTCAGTACTCCCTACCGTTCACAGTGTGTGTCCTACCCTTGTAAACCGAGGTCCCTCTGTCCCTCAGTACTCCCTACCGTTCACAGTGTGTTTCCTACCCTCGTACACCGCGGTCCCTCTGTCCCTCAGTACTCCCTACCATTCACAGTGTGTGTCCTACCCTCGTACACCGAGGTCCCTCTGTCCCTCAGTACTCCCTACCGTTCACAGTGTGTGTCCTACCCTTGTACACCGAGGTCCCTCTGTCCCTCAGTACTCCCTACCGTTCACAGTGTGTCCTACCCTCGTACACCGAGGTCCCTCTGTCCCTCAGTACTCGCTACCGTTCACAGTGTTTGTCCTACCCTCGTACACCGAGGTCCCTCTGTCCCTCAGTACTCCCTACCGTTCACAGTGTGTGTCCTACCCTAGTACAGCGAGGTCCCTCAGTACTCCCTACCTTTCACAGTGTGTGTCCTACCCTCGTACACCGAGGTCCCTCTGTCCCTCAGTACTCCCTACCATTCACAGTGTGTGTCCTACCCTTGTACATCGAGGTCCCTCTGTCCCTCAGTACTCCCTACCGTTCACAGTGTGTCCTACCCTTGTACAGCGAGGTCCCTCTGTCCCTCAGTACTCCCTACCGTTCACAGTGTGTGTCCTACCCCTGTACACCGAGGTCCCTCTGTCCCTCAGTACTCCCTACCGTTCACATTGTGTGTCTTACCCTTGTACACCGAGGTCCCTCTGTCCCTCAGTACTTCCTACCGTTCACAGTGTTTGTCCTACCCTTGTACACCGAGGTCCCTCTGTCCCTCAGTACTCCCTACCGTTCACAGTGTGTGTCCTACCCTTGTACACTTTGGTCCCTCTGTCCCTCAGTACTCCCTACCGTTCACAGTGTGTGTCCTACCCTTGTACACCGAGGTCCCTCTGTCCCTCAGTACTCCCTACCATTCACAGTGTGTGTCCTACCCTTGTACACCGAGGTCCCTGTGTCCCTCAGTACACCCTACCGTTCACAGTGTGTGTCCTACCCTTGTACACCGAGGTCCCTCTGTCCCTCAGTACTCCCTAGCATTCACAGTGTGTGTCCTACACTTGTACACCGAGGTCCCTCTGTCCCTCAGTACTCCCTACCGTTCACAGTGTGTGTCCTACCCTTGTACACCGAGGTCCCTCTGTCCCTCAGTACTCCCTACCGTTCACGGTGTGTGTCCTATCCTTGTACACCGAGGTCCCTCTGTCCCTCAGTACTCCCTACCGTTCACAGTGTGTGTCCTACCCTTGTACACCGAGGTCCCTCTGTCCCTCAGTACTCCGTACCGTTCACATTGTGTGTCCTACCCTTGTACACCGAGGTCCCTCTGTCCCTCAGTACTCCCTACCGTTCACAGTGTGTGTCCTACCCTTGTACACCGAGGTCCCTCTGTCCCTCAGTACTCCCTACCGTTCACAGTCTGTGTCTTACCCTCGTACACCGAGGTCCCTCTGTCCTTCTGTACTACCTACCGTTCACAGTGTGTGTCCTACCCTCGTACACCGAGGTCCCTCTGTCGCTCAGTACTCCCTACCGTTCACAGTGTGTGTCCTACCCGTGTACACCGAGTTCCCTTTGTCCCTCAGTACTCCCTACCGTTCACAGTGTGTCCTACCCTTGTACTCTGAGGTCCCTCTGTCCCTCACTACTCCCTACCGTTCACAGTGTGTCCTACCCTTGTACACCGAGGTCACTCTGTCCCTCAGTACTCCCTACCGTTCACAGTGTGTGTCCTACCCTTGTACACTGAGGTCCCTCTGACCCTCAGAACTCCCTACCGTTCACAGTGTGTGTCCTATCCTCGTACACCGAGGTCCCTCTGCCCTTCAGTACTCCCTACCGTTCACAGTGTGTGTCCTACCCTCGTACACCGAGGTCCCTCAGTACTCCCTACCTTTCACAGTGTGTGTCCTACCCTCGTACACCGAGGTCCCTCAGTACTCCCTACCTTTCACAGTGTGTGTCCTACCCTCGTACACCGAGGTCCCTCTGTCCCTCAGTACTCCCTACCATTCACAGTGTGTGTCCTACCCTTGTACATCGAGGTCCCCCTGCCCCTCAGTACTCCCTACCGTTCACAGTGTGTCCTACCCTTGTACAGCGAGGTCCCTCTGTCCCTCAGTACTCCCTACCGTTCACAGTGTGTGTCCTACCCCTGTACACCGAGGTCCCTCTGTCCCTCAGTACTCCCTACCGTTCACATTGTGTGTCTTACCCTTGTACACCGAGGTCCCTCTGTCCCTCAGTACTCCCTACCGTTCACAGTGTTTGTCCTACCCCTGTACACCGAGGTCCCTCTGTCCCTCAGTACTCCCGACCGTTCACAGTGTGTGTCCTACCCTTGTACACCGAGGTCCCTCTGTCCCTCAGTAGTCCCTACCATTCACAGTGTGTGTCCTACCCTTGTACACCGAGGTCCCTCTGTCCCTCAGTACTCCCTATCATTCACAGTGTGTGTCCTACCCTTGTACACCGAGGTCCCTCTGTCCCTCAGTACTCCCTACCGTTCACGGTGTGTGTCCTACCCTTGTACACCGAGGTCCCTCTGTCCCTCAGTACTCCCTACCTTTCACGGTGTGTGTCCTATCCTTGTAAACCGAGGTCCCTCTATCCCTCAGTACTCCCTACCGTTCACAGTGTGTTTCCTACCCTCGTACACCGCGGTCCCTCTGTCCCTCAGTACTCCCTACCATTCACAGTGTGTGTCCTACCCTCGTACACCGAGGTCCCTCTGTCCCTCAGTACTCCCTACCGTTCACAGTGTGTGTCCTACCCTTGTACACCGAGGTCCCTCTGTCCCTCAGTACTCCCTACCGTTCACAGTGTGTCCTACCCTCGTACACCGAGGTCCCTCTGTCCCTCAGTACTCGCTACCGTTCACAGTGTTTGTCCTACCCTCGTACACCGAGGTCCCTCTGTCCCTCAGTACTCCCTACCGTTCACAGTGTGTGTCTTACCCTTGTACACCGAGGTCCCTCTGTCCCTCAGTTCTCCCTACCGTTCACAGTGTTTGTCCTACCCTCGTACACCGAGGTCCCTCTGTCCCTCAGTACTCCCTACCGTTCACAGTGTGTGTCCTACCCTTGTACACTTTGGTCCCTCTGTCCCTCAGTACTCCCTACCGTTCACAGTGTGTGTCCTACCCTTGTACACCGAGGTCCCTCTGTCCCTCAGTACTCCCTACCGTTCACAGTGTGTGTCCTACCCTTGTACACCGAGGTCCCTCTGTCCCTCAGTACTCCCTACCGTTCACAGTGTGTGTCCTACCCTTGTACACCGAGGTCCCTCTGTCCCTCAGTACTCCCTACCATTCACAGTGTGTGTCCTACCCTCGTACACCGAGGTCCCTCTGTCGCTCAGTACTCTCTACCGTTCACAGTGTGTGTCCTACCCTCATACACCGAGGTCCCTCTGTCGCTCAGTACTCTCTACCGTTCACAGTGTGTGTCCTACCCTCATACACTGAGGTCCCTCTGTCGCTCAGTACTCACTACCGTTCACAGTGTGTGTCCCACCCCTGTACACCGAGGTCCCTCTGTCCCTCAGTACTCCCTACCCTTCACAGTGTGTGTCCTACCCTTGTACACCGAGGTCCCTCTGTCCCTCAGTACTCCCTACCCTTCACAGTGTGTGTCTTACCCTTGTACACCGAGGTCCCTCTGTCCCTCAGTACTCCCTACCGTTCACAGTTTGTCCTACCCTGGTACACCGAGGTCCCTCTGTCACTCAGTACTCCCTGCCGTTCACAGTGTGAGTCCTACCCTTATACACCGAGGACCCTGTGTCCCTCAGTACTCCCTACCGTTCACAGTGTGCTTCCCACCCTCGTACACCGAGGACCCTCTGTCCCTCAGTACTCCCTACCGTTCACAGTGTGAGTCCTACCCTTATACACCGGGGTCCCTCTGTCCCTCAGTACTCCCTACCGTTCACAGTGTGTGTCCTACCCTTGTACACCGAGGTCCCTCTGTCCCTCAGTACTCCCTACCTTTCACAGTGTGTTTCCTACCCTCGTACACCGAGGTCCCTCTGTCCCTCAGTACTCCCTACCATTCACAGTGTGTGTCCTACCCTCGTACACCGAGGTCCCTCTGTCCCTCAGTACTCCCTACCGTTCACAGTGTGTGTCCTACCCTCGTACACCGAGGTCCCTCTGTCCCTCAGTACTCCCTACCGTTCACAGTGTGTCCTACCCTCGTACACCGAGGTCCCTCTGTCCCTCAGTACTCCCTACCGTTCACAGTGTTTGTCCTACCCTCGTACACCGAGGTCCCTCTGTCCCTCAGTACTCCCTACCGTTCACAGTGTGTGTCTTACCCGTGTACACCGAGGTCCCTCTGTCCCTCAGTACTCCCTACCGTTCACAGTGTTTGTCCTACCCTCGTACACCGAGGTCCCTCTGTCCCTCAGTACTCCCTACCGTTCACAGTGTGTGTCCTACCCTTGTACACCGAGGTCCCTCTGTCCCTCAGTACTCCCTACCGTTCACAGTGTGTGTCCTACCCTTGTACACCGAGGTCCCTCTGTCCCTCAGTACTCCCTACCCTTCACAGTGTGTGTCTTACCCTTGTACACCGAGGTCCCTCTGTCCCTCAGTACTCCCTACCGTTCACAGTTTGTCCTACCCTGGTACACCGAGGTCCCTCTGTCCCTCAGTACTCCCTACCGTTCACAGTGTGAGTCCTACCCTTATACACCGAGGTCCCTCTGTCCCTCAGTACTCCCTACCGTTCACAGTGTGTGTCCTACCCTTGTACACCGAGGACCCTCTGTCCCTCAGTCCTCCCTACCGTTCACAGTTTGTCCTACCCTTGTACACTGAGGTCCCTCTGTCCCTCAGTACTCCCTACCATTCACAGTGTGTCCTACCCTTGTACACTGAGGTCCCTCTATCCGTCAGTGCTCCCTAACGTTCACAGTGTGTCCTACCTTGTACACCGAGGTCCCTCTGTCCCTCAGTACTCCCTACCGTTCACAGTGTGTGTCCTACCCTTGTACACCGAGGTCCCTCTGTCCCTCAGTACTCCCTACCGTTCACAGTGTGTTTCCTACCCTCGTACACCGAGGTCCCTCTGTCCCTCAGTACTCCCTACCATTCACAGTGTGTGTCCTACCCTCGTACACCGAGGTCCCTCTGTCCCTCAGTACTCCCTACCGTTCACAGTGTGTGTCCTACCCTCGTACACCGAGGTCCCTCTGTCCCTCAGTACTCCCTACCGTTCACAGTGTGTCCTACCCTCGTACACCGAGGTCCCTCTGTCCCTCAGTACTCGCTACCGTTCACAGTGTTTGTCCTACCCTCGTACACCGAGGTCCCTCTGTCCCTCAGTACTCCCTACCGTTCACAGTGTGTGTCTTACCCTTGTACACCGAGGTCCCTCTGTCCCTCAGTACTCCCTACCGTTCACAGTGTTTGTCCTACCCTCGTACACCGAGGTCCCTCTGTCCCTCAGTACTCTCTACCGTTCACAGTGTGTGTCCTACCCTCATACACTGAGGTCCCTCTGTCGCTCAGTACTCACTACCGTTCACAGTGTGTGTCCCACCCCTGTACACCGAGGTCCCTCTGTCCCTCAGTGCTCCCTACCCTTCACAGTGTGTGTCTTACCCTTGTACACCGAGGTCCCTCTGTCCCTCAGTACTCCCTACCGTTCACAGTTTGTCCAACCCTGGTACACCGAGGTCCCTCTGTCCCTCAGTACTCCCTACCGTTCACAGTGTGAGTCCTACCCTTATACACCGAGGTCCCTCTGTCCCTCAGTACTCCCTACCGTTCACAGTGTGAGTCCTACCCTTATACACCGATGTCCCTCTGTCCCTCAGTACTCCCTACCGTTCACAGTGTGTTTCCCACCCTCGTACACCGAGGACCCTCTGTCCCTCAGTACTCCCTACCGTTCACAGTGTGAGTCCTACCCTTATACACCGAGCTCCCTCTGTCCCTCAGTACTCCCTACCGTTCACAGTGTGTCTCCTACCCTTGTACACCGAGGTCCCTCTGTCCCTCAGTACTCCCTACCGTTCAGAGTGTGTTTCCTACCCTCGTACACCGAGGTCCCTCTGTCCCTCAGTACTCCCTACCATTCACAGTGTGTGTCCTACCCTCGTACACCGAGGTCCCTCTGTCCCTCAGTACTCCCTACCGTTCACAGTGTGTGTCCTACCCTTGTACACCGAGGTCCCTGTCCCTCAGTACTCCCTACCGTTCACAGTGTGTCCTACCCTCGTACACCGAGGTCCCTCTGTCCCTCAGTACTCGCTACCGTTCACAGTGTTTGTCCTACCCTCGTACACCGAGGTCCCTCTGTCCCTCAGTACTCCCTACCGTTCACAGTGTGTGTCTTACCCTTATTCACCGAAGTCCCTCTGTCCCTCAGTACTCCCTACCGTTCACAGTGTGAGTCCTACCCTTATACACCGATGTCCCTCTGTCCCTCAGTACTCCCTACCGTTCACAGTGTGTTTCCCACCCTTGTACAACGAGGTCCCTCTGTCCCTCAGTACTCCCTACCATTCACAGTGTGTGTCCTACCCTAGTACACCGAGGTCCCTCTGTCGCTCAGTACTCTCTACCGTTCACAGTGTGTGTCCTACCCTCATACACTGAGGTCCCTCTGTCGCTCAGTACTCACTACCGTTCACAGTGTGTGTCCCACCCCTGTACACCGAGGTCCCTCTGTCCCTCAGTACACCCTACCCTTCACAGTGTGTGTCCTACCCTTGTACACCGAGGTCCCTCTGTCCCTCAGTACTCCCTACCCTTCACAGTGTGTGTCTTACCCTTGTACACCGAGGTCCCTCTGTCCCTCAGTACTCCCTACCGTTCACAGTTTGTCCTACCCTGGTACACCGAGGTCCCTCTGTCCCTCAGTACTCCCTACCGTTCACAGTGTGAGTCCTACCCTTATACACCGAGGTCCCTCTGTCCCTCAGTACTCCCTAACATTCACAGTGTGTGTCCTACCCTGGTACACCGAGGTCCCTCTGTCCCTCAGTACTCCCTACCGTTCACAGTGTGAGTCCTACCCTTATACACCGAGGTCCCTCTGTCCCTCAGTACTCCCTACCGTTCACAGTGTGTGTCCTACCCTTGTATACCGAGGACCGTGTCCCTCAGTACTCCCTACCGTTCACAGTGTGCTTCCCACCCTCGTACACCGAGGACCCTCTGTCCCTCAGTACTCCCTACCGTTCACAGTGTGAGTCCTACCCTTATACACCGAGGTCCCTCTGTCCCTCAGTACTCCCTACCGTTCACAGTGTGTGTCCTACCCTTGTAAACCGAGGTCCCTCTGTCCCTCAGTACTCCCTACCGTTCACAGTGTGTTTCCTACCCTCGTACACCGCGGTCCCTCTGTCCCTCAGTACTCCCTACCATTCACAGTGTGTGTCCTACCCTCGTACACCGAGGTCCCTCTGTCCCTCAGTACTCCCTACCGTTCACAGTGTGTGTCCTACCCTTGTACACCGAGGTCCCTCTGTCCCTCAGTACTCCCTACCGTTCACAGTGTGTCCTACCCTCGTACACCGAGGTCCCTCTGTCCCTCAGTACTCGCTACCGTTCACAGTGTTTGTCCTACCCTCGTACACCGAGGTCCCTCTGTCCCTCAGTACTCCCTACCGTTCACAGTGTGTGTCCTACCCTAGTACAGCGAGGTCCCTCAGTACTCCCTACCTTTCACAGTGTGTGTCCTACCCTCGTACACCGAGGTCCCTCTGTCCCTCAGTACTCCCTACCATTCACAGTGTGTGTCCTACCCTTGTACATCGAGGTCCCTCTGTCCCTCAGTACTCCCTACCGTTCACAGTGTGTCCTACCCTTGTACAGCGAGGTCCCTCTGTCCCTCAGTACTCCCTACCGTTCACAGTGTGTGTCCTACCCCTGTACACCGAGGTCCCTCTGTCCCTCAGTACTCCCTACCGTTCACATTGTGTGTCTTACCCTTGTACACCGAGGTCCCTCTGTCCCTCAGTACTTCCTACCGTTCACAGTGTTTGTCCTACCCTTGTACACCGAGGTCCCTCTGTCCCTCAGTACTCCCTACCGTTCACAGTGTGTGTCCTACCCTTGTACACTTTGGTCCCTCTGTCCCTCAGTACTCCCTACCGTTCACAGTGTGTGTCCTACCCTTGTACACCGAGGTCCCTCTGTCCCTCAGTACTCCCTACCATTCACAGTGTGTGTCCTACCCTTGTACACCGAGGTCCCTGTGTCCCTCAGTACACCCTACCGTTCACAGTGTGTGTCCTACCCTTGTACACCGAGGTCCCTCTGTCCCTCAGTACTCCCTAGCATTCACAGTGTGTGTCCTACACTTGTACACCGAGGTCCCTCTGTCCCTCAGTACTCCCTACCGTTCACAGTGTGTGTCCTACCCTTGTACACCGAGGTCCCTCTGTCCCTCAGTACTCCCTACCGTTCACGGTGTGTGTCCTATCCTTGTACACCGAGGTCCCTCTGTCCCTCAGTACTCCCTACCGTTCACAGTGTGTGTCCTACCCTTGTACACCGAGGTCCCTCTGTCCCTCAGTACTCCGTACCGTTCACATTGTGTGTCCTACCCTTGTACACCGAGGTCCCTCTGTCCCTCAGTACTCCCTACCGTTCACAGTGTGTGTCCTACCCTTGTACACCGAGGTCCCTCTGTCCCTCAGTACTCCCTACCGTTCACAGTCTGTGTCTTACCCTCGTACACCGAGGTCCCTCTGTCCTTCTGTACTACCTACCGTTCACAGTGTGTGTCCTACCCTCGTACACCGAGGTCCCTCTGTCGCTCAGTACTCCCTACCGTTCACAGTGTGTGTCCTACCCGTGTACACCGAGTTCCCTTTGTCCCTCAGTACTCCCTACCGTTCACAGTGTGTCCTACCCTTGTACTCTGAGGTCCCTCTGTCCCTCACTACTCCCTACCGTTCACAGTGTGTCCTACCCTTGTACACCGAGGTCACTCTGTCCCTCAGTACTCCCTACCGTTCACAGTGTGTGTCCTACCCTTGTACACTGAGGTCCCTCTGACCCTCAGAACTCCCTACCGTTCACAGTGTGTGTCCTATCCTCGTACACCGAGGTCCCTCTGCCCTTCAGTACTCCCTACCGTTCACAGTGTGTGTCCTACCCTCGTACACCGAGGTCCCTCAGTACTCCCTACCTTTCACAGTGTGTGTCCTACCCTCGTACACCGAGGTCCCTCAGTACTCCCTACCTTTCACAGTGTGTGTCCTACCCTCGTACACCGAGGTCCCTCTGTCCCTCAGTACTCCCTACCATTCACAGTGTGTGTCCTACCCTTGTACATCGAGGTCCCCCTGCCCCTCAGTACTCCCTACCGTTCACAGTGTGTCCTACCCTTGTACAGCGAGGTCCCTCTGTCCCTCAGTACTCCCTACCGTTCACAGTGTGTGTCCTACCCCTGTACACCGAGGTCCCTCTGTCCCTCAGTACTCCCTACCGTTCACATTGTGTGTCTTACCCTTGTACACCGAGGTCCCTCTGTCCCTCAGTACTCCCTACCGTTCACAGTGTTTGTCCTACCCCTGTACACCGAGGTCCCTCTGTCCCTCAGTACTCCCGACCGTTCACAGTGTGTGTCCTACCCTTGTACACCGAGGTCCCTCTGTCCCTCAGTAGTCCCTACCATTCACAGTGTGTGTCCTACCCTTGTACACCGAGGTCCCTCTGTCCCTCAGTACTCCCTATCATTCACAGTGTGTGTCCTACCCTTGTACACCGAGGTCCCTCTGTCCCTCAGTACTCCCTACCGTTCACGGTGTGTGTCCTACCCTTGTACACCGAGGTCCCTCTGTCCCTCAGTACTCCCTACCTTTCACGGTGTGTGTCCTATCCTTGTACACCGAGGTCCCTCTGTCCCTCAGTACTCCCTACCGTTCACAGTGAGTGTCCTACCCTTGTACACCGAGGTCCCTCTGTCCCTCAGTACTCCCTACCGTTCACAGTGTGTGTCCTACCCTTGTACACCGACGTCCCTCTGTCCCTCAGTACTCCCTACCGTTCACAGTTTGTGTCCTACCCTCGTACACCGAGGTCCCTCTGTCCTTCTATACGACCTACCGTTCACAGTGTGTGTCCTACCCTCGTACACCGAGGTCCCTCTGTCCCTCAGTACTCCCTACCGTTCACAATGAGTGTCCTACCCTCGTACACCGAGGTCCCTCTGTCCCTCAATACTCCCTACCGTTCACAGTGTGTGTCCTACCCTCGTACACCGAGGTCTCTCTGTCCCTCAGTACTCCCTACCGTTCACAGTGTGTGTCCTACCCTCGTACACCGAGGTCCCTCTGTCCCTCAGTACTCCCTGCCATTCACAGTGTGTGTCCTACCCTCGTATACCGAGGACCCTCTGTCCCTCAGTAATTCCTACCATTCACAGTGTGTGTCCTACCCTTGTACACCGAGGTCCCTCTGTCCCTCAGTACTCCCTGCCATTCACAGTGTGTGTCCTACCCTCATACACCGAGGTCCCTCTGTCCCTCAGTACTCCCTACCGTTCAGTGTGTGTCCTACCCTTGTACACCAAGGTCCCTCTGTCCCTCAGTACTCCCTACCGTTCACAATGTGTGTCCTACCCTCGTACACCGAGGTCCCTCTGTCCCTCAGTACTCCCTGCCATTCACAGTGTGTGTCCTACCCTTGTACACCGAGGTCCCTCTGTCCCTCAGTAGTCCCTACCGTTCACTGTGTGTCCTCTCCTTGTACACCGAGGTCCCTCTGCCCCTTAGTACTCCCTACCGTTCACAGTGTGTCCGACCCTTGTACAGCGAGGTCCCTCTGTCCCTCAGTACTCCCTACCGTTCACAGTGTGTGTCCTACCCCTGTACACCGAGGTCCCTCTGTCCCTCAGTACTCCCTACCGTTCACATTGTGTGTCTTACCCTTGTACACCGAGGTCCCTCTGTCCCTCAGTACTCCCTACCGTTCACAGTGTTTGTCCTACCCCTGTACACCGAGGTCCCTCTGTCCCTCAGTACTCCCTACCGTTCACAGTGTGTGTCCTACCCTTGTACACCGAGGTCCCTCTGTCCCTCAGTAGTCCCTACCATTCACAGTGTGTGTCCTACCCTTGTACACCGAGGTCCCTCTGTCCCTCAGTACTCCCTATCATTCACAGTGTGTGTCCTACCCTTGTACACCGAGGTCCCTCTGTCCCTCAGTACTCCCTACCGTTCACGGTGTGTGTCCTACCCTTGTACACCGAGGTCCCTCTGTCCTTCAGTACTCCCTACCTTTCACGGTGTGTGTCCTATCCTTGTACACCGAGGTCCCTCTGTCCCTCAGTACTCCCTACCGTTCACAGTGTGTGTCCTACCCTTGTACACCGAGGTCCCTCTGTCCCTCAGTACTCCCTACCGTTCACAGTGTGTGTCCTACCCTTGTACACCGAGGTCCCTCTGTCCCTCAGTACTCCCTACCGTTCACAGTCTGTGTCCTACCCTCGTACACCGAGGTCCCTCTGTCCTTCTATACTACCTACCGTTCACAGTGTGTGTCCTACCCTCGTACACCGAGGTCCCTCTGTCCCTCAGTACTCCCTACCGTTCACAATGAGTGTCCTACCCTCGTACACCGAGGTCCCTCTGTCCCTCAATACTCCCTACCGTTCACAGTGTGTGTCCTACCCTCGTACACCGAGGTCCCTCTGTCCCTCAGTACTCCCTACCGTTCACAGTGTGTGTCCTACCCTCGTACACCGAGGTCCCTCTGTCCCTCAGTACTCCCTGCCATTCACAGTGTGTGTCCTACCCTCGTATACCGAGGACCCTCTGTCCCTCAGTAATTCCTACCATTCACAGTGTGTGTCCTACCCTTGTACACCGAGGTCCCTCTGTCCCTCAGTACTCCCTGCCATTCACAGTGTGTGTCCTACCCTCATACACCGAGGTCCCTCTGTCCCTCAGTACTCCCTACCGTTCACAGTGTGTGTCCTACCCTTGTACACCAAGGTCCCTCTGTCCCTCAGTACTCCCTACCGTTCACAATGTGTGTCCTACCCTCGTACACCGAGGTCCCTCTGTCCCTCAGTACTCCCTGCCATTCACAGTGTGTGTCCTACCCTTGTACACCGAGGTCCCTCTGTCCCTCAGTACTCCCTACCGTTCACAGTGTGTCCTCTCCTTGTACACCGAGGTCCCTCTGTCCCTCAGTACTCCCTACCGTTCACAGTGTGTCCTCTCCTTGTACACCGAGGTCCCTCTGTCCCTCAGTACTCCCTACCGTTCACAGTCTGTGTCCTACCCTTGTAAACCGAGGTCCCTCTGTCCCTCAGTACTCCCTACCGTTCACAGTGTGTTTCCTACCCTCGTACAACGCGGTCCCTCTGTCCCTCAGTACTCCCTACCATTCACAGTGTGTGTCCTACCCTCGTACACCGAGGTCCCTCTGTCCCTCAGTACTCCCTACCGTTCACAGTGTGTGTCCTACCCTTGTACACCGAGGTCCCTCTGTCCCTCAGTACTCCCTACCGTTCACAGTGTGTCCTACCCTCGTACACCGAGGTCCCTCTGTCCCTCAGTACTCGCTACCGTTCACAGTGTTTGTCCTACCCTCGTACACCGAGGTCCCTCTGTCCCTCAGTACTCCCTACCGTTCACAGTGTGTGTCCTACCCTAGTACAGCGAGGTCCCTCAGTACTCCCTACCTTTCACAGTGTGTGTCCTACCCTCGTACACCGAGGTCCCTCTGTCCCTCAGTACTCCCTACCATTCACAGTGTGTGTCCTACCCTTGTACATCGAGGTCCCTCTGTCCCTCAGTACTCCCTACCGTTCACAGTGTGTCCTACCCTTGTACAGCGAGGTCCCTCTGTCCCTCAGTACTCCCTACCGTTCACAGTGTGTGTCCTACCCCTGTACACCGAGGTCCCTCTGTCCCTCAGTACTCCCTACCGTTCACATTGTGTGTCTTACCCTTGTACACCGAGGTCCCTCTGTCCCTCAGTACTTCCTACCGTTCACAGTGTTTGTCCTACCCTTGTACACCGAGGTCCCTCTGTCCCTCAGTACTCCCTACCGTTCACAGTGTGTGTCCTACCCTTGTACACTTTGGTCCCTCTGTCCCTCAGTACTCCCTACCGTTCACAGTGTGTGTCCTACCCTTGTACACCGAGGTCCCTCTGTCCCTCAGTACTCCCTACCATTCACAGTGTGTGTCCTACCCTTGTACACCGAGGTCCCTGTGTCCCTCAGTACACCCTACCGTTCACAGTGTGTGTCCTACCCTTGTACACCGAGGTCCCTCTGTCCCTCAGTACTCCCTATCATTCACAGTGTGTGTCCTACACTTGTACACCGAGGTCCCTCTGTCCCTCAGTACTCCCTACCGTTCACAGTGTGTGTCCTACCCTTGTACACCGAGGTCCCTCTGTCCCTCAGTACTCCCTACCGTTCACGGTGTGTGTCCTATCCTTGTACACCGAGGTCCCTCTGTCCCTCAGTACTCCCTACCGTTCACAGTGTGTGTCCTACCCTTGTACACCGAGGTCCCTCTGTCCCTCAGTACTCCGTACCGTTCACATTGTGTGTCCTACCCTTGTACACCGAGGTCCCTCTGTCCCTCAGTACTCCCTACCGTTCACAGTGTGTGTCCTACCCTTGTACACCGAGGTCCCTCTGTCCCTCAGTACTCCCTACCGTTCACAGTCTGTGTCTTACCCTCGTACACCGAGGTCCCTCTGTCCTTCTGTACTACCTACCGTTCACAGTGTGTGTCCTACCCTCGTACACCGAGGTCCCTCTGTCGCTCAGTACTCCCTACCGTTCACAGTGTGTGTCCTACCCGTGTACACCGAGTTCCCTTTGTCCCTCAGTACTCCCTACCGTTCACAGTGTGTCCTACCCTTGTACTCTGAGGTCCCTCTGTCCCTCACTACTCCCTACCGTTCACAGTGTGTCCTACCCTTGTACACCGAGGTCACTCTGTCCCTCAGTACTCCCTACCGTTCACAGTGTGTGTCCTACCCTTGTACACTGAGGTCCCTCTGACCCTCAGAACTCCCTACCGTTCACAGTGTGTGTCCTATCCTCGTACACCGAGGTCCCTCTGCCCTTCAGTACTCCCTACCGTTCACAGTGTGTGTCCTACCCTCGTACACCGAGGTCCCTCAGTACTCCCTACCTTTCACAGTGTGTGTCCTACCCTCGTACACCGAGGTCCCTCAGTACTCCCTACCTTTCACAGTGTGTGTCCTACCCTCGTACACCGAGGTCCCTCTGTCCCTCAGTACTCCCTACCATTCACAGTGTGTGTCCTACCCTTGTACATCGAGGTCCCCCTGCCCCTCAGTACTCCCTACCGTTCACAGTGTGTCCTACCCTTGTACAGCGAGGTCCCTCTGTCCCTCAGTACTCCCTACCGTTCACAGTGTGTGTCCTACCCCTGTACACCGAGGTCCCTCTGTCCCTCAGTACTCCCTACCGTTCACATTGTGTGTCTTACCCTTGTACACCGAGGTCCCTCTGTCCCTCAGTACTCCCTACCGTTCACAGTGTTTGTCCTACCCCTGTACACCGAGGTCCCTCTGTCCCTCAGTACTCCCGACCGTTCACAGTGTGTGTCCTACCCTTGTACACCGAGGTCCCTCTGTCCCTCAGTAGTCCCTACCATTCACAGTGTGTGTCCTACCCTTGTACACCGAGGTCCCTCTGTCCCTCAGTACTCCCTATCATTCACAGTGTGTGTCCTACCCTTGTACACCGAGGTCCCTCTGTCCCTCAGTACTCCCTACCGTTCACGGTGTGTGTCCTACCCTTGTACACCGAGGTCCCTCTGTCCCTCAGTACTCCCTACCTTTCACGGTGTGTGTCCTATCCTTGTACACCGAGGTCCCTCTGTCCCTCAGTACTCCCTACCGTTCACAGTGAGTGTCCTACCCTTGTACACCGAGGTCCCTCTGTCCCTCAGTACTCCCTACCGTTCACAGTGTGTGTCCTACCCTTGTACACCGACGTCCCTCTGTCCCTCAGTACTCCCTACCGTTCACAGTTTGTGTCCTACCCTCGTACACCGAGGTCCCTCTGTCCTTCTATACGACCTACCGTTCACAGTGTGTGTCCTACCCTCGTACACCGAGGTCCCTCTGTCCCTCAGTACTCCCTACCGTTCACAATGAGTGTCCTACCCTCGTACACCGAGGTCCCTCTGTCCCTCAATACTCCCTACCGTTCACAGTGTGTGTCCTACCCTCGTACACCGAGGTCTCTCTGTCCCTCAGTACTCCCTACCGTTCACAGTGTGTGTCCTACCCTCGTACACCGAGGTCCCTCTGTCCCTCAGTACTCCCTGCCATTCACAGTGTGTGTCCTACCCTCGTATACCGAGGACCCTCTGTCCCTCAGTAATTCCTACCATTCACAGTGTGTGTCCTACCCTTGTACACCGAGGTCCCTCTGTCCCTCAGTACTCCCTGCCATTCACAGTGTGTGTCCTACCCTCATACACCGAGGTCCCTCTGTCCCTCAGTACTCCCTACCGTTCAGTGTGTGTCCTACCCTTGTACACCAAGGTCCCTCTGTCCCTCAGTACTCCCTACCGTTCACAATGTGTGTCCTACCCTCGTACACCGAGGTCCCTCTGTCCCTCAGTACTCCCTGCCATTCACAGTGTGTGTCCTACCCTTGTACACCGAGGTCCCTCTGTCCCTCAGTAGTCCCTACCGTTCACTGTGTGTCCTCTCCTTGTACACCGAGGTCCCTCTGCCCCTTAGTACTCCCTACCGTTCACAGTGTGTCCGACCCTTGTACAGCGAGGTCCCTCTGTCCCTCAGTACTCCCTACCGTTCACAGTGTGTGTCCCACCCCTGTACACCGAGGTCCCTCTGTCCCTCAGTACTCCCTACCGTTCACATTGTGTGTCTTACCCTTGTACACCGAGGTCCCTCTGTCCCTCAGTACTCCCTACCGTTCACAGTGTTTGTCCTACCCCTGTACACCGAGGTCCCTCTGTCCCTCAGTACTCCCTACCGTTCACAGTGTGTGTCCTACCCTTGTACACCGAGGTCCCTCTGTCCCTCAGTAGTCCCTACCATTCACAGTGTGTGTCCTACCCTTGTACACCGAGGTCCCTCTGTCCCTCAGTACTCCCTATCATTCACAGTGTGTGTCCTACCCTTGTACACCGAGGTCCCTCTGTCCCTCAGTACTCCCTACCGTTCACGGTGTGTGTCCTACCCTTGTACACCGAGGTCCCTCTGTCCTTCAGTACTCCCTACCTTTCACGGTGTGTGTCCTATCCTTGTACACCGAGGTCCCTCTGTCCCTCAGTACTCCCTACCGTTCACAGTGTGTGTCCTACCCTTGTACACCGAGGTCCCTCTGTCCCTCAGTACTCCCTACCGTTCACAGTGTGTGTCCTACCCTTGTACACCGAGGTCCCTCTGTCCCTCAGTACTCCCTACCGTTCACAGTCTGTGTCCTACCCTCGTACACCGAGGTCCCTCTGTCCTTCTATACTACCTACCGTTCACAGTGTGTGTCCTACCCTCGTACACCGAGGTCCCTCTGTCCCTCAGTACTCCCTACCGTTCACAATGAGTGTCCTACCCTCGTACACCGAGGTCCCTCTGTCCCTCAATACTCCCTACCGTTCACAGTGTGTGTCCTACCCTCGTACACCGAGGTCCCTCTGTCCCTCAGTACTCCCTACCGTTCACAGTGTGTGTCCTACCCTCGTACACCGAGGTCCCTCTGTCCCTCAGTACTCCCTGCCATTCACAGTGTGTGTCCTACCCTCGTATACCGAGGACCCTCTGTCCCTCAGTAATTCCTACCATTCACAGTGTGTGTCCTACCCTTGTACACCGAGGTCCCTCTGTCCCTCAGTACTCCCTGCCATTCACAGTGTGTGTCCTACCCTCATACACCGAGGTCCCTCTGTCCCTCAGTACTCCCTACCCTTCACAGTGTGTGTCTTACCCTTGTACACCGAGGTCCCTCTGTCCCTCAATACTCCCTACCGTTCACAGTTTGTCCTACCCTGGTACACCGAGGTCCCTCTGTCCCTCAGTACTCCCTACCGTTCACAGTGTGAGTCCTACCCTTATACACCGAGGTCCCTCTGTCCCTCAGTACTCCCTACCATTCACAGTGTGTGTCCTACCCTGGTACACCGAGGTCCCTCTGTCCCTTAGTACTCCCTACCGTTCACAGTGTGAGTCCTACCCTTATACACCGAGGTCCCTCTGTCCCTCAGTACTCCCTACCGTTCACAGTGTGTGTCCTACCCTTGTATACCGAGGACCCTGTGTCCCTCAGTACTCCCTACCGTTCACAGTGTGCTTCCCACCCTCGTACACCGAGGACCCTCTGTCCCTCAGTACTCCCTACCGTTCACAGTGTGAGTCCTACCCTTATACACCGAGGTCCCTCTGTCCCTCAGTACTCCCTACCGTTCACAGTGTGTGTCCTACCCTTGTAAACCGAGGTCCCTCTATCCCTCAGTACTCCCTACCGTTCACAGTGTGTTTCCTACCCTCGTACACCGCGGTCCCTCTGTCCCTCAGTACTCCCTACCATTCACAGTGTGTGTCCTACCCTCGTACACCGAGGTCCCTCTGTCCCTCAGTACTCCCTACCGTTCACAGTGTGTGTCCTACCCTTGTACACCGAGGTCCCTCTGTCCCTCAGTACTCCCTACCGTTCACAGTGTGTCCTACCCTCGTACACCGAGGTCCCTCTGTCCCTCAGTACTCGCTACCGTTCACAGTGTTTGTCCTACCCTCGTACACCGAGGTCCCTCTGTCCCTCAGTACTCCCTACCGTTCACAGTGTGTGTCTTACCCTTGTACACCGAGGTCCCTCTGTCCCTCAGTTCTCCCTACCGTTCACAGTGTTTGTCCTACCCTCGTACACCGAGGTCCCTCTGTCCCTCAGTACTCCCTACCGTTCACAGTGTGTGTCCTACCCTTGTACACTTTGGTCCCTCTGTCCCTCAGTACTCCCTACCGTTCACAGTGTGTGTCCTACCCTTGTACACCGAGGTCCCTCTGTCCCTCAGTACTCCCTACCGTTCACAGTGTGTGTCCTACCCTTGTACACCGAGGTCCCTCTGTCCCTCAGTACTCCCTACCGTTCACAGTGTGTGTCCTACCCTTGTACACCGAGGTCCCTCTGTCCCTCAGTACTCCCTACCATTCACAGTGTGTGTCCTACCCTCGTACACCGAGGTCCCTCTGTCGCTCAGTACTCTCTACCGTTCACAGTGTGTGTCCTACCCTCATACACCGAGGTCCCTCTGTCGCTCAGTACTCTCTACCGTTCACAGTGTGTGTCCTACCCTCATACACTGAGGTCCCTCTGTCGCTCAGTACTCACTACCGTTCACAGTGTGTGTCCCACCCCTGTACACCGAGGTCCCTCTGTCCCTCAGTACTCCCTACCCTTCACAGTGTGTGTCCTACCCTTGTACACCGAGGTCCCTCTGTCCCTCAGTACTCCCTACCCTTCACAGTGTGTGTCTTACCCTTGTACACCGAGGTCCCTCTGTCCCTCAGTACTCCCTACCGTTCACAGTTTGTCCTACCCTGGTACACCGAGGTCCCTCTGTCACTCAGTACTCCCTGCCGTTCACAGTGTGAGTCCTACCCTTATACACCGAGGACCCTGTGTCCCTCAGTACTCCCTACCGTTCACAGTGTGCTTCCCACCCTCGTACACCGAGGACCCTCTGTCCCTCAGTACTCCCTACCGTTCACAGTGTGAGTCCTACCCTTATACACCGGGGTCCCTCTGTCCCTCAGTACTCCCTACCGTTCACAGTGTGTGTCCTACCCTTGTACACCGAGGTCCCTCTGTCCCTCAGTACTCCCTACCTTTCACAGTGTGTTTCCTACCCTCGTACACCGAGGTCCCTCTGTCCCTCAGTACTCCCTACCATTCACAGTGTGTGTCCTACCCTCGTACACCGAGGTCCCTCTGTCCCTCAGTACTCCCTACCGTTCACAGTGTGTGTCCTACCCTCGTACACCGAGGTCCCTCTGTCCCTCAGTACTCCCTACCGTTCACAGTGTGTCCTACCCTCGTACACCGAGGTCCCTCTGTCCCTCAGTACTCCCTACCGTTCACAGTGTTTGTCCTACCCTCGTACACCGAGGTCCCTCTGTCCCTCAGTACTCCCTACCGTTCACAGTGTGTGTCTTACCCGTGTACACCGAGGTCCCTCTGTCCCTCAGTACTCCCTACCGTTCACAGTGTTTGTCCTACCCTCGTACACCGAGGTCCCTCTGTCCCTCAGTACTCCCTACCGTTCACAGTGTGTGTCCTACCCTTGTACACCGAGGTCCCTCTGTCCCTCAGTACTCCCTACCGTTCACAGTGTGTGTCCTACCCTTGTACACCGAGGTCCCTCTGTCCCTCAGTACTCCCTACCCTTCACAGTGTGTGTCTTACCCTTGTACACCGAGGTCCCTCTGTCCCTCAGTACTCCCTACCGTTCACAGTTTGTCCTACCCTGGTACACCGAGGTCCCTCTGTCCCTCAGTACTCCCTACCGTTCACAGTGTGAGTCCTACCCTTATACACCGAGGTCCCTCTGTCCCTCAGTACTCCCTACCGTTCACAGTGTGTGTCCTACCCTTGTACACCGAGGACCCTCTGTCCCTCAGTCCTCCCTACCGTTCACAGTTTGTCCTACCCTTGTACACTGAGGTCCCTCTGTCCCTCAGTACTCCCTACCATTCACAGTGTGTCCTACCCTTGTACACTGAGGTCCCTCTATCCGTCAGTGCTCCCTAACGTTCACAGTGTGTCCTACCTTGTACACCGAGGTCCCTCTGTCCCTCAGTACTCCCTACCGTTCACAGTGTGTGTCCTACCCTTGTACACCGAGGTCCCTCTGTCCCTCAGTACTCCCTACCGTTCACAGTGTGTTTCCTACCCTCGTACACCGAGGTCCCTCTGTCCCTCAGTACTCCCTACCATTCACAGTGTGTGTCCTACCCTCGTACACCGAGGTCCCTCTGTCCCTCAGTACTCCCTACCGTTCACAGTGTGTGTCCTACCCTCGTACACCGAGGTCCCTCTGTCCCTCAGTACTCCCTACCGTTCACAGTGTGTCCTACCCTCGTACACCGAGGTCCCTCTGTCCCTCAGTACTCGCTACCGTTCACAGTGTTTGTCCTACCCTCGTACACCGAGGTCCCTCTGTCCCTCAGTACTCCCTACCGTTCACAGTGTGTGTCTTACCCTTGTACACCGAGGTCCCTCTGTCCCTCAGTACTCCCTACCGTTCACAGTGTTTGTCCTACCCTCGTACACCGAGGTCCCTCTGTCCCTCAGTACTCTCTACCGTTCACAGTGTGTGTCCTACCCTCATACACTGAGGTCCCTCTGTCGCTCAGTACTCACTACCGTTCACAGTGTGTGTCCCACCCCTGTACACCGAGGTCCCTCTGTCCCTCAGTGCTCCCTACCCTTCACAGTGTGTGTCTTACCCTTGTACACCGAGGTCCCTCTGTCCCTCAGTACTCCCTACCGTTCACAGTTTGTCCAACCCTGGTACACCGAGGTCCCTCTGTCCCTCAGTACTCCCTACCGTTCACAGTGTGAGTCCTACCCTTATACACCGAGGTCCCTCTGTCCCTCAGTACTCCCTACCGTTCACAGTGTGAGTCCTACCCTTATACACCGATGTCCCTCTGTCCCTCAGTACTCCCTACCGTTCACAGTGTGTTTCCCACCCTCGTACACCGAGGACCCTCTGTCCCTCAGTACTCCCTACCGTTCACAGTGTGAGTCCTACCCTTATACACCGAGCTCCCTCTGTCCCTCAGTACTCCCTACCGTTCACAGTGTGTCTCCTACCCTTGTACACCGAGGTCCCTCTGTCCCTCAGTACTCCCTACCGTTCAGAGTGTGTTTCCTACCCTCGTACACCGAGGTCCCTCTGTCCCTCAGTACTCCCTACCATTCACAGTGTGTGTCCTACCCTCGTACACCGAGGTCCCTCTGTCCCTCAGTACTCCCTACCGTTCACAGTGTGTGTCCTACCCTTGTACACCGAGGTCCCTGTCCCTCAGTACTCCCTACCGTTCACAGTGTGTCCTACCCTCGTACACCGAGGTCCCTCTGTCCCTCAGTACTCGCTACCGTTCACAGTGTTTGTCCTACCCTCGTACACCGAGGTCCCTCTGTCCCTCAGTACTCCCTACCGTTCACAGTGTGTGTCTTACCCTTATTCACCGAAGTCCCTCTGTCCCTCAGTACTCCCTACCGTTCACAGTGTGAGTCCTACCCTTATACACCGATGTCCCTCTGTCCCTCAGTACTCCCTACCGTTCACAGTGTGTTTCCCACCCTTGTACAACGAGGTCCCTCTGTCCCTCAGTACTCCCTACCATTCACAGTGTGTGTCCTACCCTAGTACACCGAGGTCCCTCTGTCGCTCAGTACTCTCTACCGTTCACAGTGTGTGTCCTACCCTCATACACTGAGGTCCCTCTGTCGCTCAGTACTCACTACCGTTCACAGTGTGTGTCCCACCCCTGTACACCGAGGTCCCTCTGTCCCTCAGTACACCCTACCCTTCACAGTGTGTGTCCTACCCTTGTACACCGAGGTCCCTCTGTCCCTCAGTACTCCCTACCCTTCACAGTGTGTGTCTTACCCTTGTACACCGAGGTCCCTCTGTCCCTCAGTACTCCCTACCGTTCACAGTTTGTCCTACCCTGGTACACCGAGGTCCCTCTGTCCCTCAGTACTCCCTACCGTTCACAGTGTGAGTCCTACCCTTATACACCGAGGTCCCTCTGTCCCTCAGTACTCCCTAACATTCACAGTGTGTGTCCTACCCTGGTACACCGAGGTCCCTCTGTCCCTCAGTACTCCCTACCGTTCACAGTGTGAGTCCTACCCTTATACACCGAGGTCCCTCTGTCCCTCAGTACTCCCTACCGTTCACAGTGTGTGTCCTACCCTTGTATACCGAGGACCGTGTCCCTCAGTACTCCCTACCGTTCACAGTGTGCTTCCCACCCTCGTACACCGAGGACCCTCTGTCCCTCAGTACTCCCTACCGTTCACAGTGTGAGTCCTACCCTTATACACCGAGGTCCCTCTGTCCCTCAGTACTCCCTACCGTTCACAGTGTGTGTCCTACCCTTGTAAACCGAGGTCCCTCTGTCCCTCAGTACTCCCTACCGTTCACAGTGTGTTTCCTACCCTCGTACACCGCGGTCCCTCTGTCCCTCAGTACTCCCTACCATTCACAGTGTGTGTCCTACCCTCGTACACCGAGGTCCCTCTGTCCCTCAGTACTCCCTACCGTTCACAGTGTGTGTCCTACCCTTGTACACCGAGGTCCCTCTGTCCCTCAGTACTCCCTACCGTTCACAGTGTGTCCTACCCTCGTACACCGAGGTCCCTCTGTCCCTCAGTACTCGCTACCGTTCACAGTGTTTGTCCTACCCTCGTACACCGAGGTCCCTCTGTCCCTCAGTACTCCCTACCGTTCACAGTGTGTGTCCTACCCTAGTACAGCGAGGTCCCTCAGTACTCCCTACCTTTCACAGTGTGTGTCCTACCCTCGTACACCGAGGTCCCTCTGTCCCTCAGTACTCCCTACCATTCACAGTGTGTGTCCTACCCTTGTACATCGAGGTCCCTCTGTCCCTCAGTACTCCCTACCGTTCACAGTGTGTCCTACCCTTGTACAGCGAGGTCCCTCTGTCCCTCAGTACTCCCTACCGTTCACAGTGTGTGTCCTACCCCTGTACACCGAGGTCCCTCTGTCCCTCAGTACTCCCTACCGTTCACATTGTGTGTCTTACCCTTGTACACCGAGGTCCCTCTGTCCCTCAGTACTTCCTACCGTTCACAGTGTTTGTCCTACCCTTGTACACCGAGGTCCCTCTGTCCCTCAGTACTCCCTACCGTTCACAGTGTGTGTCCTACCCTTGTACACTTTGGTCCCTCTGTCCCTCAGTACTCCCTACCGTTCACAGTGTGTGTCCTACCCTTGTACACCGAGGTCCCTCTGTCCCTCAGTACTCCCTACCATTCACAGTGTGTGTCCTACCCTTGTACACCGAGGTCCCTGTGTCCCTCAGTACACCCTACCGTTCACAGTGTGTGTCCTACCCTTGTACACCGAGGTCCCTCTGTCCCTCAGTACTCCCTAGCATTCACAGTGTGTGTCCTACACTTGTACACCGAGGTCCCTCTGTCCCTCAGTACTCCCTACCGTTCACAGTGTGTGTCCTACCCTTGTACACCGAGGTCCCTCTGTCCCTCAGTACTCCCTACCGTTCACGGTGTGTGTCCTATCCTTGTACACCGAGGTCCCTCTGTCCCTCAGTACTCCCTACCGTTCACAGTGTGTGTCCTACCCTTGTACACCGAGGTCCCTCTGTCCCTCAGTACTCCGTACCGTTCACATTGTGTGTCCTACCCTTGTACACCGAGGTCCCTCTGTCCCTCAGTACTCCCTACCGTTCACAGTGTGTGTCCTACCCTTGTACACCGAGGTCCCTCTGTCCCTCAGTACTCCCTACCGTTCACAGTCTGTGTCTTACCCTCGTACACCGAGGTCCCTCTGTCCTTCTGTACTACCTACCGTTCACAGTGTGTGTCCTACCCTCGTACACCGAGGTCCCTCTGTCGCTCAGTACTCCCTACCGTTCACAGTGTGTGTCCTACCCGTGTACACCGAGTTCCCTTTGTCCCTCAGTACTCCCTACCGTTCACAGTGTGTCCTACCCTTGTACTCTGAGGTCCCTCTGTCCCTCACTACTCCCTACCGTTCACAGTGTGTCCTACCCTTGTACACCGAGGTCACTCTGTCCCTCAGTACTCCCTACCGTTCACAGTGTGTGTCCTACCCTTGTACACTGAGGTCCCTCTGACCCTCAGAACTCCCTACCGTTCACAGTGTGTGTCCTATCCTCGTACACCGAGGTCCCTCTGCCCTTCAGTACTCCCTACCGTTCACAGTGTGTGTCCTACCCTCGTACACCGAGGTCCCTCAGTACTCCCTACCTTTCACAGTGTGTGTCCTACCCTCGTACACCGAGGTCCCTCAGTACTCCCTACCTTTCACAGTGTGTGTCCTACCCTCGTACACCGAGGTCCCTCTGTCCCTCAGTACTCCCTACCATTCACAGTGTGTGTCCTACCCTTGTACATCGAGGTCCCCCTGCCCCTCAGTACTCCCTACCGTTCACAGTGTGTCCTACCCTTGTACAGCGAGGTCCCTCTGTCCCTCAGTACTCCCTACCGTTCACAGTGTGTGTCCTACCCCTGTACACCGAGGTCCCTCTGTCCCTCAGTACTCCCTACCGTTCACATTGTGTGTCTTACCCTTGTACACCGAGGTCCCTCTGTCCCTCAGTACTCCCTACCGTTCACAGTGTTTGTCCTACCCCTGTACACCGAGGTCCCTCTGTCCCTCAGTACTCCCGACCGTTCACAGTGTGTGTCCTACCCTTGTACACCGAGGTCCCTCTGTCCCTCAGTAGTCCCTACCATTCACAGTGTGTGTCCTACCCTTGTACACCGAGGTCCCTCTGTCCCTCAGTACTCCCTATCATTCACAGTGTGTGTCCTACCCTTGTACACCGAGGTCCCTCTGTCCCTCAGTACTCCCTACCGTTCACGGTGTGTGTCCTACCCTTGTACACCGAGGTCCCTCTGTCCCTCAGTACTCCCTACCTTTCACGGTGTGTGTCCTATCCTTGTAAACCGAGGTCCCTCTATCCCTCAGTACTCCCTACCGTTCACAGTGTGTTTCCTACCCTCGTACACCGCGGTCCCTCTGTCCCTCAGTACTCCCTACCATTCACAGTGTGTGTCCTACCCTCGTACACCGAGGTCCCTCTGTCCCTCAGTACTCCCTACCGTTCACAGTGTGTGTCCTACCCTTGTACACCGAGGTCCCTCTGTCCCTCAGTACTCCCTACCGTTCACAGTGTGTCCTACCCTCGTACACCGAGGTCCCTCTGTCCCTCAGTACTCGCTACCGTTCACAGTGTTTGTCCTACCCTCGTACACCGAGGTCCCTCTGTCCCTCAGTACTCCCTACCGTTCACAGTGTGTGTCTTACCCTTGTACACCGAGGTCCCTCTGTCCCTCAGTTCTCCCTACCGTTCACAGTGTTTGTCCTACCCTCGTACACCGAGGTCCCTCTGTCCCTCAGTACTCCCTACCGTTCACAGTGTGTGTCCTACCCTTGTACACTTTGGTCCCTCTGTCCCTCAGTACTCCCTACCGTTCACAGTGTGTGTCCTACCCTTGTACACCGAGGTCCCTCTGTCCCTCAGTACTCCCTACCGTTCACAGTGTGTGTCCTACCCTTGTACACCGAGGTCCCTCTGTCCCTCAGTACTCCCTACCGTTCACAGTGTGTGTCCTACCCTTGTACACCGAGGTCCCTCTGTCCCTCAGTACTCCCTACCATTCACAGTGTGTGTCCTACCCTCGTACACCGAGGTCCCTCTGTCGCTCAGTACTCTCTACCGTTCACAGTGTGTGTCCTACCCTCATACACCGAGGTCCCTCTGTCGCTCAGTACTCTCTACCGTTCACAGTGTGTGTCCTACCCTCATACACTGAGGTCCCTCTGTCGCTCAGTACTCACTACCGTTCACAGTGTGTGTCCCACCCCTGTACACCGAGGTCCCTCTGTCCCTCAGTACTCCCTACCCTTCACAGTGTGTGTCCTACCCTTGTACACCGAGGTCCCTCTGTCCCTCAGTACTCCCTACCCTTCACAGTGTGTGTCTTACCCTTGTACACCGAGGTCCCTCTGTCCCTCAGTACTCCCTACCGTTCACAGTTTGTCCTACCCTGGTACACCGAGGTCCCTCTGTCACTCAGTACTCCCTGCCGTTCACAGTGTGAGTCCTACCCTTATACACCGAGGACCCTGTGTCCCTCAGTACTCCCTACCGTTCACAGTGTGCTTCCCACCCTCGTACACCGAGGACCCTCTGTCCCTCAGTACTCCCTACCGTTCACAGTGTGAGTCCTACCCTTATACACCGGGGTCCCTCTGTCCCTCAGTACTCCCTACCGTTCACAGTGTGTGTCCTACCCTTGTACACCGAGGTCCCTCTGTCCCTCAGTACTCCCTACCTTTCACAGTGTGTTTCCTACCCTCGTACACCGAGGTCCCTCTGTCCCTCAGTACTCCCTACCATTCACAGTGTGTGTCCTACCCTCGTACACCGAGGTCCCTCTGTCCCTCAGTACTCCCTACCGTTCACAGTGTGTGTCCTACCCTCGTACACCGAGGTCCCTCTGTCCCTCAGTACTCCCTACCGTTCACAGTGTGTCCTACCCTCGTACACCGAGGTCCCTCTGTCCCTCAGTACTCCCTACCGTTCACAGTGTTTGTCCTACCCTCGTACACCGAGGTCCCTCTGTCCCTCAGTACTCCCTACCGTTCACAGTGTGTGTCTTACCCGTGTACACCGAGGTCCCTCTGTCCCTCAGTACTCCCTACCGTTCACAGTGTTTGTCCTACCCTCGTACACCGAGGTCCCTCTGTCCCTCAGTACTCCCTACCGTTCACAGTGTGTGTCCTACCCTTGTACACCGAGGTCCCTCTGTCCCTCAGTACTCCCTACCGTTCACAGTGTGTGTCCTACCCTTGTACACCGAGGTCCCTCTGTCCCTCAGTACTCCCTACCCTTCACAGTGTGTGTCTTACCCTTGTACACCGAGGTCCCTCTGTCCCTCAGTACTCCCTACCGTTCACAGTTTGTCCTACCCTGGTACACCGAGGTCCCTCTGTCCCTCAGTACTCCCTACCGTTCACAGTGTGAGTCCTACCCTTATACACCGAGGTCCCTCTGTCCCTCAGTACTCCCTACCGTTCACAGTGTGTGTCCTACCCTTGTACACCGAGGACCCTCTGTCCCTCAGTCCTCCCTACCGTTCACAGTTTGTCCTACCCTTGTACACTGAGGTCCCTCTGTCCCTCAGTACTCCCTACCATTCACAGTGTGTCCTACCCTTGTACACTGAGGTCCCTCTATCCGTCAGTGCTCCCTAACGTTCACAGTGTGTCCTACCTTGTACACCGAGGTCCCTCTGTCCCTCAGTACTCCCTACCGTTCACAGTGTGTGTCCTACCCTTGTACACCGAGGTCCCTCTGTCCCTCAGTACTCCCTACCGTTCACAGTGTGTTTCCTACCCTCGTACACCGAGGTCCCTCTGTCCCTCAGTACTCCCTACCATTCACAGTGTGTGTCCTACCCTCGTACACCGAGGTCCCTCTGTCCCTCAGTACTCCCTACCGTTCACAGTGTGTGTCCTACCCTCGTACACCGAGGTCCCTCTGTCCCTCAGTACTCCCTACCGTTCACAGTGTGTCCTACCCTCGTACACCGAGGTCCCTCTGTCCCTCAGTACTCGCTACCGTTCACAGTGTTTGTCCTACCCTCGTACACCGAGGTCCCTCTGTCCCTCAGTACTCCCTACCGTTCACAGTGTGTGTCTTACCCTTGTACACCGAGGTCCCTCTGTCCCTCAGTACTCCCTACCGTTCACAGTGTTTGTCCTACCCTCGTACACCGAGGTCCCTCTGTCCCTCAGTACTCTCTACCGTTCACAGTGTGTGTCCTACCCTCATACACTGAGGTCCCTCTGTCGCTCAGTACTCACTACCGTTCACAGTGTGTGTCCCACCCCTGTACACCGAGGTCCCTCTGTCCCTCAGTGCTCCCTACCCTTCACAGTGTGTGTCTTACCCTTGTACACCGAGGTCCCTCTGTCCCTCAGTACTCCCTACCGTTCACAGTTTGTCCAACCCTGGTACACCGAGGTCCCTCTGTCCCTCAGTACTCCCTACCGTTCACAGTGTGAGTCCTACCCTTATACACCGAGGTCCCTCTGTCCCTCAGTACTCCCTACCGTTCACAGTGTGAGTCCTACCCTTATACACCGATGTCCCTCTGTCCCTCAGTACTCCCTACCGTTCACAGTGTGTTTCCCACCCTCGTACACCGAGGACCCTCTGTCCCTCAGTACTCCCTACCGTTCACAGTGTGAGTCCTACCCTTATACACCGAGCTCCCTCTGTCCCTCAGTACTCCCTACCGTTCACAGTGTGTCTCCTACCCTTGTACACCGAGGTCCCTCTGTCCCTCAGTACTCCCTACCGTTCAGAGTGTGTTTCCTACCCTCGTACACCGAGGTCCCTCTGTCCCTCAGTACTCCCTACCATTCACAGTGTGTGTCCTACCCTCGTACACCGAGGTCCCTCTGTCCCTCAGTACTCCCTACCGTTCACAGTGTGTGTCCTACCCTTGTACACCGAGGTCCCTGTCCCTCAGTACTCCCTACCGTTCACAGTGTGTCCTACCCTCGTACACCGAGGTCCCTCTGTCCCTCAGTACTCGCTACCGTTCACAGTGTTTGTCCTACCCTCGTACACCGAGGTCCCTCTGTCCCTCAGTACTCCCTACCGTTCACAGTGTGTGTCTTACCCTTATTCACCGAAGTCCCTCTGTCCCTCAGTACTCCCTACCGTTCACAGTGTGAGTCCTACCCTTATACACCGATGTCCCTCTGTCCCTCAGTACTCCCTACCGTTCACAGTGTGTTTCCCACCCTTGTACAACGAGGTCCCTCTGTCCCTCAGTACTCCCTACCATTCACAGTGTGTGTCCTACCCTAGTACACCGAGGTCCCTCTGTCGCTCAGTACTCTCTACCGTTCACAGTGTGTGTCCTACCCTCATACACTGAGGTCCCTCTGTCGCTCAGTACTCACTACCGTTCACAGTGTGTGTCCCACCCCTGTACACCGAGGTCCCTCTGTCCCTCAGTACACCCTACCCTTCACAGTGTGTGTCCTACCCTTGTACACCGAGGTCCCTCTGTCCCTCAGTACTCCCTACCCTTCACAGTGTGTGTCTTACCCTTGTACACCGAGGTCCCTCTGTCCCTCAGTACTCCCTACCGTTCACAGTTTGTCCTACCCTGGTACACCGAGGTCCCTCTGTCCCTCAGTACTCCCTACCGTTCACAGTGTGAGTCCTACCCTTATACACCGAGGTCCCTCTGTCCCTCAGTACTCCCTAACATTCACAGTGTGTGTCCTACCCTGGTACACCGAGGTCCCTCTGTCCCTCAGTACTCCCTACCGTTCACAGTGTGAGTCCTACCCTTATACACCGAGGTCCCTCTGTCCCTCAGTACTCCCTACCGTTCACAGTGTGTGTCCTACCCTTGTATACCGAGGACCGTGTCCCTCAGTACTCCCTACCGTTCACAGTGTGCTTCCCACCCTCGTACACCGAGGACCCTCTGTCCCTCAGTACTCCCTACCGTTCACAGTGTGAGTCCTACCCTTATACACCGAGGTCCCTCTGTCCCTCAGTACTCCCTACCGTTCACAGTGTGTGTCCTACCCTTGTAAACCGAGGTCCCTCTGTCCCTCAGTACTCCCTACCGTTCACAGTGTGTTTCCTACCCTCGTACACCGCGGTCCCTCTGTCCCTCAGTACTCCCTACCATTCACAGTGTGTGTCCTACCCTCGTACACCGAGGTCCCTCTGTCCCTCAGTACTCCCTACCGTTCACAGTGTGTGTCCTACCCTTGTACACCGAGGTCCCTCTGTCCCTCAGTACTCCCTACCGTTCACAGTGTGTCCTACCCTCGTACACCGAGGTCCCTCTGTCCCTCAGTACTCGCTACCGTTCACAGTGTTTGTCCTACCCTCGTACACCGAGGTCCCTCTGTCCCTCAGTACTCCCTACCGTTCACAGTGTGTGTCCTACCCTAGTACAGCGAGGTCCCTCAGTACTCCCTACCTTTCACAGTGTGTGTCCTACCCTCGTACACCGAGGTCCCTCTGTCCCTCAGTACTCCCTACCATTCACAGTGTGTGTCCTACCCTTGTACATCGAGGTCCCTCTGTCCCTCAGTACTCCCTACCGTTCACAGTGTGTCCTACCCTTGTACAGCGAGGTCCCTCTGTCCCTCAGTACTCCCTACCGTTCACAGTGTGTGTCCTACCCCTGTACACCGAGGTCCCTCTGTCCCTCAGTACTCCCTACCGTTCACATTGTGTGTCTTACCCTTGTACACCGAGGTCCCTCTGTCCCTCAGTACTTCCTACCGTTCACAGTGTTTGTCCTACCCTTGTACACCGAGGTCCCTCTGTCCCTCAGTACTCCCTACCGTTCACAGTGTGTGTCCTACCCTTGTACACTTTGGTCCCTCTGTCCCTCAGTACTCCCTACCGTTCACAGTGTGTGTCCTACCCTTGTACACCGAGGTCCCTCTGTCCCTCAGTACTCCCTACCATTCACAGTGTGTGTCCTACCCTTGTACACCGAGGTCCCTGTGTCCCTCAGTACACCCTACCGTTCACAGTGTGTGTCCTACCCTTGTACACCGAGGTCCCTCTGTCCCTCAGTACTCCCTAGCATTCACAGTGTGTGTCCTACACTTGTACACCGAGGTCCCTCTGTCCCTCAGTACTCCCTACCGTTCACAGTGTGTGTCCTACCCTTGTACACCGAGGTCCCTCTGTCCCTCAGTACTCCCTACCGTTCACGGTGTGTGTCCTATCCTTGTACACCGAGGTCCCTCTGTCCCTCAGTACTCCCTACCGTTCACAGTGTGTGTCCTACCCTTGTACACCGAGGTCCCTCTGTCCCTCAGTACTCCGTACCGTTCACATTGTGTGTCCTACCCTTGTACACCGAGGTCCCTCTGTCCCTCAGTACTCCCTACCGTTCACAGTGTGTGTCCTACCCTTGTACACCGAGGTCCCTCTGTCCCTCAGTACTCCCTACCGTTCACAGTCTGTGTCTTACCCTCGTACACCGAGGTCCCTCTGTCCTTCTGTACTACCTACCGTTCACAGTGTGTGTCCTACCCTCGTACACCGAGGTCCCTCTGTCGCTCAGTACTCCCTACCGTTCACAGTGTGTGTCCTACCCGTGTACACCGAGTTCCCTTTGTCCCTCAGTACTCCCTACCGTTCACAGTGTGTCCTACCCTTGTACTCTGAGGTCCCTCTGTCCCTCACTACTCCCTACCGTTCACAGTGTGTCCTACCCTTGTACACCGAGGTCACTCTGTCCCTCAGTACTCCCTACCGTTCACAGTGTGTGTCCTACCCTTGTACACTGAGGTCCCTCTGACCCTCAGAACTCCCTACCGTTCACAGTGTGTGTCCTATCCTCGTACACCGAGGTCCCTCTGCCCTTCAGTACTCCCTACCGTTCACAGTGTGTGTCCTACCCTCGTACACCGAGGTCCCTCAGTACTCCCTACCTTTCACAGTGTGTGTCCTACCCTCGTACACCGAGGTCCCTCAGTACTCCCTACCTTTCACAGTGTGTGTCCTACCCTCGTACACCGAGGTCCCTCTGTCCCTCAGTACTCCCTACCATTCACAGTGTGTGTCCTACCCTTGTACATCGAGGTCCCCCTGCCCCTCAGTACTCCCTACCGTTCACAGTGTGTCCTACCCTTGTACAGCGAGGTCCCTCTGTCCCTCAGTACTCCCTACCGTTCACAGTGTGTGTCCTACCCCTGTACACCGAGGTCCCTCTGTCCCTCAGTACTCCCTACCGTTCACATTGTGTGTCTTACCCTTGTACACCGAGGTCCCTCTGTCCCTCAGTACTCCCTACCGTTCACAGTGTTTGTCCTACCCCTGTACACCGAGGTCCCTCTGTCCCTCAGTACTCCCGACCGTTCACAGTGTGTGTCCTACCCTTGTACACCGAGGTCCCTCTGTCCCTCAGTAGTCCCTACCATTCACAGTGTGTGTCCTACCCTTGTACACCGAGGTCCCTCTGTCCCTCAGTACTCCCTATCATTCACAGTGTGTGTCCTACCCTTGTACACCGAGGTCCCTCTGTCCCTCAGTACTCCCTACCGTTCACGGTGTGTGTCCTACCCTTGTACACCGAGGTCCCTCTGTCCCTCAGTACTCCCTACCTTTCACGGTGTGTGTCCTATCCTTGTACACCGAGGTCCCTCTGTCCCTCAGTACTCCCTACCGTTCACAGTGAGTGTCCTACCCTTGTACACCGAGGTCCCTCTGTCCCTCAGTACTCCCTACCGTTCACAGTGTGTGTCCTACCCTTGTACACCGACGTCCCTCTGTCCCTCAGTACTCCCTACCGTTCACAGTTTGTGTCCTACCCTCGTACACCGAGGTCCCTCTGTCCTTCTATACGACCTACCGTTCACAGTGTGTGTCCTACCCTCGTACACCGAGGTCCCTCTGTCCCTCAGTACTCCCTACCGTTCACAATGAGTGTCCTACCCTCGTACACCGAGGTCCCTCTGTCCCTCAATACTCCCTACCGTTCACAGTGTGTGTCCTACCCTCGTACACCGAGGTCTCTCTGTCCCTCAGTACTCCCTACCGTTCACAGTGTGTGTCCTACCCTCGTACACCGAGGTCCCTCTGTCCCTCAGTACTCCCTGCCATTCACAGTGTGTGTCCTACCCTCGTATACCGAGGACCCTCTGTCCCTCAGTAATTCCTACCATTCACAGTGTGTGTCCTACCCTTGTACACCGAGGTCCCTCTGTCCCTCAGTACTCCCTGCCATTCACAGTGTGTGTCCTACCCTCATACACCGAGGTCCCTCTGTCCCTCAGTACTCCCTACCGTTCAGTGTGTGTCCTACCCTTGTACACCAAGGTCCCTCTGTCCCTCAGTACTCCCTACCGTTCACAATGTGTGTCCTACCCTCGTACACCGAGGTCCCTCTGTCCCTCAGTACTCCCTGCCATTCACAGTGTGTGTCCTACCCTTGTACACCGAGGTCCCTCTGTCCCTCAGTAGTCCCTACCGTTCACTGTGTGTCCTCTCCTTGTACACCGAGGTCCCTCTGCCCCTTAGTACTCCCTACCGTTCACAGTGTGTCCGACCCTTGTACAGCGAGGTCCCTCTGTCCCTCAGTACTCCCTACCGTTCACAGTGTGTGTCCTACCCCTGTACACCGAGGTCCCTCTGTCCCTCAGTACTCCCTACCGTTCACATTGTGTGTCTTACCCTTGTACACCGAGGTCCCTCTGTCCCTCAGTACTCCCTACCGTTCACAGTGTTTGTCCTACCCCTGTACACCGAGGTCCCTCTGTCCCTCAGTACTCCCTACCGTTCACAGTGTGTGTCCTACCCTTGTACACCGAGGTCCCTCTGTCCCTCAGTAGTCCCTACCATTCACAGTGTGTGTCCTACCCTTGTACACCGAGGTCCCTCTGTCCCTCAGTACTCCCTATCATTCACAGTGTGTGTCCTACCCTTGTACACCGAGGTCCCTCTGTCCCTCAGTACTCCCTACCGTTCACGGTGTGTGTCCTACCCTTGTACACCGAGGTCCCTCTGTCCTTCAGTACTCCCTACCTTTCACGGTGTGTGTCCTATCCTTGTACACCGAGGTCCCTCTGTCCCTCAGTACTCCCTACCGTTCACAGTGTGTGTCCTACCCTTGTACACCGAGGTCCCTCTGTCCCTCAGTACTCCCTACCGTTCACAGTGTGTGTCCTACCCTTGTACACCGAGGTCCCTCTGTCCCTCAGTACTCCCTACCGTTCACAGTCTGTGTCCTACCCTCGTACACCGAGGTCCCTCTGTCCTTCTATACTACCTACCGTTCACAGTGTGTGTCCTACCCTCGTACACCGAGGTCCCTCTGTCCCTCAGTACTCCCTACCGTTCACAATGAGTGTCCTACCCTCGTACACCGAGGTCCCTCTGTCCCTCAATACTCCCTACCGTTCACAGTGTGTGTCCTACCCTCGTACACCGAGGTCCCTCTGTCCCTCAGTACTCCCTACCGTTCACAGTGTGTGTCCTACCCTCGTACACCGAGGTCCCTCTGTCCCTCAGTACTCCCTGCCATTCACAGTGTGTGTCCTACCCTCGTATACCGAGGACCCTCTGTCCCTCAGTAATTCCTACCATTCACAGTGTGTGTCCTACCCTTGTACACCGAGGTCCCTCTGTCCCTCAGTACTCCCTGCCATTCACAGTGTGTGTCCTACCCTCATACACCGAGGTCCCTCTGTCCCTCAGTACTCCCTACCGTTCACAGTGTGTGTCCTACCCTTGTACACCAAGGTCCCTCTGTCCCTCAGTACTCCCTACCGTTCACAATGTGTGTCCTACCCTCGTACACCGAGGTCCCTCTGTCCCTCAGTACTCCCTGCCATTCACAGTGTGTGTCCTACCCTTGTACACCGAGGTCCCTCTGTCCCTCAGTACTCCCTACCGTTCACAGTGTGTCCTCTCCTTGTACACCGAGGTCCCTCTGTCCCTCAGTACTCCCTACCGTTCACAGTGTGTCCTCTCCTTGTACACCGAGGTCCCTCTGTCCCTCAGTACTCCCTACCGTTCACAGTCTGTGTCCTACCCTTGTAAACCGAGGTCCCTCTGTCCCTCAGTACTCCCTACCGTTCACAGTGTGTTTCCTACCCTCGTACAACGCGGTCCCTCTGTCCCTCAGTACTCCCTACCATTCACAGTGTGTGTCCTACCCTCGTACACCGAGGTCCCTCTGTCCCTCAGTACTCCCTACCGTTCACAGTGTGTGTCCTACCCTTGTACACCGAGGTCCCTCTGTCCCTCAGTACTCCCTACCGTTCACAGTGTGTCCTACCCTCGTACACCGAGGTCCCTCTGTCCCTCAGTACTCGCTACCGTTCACAGTGTTTGTCCTACCCTCGTACACCGAGGTCCCTCTGTCCCTCAGTACTCCCTACCGTTCACAGTGTGTGTCCTACCCTAGTACAGCGAGGTCCCTCAGTACTCCCTACCTTTCACAGTGTGTGTCCTACCCTCGTACACCGAGGTCCCTCTGTCCCTCAGTACTCCCTACCATTCACAGTGTGTGTCCTACCCTTGTACATCGAGGTCCCTCTGTCCCTCAGTACTCCCTACCGTTCACAGTGTGTCCTACCCTTGTACAGCGAGGTCCCTCTGTCCCTCAGTACTCCCTACCGTTCACAGTGTGTGTCCTACCCCTGTACACCGAGGTCCCTCTGTCCCTCAGTACTCCCTACCGTTCACATTGTGTGTCTTACCCTTGTACACCGAGGTCCCTCTGTCCCTCAGTACTTCCTACCGTTCACAGTGTTTGTCCTACCCTTGTACACCGAGGTCCCTCTGTCCCTCAGTACTCCCTACCGTTCACAGTGTGTGTCCTACCCTTGTACACTTTGGTCCCTCTGTCCCTCAGTACTCCCTACCGTTCACAGTGTGTGTCCTACCCTTGTACACCGAGGTCCCTCTGTCCCTCAGTACTCCCTACCATTCACAGTGTGTGTCCTACCCTTGTACACCGAGGTCCCTGTGTCCCTCAGTACACCCTACCGTTCACAGTGTGTGTCCTACCCTTGTACACCGAGGTCCCTCTGTCCCTCAGTACTCCCTATCATTCACAGTGTGTGTCCTACACTTGTACACCGAGGTCCCTCTGTCCCTCAGTACTCCCTACCGTTCACAGTGTGTGTCCTACCCTTGTACACCGAGGTCCCTCTGTCCCTCAGTACTCCCTACCGTTCACGGTGTGTGTCCTATCCTTGTACACCGAGGTCCCTCTGTCCCTCAGTACTCCCTACCGTTCACAGTGTGTGTCCTACCCTTGTACACCGAGGTCCCTCTGTCCCTCAGTACTCCGTACCGTTCACATTGTGTGTCCTACCCTTGTACACCGAGGTCCCTCTGTCCCTCAGTACTCCCTACCGTTCACAGTGTGTGTCCTACCCTTGTACACCGAGGTCCCTCTGTCCCTCAGTACTCCCTACCGTTCACAGTCTGTGTCTTACCCTCGTACACCGAGGTCCCTCTGTCCTTCTGTACTACCTACCGTTCACAGTGTGTGTCCTACCCTCGTACACCGAGGTCCCTCTGTCGCTCAGTACTCCCTACCGTTCACAGTGTGTGTCCTACCCGTGTACACCGAGTTCCCTTTGTCCCTCAGTACTCCCTACCGTTCACAGTGTGTCCTACCCTTGTACTCTGAGGTCCCTCTGTCCCTCACTACTCCCTACCGTTCACAGTGTGTCCTACCCTTGTACACCGAGGTCACTCTGTCCCTCAGTACTCCCTACCGTTCACAGTGTGTGTCCTACCCTTGTACACTGAGGTCCCTCTGACCCTCAGAACTCCCTACCGTTCACAGTGTGTGTCCTATCCTCGTACACCGAGGTCCCTCTGCCCTTCAGTACTCCCTACCGTTCACAGTGTGTGTCCTACCCTCGTACACCGAGGTCCCTCAGTACTCCCTACCTTTCACAGTGTGTGTCCTACCCTCGTACACCGAGGTCCCTCAGTACTCCCTACCTTTCACAGTGTGTGTCCTACCCTCGTACACCGAGGTCCCTCTGTCCCTCAGTACTCCCTACCATTCACAGTGTGTGTCCTACCCTTGTACATCGAGGTCCCCCTGCCCCTCAGTACTCCCTACCGTTCACAGTGTGTCCTACCCTTGTACAGCGAGGTCCCTCTGTCCCTCAGTACTCCCTACCGTTCACAGTGTGTGTCCTACCCCTGTACACCGAGGTCCCTCTGTCCCTCAGTACTCCCTACCGTTCACATTGTGTGTCTTACCCTTGTACACCGAGGTCCCTCTGTCCCTCAGTACTCCCTACCGTTCACAGTGTTTGTCCTACCCCTGTACACCGAGGTCCCTCTGTCCCTCAGTACTCCCGACCGTTCACAGTGTGTGTCCTACCCTTGTACACCGAGGTCCCTCTGTCCCTCAGTAGTCCCTACCATTCACAGTGTGTGTCCTACCCTTGTACACCGAGGTCCCTCTGTCCCTCAGTACTCCCTATCATTCACAGTGTGTGTCCTACCCTTGTACACCGAGGTCCCTCTGTCCCTCAGTACTCCCTACCGTTCACGGTGTGTGTCCTACCCTTGTACACCGAGGTCCCTCTGTCCCTCAGTACTCCCTACCTTTCACGGTGTGTGTCCTATCCTTGTACACCGAGGTCCCTCTGTCCCTCAGTACTCCCTACCGTTCACAGTGAGTGTCCTACCCTTGTACACCGAGGTCCCTCTGTCCCTCAGTACTCCCTACCGTTCACAGTGTGTGTCCTACCCTTGTACACCGACGTCCCTCTGTCCCTCAGTACTCCCTACCGTTCACAGTTTGTGTCCTACCCTCGTACACCGAGGTCCCTCTGTCCTTCTATACGACCTACCGTTCACAGTGTGTGTCCTACCCTCGTACACCGAGGTCCCTCTGTCCCTCAGTACTCCCTACCGTTCACAATGAGTGTCCTACCCTCGTACACCGAGGTCCCTCTGTCCCTCAATACTCCCTACCGTTCACAGTGTGTGTCCTACCCTCGTACACCGAGGTCTCTCTGTCCCTCAGTACTCCCTACCGTTCACAGTGTGTGTCCTACCCTCGTACACCGAGGTCCCTCTGTCCCTCAGTACTCCCTGCCATTCACAGTGTGTGTCCTACCCTCGTATACCGAGGACCCTCTGTCCCTCAGTAATTCCTACCATTCACAGTGTGTGTCCTACCCTTGTACACCGAGGTCCCTCTGTCCCTCAGTACTCCCTGCCATTCACAGTGTGTGTCCTACCCTCATACACCGAGGTCCCTCTGTCCCTCAGTACTCCCTACCGTTCAGTGTGTGTCCTACCCTTGTACACCAAGGTCCCTCTGTCCCTCAGTACTCCCTACCGTTCACAATGTGTGTCCTACCCTCGTACACCGAGGTCCCTCTGTCCCTCAGTACTCCCTGCCATTCACAGTGTGTGTCCTACCCTTGTACACCGAGGTCCCTCTGTCCCTCAGTAGTCCCTACCGTTCACTGTGTGTCCTCTCCTTGTACACCGAGGTCCCTCTGCCCCTTAGTACTCCCTACCGTTCACAGTGTGTCCGACCCTTGTACAGCGAGGTCCCTCTGTCCCTCAGTACTCCCTACCGTTCACAGTGTGTGTCCCACCCCTGTACACCGAGGTCCCTCTGTCCCTCAGTACTCCCTACCGTTCACATTGTGTGTCTTACCCTTGTACACCGAGGTCCCTCTGTCCCTCAGTACTCCCTACCGTTCACAGTGTTTGTCCTACCCCTGTACACCGAGGTCCCTCTGTCCCTCAGTACTCCCTACCGTTCACAGTGTGTGTCCTACCCTTGTACACCGAGGTCCCTCTGTCCCTCAGTAGTCCCTACCATTCACAGTGTGTGTCCTACCCTTGTACACCGAGGTCCCTCTGTCCCTCAGTACTCCCTATCATTCACAGTGTGTGTCCTACCCTTGTACACCGAGGTCCCTCTGTCCCTCAGTACTCCCTACCGTTCACGGTGTGTGTCCTACCCTTGTACACCGAGGTCCCTCTGTCCTTCAGTACTCCCTACCTTTCACGGTGTGTGTCCTATCCTTGTACACCGAGGTCCCTCTGTCCCTCAGTACTCCCTACCGTTCACAGTGTGTGTCCTACCCTTGTACACCGAGGTCCCTCTGTCCCTCAGTACTCCCTACCGTTCACAGTGTGTGTCCTACCCTTGTACACCGAGGTCCCTCTGTCCCTCAGTACTCCCTACCGTTCACAGTCTGTGTCCTACCCTCGTACACCGAGGTCCCTCTGTCCTTCTATACTACCTACCGTTCACAGTGTGTGTCCTACCCTCGTACACCGAGGTCCCTCTGTCCCTCAGTACTCCCTACCGTTCACAATGAGTGTCCTACCCTCGTACACCGAGGTCCCTCTGTCCCTCAATACTCCCTACCGTTCACAGTGTGTGTCCTACCCTCGTACACCGAGGTCCCTCTGTCCCTCAGTACTCCCTACCGTTCACAGTGTGTGTCCTACCCTCGTACACCGAGGTCCCTCTGTCCCTCAGTACTCCCTGCCATTCACAGTGTGTGTCCTACCCTCGTATACCGAGGACCCTCTGTCCCTCAGTAATTCCTACCATTCACAGTGTGTGTCCTACCCTTGTACACCGAGGTCCCTCTGTCCCTCAGTACTCCCTGCCATTCACAGTGTGTGTCCTACCCTCATACACCGAGGTCCCTCTGTCCCTCAGTACTCCCTACCGTTCACAGTGTGTGTCCTACCCTTGTACACCAAGGTCCCTCTGTCCCTCAGTACTCCCTACCGTTCACAATGTGTGTCCTACCCTCGTACACCGAGGTCCCTCTGTCCCTCAGTACTCCCTGCCATTCACAGTGTGTGTCCTACCCTTGTACACCGAGGTCCCTCTGTCCCTCAGTACTCCCTACCGTTCACAGTGTGTCCTCTCCTTGTACACCGAGGTCCCTCTGTCCCTCAGTACTCCCTACCGTTCACAGTGTGTCCTCTCCTTGTACACCGAGGTCCCTCTGTCCCTCAGTACTCCCTACCGTTCACAGTCTGTGTCCTACCCTCGTACACCGAGGTCCCTCTGTCCTTCAGTACTACCTACCGTTCACAGTGTGTCCTACCCTTGTACACCGAGGTCCCTCTGTCCCTCAGTACTCCCTACCGTTCACAGTCTGTGTCTTACCCTCGTACACCGAGGTCCCTCTGTCCTTCTGTACTACCTACCGTTCACAGTGTGTGTCCTACCCTCGTACACCGAGGTCCCTCTGTCCCTCAGTACTCCCTGCCATTCACAGTGTGTGTCCTACCCTTGTACACCGAGGTCCCTCTGTCCCTCAGTACTCCCTACCGTTCACAGTGTGTCCTCTCCTTGTACACCGAGGTCCCTCTGTCCCTCAGTACTCCCTACCGTTCACAGTGTGTCCTCTCCTTGTACACCGAGGTCCCTCTGTCCCTCAGTACTCCCTACCGTTCACAGTCTGTGTCCTACCCTCGTACACCGAGGTCCCTCTGTCCTTCAGTACTACCTACCGTTCACAGTGTGTCCTACCCTTGTACACCGAGGTCCCTCTGTCCCTCAGTACTCCCTACCGTTCACAATGAGTGTCCTACCCTCGTACACCGAGGTCCCTCTGTCCCTCAATACTCCCTACCGTTCACAGTGTGTGTCCTACCCTCGTACACCAAGGTCCCTCTGTCCCTCAGTACTCCCTACCGTTCACAGTGTGTGTCCTACCCTCGTACACCGAGGTCCCTCTGTCCCTCAGTACTCCCTGCCATTCAGTGTGTGTCCTACCCTCATACACCGAGGTCCCTCTGTCCCTCAGTACTCCCTACCGTTCACAATGTGTGTCCTACCCTCGTACACCGAGGTCCCTCTGTCCCTCAGTACTCCCTACCGTTCACAGTGTGTCTTACCCTTGTACACCGAGGTCCCTCTGTCCCTCAGTACTCCCTACCGTTCACAGTGTGTCCTACCCTTGTACTGCGAGATCCCTCAGTACTCCCTACCTTTCACAGTGTGTGTCCTACCCTCGTACACCGAGTTCCCTCTGTCCCTCAGTACTCCCTACCATTCACAGTGTGTGTCCTACCCTTGTACATCGAGGTCCCTCTGTCCCTCAGTACTCCCTACCGTTCACAGTGTGTCCTACCCTTGTACAGCGAGGTCCCTCTGTCCCTCAGTACTCCCTACCGTTCACAGTGTGTGTCCTACCCCTGTACACCGAGGTCCCTCTGTCCCTCAGTACTCCCTACCATTCACATTCTGTGTCTTACCCTTGTACACCGAGGTCCCTCTGTCCCTCAGTACTCCCTACCGTTCACAGTGTTTGTCCTATCCTTGTACACCGAGGTCCCTCTGTCCCTCAGTACTCCCTACCGTTCACAGTGTGTGTCCTACCCTTGTACACTTTGGTCCCTCTGTCCCTCAGTACTCCCTACCGTTCACAGTGTGTGTCCTACCCTTGTACACCGAGGTCCCTCTGTCCCTCAGTACTCCCTACCATTCACAGTGTGTGTCCTACCCTTGTACACCGAGGTCCCTCTGTCCCTCAGTACACCCTACCGTTCACAGTGTGTGTCCTACCCTTGTACACCGAGGTCCCTCTGTCCCTCAGTACTCCGTACCGTTCACAGTGTGTGTCCTACCCTTGTACACCGAGGTCCCTCTGTCCCTCAGTACTCCCTACCGTTCACAGTGTGTGTCCTACCCTTGTACACCGAGGTCCCTCTGTCCCTCAGTACTCCCTACCGTTCACAGTCTGTGTCTTACCCTCGTACACCGAGGTCCCTCTGTCCTTCTGTACTACCTACCGTTCACAGTGTGTGTCCTACCCTCGTACACCGAGGTCCCTCTGTCGCTCAGTACTCCCTACCGTTCACAATGTGTGTCCTACCCGTGTACACCGAGTTCCCTCTGTCCCTCAGTACTCCCTACCGTTCACAGTGTGTCCTACCCTTGTACTCTAATGTCCCTCTGTCCCTCACTACTCCCTACCGTTCACAGTGTGTCCCACCCTTGTACACCGAGGTCACTCAGTCCCTCAGTACTCCCTACCGTTCACAGTGTGTGTCCTACCCTTGTACACTGAGGTCCCTCTGACCCTCAGAACTCCCTACCGTTCACAGTGTGTGTCCTATCCTCGTACACCGAGGTCCCTCTGCCCTTCAGTACTCCCTACCGTTCACAGTGTGTGTCCTACCCTCGTACACCGAGGTCCCTCTGTCCCTCAGTACTCCCTACCGTTCACAGTGTGTCCTACCCTTGTACACCGAGGTCCCTCTGTCCCTCAGTACTCCCTACCTTTCACAGTGTGTGTCCTACCCTCGTACACCGAGGTCCCTCAGTACTCCCTACCTTTCACAGTGTGTCCTACCCTCGTACACCGAGGTCCCTCAGTACTCCCTACCTTTCACAGTGTGTGTCCTACCCTCGTACACCGAGGTCCCTCAGTACTCCCTACCTTTCACAGTGTGTGTCCTACCCTCGTACACCGAGGTCCCTCTGTCCCTCAGTACTCCCTACCATTCACAGTGTGTGTCCTACCCTTGTACATCGAGGTCCCTCTGCCCCTCAGTACTCCCTACCGTTCACAGTGTGTCCTACCCTTGTACAGTGAGGTCCCTCTGTCCCTCAGTACTCCCTACCGTTCACAGTGTGTGTCCTACCCCTGTACACCGAGGTCCCTCTGTCCCTCAGTACTCCCTACCATTCACATTGTGTGTCTTACCCTTGTACACCGAGGTCCCTCTGTCCCTCAGTACTCCCTACCGTTCACAGTGTTTGTCCTACCCCTGTACACCGAGGTCCCTCTGTCCCTCAGTACTCCCTACCGTTCACAGTGTGTGTCCTACCCTTGTACACTTTGGTCCCTCTGTCCCTCAGTACTCCCTACCGTTCACAGTGTGTGTGCTACCCTTGTACACCGAGGTCCCTCTGTCCCTCAGTACTCCCTACCATTCACAGTGTGTGTCCTACCCTTGTACACCGAGGTCCCTCTGTCCCTCAGTACACCCTACCGTTCACAGTGTGTGTCCTACCCTTGTACACCGAGGTCCCTCTGTCCCTCAGTACTCCCTATCATTCACAGTGTGTGTCCTACCCTTGTACACCGAGGTCCCTCTGTCCCTCAGTACTCCCTACCGTTCACGGTGTGTGTCCTACCCTTGTACACCGAGGTCCCTCTGTCCCTCAGTACTCCCTACCGTTCACGGTGTGTGTCCTATCCTTGTACACCGAGGTCCCTCTGTCCCTCAGTACTCCCTACCGTTCACAGTGTGTGTCCTACCCTTGTACACCGAGGTCCCTCTGTCCCTCAGTACTCCCTACCGTTCACAGTGTGTGTCCTACCCTTGTACACCGAGGTCCCTCTGTCCCTCAGTACTCCCTACCGTTCACAGTCTGTGTCCTACCCTCGTACACCGAGGTCCCTCTGTCCTTCTGTACTACCTACCGTTCACAGTGTGTGTCCTACCCTCGTACACCGAGGTCCCTCTGTCCCTCAGTACTCCCTACCGTTCACAATGAGTGTCCTACCCTCGTACACCGAGGTCCCTCTGTCCCTCAATACTCCCTACCGTTCACAGTGTGTGTCCTACCCTCGTACACCGAGGTCCCTCTGTCCCTCAGTACTCCCTGCCATTCACAGTGTGTGTCCTACCCTCGTATACCGAGGACCCTCTGTCCCTCAGTAATTCCTACCATTCACAGTGTGTGTCCTACCCTTGTACACCGAGGTCCCTCTGTCCCTCAGTACTCCCTGCCATTCACAGTGTGTGTCCTACCCTCATACACCGAGGTCCCTCTGTCCCTCAGTACTCCCTACCGTTCACAGTGTGTGTCCTACCCTTGTACACCAAGGTCCCTCTGTCCCTCAGTACTCCCTACCGTTCACAATGTGTGTCCTACCCTCGTACACCGAGGTCCCTCTGTCCCTCAGTACTCCCTGTCATTCACAGTGTGTGTCCTACCCTTGTACACCGAGGTCCCTCTGTCCCTCAGTACTCCCTACCGTTCACAGTGTGTCCTCTCCTTGTACACCGAGGTCCCTCTGTCCCTCAGTACTCCCTACCGTTCACAGTGTGTCCTCTCCTTGTACACCGAGGTCCCTCTGTCCCTCAGTACTCCCTACCGTTCACAGTCTGTGTCCTACCCTCGTACACCGAGGTCCCTCTGTCCTTCAGTACTACCTACCGTTCACAGTGTGTCCTACCCTTGTACACCGAGGTCCCTCTGTCCCTCAGTACTCCCTGCCATTCACAGTGTGTGTCCTACCCTCGTATACCGAGGACCCTCTGTCCCTCAGTAATTCCTACCGTTCACAGTGTGTGTCCTACCCTTGTACACCGAGGTCCCTCTGTCCCTCAGTACTCCCTGCCATTCACAGTGTGTGTCCTACCCTCATACACCGAGGTCCCTCTGTCCCTCAGTACTCCCTACCGTTCACAATGTGTGTCCTACCCTCGTACACCGAGGTCCCTCTGTCCCTCAGTACTCCCTGCCGTTCACAGTGTGTCCTACCCTTGTACACCGAGGTCCCTCTGTCCCTCAGTCCTCCCTACCGTTCACAGTGTGTCCTACCCTTGTACTGCGAGGTCCCTCTGTACTCCCTACCTTTCACAGTGTGTGTCCTACCCTCGTACACCGAGTTCCCTCTGTCCCTCAGTACTCCCTACCATTCACAGTGTGTGTCCTACCCTTGTACATCGAGGTCCCTCTGTCCCTCAGTTCTCCCTACCGTTCACAGTGTGTCCTACCCTTGTACAGCGAGGTCCCTCTGTCCCTCAGTACTCCCTACCGTTCACAGTGTGTGTCCTACCCCTGTACACCGAGGTCCCTCTGTCCCTCAGTACTCCCTACCATTCACATTGTGTGTCTTACCCTTGTACACCGAGGTCCCTCTGTCCCTCAGTACTCCCTACCGTTCACAGTGTTTGTCCTATCCTTGTACACCGAGGTCCCTCTGTCCCTCAGTACTCCCTACCGTTCACAGTGTGTGTCCTACCCTTGTACACTTTGGTCCCTCTGTCCCTCAGTACTCCCTACCGTTCACAGTGTGTGTCCTACCCTTGTACACCGAGGTCCCTCTGTCCCTCAGTACTCCCTACTGTTCACAGTGTGTGTCCTACCCTCTTACACCGAGGTCCCTCTGTCCCTCAGTACTCCCTGCCATTCACAGTGTGTGTCCTACCCTCGTACACCGAGGTCCCTCTGTCCCTCAGTACTCCCTGCCATTCACAGTGTGTGTCCTACCCTCGTATACCGAGGACCCTCTGTCCCTCAGTACTCCCTACCGTTCACAGTGTGTGTCCTACCCTTGTACACCAAGGTCCCTCTGTCCCTCAGTACTCCCTACCGTTCACAATGTGTGTCCTACCCTCGTACACCGAGGTCCCTCTGTCCCTCAGTACTCCCTGCCATTCACAGTGTGTGTCCTACCCTCGTACACCGAGGTCCCTCTGTCCTTCAGTACTACCTACCGTTCACAGTGTGTCCTACCCTTGTACACCGAGGTCCCTCTGTCCCTCAGTACTCCCTACCATTCACAATGAGTGTCCTACCCTCGTACACCGAGGTCCCTCTGTCCCTCAATACTCCCTACCATTCACAGTGTGTGTCCTACCCTCGTACACCAAGGTCCCTCTGTCCCTCAGTACTCCCTACCGTTCACAGTGTGTGTCCTACCCTCGTATACCGAGGACCCTCTGTCCCTCAGTAATTCCTACCATTCACAGTGTGTGTCCTACCCTTGTACACCGAGGTCCCTCTGTCCCTCAGTACTCCTCAGGACTTGATTATTCATTCTGTGTGCCCTCTCTTTACAGGCCTTCCGAGTGCATCACCTCGTTTCTCACGATTAAACTCCACCCACTGCCGTTCTGTCCCCTCAACCAGCTAGCCCATTTTGTCCTGTAGCTAGAACCATCCTCCCCACTACACACAATTCAAAGGTAGGGACAATGTGGTCCTCAGGGCCTGTGCTGTGTGCGAATGTGCATAACAGAGATGCAGCACTAATCCCTGTAGTATACCTCACGCCCCACACAAAAGACCCTTCACCGTCACTCACCACATCCCATTACAAAACCAAAGCTGGGACCTCCTAACCATCTGGACCACACTCCCACACAGGAGCTCATCAAAAGATTTACTGAGGATCAATGATACGATGCACTCTTGACCTCAAAATGTACCTTGTTGTGATGTTGCACCTATCGTTTACCTGCGCTGCACTTTATTCTGCATTCTGATGTTGTAGCGCAGTGATCTGGTCTGTATGCAAAACAAGCTTTTCAGTGCATCTCAGTATTTGAGCCAATAATAAACCAACACTAAGTACAAGTCCACATTGACCACATCAGCTGCACAGCCCTTGAAGTACTTTCATTAGAAAAATTCCATCAAGTTGGTCACGCAAGTCAATCCGCGCCTTTCCACACTGATCCCCAGAATTATTCCAATAACCAACCAAATGCACCCAACAGCTTGTCCTTTACAATGCTATTATTACCACCTGTGACCTCCTCTCCCCTCGTGAAACAGGGAAGGGATATCGCCCACATCACAACTCCACGCACGTTCCCCGGTTATCCACTTGCCCACTGACAGTGTGGCTGTCCCCATTGCGGGTTACCCTGAAAGTTGGGCAGGGAGGTGGGAGGATTGGGGCTCGTTCCCCACCAGCTCGCTCGGATGAAGTGGTGTGACCCAGCCTCCAGCAAGGAGGTTTGATAGCAAGCAAAGGGGGTGAAGGAACTCAGTCCCAGAACAGAGGTGGAGGCTTTCAGAGGCAAAGCAGGCCAAGGGGTTTAAAACTGTTCTGGAATATTGCCAGCAACCACACCAAACCAGGATGCAGCATCCCCCCCGCTAGCACATGGCCTGAACATCACGGGTTGTACCGTACACACATTACAGTCCCCACCAATATCACAAACCAGTTCTGTACAGACACAAGTCACAGCAGTCCCAACAGTATGCTACCCCAGCGGTACTGCCAAGTGCAATGGTACAATGTTTCCTTCACCACTCTGGGCACTGGGTGTCTGTTCACACACCCGTGTTGTTATTTAGAACACTGCGCCGTCCAATCTGTTCATCACAATTCCTACCGCTGTTAACCACTCTCTCCAGAGCTCAGTGTGGTACTGACAGGAGCTCACTACAGAGACAACTGAGATTCAGAATAAAATGTCTCTTACAGAATTTATGAAATAAAACTTTAAAAAATACAAAAGCAAATATTGCTGAGGCTAGGCAGCAACTCTCAGACAACTCAGACGCCACCTCATAGCAAAAGGATCCCACTCCGGACCACCAGAAAACAGTCTCTGACACTATCACTGATCTCATCAACTCTGATAAACTTCCATCCAGTGACACAAAACTGAGTTCCCTCACCCCACACTGCTTCCTTCTACCTCCAACCCAAGATGCACATACCTGCCTGCCTGCCAGGCATTGTCTTCGCCTGCCCCCGCCCCATGAACTCATGTCCTCATACCTCGACTGCATCCTATCCCCCCCCTCAGTTCAGTCCCTTCCCAACTACATCTGTGACACTTCTCATGCTCTCCATCTCCTTAGAAGCTTCATATTCCCTGGCCCTGCCCATCTCATTTTCACCATGGATATCCAGTCCCTATCCCCCATCAAGAAAGCTTCAAAGCTCTCTACTTCTATCTCAATAAAAGACCCAACCAGTTTCCCTCCACCACCACCCTCCTCCGTCTGACAGAACTGGCCCTTGCCCTCAGCAAGCTTTCCTTTGGCTCTTCCCACTTTCTCCAGAATCGAGGGGTAGCCATGGGCACCCACATGGGCTCCAGCTACACTTGCCCCTGCCTGGGCTATGTAGAGCAATCTATGTTCCAAGCCTTCCCCGGTAATACTCCCTAAACTCTGCCTCTGCTACACTGACAGATGCATTGGTGCTGCTTCATGCACTGGCAATGCCCTGGTTAAGATTTCTAATGCTCTGCTGTGAGGTAGTTCGTTCGAGCAGTTTTCTGTAAAAGCAGTGTGTCTCGCTGGTAAAGAGTTTTGATTTCGGCTGAAGATAAAGAGCCACGTTGTTCAACTTAGGAATGTTGTGTCAGCCAATCAGGATGGTGAGATGGTTCTAGAGAGAGCTGGGTGGAGAGAGATTTCTGAAATGTAAGTAGTCAGGTTCGTTGTCTTCTGGTGGGAGATGGGGAGAGGAGAGGACCAGGGAAGATGCCTGGATGTTCCAATCCGAAGGAGGAGACCCTAATGCAAGGAGTGCTTAGCGAGATGAAGGAGTCCAAGAAGGAAAGTTCTGCCTGTGATTGGTGATGAGAATTCAGCGCCATGAGTAAAGCAGTACATCCAGCCACTACAGACACAAGCTCCAACAATTATGTCCACATTTAAACCAGTTTAATTGTAATGGGCCCTTTTCTTTTTCCTGTTAACTGATAAAGCCAAAATCAGTAAATATACTTTCTTTAATGCCAGTGTACAGTCTGTTATTTCTTGGCGACTGATAATTGTGCATGGTCAGTATTTACACAGCATTCACTCAAATCAAGGTTTCTTTAATCAGAACACCACGTTTCGGTTTGGTTGAACCCCAAATCGTACCGACCCTCGACGTACATCGCTGCCTTCTCACCAGAGTCACATAGCTGTTTGCAGAGTTAGCTAATGAGACAAGTTTGTATACGAACCCCGATGAGAGGGTTACATATGTCACCCTGAGCTCGTCAATTTAATCAACTTTGTGTCTAACTTCCACCCAGCCCTTAAGTTCACTTGATCTATTTCTGACCCCTCCTTCCTCTTTCTCGATCTCTCAGTCTTCATCTCTGGAGAAAAGCTGTCAATTGACATATTTTATAAATCTACCAATTCCCACAGTGACCTTGACGATATGTCTTCCCACCCTATCTCCTGTAAAAATGCCATTCCCTTTTTCCAGTTCTTTCAATTTTGCCACATCTGTTCCTAGGATGCAGCATTCCTTTCCAAGACATTTGAGGTGTCCTCCCTCCACTATTGACCCACAGCTCCTCCATTTTGCTGAATATCCGCAGTCACTCTATCTCCCCGATGCCTTAACAGTGATAGGGTTCCTCTTGACTTATCTACCACCCCATGAGCCTCTGCATTCTATATATCATCCTCCACAACTTCCACCATCCCTACAGGGATCCTACTGCTAAACACATCTTTACCCCCACCCCACCCACTGCTTTCTTCATGGATCGCTCCCTCTGCCCTTGTGCATTCATCCCTCCCGGCACTTATCCCTGTAAGCAGTCAAAGTGCTACACCTAACCCATTCACCTCCATCCAGAGACCCAAAAAGTCTTCCAGGTGAGGCAACACTTCAGCTGGGGCTGTCTATTGTATCTGGTGCTCCCAATGCAGCCTCATCAACGTAAATTGGGACACCACTTCATTAAGCACCTCTGCTCCACCCATCCGCCAAAAGCGGAACCTCCCATTGGCCAGACATTTTATTTCCCATTCCTGTCGGGCCATGACCTGCTGTTGTGCCAAGATGAGGCCACTCTCAGTGGAGGGGCAACTCCTTATATTCCGTCTGGGTAGCCTGATAGCATGAATTTTGATTTCTCCTTCCAGTAACAAAACTCTCCCTCTCCCCCACCTCTTCTATTTTCCACTTTGGTCTCTTGCCTCTTCTCACCTGCCTATCACCTCCCCTGGGTCCCCTCCACCTTCCTTTTTCCCTCTTCTCTCTTAATAAGATTCCTTCCTCTCCAACCCATTATCTTTCCCAGCCACCAGGCTTCACCCATCACCTTCCAGCTTGTCCTCCTTTTTACTCTGGCAATCTTCTCCTTTTCCAGTCCAGATGAAGGGTCTCGGCCTGAAATGTCATTTCCATAGATGCTGCTTGACCTGCTGAGTTCCTCCAGCATTTTGTGTGTTGCTTTGGAGTGTCTGCAGACTTAATCTTGTTTAAAATGTTGTCAGTTTTGACAAGATTCCACATTACAGAGGACACAACAGTACAGGAACATGCCATTCAGCTACAATGTTGTGCTGAACTATTTAAACGACTACATCTCCTTTAAAACTTGTCACCTCTCACCTCAAGTGCACGTCCTCCAGTGTTAGGGAGTACGCCTTTCAGCCCAGGGCAAAAAGTACCGAACTGCTTACTCTGTCTGTATCTCATTTCACATGACATAAAGGGAGAAAGGCCATAGGGATGGTTTTCTGAGAACAAGTGGGTGCTTGTGCCTTGGGATGTTTCAGCATGGCATCAACCCTAGTCCTGCAAATCACCACAAGATCACAGCACCAGAAACCCTACTGCACTCAGCGTTTGACACACACATCCTTGCCGTTCTCGGCCATTCCACACCTCATCAGCCATTCCGACAGAAGGGGTATAATGCTGTCTCTACTTCTCTGAGGCTGACACCCAGTGAGTCCCTGGGCACAGGTGGATGTTGGAAAATGCCAGCCTCAAAACCAACAGCAGACAGTTCCCTCCACAGGATGACACACAAGGCAGCGTGGTATGAAGGTTGGCGTGATGGAGTCGATGGGGCAGAGCGGTAGCCACGGGCACACATCTGACCATCCATCTTGTTGGTTTGGAGTGTAGAATTATTTTCCTTGTAGTTTAACTTTCCTGTGCTTGCCTGCATTTTCCCAGTAATTATGACAGTTTTTCTGAAAGCCTCTTTGTTTTCTGTAGCAGGTGTCACAGCACTTGAGTCTGACTACTTCATCGGTTAATTGTTATCACTGTAGTTTTGTTTATCCCAGTCTGAATAAGAGGTGGCCACACAAGAGAAAATCTGCAGATGCTGGAAATCCAAGCAACACACACAAAACTGCTGGAGGAGCTCAGCACCTCTGTAAAAGAGATGCTGCCTGGCCTGCTGAGTTCCTCCAGTATTTTGTACAAGATGACCACAACTGCTTTTTCCTTTGTCGTTGCTTTACGCTCTTTTCTTGTCCATTTTCCACTCCTGTAACACTGAATAAGCAGCCATAAACAACAGCTTTTCTGGCTCATTTTCGACTTCCAAAGAACCTTTGGATCACAATATCAGGATCCAACAATCAACACACCCATATCCCAAAGATATTTCAAACATTGTAGCTGGGAATTTGGAGCATAGGAAGTGAAAGGGTTGAGAAAAGGAGAGGTTTTGAGGGCAGTGTGACTTTGGCTGGGAGATAGCTCAGAGTAAATGACAAATCAGAATCAGATATATTATCCCTGACGTGAAGTTTGGTATTCTGTGGAAGCAGTACAATGCAATACATAAAATATACTATAAACTATAACATGGAATATAAAAAATATGGTGAATAAAGAAAGAAAAATAATGAGGTAATGTTCATGGACCATTCAAAAGTCTCAGAAAGGCAGCATCCATTATTAAGGACCTCCAGCAGCCAGAGTATGCTCTTTTCTCACTGTTACCATCAGGTAGGAGATACAGAAGCCTGAAGACACACACTCAGCTATTCAGGAACAGCTTCTTCCCCTCTGCCATCCGATTCCTAAATGGACATTGAAGCTTAGGACACTAACTCACTTTTTTTACTTCTTGTTTTTTTGCACTATTTTTAATCTATTCAATATACATATATTGTAATTTATTTACCTATTTATTATTTTCTTTCTTCTATGATATGTATTGCATTGAACTGCTGCTGCTAAGTTAACAAATTTCATGACAGATGTTGGTGATGATAAACCTGATTCTAAATCTTATGCAGAGGGGTTAGAAGCTGTTTCTGAATCATTCAGTGGGTGTCTTCAGGCTTCTGTACCTCCTCAAACGGGGGCAAGCCTTAGATGGTGAGGGTCCTTGGTGATGGATGTCACTTTCTTAAGGCATCGCCTTTTGAAGATGTCCTTGATGGGTTGTGCCCGTAATGGAGCTGACTGAATCTACAATTACCTGCAGCTTTTTTCCAATGCTGTACAGTGGACCCTCCATACCAGACAGTGATACAGTTAGAATGCTCTCTATGGTATACCAGTAGAAATTTGCTAAACCCTTTGGTGACATACTAAATGTCCTTAAACTGCTAATGAAGCACAGCCACTGGCTTGTCTTCTTCCTAATTGTAGGTCCATTCAACCTTCAACCCTGCTCAAAGGCCAAGTTACCAGCTTTGTCCATTATTTAATACTCTGACTGAAATCATGTCCCAAATTCCCACCCTTCCCAAAAAAAACTGTCAGAGATACCAACCAGCAGGAACACTTCCGCATTCCCATCTGCTTTACCAGTTCACCAGAATGTCTCACACTTCAAACCCTCATGACATTGTGGCCAGGCACAGTCCAAACACCATCTATATATTCACCAATGACACCACTGCTGTTAGCAGAACAGAAAAGCAGATTTGTGTTGAAGAGGCATATTGGAGTGAGATAGATTGGCTGGTTGAGTAGTATCACAACATGCACTGAACATCAGTAAGACCCGCAAACTGGTTGTGGACGTCAGTGAGGGGAAGTCGGGAGAACATACAACTGTCCTGATTGAGGGGTCTTCGGTGGAAAGGGTAAGCAGGTTCAAGTTCCTGGGTGTCAACATCTCAGAGAATCTATCCTGGGCCCAATACATTGATGCAATCATGAAAATGTTATGCCAGTAAAACTACCTCATTAGAAGTTTCAGGAGATTTGGTACGTCACCAAAGACTCTAGCAAATTTCCACAGATTTATCATTCTACAGAGAGCACTCTTTGGTATGGAGACGCCAATGCACAGTATTGTAAGTGGCTTCAAAGGCTTGTAGACTTAATGGGCACAATCGTCCCCATCTGAGGATTTTTTCCAAAAGGTAGTGCCTCAAGAAGGCAGCATTTATCACAATGGACCCCCAGCATCCAGGACATACTCTCTTCTCATTACTATCATTAGGGAAGGCGTACAAGAGCCTGAATACACAGTCAATGATTTAGAAATAGCTTCTTCCCCTCCACCATCAGATTTCTGAATTTCTAAACCCATTATTCCTCTTTTGCATTAATTATTTTATTTTTATCATAACTTGTAGTAAGTTTTAAGTCTTACACTGCACAGCAGCTGCAGAACTACAAGTTTCATTACATACAGTATGTCAGTGATTCTGAAACAGCCCTTAACGTGAACTGCAGGGTAACTCCTGGATACATCTCCAAGTTAGATCCTTGGTGTTGAGCCCCAGCTGGATGGGAATGCAGAGGATGGGGAATGCTTGGGGAGTGGATAGGTGAAGGAAAGGGGGGGGGGGGGGTTAGAAGATTTCTGCTCAGCGTGCTAAACCAAAAAGAATGGGAAGATTGCTATTCCGGTTTGTCCATCAGCCATCCAACGCATCCATAGCTTGGGGCATAATCCGGGGGAGCCAGCGGGTTGTTGGGATGTAAAGTGCTCCGAAGTTTCACCAGTGCATCCTGGTTTCCTATAATCTTACCAGCTTTGACCACAAGATCATAAGACAGAGCAGACTTGGGTATTCAGACTGTCAAGCTGGCTCCACTATTTGATCATGGCTGCTTTATTTTACCTTCAAACCTAGCCCTTTGATTTCTCTCTGAATTCTTCAACACCCTTGCTTATGAAGTACCTCTCAACCTCTGCTTTAAATATACCCAATGACCTGGCCTCCACAGTCATCTGTGGCAATGAGTTCCACAGACTCACCCCCTCTGGCTGAGGAAATTCCTCATCTCTGTCCTTGATTAACCAAGGATTATTTATGGCCAGGGTGGCAGAGCAGCTCGTGAAATAGATCACGGAATCCCTCAGGCATGCAGCACAGTCCCACCAGGTCCTCAACACCAGCTCCAGTTCCCTGCCCCAGCCCAACTGCCACAGGATCTAAAACCTGGGCATCTCATTGTCTGGGAAGGGGACTGAGAATCTCCAACTTTTCAAAGGAAAAGGTTTCTCTCAAAGGAGAACCAGGTGGTCTCAGCCTGAAGCACTGATTGCTCATTCCCCTCCATAGACGCTGCCCGACCTGCTGAGTTTCTCCAGCATTTTGTATGTTGCTCAGAAGGATCATCGGCTTCTATCACAAAGAATTGACCTGGCATCTATTGACCTAGAACATCCATTCACCTCCATCTCACCCCACCAGCCCACCTTTGAGGCCCACTGTTGGTCAGGGTCGAGCAGAGATGTTGCACCCCAGCTGTCTATGTGATAGGCAAAGCTTTCCATTTGGTGCATCAAATGGAAAGCAAGCTGTCGGCCATGAAGCAGGTTTGCTCGCTCCATGCAGCTGATGAATGCGAAGGAACAGCGGAGACCAGTACATTTTAGCACCAGCAGTGCCGCAGGAGTTGCCAGTCGGCATTGAATAAAGTAGGACTACCATAGGGACTCCAGTTCCGGAACTTTCCCTCGGGGTTTACTCCCAGTGCCTTCCTCATGAGTGCGTACAGCCACAAGGCAGTGGAAGTTTGAGATTAGATTTTTACTTCTCCTAAATTGAGCTGCTAAACACAGCTGATAGTCCCTTCTACCCAAAGTGACTGGTTTTGAAGCACTGTAACACATCTTTGTCCCTTCTCCTGTTGGTAGAAACGGATCACTGGGCTTAGTAGCTAAGCCACACCTGAAGGCCACAGCTGGACAACTGTCAAGAGGCAATTTTAGCATTTAACTCGTAGTGAGAGCTTATCCCCACTATCCCCCACAACTGGCTATGACAACCTTAAGGAATCCCCTGCCCTAACCCACAAACATTGTGCAGAGATAGTCCAGTACCACTGTTAACACAAGGAACAAACAGGAGGACATTCAACCACTGCGCCCACCACTCAAACAGACCACCGCTGACCTTGGGGAAATCTAAACTGGCACGCAAGCACCCAGGCAACTGAAAGCTTCAGGGTGAGAGCCAGGACACTGGATTAGTAGATATGGTCATCTGAGGGTCAGCATAGATAAAGTGGGCCAAAGGGCCTTTTTCTGTGTGGGATGACTCCCTCACGTCTTAGAAGGGAAGTGTGAAATGTAAATAGCTCTCCTCACAGCACCCCCTCAGGAAGACTGTAACCCACCCTAACAGGGATGTGAGGGAAGGAATCGTCACTCAGATCCCTTTTCCCCCTTACCCTAACCTCGTAAGGGATAAGCTCAAGCCACCTTGGTGATATCCTGCAGTATTTAATTTCCAGCCACTATTAAAATGCACCAATACTTCACAACATCCCTGCAGCCCACAACGTCCTGCAGACTGTGCAAGTCTGGACCAACACCACCCACAGTCAATCATGGATAGTTAGAGTGACATCACCCACCGCCCCCAGGAGTGTGTGATGGGACAGTGTAGAGGGAGCTTCACTCTGTGTCTGACCCCGGGAGTGTGTGATGGGACAGTGCAGAGGGAGTTTCACTCTGTGTCTGACCCGGGGAGTGTGTGATGGGTCAGTGTAGAGGGAGTTTCACTCTGTGTCTGACCCGGGGAGTGTGTGATGGGACGGTGTAGAGGGAGTTTCACTCTGTGTCTGACCCCGGGAGTGTGTGATGGGACAGTGTAGAGGGAGTTTCACTCTGTGTCTGACCCCGGGAATGTGTGATGGGACAGTGTGGAGGGAGATTCACTCTGTGTCTGACCCGGGGAGTGTGTGATGGGACAGTGCAGAGGGAGTTTCACTCTGTGTCTGACCCGGGGAGTGTGTGATGGTACGGTGTAGAGGGAGTTTCACTCTGTGTCTGACCCCGGGCGTGTGTGATGGGATGGTGTAGAGGGAGTTTCACTCTGTGTCTGACCCGGGGAGTGTGTGATGGGACGGTGTAGAGGGAGTTTCACTCTGTGTCTGACCCCGGGAATGTGTGATGGGACAGTGTGGAGGGAGATTCACTCTGTGTCTGACCCAGGGAGTGTGTGATGGGACAGTGCAGAGGGAGTTTCACTCTGTGTCTGACCCGGGGAGTGTGTGATGGTACGGTGTAGAGGGAGTTTCACTCTGTGTCTGACCCCGGGCGTGTGTGATGGGATGGTGTAGAGGGAGTTTCACTCTGTGTCTGACCCGGGGAGTGTGTGATGGGACGGTGTAGAGGGAGTTTCACTCTGTGTCTGACCCCGGGAATGTGTGATGGGACAGTGTGGAGGGAGATTCACTCTGTGTCTGACCCAGGGAGTGTGTGATGGGACAGTGCAGAGGGAGTTTCACTCTGTGTCTGACCCGGGGAGTGTGTGATGGGACGGTGTAGAGGGAGTTTCACTCTGTGTCTGACCCCGGGCGTGTGTGATGGGATGGTGTAGAGGGAGTTTCACTCTGTGTCTGACCCTGGGAGTGTCTGATAGGACGGTGTAGAGGGAGTTTCACTCTGTGTCTGACCCTGGGAGTGTGTGATGGGAGGGTGTAGAGGGAGTTTCACTCTGTGTCTGACTCCGGGAGTGTGTGATAGGACAGTGTAGAGGGAACTTCACTCTGTGTCTGACCTCGGGAGTGTGTGATGGGACGGTGTAGAACATATATGTCAAACTCAAGGCCCGCGGTGGAATTATCTTTGGCCCGCGAGATAATATCTAATTACTATTAAAGCTGGCCCCAGTAATCGAAGCGCCTATGGCGTATGATATGGCTAATGCTGAGTTTATTCAGGTACCAGGTTTTCAGGGTTTTTAGTGTTTATTCGGCAGTCTTCTTCATAAGAAACGGAATTTATAAAGTGAAACACTTTGTAGTTATAGCAGAGACTGAGACACATGAGAGCAGGCTGATAAAACGGAGGCAACGAAAGCTGCGTTCGCACGCGTCCGACTGATCCGGCCCGCATGAAGCTGCATTTTGCTCAATCCGGCCCGTGACCTAAAATGAGTTTGACACCCCTGGTGTAGAACATAGAAATCTACAGCACATTACAGGCCCTTTGGCCCACAATACTGTGCTAACCACATAACCTACTTTAGAAGCTGCCTAGAATTTCCTTATCACATAGCCCTCTTATTTTTCTAAGCTCCATGTACCTATCTAAGAGTCTATTAAAAGACCCTCTACCTCTACCACCTTAGCTGGCAGTGCATTCCAAGCACCCACCACTCTCTGTGTGAAAAACTTACCTCTGACATCCTCCTGTACCCCCTTCCAAGCAAGTTAAAACTATGCCCCCTCGTGTTACCCATTTCAGCCCTGGGAAGAAGCCTCTGGCTATCCACATAATCAATGCCTCTCATCATCTGAGACACCTCTATCAGGTCACCTCTCATCTTCTGTTGCTCCAAGGAGAAAAGGCCAAGTTCACTCAACCTATTCTCATAAGGCATGCTCCCCAATGCAGGCAATATCCTTGTAAATCTCCTCTGCACTCTCTCTATAGTATCCACATCCCTCCTGTAGTGAGGTGACCAAAACTGAACACAGTACTCCAAGTGGGGTCTAACCATAGTCTTATATAGCTGTAACATTACCACTCGGCTCTTGAACTCAATCCCACAAATGATGAAGGCAAACACACCATATGCCTTTTTAACCACACTGTCAACCTGTGCTGCAGCTTTGAGTGTCCTATTGACATGGACCTCAAGATCTCGCTGATTGCCCACACTGCCAAGAGTCTTACCATTAATATTACATTCTGAAATGAGCCACTTCACACTTATCTGGGTTGAACTCCATCTGCCACTTCTCAGCCCCGTTTTACATCCTATCAATGATCTGCTGTGACCTCTGACACCCTTGCAGACTATCCACAACACCCCCAACCTTTGTGTCATCAGCAAACTTATTAACCCAGCCTTCTACTTCCTCATCCAGTTCATTTATAAAAATCACAAAGAGGAGGGGTCCCTGTGGAACACCACTGGTCACCAGTCTCCATGCAGAACACAAACATCCACAACCTTCTGTGGGCAAGCCAATTCTGGATCCACAAAGCAAGGTCCCCTTGGATCCCATGCCTCCTTGCTTTCTGAATGAGCCCCGCACAGGGAATCTTATCAATGCTTTACTGAAATCCATGTACACTACATCCACTGCTCTACCTTCATCAATGTTTTGTTACAGAGGGACTTTTTTTTCTGCGGCACAATTCTGAAGAGATATCAGATTGCTTGGAAGGACAGATGTTTAAAAGAAGCGAGCAGGGGCAGTTAGCACATTCTGCATCCGAGTGCTGAGAGACACCATATTACTTGGAGGGAAAATGTTTAAAAGCAGCAAGCAGGGCAATCGGCAAGCAGGGCAATCGGCAGAGCCCCAAGGAGACACTTGGCAAGGCTCAGTGAAAGGTTAAGCTTAAACAGAGTCAGCCGGTGTTGGAGTGGGGAGATGAGGCTTTAGTGAGGAGAGGCTACACTGTAAATAATTTTTTTCTGTTATTTATTCTTTATTTCTTATTGCATGTTTAGAGCAGTGGGTTGCCAGACGGGATAGTGGAATGCTCCTCTTACAGAATATGGGGAGGCAGAAAGACTCCAGTGTCCCTGACAACTACACCTACAAGAAGTGCATCCAGCTGCAACAGACAATCGTAGGAACTGGAGCTGCAAACGGGTGAACTCTGCTCATTTGCTGGACTGAGGGGTTGATAGACAGGGCATACAGGGAGGTATTTACAACCAAGGTGCAGGACACAGGTAACTGGGTGACTGTCAGGAGGGTGAAGGGGATAGGCAGCCTGTGCCGAGACTCCTGTGGCTGTCCCCCTCAACAGGTATATCGCTTTGGATACTGTTGGGGAAGTGGGGGTGACCTAACCAAGGGAAGCCACAGCAGTCAGGTATCTGGCACCAAGTCTGGCCCTGTGGCTTAGAAGAGTAGTGGGGAGAAGAGGTGAGCTGTAGTGATAGGGGATTTATTGGTTAGAGGAACAGGAGGCTGTTCTGTGGACAAGAACAAGAATCACGAATGGTTTGTTGCTTCCCGGGTGCCAGGGTCGGGGACATCTCAGATCATGTCCACAGTATTCTTAAGTGGGACAGCGAGCAGCCTGAGGTCATGGTCCGCGTCAGTATCAGTGACCTGAGTAGGAGGGGTGATGAGGTCCTACAAAGTGAGTTCAGGGAGTTGGGTGCTAAAGGACAGGACACGCAGTGCTATGATCTCAGTACTGCAACCCATGCCACACGTCAGTGAGGTCAGAATGGGAAGATTATACAGTTTAACACAGAGTAAAGGAGATGCTGCAGGAGAGAGGACTTCAGGTTTTAGCATCATTGGGCTCTCTTCCACAGAAGGTGGGACCTGTACAGAGGGATGATTTGCACTGAAACTGGAGGGGTGGGGGTGGGGGGTAATATCCTAGCAGGAAGGTTTGCTAGTGCTGTACGAGTGGGTTTAAACAAGAGTTACAGGGGGACAGGAAGCAGGATACCAGTACAGATAATGGAGTGGCTGTGGAGAAAGATTTTGTTAAGTTTACAAAGTCAGGAACTGAAGGTCCAGCATGGTGGGCCCTGATATTCTGAGCTGTGTATAATTCAATGCAAGGAGCATTGTAGGAAAGGCAGATGGGCTCAGGGCATTGATCAGCACGTGGAATTATGACGTTGTAGCCATTAGTGAGACTGGGATGCAGGATGTCAGCTCAGTGTTCTGGGGTTCCGTTATTTTAGACATGATAGAGTGGGAGGGAGTAAAGGGGCAGCGGTGGAATTACTAGTCAGGGAAATTATCAAGGCAATGTCCAGTCAGGACAGATTGGAGAACTCGCCCGGTGAGGCTTTATGGGTAGAAATGAGGAGTAAGAAAAGTATGATGGTTAATGGGATTATCCAGACCACCCAACAGTCTATGGGATTTAGAGGAGACTGGTGCAAAAACACCTATAGCTTTGACAGTAGCTGATTTTAATCTTCCACATATTGACTAGGACTCCCATGCTGTTAAATGGCTGAAAAGGAAAGAGTTTGTTAAATGTGTTCAGGAAAGTTTCCTTAATCAGTACAAATAAATCCCTATGAGAGAGAGTGTGATACTAGATCTCCGATTAGGGAATAATACAGGGCAGGTGTCAGACATCTGTGTAGGAGAACACTTTGCAACTAGTGATAATTAGTTTCAGGATAACTACGGAAAAGGATAGGTTTGGTTCTTGGGTTGAGATTCTACACTGCAGAGTGGCCAACTTTGATGGTATTGGAAAGGATCTGACAGTGTGCTTTGATGGTATTGGAAAGGATCTGACAGTGCGCTTTGATGGTATTGGAAAGGATCTGACAAGTGTGCTTTGATGGTATTGGAAAGGATCTGACAGTGCGCTTTGATGGTATTGGAAAGGATCTGACCGTGTGCTTTGATGGTATTGGAAAGGATCTGACGGTGTGCTTTGATGGTATTGGAAAGGATCTGACAAGTGTGCTTTGATGGTATTGGAAAGGATCTGACAGTGCGCTTTGATGGTATTGGAAAGGATCTGACAGTGCGCTTTGATGGTATTGGAAAGGATCTGACAGTGCGCTTTGATGGTATTGGAAAGGATCTGACAGTGCGCTTTGATGGTATTGGAAAGGATCTGACAAGTGTGCTTTGGGGCAGACTGCTTTCTGGCAAAGGAGTACTTCGCCTACAAAAGTGACATTTTGAGAGTACAGAGTTTGTATGTGTCTGTCAGAATGAAAGGAAAGGATAGTAGGTTTAGGGAACCTTAGTTTTCGAGGGACACTGAGGCCCTGATAAAGAAAAAGGAGGTGCATGGCAGGTAGGAGCAAATGAGATGCTGATTGAATACAAGAAACGTGAGGGAACACTCAGGAGGGAAATCAAAGAGCTAAAAGAAGACATGAGGTTTAGAGGTTTAAGGGAAATGCGAGGAGGAAGCTTAACTCAGAGTGTGGAACGAGGTGCCAGCCCAAGTGGTGGATGCGGATTAATTTCAACATTTGGACAGGTACATGGAGGGGAGCTGTATGCAGGCAATGGTACAGCTCAATGAGGCTAGGCATATTAATGGTTGGGCACAGGCTAGATGGGCCGAATGGTCTCACACCGCAGTATTCAGTGACTCTGTAAGCTTTGTTCTGTGTCTGACCCCAGGAGTGTGTGATGGGACAGTGTGGAGGGAGTTTCACTCTGTGTCTGATCACGGGAGTGTGTGATGGGACGGTGTGGAGGGAGTTTCACTCTGTGTCTGACCCGGGGAGTGTGTGATGGGACGGTGTGGAGGGAGTTTCACTCTGTGTCTGACCCCGGGAGTGTGTGATGGGACGGTGTGGAGGGAGTTTTACTCTGTGTCTGACCCCGGGAGTGTGTGATGGGACGGTGTGGAGGGAGTTTCACTCTGTGTCTGACCCCGGGAGTGTGTGATGGGACAGTGTGGAGGGAGTTTCCCTTTGTATCTGACTCCGGGAGTGTGTGATGGGTCAGTGTAGAGGGAGTTTCCCTTTGTATCTGACTCCGGGAGTTTGTGATGGGTCAGTGTAGAGGGAGCTTCACTCTTTGTCTGATCACGGGAGTGTGTGATGGGACGGTGTGGAGGGAGTTTCACTCTGTGTCTGACCCGGGGAGTGTGTGATGGAACGGTGTGGAGGGAGTTTCACTCTGTGTCTGACCCCGGGAGTGTGTGATGGGACGGTGTGGAGGGAGCTTCACTCTGTGTCTGACCCCGGGAGTGTGTGACGGGATGGTGTGGAGGGAGTTTCCCTTTGTATCTGACCCCGGGAGTGTGTGATGGGATGGTGTGGAGGGAGCTTCACTCTGTGTCTGACCCCGGGAGTGTGTGATGGGACGGTGTGGAGGGAGTTTCACTCTGTGTCTGACCCCGGGAGTGTGTGATGAGACGGTGTGGAGGGAGTTTCACTCTGTGCCTGACCCCGGGAGTGTGCGATGGACAGTGTAGGGGGAGCTTCACTCTGTGTCTGACCCCGGGAGTGTGTGATGGGACGGTGTGGAGGGAGTTTCACTCTGTCTCTCACCCCAGGAGTGAGTGATGGGACGGTGTAGCGGGAGTTTCACTCTGTGTCTGACCCCGGGAGTGGGTGATGGGACGGTGCGGAGGGAGTTTCACTCTGTGTCTGACCCCGGGAGTGTGTGATGGGACGGTGCGGAGGGAGGTTCACTCTGTGTCTGACCCCGGGAGTGTGTGATGGGACGGTGTGGAGGGAGTTTCACACTGTGTCTGACACGGAGTATGTGATGGGACAGTGTGGAGGGAGTTTCACTCTGTGTCTGACCCTGGGAGTGTGTGATGGGACGGTGTGGAGGGAGTTTCACACTGTGTCTGACACGGAGTATGTGATGGGACAGCGTAGAGGGAGTTTCACCCTGTGTCTGACCCCGGGAGTGTGTGATGGGACGGTGTGGAGGGAGTTTCACACTGTGTCTGACACGGAGTATGTGATGGGACAGCGTAGAGGGTGTTTCACCCTGTGTCTGACCCCGGGAGTGTGTGATGGGACGGTGTAGAGGGAGTTTCACTCTGTGTCTGACCCTGGGAGTGTGTGATGGGACGGTGTGGAGGGAGTTTCACTCTGTGTCTGACCCCGGGAGTGTGTGATGGGATGGTGTGGAGGGATTTTCACTCTGTGTCTCACCCCGGGAGTGTGTGATGGGACAGTGTGGAGGGAGTTTCACTCTGTGTCTGACCCCGGGAGTGTGTGATGGCACGGTGTGGAGGGATTTTCACTCTGTGTCTGACCCCGGGAGTGTGTGATGGGACGGTGTGGAGGGAGTTTCACTCTGTGTCTGACCCCGGGAGTGTGTGATGGGACGGTGTGGAGGGAGGTTCACTCTGTGTCTGACCCCAGGAGAGTGTGATGGGACGGTGGAGGGAGTTTCACTCTGTGTCTGACCCCGGGAGTGTGTGATGGGACGGTGTAGAGGGAGTTTCACTCTGTGTCTGATCCCGGGAGTGTGTGATGGGACAGTGTAGAGGGAGTTTCACTCTGTGTCTGACCCCGGGAGTGTGTGATGAGACGGTGTGGAGGGAGCTTCACTCTGTGTCTGACCCTGGGAGTGCGTGATGGGACAGTTTAAACCGCATCATTTGGAAGATACAACACCTTACACAACGTACTGTTATTAAAAAGCTCAGAGCGAGGCTTCAGCAGAGCTCCAGCTGGGAGGGGAGGGACATTGTCATTCCTCATCCCCAAAGCTGAGAGATTCACCAAGAACAGGTCCTCCCACTGCACCTCCACCATCCACAGTCAGTCTGGACACACCTTCCCCTCAACCCCAAACCAACCTCATTCCTGGCCATCACCACTCTCCCCCCATCTCCAGAATCAGTGTCTGGCTTCGATATTTACCCTTCACTGAGAATTCTCTCTGTCGGTAGACAGGTAGTCCTGTTCCCTCCATCCCCCAGGAGGTAGAAACTCTTCCCCCCCAACCCCCCTCCAGGCATGTATTCTGACTTGGAACAACAAAATGGAGCCTCCAATGTGTCCACACAGTGCACAGAAAGATTCCCATTCCCTGGAGTTCAAACAGTCAGATTCCCAAGCTATATGATGGAGAGCTCCAGGACGTGAAGAATTGAGCTGGAGGAACAGAGAGAGATAGAGACAGACATGGATTCCCTGGAGACCAGAACAAAGAAGGCACAGTCCTAAAGCAAGAGCTGGACCACTGAGTGGAGATGGGGAAAGTCAGCTTGAAATCAACTCCCTGCCCATGGCTGGTCACCACAAATGCATGCAGGACATGACTGGACTGAAGACCACACACTGGGGGTGCAGAGGGGCATCCAGGGTAGATCAGCCAAGATGTTCCCTGCATGGTTCAATGCCCCACTCTGGGAGATGCTGACTAACGTTGTATATCGAAACATGGGGTTGGACACAGCCCAGTCCCAGTTCGTCTTCAGACACGTGCAGGGGTGTCAAACTCATTTTAGGTCACGGGCTGGATTGAGCAAAATGCAGCTTCATGCGGGCCGGATCAGTCGGACGCGTGCGAACGCAGCTTTCGTTGCCTCCGTTTTATCAGCCTGCTCTCATGTGTCTCAGTCTCTGCTATAACTACAAAGTGTTTCACTTTACAAATTCCGTTTCTTATGAAGAAGACTGCCGAATAAATACTAAAAACCCTGAAAACCTGGTACCTGAATAAACTCAGCATTAGCCATATCATACGCCATAGGCACTTCGATTACTGGGGCCAGCTTTAATAGTAATTGGATATTATCTCTCGGGCCAAAGATAATTCCACCGCGGGCCGGGTTTGGCCCGCGGGCCTTGAGTTTGACATATATGCGTTACACAGTCCTGGTGTCAGGAGACAGCGACTGGGCTACCTCTGCTCTACCTAGGTCCTGTGGGGTGGGCCGGTGGGGAGGGGGGTGAGAGCTAAAAGAGAACACTCTGCATTTCTGCCTCGATAAAGTCACTTCAACCCCCACCCCCAGCCAAACTCCCATCACCAGCATTATGACAGAAACTGAGGTTGCCCGATGTGGCATCTGAGGCTTCGGGGAGGATGGCAGTTCCAGTTTTCCTGCCAGACATCACGGTGGGGGTGTCTGACATCACTGTAGAAGACAGATGCCACCTCAGCCCCAACCTCTGACAGTACAGTACTCAGTGGGATGTCCAAGGCCTCCCATCTCAAAGGAGAGCAGCTCCCTGAACTGCAGGTCCAGCTTCTGCACTCAGCGCGATTAAGACCAGGGGTCAATGATTCAGCCCCTTGAGCCTTCAGACAGACCATTCAGCCCACTATGTCCATCCTGTCCCACAAGTATCTATCTACCCAAATCCCATTTACCAGTAGACCTCTACACATTGACATTGTGGCTCATCTGAACTTCACCTTCCCTTTTCCCCATTCCCTGAAACCTTCAGCTCCATCTCGTACACAGCCCAGCACATCACAGCAACCAACCTCCCCTCTATGAGCTCCACCTACACTTCCTGGTGCCTCAGAAAAGCAGCCAGCATGAAGAGCCCATCTACCCTGGACAACCTCGCTCTTCCCTCTCCCATCAGGCAAGATAGAAAAGCCTGAAAGCAGGTACCAGCAGGCTTGAAAACGGCTTCTATCCCTTTGTTATCAGACTCCTGAACAGCAAGATGGACTCTTCCCTCACGGTGTGCCTTGTTATGACCTTATCGTCTGTCTGCACTGCACTTCCTCTGTGGCCATTCTGCATTATCGTTTTACCTTGTTCTACCTCAGTGCATTGATCTGTATGAACAGCACGTGACAACAAACCAATGCTAACGTGGTCGTGAATATATTGACGGCATGGTCTCTGTAGAATTCCAGAGATTAGTCACCCGCAGGATGAGATCTGTCTCACCAGCCAGGATCTTATTAAATAGCAGAACAGGTGTGGGGGTGGGGGAGGGAAGAGGAGGTGGACGGCCTACTCTCAACTTGGATTTTCTACTTCCTCCTTCATGTAAATATTTATCTTCAGACCGATCCTGTGCAGTCTTCCAAGGAGTGCAGGATTGACCTGCTCAGCCTTTCATTCTGGGAATTAACCGAGAATTGCAAACAGAGTTTGTGGTGTTGCACTTCAGAAACTCAAATCCAGGTCAAACTATCACTATGAACAGCAAGGCCCTAGGGAGGGTTAAAGAACAGAGGGACCTTGGAGCACATATACAAGATCCCCTGAGAATGGAGTCACAGGCCTTCGTCAGTCAGGGCACTGAGATTAGGAGGTTGGGAGGCCAATATGTGGATGTACAAGATGTTGGTGACACTGCAGCTGGAGAATTGTGTTCAGTTTTGGTGACCCTGCTACAGAAAAAGTGTTATAAAAGTTGGAGAGAGTTGAGATTACACGCACATTTGCCTGTACTTGGACTGAGTTATAGAAAGACAACATTAAGGTGATCCGATAGAGATGTATAAAACCACGAGTAGAGATAGAGGTTTGTTCCCGAGTTGGGGAATCAAGAAACAGGGGGCACAGGTTTAAGGTGGGAGGAGAAAGAGTTGACATTTGCTGGACAAAGTGGCTGAGGATGGTACAACAACTTTTAAAAGAAAGTTGGACAGAGACACGGATAGGAAAGGTTTAGAAGATCACTGCCAACAGCTGGCAAACAAGATTAGCTTGGATGGGAACATTCGTCGGTTTGGAAGAGTTTAGCCCAAAAGTCAACCCAGTCCTGAGTGACTCTAACCTCCGATTCTCTTTGGCATTGCCTCCACTGTCAGAATACCCCTTCTTAAACAGAGGATCCACGAAGTGGTGCACTGTGTTCCAGGTGTGACCTCACCAACATCTGTACAACTAATCAGGAGAACATGCAAGGCCCGTGGGTTAATTGACCATTCTAAATTGCCCCCAGTGTGTGGATGAGGGACAAAATCTGGGGAGAGTTGAGGGGGGATGTGAGAACAAAAAAGGGATTGATTAAGTAGTATAAAATTAATGACCTTGATAGGCCAAAGGGGCTGTTTCTGTCTTGTATCTCTCTGATTCTATAGTGTGGGTTATAATTGGTCAGCACCCTCACTGGAATCTGAAGGTGAGCCCTTCAGCTCATGCACGTTTCCATTTGCTGCCAACTCCAATGATGCAGTGAGTTTCTCCTCTCCCTTTCACATGGCACCTTCCAGAAACCTAGATACACTACATCTACTGGTTCCACTTCATCCAGGCTGCTCACCACTTCCTCAGAGCTCAGATTAACCTGGCAAACATTTAGTTCTCTTTTATAAATCCATGTCAACTGCATCTGATATATTCTGAGTGTTTGCTGTGATAGATTCTGGCATTTCTCAATGTTCGGCTCCCTGATTCCCTCCCTCCCAGAGGAATTACATTCAGAGCTTTCTCCAATCAAGGGCCTTGCCAGAACTTGGAGCAGTTTGGGATATCACCCATCCACACTTCCATCAACTCTCTGGGAAACAGGCCGTTGGGTCTGTGAGATCTGTCAGCCCGTTCGGTACAGCACAGAAACAGGCACTACAGCCCACCCTGATGCCTGTCGACTCAAGTTCCACTTACTCACATTGGGTCCATCTCCATCTACACTTTTCCAATCCAAGTATCTGACTTTTAAACAATTGCAATTCCTCCACTTCCTCTTGCAACTCATTCAAGATAACAACAATCCTCTAGGTTTGTGGAAACTTTTTATTCTTTCTACTTCTAATATTTATATTTGTGCACTTGTAATGCTACTGTGACACTGTAATCTCCTTTGGGATCGATAAAGTATCTACCTATGTGAAAAACCGACTCTTTAAGAACTCCTAAATAGGCTAGCTTATTAGCACAGAGGTTAGCGTAATGCTATTTTAGCCCCAGGGACCCTGGTTCAATTCCACCTCTGCAAGGACCGCGTGGGTTTCCTCTGGGTGCTCTGGTTTCCTCCCACAGTCCAAACACACAAGTGCTAGATTGGTCATTTGAGTTTAATTGGGCAGCATAGGCAAGAAGGGCCTGTTACCATGATGTTACACTTAATACGTTAATAAATAACTCCCCCCCCCCCCCCCAACACTGTAAACTCATGCACTCTGGTTCTGGACTCCCCTGCCCTGGGGAAAAGAGACTTGTCTATGCTCCACAATTTTATAAACTTCAACAAGGTCACCTCTCAGCCTTCTGCACCCCAGTGAGGCCAAACCTCTCCTTATAACCACTCCTTTCCTTCTGCTCTCTCAATTCTTCTTGTAGTGTGGTGACACCGTACTCCAAACACGATGTAACTAAAATTCTGTACAATATGATGTCCCAAGTCAGTACTTGCTACAGTAGCAAGCAGACCAAAATGCAAGGTGCTTTTGTCCCAATGGCTTGGATGGACTTTTTTATTCAAAAGGTCCTCCCTTCCCTTTGACCCCAGATTTGGTGTCTTCCTTGAAGAATTGTACAATTATAGCTCATGTGAGTGTGTAATGAGCTTCTAATGGAAGTGGCGGATGAGGGTTTGATTGCAACATTTAAGAGAAGTAAGGACGGGAGGGGTATGGAGAACTACGGGGCTGGTTGATGGCATTTGGCAGAATAACAGTTCAGCACAGACTAGATGGGCTGAAGGGTCTGTTTTTGAACTGTTATCGTTCAAATCTTTGTGAGATTTGACCCTCAGTCAGACTCCAGGCACATGCCACGAGTACATGGTGCCCTATGCCCAAAGCTTAGAAAAATGTCTTATTCCTTCATAAATTTAATTAATGCCTTTACACTTTGCAAGCGTTACAACAGAGGTGAGGAATGGAAAACTAATCTTCTCATTGGGACTGAGACACCAGCAACTGATTGACCAATCACACCCACCCCCGGCTCACCACTCTCTAAATGCACAGCCACAGACTTAAAGGAAAACCCCTTTACTTAAACAGTGAAACAGAAGCAAGTAATCATGTTTGATCCTGCATCCTACGCTCTGTTCCCCTACAAAGCCACCATCCAAAACCGAATCAGGGAGGGTGTGTAATATCCCAAACCCAGACCAGACCCTCTTCAGCCCCCCCAAAACCCATCCTCAGACCTGTAGAAACCCTCAGCCTTAGCTCGCTGTGCAGCCAACATCACCCCCTCTTCTGAAACTTTGCAGCCCTAATTGGTGCCCATCCAAACGGCCACCTCCAGAGCTCGCTGATACATAGGCTGCCAACTGATCTTTCAAAGTCTCATCTCAGTCTTCAGACCAGGCACACAACACTCTACTGTACCAACACAACAGCTCCCATCCATGCTGATCCACCCAAGACAGTACTAATTTCCACATTTGGCTCATATCCCTGTAAACCTTTCCGATCCATTTACCTGTCAAAGTGCCTTTAAATTTTTCCTACCTCAATCACTTCCTCTTGCAGCTCTTCCATACACTGTGTGAGTTGCCCCTCAGGCAACTTAATATATATCCTCTCAAATCTATGCCCTCTGTTTCTTGGTTCCCCCACCCTGGGGAAGAGTCCAACATCCAAAGAAGCTCTCCACAAGCAAGGCAAGGGAGCCCTGTTCTGGAGCCACCCTCTGAGAACTTCTAACGCTCAGGATACAGTTTAAAAGCATCAAAGCCCCAAGACTCCTGCCAGAACTTTTTGCTGTTGGACGGCAGTCCATTTCCCAACATCGTTGTCATAGATCACCTGGGAACATTTCACTCAGTTAAAAGCACGTGGGGGGAATACACCCTCCTACCACATTTGTAATGACCACTTGAGAAACATGCCCACCACCATCCCATCGCGTCATGGGGGGGGGGGTTGGTCACCCATCTCCAACTCCACCACACAAGTTTGTGCCCACAACCAGGGACCCAGCCGCCACCCCCACAGCTGGAGGGACCAAGGAGGGTGCATGATGAGACCGCGATGGGCTGCGCCACGCAGGAAAAGCTGGTGGCCAGGAGTGCTGCTCACCTTGCCGGCCCACAATCTCGGCCACGTGCTCGGAGCTGGGCACGGGCACGCACTCCGTGGTGTTGCTGCTCTTCTTCTTGCCTTCGCTGCCCTCATACAGGGCAGCCAGGTAGGTGTCCCGGTGGTGCTGCGGGCCAGCGCCCCCATTGTTGTTGTTGTTGTTGAGGTTCTCCTCATCATCGTCCTCCTCCTCCAGCAGCTCGGGCCCCTCCTGCTCCTCTCCCAGCCCCAGCATGGAGAGCTGGTCAAGGGCGATCTGCAGCGCCCTCTGCTCCTCCTCCAGCATCCGGCCCATGCCCAGTCCCATCTCCATCTCCATCTCCACGTCCAGCTCCAGTGGGGCACTCCTGCCCAGTTCTACACTCCCGTTCCCGTTCCTCTCCATCAGTAGCTCGGAGCTAGGCATGGCTCAGACCCCCAACCCCACCCGCGTCCCCGTCCCCGGCTGGTGGGCTGCTGTTCGGGTGGGGGGAAGGGGAGGGGGCAAAAGAGTTGTCCCCTCCACCCTTCTCTCTCTCCAGGCTTCCACCCCCACCTCCTCCTCCTCCCCCCAGAAGGAGATGGAGGAGGAGGATGTAGAAAGGAGGGGTGCGGAGGAAACACCCCCTTTCCCTTGCTCCCAAGTCCCACTCGCAGGGAAAACAGAGAGTTAGAGAAAGGGGGAAGAGATGGCGGGGAGAAGAGAGGGGATGAAAGGGATTAGGGGAAAGATAAGAAAAGAGGAGCGAGAAGGGGAGAAGAGAAAGGGGAGGAGAGAAAGAAGCAAGGGTGAGAAGAGAAGAAAGAGGGAAGAGAGGAGAAAGGAGTAGGGGAAGGAGATGAGAAAGGGGAGTAGAAAATGCAAGGATGAGGTGAGACGGGAAAGAGGAAGCGGGAGGAAGGAAGAGGGAGAGGGACGAGTCCAGCCGAGGGAGGAGGGAGAGGGGTGGAGGGAGGGGAGAGACCCAACAGCCTAGGCAGCCGCAGACAAAGGAAGAGCGGAGAAGATCAAGGATTAAATGAAGAGTAGCAGCGGCGGCAGGCTAGAGGAGGGCAGCCCGGGTGTCTGGGGCTCGGGCGGGACGGGGCTGCACTGGTTCACGGCTCGCCGACCCCACGGCAGAAAGCGGCGAGCAGCCACACCTGGAGAGCTCGGCAACTCTTTTGTTTTAAACCCCCTCTCCTCGCCTGCCGCACAGCTGACGGTGGGCGGCCGCGCACTGCCCGCCGGGACTTGTAGTTCAGAGCTGCGCAAGCGCCCGGTCGCTCACGCCACCCGGGACTACAATACGTCCCGCCCTGCCCCGCGCACGGGAGGGGGACGGGCGTGCTGGCCGGCCGTCCTGCCCGGCCGGAAGCCGGCAGCGGGGCATGGCGGGAGTTGTAGGCGCAGGCTGAGGAGGAGGGCGGTATGAGGACTACACGTCCCGGCGAGCCCCGCGCCGCAGCACTCCTTTGTTCCTCTTGGCTAGCAATGAGGTCTTTCTTCGTTCCCACTTTCTTCTCTTCCCTCCCCTGGGGTTCACTCTGTTTCCTTCTTCCACCTCACATCTCCTCTCTTTTCTTCCTCCAGACTCCCTCCTTTTCCTTTATTCTTTTATCGTTAATTCTGTATTTATCCAATCCCTCCTTCTCCCATTCTTTCCCCTTCTCTCCTTTCTCCTTCACTCCTTTTCTTCACCACTTCCTGTTCACTGTTTTCTTTCAGCCTTTCTTCTCTTTCAACCTCATTCACCTCCTTCACTTCTCCCTCTCTACCCCTTTTCCCTTCACCCCTTCTCTTTCACCTTTCTTCACCCTTTCTCTCCTAACACCTTCTTCATTTTGTGTCCACCCCTACATCTCTCTCCTTCTCCCAGCCCTTCTCTCCTGAACCCCTTTTCTTCCTGAAGGCTATATAGTATCCCAGTCCCACAGAGCTATCCATTCCCAAGAGTTCATCCGCCTCACCTGTCAAACCTTGTGCATTGCCCAGAATTTTTTATGCAAAAATCCAATGGGCCATGCTGACGTATTTATGGTTTTTCTTCGAAGTTTACACTACTAAACATACCCACCAAAGATGTAAAGGTTTCATTACACCACTTTTGCCGTGTATACTTTATTTTTTCATGAATAAAGTCTGCTCTTGAAATAAAAGATCTCTTCTCTTGTCTCCCAGAACAGCCTGGGATGGATCTCACCTGACTGTGGGATTTACCCACCTTTACGTCCGAAGGGCCAACAAGTTCCTCCTCTTTATTTATGGAGACCTGCATCTTCCTCTTTGCTGAATGCTGTAGCTACAATGTCTGGTTCTTTTGCTAATACCAATGGAAGGTAGTCACGTACACAGATTGCTCTCGTTGTCCCTAATGGGCCCAACTCTTCCCCTCTGTAATGTCCCCGTTGGTTTGATTATTTCCTTTTTAACCACCTCACCTCCACTTGTCCATCTGACAGGCCTCCCCCATCAGTCATTCTCCGGACTTGTCACATGCTTCCCTCTATTCCAACCCTTGACATCCCTCGGCCACCCGAGTTCCCTGCACTCGTTACCCCAGGCTTCCAACCAGGAAAACACCAGCAAAACACTCAATCTGTCTCTTTCCACTGTGCTGATGTAGATCCCACATGCACCCAGACAAGCCCCATCTTTATTGTAATCAAATTAACCCTTTCCCAGAACCATGCTGAAATACAGAGTAATAATCAGTCTCCAAAATGCTCCCCCACTGACACTCCCTCCACCTGACCTTCTACATTTGTGCGAGGTTTGAGGAGGAATGGCAGAGGACCTTGCTGAGATATCCTTTTCATCCTCAGCCACTGATGAAGTTCCCAAACACTGGGGAGAATCAGAACCAGGTTTATTATCACTAATGTACATTGTGAAATCTGTTGTTTTTTGGTAGTGGTACAGCACTGTGCATAAGAGTATAAAAGTTACAAAAATAAATTAACAGTACGAAGACAAAGAGTGAGGTTGTGTTCATGGACCATTGTAAATCCGATGGCAGAGGGGAAGAACCTTTATTTCAGTAACAGGCACACTTTCTGATTAGAACACTCCAAGACATTGACATGGCCTCAAGTGAATGCAAAAGTCGCAGAGTTTTCTTCAAGTCTTCTGCTATTGGTCAGAGAGGGGCTGGGTCGGGTGGGAAAGCTCCTTAAAAATCGTATTAATCTATCACCACAGGGGGCCACGTGAGTGGCATTGGTGCTGTTGAGTTGGAAAAGTAAGTTAACACCACTGATCGAAAAGGCTTTGCAGGTTTTATTCTTGTATATAATTTATTGCCAATTAATTAAAAATTGCCAATTAATTAAAAAGGGGGTGGATATATTAGTCAAGGAATGCATCACTTCAGTACTGAGGGGGGATATCCTCAAGGCTTCTCAAACAATTTTGTACAGGTAGAGTGTAGGAACAAAATGGGTGCTGTCACTTGCAGCGGGTTGACCTGCAAGAGATAGAGGAACAGAAGTGTAGGCAAGGAGCAGAGAGATGTCGTAGCAGGGAATTCAGTTTCCCAAACATTAACCGGAATTGCCTTCACGTGAAGGGCTCAGAAGGGGTGGAATTGTCAAGGTGTGCCTGGGAGATCTGCTTTGACACAATATGTATGCAGACCAACAAAGGGAGAAGCACTACTGGAGCTTGTCTTGGGGAAAAGAGTCACTGAGAGTCACATAGCAACGATACAGGCCCTCGGCTCAACCAGTCCATGCCGACCATGGAGCCCACCCACCTTACCTCAACTTCCCCTGTTGCCAATACCCTCCCAAGCCCCACCTAGCCAAGTATCTCCTGACTGATCCCATTGTACCTGCTCAACCACCCCCCAGCAGCTTGCCCCACCACCTGAGTGAAAAAGGTCCAATGTAAATCTTACCCCTTTCACCCTACGGCTATACCTTCCCCTACCCAGGGGAAAAGACTGCTACCTTCCACCTTATCTATGCCTCTCAAATCTTATCAACCTCACTCTCTTTCCCTCCAAGGAATGAAGACCTAACCTGGGCATCCTTTCCCTGCAACTCAGGCCTCTACTGCTGGCAACAACAAGTGCAGCCTCACCAATGGCTTCTACAACTCAAAGTTCAAAGTGAAATTTACGACCAGAGTACACACTTGTCACCACATACATCCCGGAGAGTCTGTTTCCCGTGGGCATCTTCAGGAAAGCTATAGAACAGTAAACGTAAACAGGATCGATGAACAACAAACTGTGCAAATGCAAATATAAATTAATAGGAATAAGTAAAGAGTATGAAAAACCAGATAAAGAGTCTGCGACCATCAGTTGTGGGAACACCAGAAACAGAATGAGTGTAGTTTTCCCCTTTTGTTCAAGAGTCCAATGGTTGAGGGGTAGTAACCGTTGCAAGATTACTCCTATACTCCGTGTCCTGTCCGATGAAAGCCAATATGCTGAATGCCTTATTCACCACCCTGTCTACCTGATGCAGCTCCCATTGGCGTCTTTATTCCATGACACTCCCCAGTGTTCTAGCATAGATCAACTGTGATCTATGATAACCTATCTTCACAGAACACAGTACCTGCTAATTCCTGATCAAGCCTTGTGCACTTGCATCCAAGTCATTTATAGAAATAACAAGGAACAAGAGACCCAACATCAGTCCCAGCCTCCATTCCAAGAAGCACCCTTCAGTTGCCCCCTCTGCTTCCTACCTCTGAACCAATTGAGCCAGCTCTCTTTGTATCCTGCGGGAACTAAACTTCCAGACCTTGTTGAAGGCCTTGCAAAAGTTCGGACAGACAATATCCACTCCATACCCTCATGTAACACTTCTCGGTTACCCTTTCAAAGCTTTCTTAAAGGTTCATCAAGCAGGAGTTGAGAGTAAGAATCAAATTGTCACACCGACATTTGAACCTTGGTGTTTTGTGGCAAGCAGTACATAAACAATACTTCTGATAAAAATTGTGCAAAGGAGGGTTAATGAGGCCTGTTCAGAGAGAAAGAAGCTGTTCCTAAATCACAAAAACATCTCTTTAAAACAGAGATAAAGAGGAATTTCTTTAGCCAGAGGGTGGTGAATCTGTGGAATTCATTATCACAGACGGCTGTGGAAGCCAAATCTTCAGTATATTTAAAGTAGAAGTTGATTGACTGGTAAGGGGATCCGAGGCAGTGAAGGCTACCTCAGTAAATATATTTAAGACAAGGTTGCATAGTCGGGGAATTAAGGGTTATGGAGAAGATGCAGGTAGGTGCAGATGAGTCCATGGCCAGATCAGCCATGATCTTATTGAATGGTGGAGCAGGCTCGACAGGCCAGATGGCCGACTCCTGCTCCTATTTATTATGTTCTTATGCTACGGAGAGAAGGCAGGACAATGAGAGGAAAAAGAAATCAGCCATGAGACTCGATGGGCTCAATGGCCTGATTGTACTGCTATGACTTATGGCCTTATGGTCCAGGATGGTTAAGTTCCTTCTCAAAGACCAAAGGTGCCAAACATTTGGCAGAATCTCCTATGGTGATGAGGCATCATGCGGAGCTAGACTGGTGGAGTGGATTCGCACTCAGAGATGTCAAGGTCAAAGAACTGAATGCAGACTCCATAAGCGGTGATCACTCATCAATTCTCATTGAGGGGGGTCAGCCTCCTCCTTTTGCTTTGTTGCCCTCTCCAAACCAGCTGCTTTCGGATGCATGTGACAAGACTTTTAGTGGGAGCCTCGTCCTGTGTCTGACCCCGGGAGTGTGTGATGGGACGGTGTGGAGGGAGTTTCACTCTGTGTCTGACCCCGGGAGTGTGTGATGGGACAGTGTGGAGGGAGTTTCACTCTGTGTCTGACCCCGGGAGTGTGTGATGGGACGGTGTAGAGGGAGTTTCACTCTGTGTCTGACCCCGGGAGTGTGTGATGGGACGGTGTAGAGGGAGTTTCACTCTGTGTCTGACCCTAGGAGTGTGTGATGGGACGGTGTAGAGGGAGTTTCACTCTGTGTCTGACCCCGGGAGTGTGTGATGGGACGGTGTGGAGGGAGTTTCACTCTGTGTCTGACCCCGGGAGTGTGTGATGGGACAGTGTAGAGGAGTTTCACTCTGTGTCTGACCCCAGGAGTGTGTGATGGGACGGTGTGGAGGGAGTTTCACTCTGTGTCTGACCCCGGGAGTGTGTGATGGGACGGTGTGGAGGGAGTTTCACTCTGTGTTTGACCCCGGGAGTGTGTGATGGGATGGTGTGGAGGGAGTTTCACTCTGTGTCTGACCCCGGGAGTGTGTGATGGGACAGTGTGGAGGGAGTTTCACTCTGTGTCTGACCCGGGGAGTGTGTGATGGGACGGTGTGGAGGGAGTTTCACTCTGTGTCTGACCCGGGGAGTGTGTGATGGGACGGTGTGGAGGGAGTTTCACTCTGTGTCTGACCCCGGGAGTGTGTGATGGGACGGTGTGGAGGAAGTTTCACTCTCTCTCTGACCCTGGAGTGTGTGATGGGACGGTGTGGAGGGAGTTTCACTCTGTGTCTGACCCTGGGAGTGTGTGATGGGACGGTGTGGAGGGAGTTTCACTCTGTGTCTGACCCCGGGAGTGTGTGATGGGACGGTGTGGAGGGAGTTTCACTCTGTGTCTGACCCCCGGAGTGTGTGATGGTACAGTGTAGAGGGAGTTTCACTCTCTCTCTGACCCTGGGAGTGTGTGATGGGACGGTGTGGAGGGAGTTTCACTCTGTGTCTGACCCCCGGAGTGTGTGATGGGACAGTGTAGAGGGAGTTTCACTCTCTCTCTGACCCTGGGAGTGTGTGATGGGACGGTGTGGAGGGAGTTTCACTCTGTGTCTGACCCCGGGAGTGTGTGATGGGACGGTGTGGAGGGAGTTTCACTCTGTGTCTGACCCCGGGAGTGTGTGATGGGATGGTGTGGAGGGAGTTTCACCCTGTGTTTGACCCCGGGAGTGTGTGAAGGGACGGTGTGGAGGGAGTTTCACTCTGTGTCTGACCCCGGGAGTGTGTGATGGGACAGTGTGGAGGGAGTTTCACTCTGTGTCTGACCCCAGGAGTGTGTGATGGGAGGGTGTGGAGGGAGTTTCACTCTGTGTCTGACCCTGTGAGAGTGTGATGGGACAGTGTGGAGGGAGTTTCACTCTGTGTCTGACCCTGTGAGAGTGTGATGGGACAGTGTGGAGGGAGTTTCACTCTGTGTCTGACCCCGGGAGTGTGTGGAGGGAGTTTCACTCTGTGTCTGACCCTGTGAGAGTGTGATGGGACAGTGTAGTGGGAGCTTCACTCTGCGTCTGACCTAGTACAATACAGAATTAGGCCTTCCAACTGGTCCGTGCCAACCAAGCTGCCCATTTGAACTACTTCAGACAAAATGCTGGTGGAACGCAGCAGGCCTGGCAGCATCTACAGGAAGAATTACAGTTGAGGTTTCGGGCCGAGACACTTCATCTCAGATTTTCTCGTGTTTAAACTACTTCATTTTCCTTTGTATCTGCCTAAATGCCTCTAAACCCGTCCAGCCATACTTGGGCCTCTGTACATCCAGCGCACCAGGTCCCCTCTGTAGCTTCTGTCAACTCTGGGTATTGAGCCTGTGTGATGGGACGGTGTGGAGGGAGGTTCACTCTGTGTCTGACCCCGGGCGTGTCCGATGGGACGGTGTGGAGGGAGTTTCACTCTGTGTCTGACCCCAGGAGTGTGTGATGGGACGGCGTAGAGGAGTTTCACTCTGTGTCTGACCCCGGGAGTGTGTGATGGGACGGTGTGGAGGGTGTTTCACTCTGTGTCTGACCCCGGGAGTGTGTGATGGGACAGTGTGGAGGGAGTTTCACTCTGTGTCTGACCCCGGGAGTGTGTGATGGGACAGTGTGGAGGGAGTTTCACTCTGTGTCTGACCCCGGGAGTGTGTGATGGGAAGGTGTGGAGGAAGGTTCACTCTGTGTCTGACCCCGGGCGTGTGTGATGGGACGGTGTGGAGGGAGTTTCACTCTGTGTCTGACCCTGTGAGAGTGTGATGGGACAGTGTAGTGGGAGTTTCACTCTGTGTCTGACCCCGGGAGTGTGTGATGGGACAGTGTAGAGGAGTTTCACTCTGTGTCTGACCCGGGGAGTGTGTGATGGGACGGTGTGGAGGGAGTTTCACTCTGTGTCTGACCCCGGGCGTGTGTGATGGGACGGTGTGGAGGGAGTTTCACTCTGTGTCTGACCCCAGGAGTGTGTGATGGGACGGCGTAGAGGAGTTTCACTCTGTGTCTGACCCCGGGAGTGTGTGATGGGACGGTGTGGAGGGAGTTTCACTCTGTGTCTGACCCCGGGAGTGTGTGATGGGACGGTGTGGAGGGAGTTTCACTCTGTGTCTGACCCCGGGAGTGTGTGATGGGACGGTGTGGAGGGAGTTTCACTCTGTGTCTGACCCCGGGAGTGTGTGATGGGACAGTGTAGAGGAGTTTCACTCTGTGTCTGACCCCAGGAGTGTGTGATGGGACGGTGTGGAGGGAGTTTCACTCTGTGTCTGACCCCGGGAGTGTGTGATGGGACGGTGTGGAGGGAGTTTCACTCTGTGTTTGACCCCGGGAGTGTGTGATGGGATGGTGTGGAGGGAGTTTCACTCTGTGTCTGACCCCGGGAGTGTGTGATGGGACAGTGTGGAGGGAGTTTCACTCTGTGTCTGACCCGGGGAGTGTGTGATGGGACGGTGTGGAGGGAGTTTCACTCTGTGTCTGACCCGGGGAGTGTGTGATGGGACGGTGTGGAGGGAGTTTCACTCTGTGTCTGACCCCGGGAGTGTGTGATGGGACGGTGTGGAGGAAGTTTCACTCTCTCTCTGACCCTGGAGTGTGTGATGGGACGGTGTGGAGGGAGTTTCACTCTGTGTCTGACCCTGGGAGTGTGTGATGGGACGGTGTGGAGGGAGTTTCACTCTGTGTCTGACCCCGGGAGTGTGTGATGGGACGGTGTGGAGGGAGTTTCACTCTGTGTCTGACCCCCGGAGTGTGTGATGGTACAGTGTAGAGGGAGTTTCACTCTCTCTCTGACCCTGGGAGTGTGTGATGGGACGGTGTGGAGGGAGTTTCACTCTGTGTCTGACCCCCGGAGTGTGTGATGGGACAGTGTAGAGGGAGTTTCACTCTCTCTCTGACCCTGGGAGTGTGTGATGGGACGGTGTGGAGGGAGTTTCACTCTGTGTCTGACCCCGGGAGTGTGTGATGGGACGGTGTGGAGGGAGTTTCACTCTGTGTCTGACCCCGGGAGTGTGTGATGGGATGGTGTGGAGGGAGTTTCACCCTGTGTTTGACCCCGGGAGTGTGTGAAGGGACGGTGTGGAGGGAGTTTCACTCTGTGTCTGACCCCGGGAGTGTGTGATGGGACAGTGTGGAGGGAGTTTCACTCTGTGTCTGACCCCAGGAGTGTGTGATGGGAGGGTGTGGAGGGAGTTTCACTCTGTGTCTGACCCTGTGAGAGTGTGATGGGACAGTGTGGAGGGAGTTTCACTCTGTGTCTGACCCTGTGAGAGTGTGATGGGACAGTGTGGAGGGAGTTTCACTCTGTGTCTGACCCCGGGAGTGTGTGGAGGGAGTTTCACTCTGTGTCTGACCCTGTGAGAGTGTGATGGGACAGTGTAGTGGGAGCTTCACTCTGCGTCTGACCTAGTACAATACAGAATTAGGCCTTCCAACTGGTCCGTGCCAACCAAGCTGCCCATTTGAACTACTTCAGACAAAATGCTGGTGGAACGCAGCAGGCCTGGCAGCATCTACAGGAAGAATTACAGTTGAGGTTTCGGGCCGAGACACTTCATCTCAGATTTTCTCGTGTTTAAACTACTTCATTTTCCTTTGTATCTGCCTAAATGCCTCTAAACCCGTCCAGCCATACTTGGGCCTCTGTACATCCAGCGCACCAGGTCCCCTCTGTAGCTTCTGTCAACTCTGGGTATTGAGCCTGTGTGATGGGACGGTGTGGAGGGAGGTTCACTCTGTGTCTGACCCCGGGCGTGTCCGATGGGACGGTGTGGAGGGAGTTTCACTCTGTGTCTGACCCCAGGAGTGTGTGATGGGACGGCGTAGAGGAGTTTCACTCTGTGTCTGACCCCGGGAGTGTGTGATGGGACGGTGTGGAGGGTGTTTCACTCTGTGTCTGACCCCGGGAGTGTGTGATGGGACAGTGTGGAGGGAGTTTCACTCTGTGTCTGACCCCGGGAGTGTGTGATGGGACAGTGTGGAGGGAGTTTCACTCTGTGTCTGACCCCGGGAGTGTGTGATGGGAAGGTGTGGAGGAAGGTTCACTCTGTGTCTGACCCCGGGCGTGTGTGATGGGACGGTGTGGAGGGAGTTTCACTCTGTGTCTGACCCTGTGAGAGTGTGATGGGACAGTGTAGTGGGAGTTTCACTCTGTGTCTGACCCCGGGAGTGTGTGATGGGACAGTGTAGAGGAGTTTCACTCTGTGTCTGACCCGGGGAGTGTGTGATGGGACGGTGTGGAGGGAGTTTCACTCTGTGTCTGACCCCGGGCGTGTGTGATGGGACGGTGTGGAGGGAGTTTCACTCTGTGTCTGACCCCAGGAGTGTGTGATGGGACGGCGTAGAGGAGTTTCACTCTGTGTCTGACCCCGGGAGTGTGTGATGGGACGGTGTGGAGGGAGTTTCACTCTGTGTCTGACCCCGGGAGTGTGTGATGGGACGGTGTGGAGGGAGTTTCACTCTGTGTCTGACCCCGGGAGTGTGTGATGGGACGGTGTGGAGGGAGGTTCACTCTGTGTCTGACCCCGGGAGTGTGTGATGGGACGGTGTGGAGGGAGGTTCACTCTGTGTCTGACCCCGGGAGTGTGTGATGGGATGGTGTGGAGGGAGGTTCACTCTGTGTCTGACCCCGGGAGTGTGTGATGGGACGGCGTGGAGGAGTTTCACTCTGTGTCTGACCCCAGGAGTGTGTGATGGGACAGTGTGGAGGGAGTTTCACTCTGTGTCTGACCCCGGGAGTGTGTGATGGGACAGTGTGGAGGGAGTTTCACTCTGTGTCTGACCCTGGGAGTGTGTGATGGGAAGGTGTGGAGGGAGGTTCACTCTGTGTCTGACCCCGGGCGTGTGTGATGGGACGGTGTGGAGGGAGTTTCACTCTGTGTCTGACCCCGGGAGTGTGTGATGGGACGGTGTGGAGGGAGTTTCACTCTGTGTCTGACCCCGGGAGTGTGTGATGGGACGGTGTGGAGGGAGTTTCACTCTGTGTCTGACCCCGGGAGTGTGTGATGGGACGGTGTGGAGGGAGTTTCACTCTGTGTCTGACCCCGGGAGTGTGTGATGGGACGGTGTGGAGGGAGTTTCACTCTGTGTCTGACCCCGGGAGTGTGTGATGGGACGGTGTGGAGGGAGTTTCACTCTGTGTCTGACCCCGGGAGTGTGTGATGGGACGGTGTGGAGGGAGTTTCACTCTGTGTCTGACCCCGGGAGTGTGTGATGGGACGGTGTGGAGGGAGTCAGCCAGTCAGAATGCTGTCCATGGTACATCTTTGTTCAAAGTGGATGTTACTGTCAAAGTCCACACAGCATGTCACCACAGACAACATGAGATTCATTTCCTGCTAGAGTACTCAGCAAACCTGTAGAAAAGTAACTATAACAGGACCAATGAAAGATTAACCAGCGTGCAGAAAGTTGCAAGTGTCCGGTGACGTACCAAATCTCCTAAACTCCTCAAGAAGGCAGCACCATATCTAAGGGCTCTCAACAGTATTTTTATGGCTCGCACTCTGCTGCGGCCTGAAAACCTCACACCACCACCTACTTCAGTGATACTACACCTCACTCTGATTCTGATACCTGTCCTGGGTTCTAATAAACAGTTCACAGTCTCCCTGGGGACAAGACATCCCCGGTGCCCACGTCCCGCAGCGGAGAGTCACCGCGGGTCATCGTCCCGAGGGAACTCACCGGCTTCCTCTCAATCTCGGCGGTAAAGACAGTCAGCAGCCGGCGGGGTGTACCCCTCCTCCGGGGAAACGTCCCGTCCATCCGTGGGGTGACCTTCCATCCCGAGCTCCGGCCGGCCTTCACGGCCCGGCTCCCTCACTGGCGAGCAGGTTACGGGAGTCTGTACTCCCCCAGCAGGATGTTCACCCTCTACCCCGAGGTTTCCCCGGCTGACCCGACGGAGGACGCGGCCGGGAAACCCACCGGCCCTGTCGCGTACTCCGATCAGCTGGCGTGCACCAAACTTCCAACTGCCCGCCCTCCGGGCCAAGCAGAACCGGGAGAAGACTCAGGGAGATGGGTCACTGTCCCGTCCCAAAGTGGGGGTCACGTCGCGGCAGGGTACAAACGTCTACTGAGCCTGAAATTGTGCCCCCCCCCCCAGCAAGTATTGGCGACCCACTATCTGAAACGTCCGTACTCTCCTGGAGGAGGGGAAGAAGGCAATCAACTCTCGGAGTAGGTGGGACAGCGTGGCGGGACACTAGTGTACCTCGGCTGCGTGTCTCACTGAACACTACTGTGGGAGAAAGGGGGGGTTGCATCACGTTTGCTGCCGGTGTGTGTAATCCCTCGGGTCCGGAACGACTGCATGAACAGGGTGCAGGAGTCGCTTCTCACTGTGTGACAAGTGACAGTTCTGGTCACCGAATTACAGGAAAGATGTCAACAAAATAGAGAGAGTACAGAGGAGATTTACTAGAATGTTACCTGGGTTTCAGCACGTAAGTTACAGGGAAAGGTTGAACAAGTTAGGTCTTTATTCTTTGGCGCGTAGAAGGTTGAGGGGGGACTTGATAGAGGTATTTAAAATTATGAGGGGGATAGATAGAGTTGACGTGGATAAGCCTTTTCCATTGAGAGTAGGGGAGATTCAAACAAGAGGACGAGTTGAGAGTTAAGGGGCAAAAGTTTAAGGGTAACATGAGGGGGAATTTCTTTACTCAGAGAGTGGTAGCTGTATGGAACGAGCTTCCAGTAGAAGTGGTAGAGGCAGGTTCGATATTGTCATTTAAAGTAAAATTGGATAGGTATATGGACAGGAAAGGAATGGAGGTTTATGGGCTGAGTGCGGGCCAGTGGGAGAAGGTGAGAGTAAGCGTTCGGCACGGACTAGAAGGGCCGAGATGGCCTGTTTCCGTGCTGTAATTGTTATATGGTAAAACCAATTCCATTCATTCCCAATGATCTGTGCCAAGCTGCCCTCTCCGACCGCCGCAGTTCAGATGAACCTGATTCCAGTGTGTTGCTGGGTGGGGGCGAAGGGAATGTTTCCCATAGTGGGGGAGTCTAGGACCAGAGGGCATGGCCTCAGAATTGAAAAACAGAGGTGAGGAGGGATGTCTTTAGCCAGAGGCTGGTGAATCTGTGGAATTCATTGCCACAGACGGCTGTGGAGGACAAGTCATTGGGTACATTTAAAGTGGAGGTTAATAGGTTCTTGATTTGTAAGGTCAAAGGTTACGGGGATAATTGGAGTTCAGAGGGATAAAAAAGTCAGCCACAACAGAATGGCAGAGAGAATCGTTGGGCCGAATGGCCTGATCTGCTTTTGTGGCTTCAGGTCTCCTGCTGTAAAGAGCTGGAAATCCCACTGGCTGTCATATGCGCCGGTCTCAGGTGTGTGTGTGTGTGGTTTGGGGAGGGGGGTCTCCTCTGGTCACTCAGTGAGATTAACTCCCCTACAACCCCATGGTTTCCTCAGGGACAAGTAGGCACAAGCTGGGAGCGGAGCAAGGTTCTACAGAGGCAGCCCTCACCGACAGATGCCCAGCATGAGACAGCAACCTCTCCTGTGGCAGGTCACTCTGGGCAATTCGTCCTTCGCCCCCACACCTTCCTGCTCCCTCCGCACCCCCATCCACCCTCTCTCCCCTCTGCTCCTGTCCCTCCCCCTCCTCCCATCCACCCGCTCCACTCTCCTCTCCTGTCTTAGCCTCCCCTCCCCCTCCCAGTTCTTCACACTGCTCTCCCTCTCCCTCTCCCTCCGTCCTTATTGAGGGACCAATGGGAGGTGGTTCACTGCTGACGATGCCTTTGATTCTCACACTCGAAAGGAACAGTCACAAAAGCCAATGACTTACAGATTGAACATTATAAATTTACAAGGATGTTGCCGGGACTTGAGGGCCTGAGTTGGAGGGGAAGGCTGAACAGGTTAGGACTTTATTCCTAGCATATAGAAGATTGAGGGGAGATTTGATAGAGGTAAACAAAATTATGAAGGGTATAGAAAGGGTAAATGCCAGCAGGCTTTTTCCTCTGTTGGTGAGACAACTAGAGGTCACAGATTAGGGGTGAAAGGTGAAATGTTTATCTGAACATAAGAGGGCAGTGAGAGTGTGGAACGAGTGCCATTGCGTGGTGGATGCGGGTTCGATGTCAGCATTTAAGAGAAATTTGGACAGGTACAGGGATGAGAAGGATTCGGAGGGCTAAGTTCTGGGTGCAGGTAGAGGTGACGAGGCAGATTAATGGTATGGACTAGACGGGCCGAAAGACCTGTTTCTGTGCTGTGGTGTTCTGCTTGCTCCTGATCCATATCCCTCCATTCCCGGTATGTTCATGTACCCATCTAAATGTCTTTTACACTCATTGTTGCATCTGCTTCTACCAGCATCTACAGTGCATTCCAGGCACCACCACTGTCTGTGTAAAATAACCTGTTCCTGCACATCTCTTTTAAACCTCCGCCCTTCTCAACTTAAAGTGCCCTTTAGTATCGGACATCTTTACCGTGGGTGAGAGATTCTGACTGCCCACCATATCTATGCTTCTCATATTTTTATGAACTTCTATCAGGTCATATTTAAGCTTGCAGACAATGCCACTATTGGCCAAATCAAATTTGGTGATGAATGAGATATAGAAGGGAAAGTGTGGAGCCACAGCAACAACTTCTCAACATCAGCAACACCAAAGAACTGATTATCGACTACAGGAGGTTCATGGGCCAGTCCTCGAGGTGAAGATTGACAGTAACTTTAAATTCCTTGGTGCAACACATCAAGGGATCTGTCCAGTGCTTAGGTGTCGACGCAGAGAAGGCGTAACAACATCTCTGCTTTTTAGTAGTTTGCATAGATCCAGCATGTCACCAAAGACTTTGACAAACTTCTGAAGGTGTACTGTGAAGAGTATCCTGACTGGTTGCAAACCAGACTGATACGGAAGCACCAAAGTCCAGGAATAGAAAAGGCTACAGAAAGTGGTGGACACAGCCCAGTCCATCACAGGAAAAGCCACCACCCCACCATCACCGAGCACATTTACATGGAGAGCAGCCAGAGGAAGTAGCATCCATCATCAAAGATGCCCACCTTCCAGACCATGCCCTCTTCTTGCTACTACTTCTTGCAGGAGGTACAGAGCCTCAGGTCCCACACCACCGGGTTCAGGAAGAGTCATTACCCTTCAGCATCAGGCTCCTGAACTGTGCGCATGCTTTATTCGCCACTACTCTGAACCAATTCTACAATATACAGACTCACTTTTAAAGACTCTTTACAACTTATGTTCTCAGTATTATTTTTATTTGCCAAGTTTGTCTTCTTTTGCAGATTGGTGTTTTCAGTCTTTGTTTTTTTAAATATATAATTCTATTATTTCTTTTCCTGTAACTGTCTGCAAGAAAATGAATGTCAGGGTTGTATATGGTGACATACTTTTATAATAAATTTATCTTTGATCTTTGAGGTCTCCCCTTGGTCTCCACCGCTCCAGAGAAAACCACCAACGTTTGTCCAACCTCTCCTTACAGCTCAAGCCTTCTAATCCTGGCAGAGTCCCGGTGAATCTCTTGTGCACCCACTCCAAAGCCTTAAAATCGTTCCTGTAATGGGGTGACCAGAACTGCACTAAATATTCCAGAAGTTACTCACATTCCTGACTTTACACACGATGCCCCAATTAATGAAGGCAAGCATGCCATACACCCTCTACAACACCATCTACCTGTGAGTCACTTTCACCCCAATGTCCTTCTGTACATCATGCTCCTCGGCATCTTGCTATTTTCTGTATACTTTCTTCTTACTTCTGACCTCTCACAGTGCCACACCTTACACATTCAGATTAACCCCCACTTATCATTTCTCTGCCCACATTTCCAGTTGGTCTATATCCTTTGAAAAATCTTCACTATCCTCGGATCTGCTAATTTTGCTGTCTTCTGCAAACTTCCTCAGCAGCTGACCTGCATCTTCATCTAAATATATTCACAAATTCTGGAGGTTCCAGTGAAATACTACTGGTCGCAAACCTCTGGTCAGAATAACACCACTCCACCAGTTCCTTCCTGTCATCTATAGCCTAGCCAATCTTAACTCTAAGTTAGCATGAACCAAGTTTGTGGATGATACAAAGATAGGTGCAGGGCAGGTAATGTTGAGGAAGCAGAGCCTCTACTGAAGGACTTGGATAGATTAGGAGAATGGGCAAAGAAGTGGTAGATGAAATAGAGTGTAGGGAAGGCTATGGTATGCACTTTGGTAGAAGGAACAGAGACGTTGGCTATGTTCTAAAAGAGAGAGTGAATTCAGGAATTGGAGGTGCAGGAAAACCTTAAAAGTTAGCTTGCAAGTTGTGTCAGTGGCAAGAAAAGTAAGTGTAATGTTAGTATGTTATTTCAAGAGGACTAGAATATAAAGACAAGGCTGAGGCTTTCTCAGGTATCGGTCAGGCCGCATTTGGAGTATTGTGAGCAGTTTTGGGCCTCACAACTAAGAAAGGATGTGTTGGTGTTGGAGAAGATCCAGAAGTTTATGAGAATGATCCCGCAATGAAAGGGTTAACGAATAAGGAGCGTTTCATGACTAGGCCAACAGAAAAACAGCTGTAATTGGACTTAGCAGACGTAGCTCAGCATATTAGAAAAAAAATCAGCCTCCCGTCCATGGCCTCTACACTTCTCGCTACCCTAGTAAAACAGCCAGCATTATCAAAGTTCCCATCCGCATACAGACAGTTGAAGACAGGTCTCCGCCCAACACATCGCTGCTGTCTGACCTGCTGAGTTCCTCCAACAGTACATTCTATCACTGTTCTCCCTTTCAGTAGCTCAATGCACGGATATGATGGAGCGATGTGTGTGCAGGACAAAGTTTTCACTGTTGCTTGATACATGTGACAATAATAAACAGACCGCTCCCTTTCCCTCCAGCCGGACTGCATTGGGTGAAGGAACCAAGACCGCGCTCCCTTACCAACATGACGGAGGGATAAACCACTCTATCCTTAACAAGATGGCGGATAACCTGCGGCACGCAAAGGTCAACCTTTTCCTCACTATGGTGGGCTGTGTAAAATTATGTAAATTGTTTTGGGATGAATTAAGCGTACGCAGAGCTACGGAGAGTGTAAACCACAAGCAACGGTCATTTTATTGGGGTATAGCCCGAATCAGTTGAACGGAAGGAACATATCTAGGACTACATCTCCCAGAGCTCAGTGGGTGGCGCTTCCGGTCACACTTCCGGCTGACGCTTGCAGGATGCTGAGGCCGAAAGCTCTGACCCAGGTTCTGAGTCAGGCCAACACGGCTGGTGTGCAGAGTACCCTGTGAGTGAGGGGTAATACAGGGAGGGGGTAGATTACCCTGTGAGTGAGGGGTAATACAGGGAGGGGGTAGATTACCCTGTGAGTGAGGGGTAATACAGGGAGGGGGTAGATTACCCTGTGAGTGAGGGGTAATACAGGGAGGGGGTAGATTACCCTGTGAGTGAGGGGTAATACAGGGTGGGGCAGATTACCCTGTGAGTGAGGGGTAATACAGGGAGGGGGTAGATTACCCTGTGAGTGAGGGGCAATACAGGGAGGGGGTAGATTACCCTGTGAGTGAGGGGTAATACAGGGAGGGGACAGAGTACCCTGTGAGGGGGAGGGGGTGGAGACCCCCGCGAGTGAGGCGAAGGGAGGGGCAGGAGAGAAGATCCCCTCCCCCCCCCCATGGCAAGGAAATCAGAAACTAGGTCCGTATCTCGGGTAGGGTTTTTACACAGCAGTGTGTGCCTGGAACACACCAGTAGCAGAGGCTGATACATTGGGAACATTTACGAGACGTGGATGAAAGAAAAATAAGAGCTGTCTGGGAGGGAGTGATTAAAATTCCAGATTAACATTTTGAGCCAAAAAGCCTGTGGTGTACTGTCCTTTGTTTTAAAGGTACTGGTTTTAGGATAAGTGGGGTGAGGTTTTAAGGGAACTTCAGTGACAACCATATATGGACCACAGTTCCATAACTGAAATGAGCTGCCAGTGGGTGTAGTTCAGGCAGGAACATTAAAAAACATTTAAAAAGCACGTGGACAGGTACATGGATAGGAAAGGTTTAGAGGGATACGGACAGGTACACGGATAGGAAAGGTTTAGAGGGATATGGACAGGTACACGGATGGGAAAGGTTTAGAGGGATATGGACAGGTACACGGATGGGAAAGGTTTAGAGGGATATGGACAGGTACACAGATAAGAAAGGTTTAGAGGGATATGGACAGGTACACAGATAGGAAAGGTTTAGAGGGATATGGACAGGTACACAGATAAGAAAGGTTTAGAGGGATATGGACAGGTATTGAATTGATGTTATTTCTTACATCCTTCCTATACATGAATAGTAAGAATCTTTAAGTTACATCTCTGTCTAAATGTGCAATTTATAGTAATTTGTAATAAATAGTATGTACAACAGGACAGTCAATATAACATAGAAATACAATTGTATCTGCATGAATTAATCGTCTGATGGCCTGGTGGAAAAGCTGTCCCAGAGCCCATTGGTCCTGGCTTTTATGCTGCAGCACCGTTTCCCGGTACAGGTCCTTTGGCCCACAAAGCTTTGCCAAACATGTCCTTACTTTAGAAATTACCTAGGGTTACCTATAGCCCTCTATTTTTCTAAGCTCCATGTACCTATGCAGGAGTCTCTTAAAAGACCCTATCGTATCTCCCTCTACCATCGTCGCCGGCAGCACATTCCATGCAGTCACCACTCTCTACATAAAAAAACTTACCCCTGACATCCCCTGTGTACCAACTTCTAAGCACCTTAAAACTGCCCTCTCATTCTAGCAATTTCAGCCCTGGGAAAAAGCCTCTGACTATCCACACGATCAATACCAAGGCCGAGTTCATTCAACCTATTCTCATAAAGCATGCTCCCCAATCCAGGCAACATCCTTGTAATTCTCCTCTGCACCATTTCTATGGTTTCCACATCTTACCTGGAGTGAGGTGACCAGAACTGAGCACAGTACTCCAAGAGGGGTCTGACCAGAGCCCTATATAGCTGCACATTATCTCTTGGCTCCTAAACTCAATCCCATGATTGATGAAGGCCAATGGATTTGTAACAATCCTCTGGACTGGGACCCCAAGATCCCTCTGATCCTCCACACTGCTAAGAGTCTTACCATTAATACTATATGCTGCCATTATATTTGATCTACCAAAATGAACCACGTCATACTTATCTGGGTTGAACTCCGTCTGCCACTTCTCAGCCCAGTTTTGCATCCTATCAATGTCCCACTGTAACCTCTCACAGCCTTCCACATGATACACAACATCTCCAACCTTTGTGCCATCAGCAAATTTATTAACCTATCCCTCCACTTCCTCAACCAGGTCATTAATAAAAGTCACAAAGAGTAGGGGTCCTAGAACAGGTCCCTGAGGCACACCACTGGCCACCTTCCATGCAGAATATGACCCGTCTACACCACTCTTTGCCTTCTGCGGGCAAGCCAGTTCTGGATCCACAAAGCAATGTCCCCTTGGATGCCATTCCTCCTTACTTTCTCGGGTTACCAATGATCCCACAGGCGCTTTTTACACACCTGTCCTTGTAAGTGTACTGAATCATGGGAAGTTCACATCTACAGATGCGTTGGGCTGTCTGCACCGCTCTCTGCAGAGTCCTGCGATTGAGGGAAGTACAGTTCCCACACCAGGCAGTGATGCAGCCAGTCAGGATGCTCTCAATCGTACCCCTGTAGAAAGATCTTAGAATTTGGGGGCCCATACTTCTTCAACCGTCTGAGGTGAAAGAGGTGCTGTAGTGCCATTTTCACCACACAGCTGGTGTGTACAGACCACGTGAGGTCCTCGGTGATGTGGATGCCGAGGAAGCTGTTTACCCTCTCAAGATCTGTTTACCCTCTACCAGATCCATTGATGTCAATAGGAGTTATCCATTCCTCCTGTAATCCACAACCAGCTCCTTTGTTTTTGTGATGTTGAGGGAGAGGTTTTTCTCTTGTCACCACTGTGCCAGGGTGATGACTTCCTCTCTGTAGGCTGCCTCATTATTATTTGAGATTAGGCCAATCAGTGTAGTGTTGTCAGCAAATTTAATTAGCAGGTTAGAGCTGTGTGTGGCGACACAGTCATGGGTATGCAGAGAGTAAAGGAGAGGGTTTAGTTCACAGCCCTGAGGGGCACCTGTGTGGAGGGTCAGAGAGGCAGAGGTGAGGAACCCCACTGTTGCCTCATGCCGGCGATCTGACAGGAAGTCCAGGATCTGGCTGTACAAGGCAGGGTGAAGGCCGAGGTCTCTGAGCTTCTTGTCGAGCCTGGAGGGAATGATGGTGCTGAATGCTGAACTGTAGTGCAAGGACAGCATTCTCACGTAAGCATCCCTCTTCTCCAGATGTGTAAGGACGGTGTGGAGGTTGAAAGGGATGTGGACAGGGAAGGTTTGGGCCAAATATGGGTAAATAGGACTAGAAGGGGTATCTTGGTTGGATTGACCAGTTGGGCTGCTGCTAACTCAGACTCTAGATTTAGAAATCACAGCAGGCCAGTCCACCCACTGTCGGTACTAGTTTTGTGAACTAGCTGTCTGATTGGATTTAGACATTCTCCTTCATTTGTTTCCAATTCCTTTTTGAAAGTTTATATCACTGTACCAAAGTTGTCCTGTTAGGTAACTTTCTACCACGTGTCCTGCTGTTATTTTTTGGAGACCTGCCACCCACATCTGCAAGCCACTGCCCCTCCCACCACTCGCACCCATCCTTCTTGTCAAAACCACTCATTTGACAGCCCTAATCTCGTCTTCTCCAGGGAGAATAATTTCAGTTACTCTGAGGAATAATGTCTGGGATAAAAACAGAAAAATTCTTAAAAACTCAGTTGTTAGACCTTAGCTGTGGGCAAAGAGTCTGTGAACATCTCTGGTTAGAGTTCATTCCTGATCCCATTCGGAGAAGCCTCCCCAAGGCAGCAGTCCTACTCAGAGAAGTTTGCACTTCAGAATTAGGGTGACCCCTTGGCACGGTGGGGTGAAGGTGAGCTGTTATCTCCTGGCTCCAGAGACCATGATTTCCAGCACTGTGAGTGTAGTTTCCAGGTTATCCCTGTGACCATGTAAGATCCCCGCAAGTGCTTCTGTTTCCTCCCAATTCATCAACAACGTGGGTTAATTGGCTGCTGTAAATTGCATTCCCTGGTGTGTTGCATAGAATCTGAGGGGAGTATGTGGGCAGAATAGAATGGGATCAGCATAGGTGGATGATTAGTGGTCAGCACAGACTCAATAGGCTGAAGGGCCTGTTTCCATCCTGGACAATTTACTCCTTTTGGCCACAGTTGTCCAGCTGGGCTGACATGGATTTGAGAATGTTCAGCTCGAGGGGGGGTGGGGTGTGTGTGTTGTGAATCTGGTCCCTCTGTCAGCCTGTAGTATACTGTACCTGCCCAGTGTAACCTCTGACCATCTTCCCCCTCCTGCCTCAGGCTGCTAAACAATGAGGGCTCCCTCCTCGCCTACTCCGGTTACGGGGACACAGATGCACGGGTCACCGCTGCCATCGCCAGCAACATCTGGGCGGCATACGCTAAGAACGGACACCAGGCTTTCAACGAGGACAAGCTGAAGTTCATCCTGATGGACTGCATGGTGAGGGCTGTGGGGGGTGGACATGTTCTGTTTTCGTTTACAGGGGAGTGATGAGGCCCCTGCTCCCGGAGAACACATGCACATCCCTGACCCTGTTCCCCAAGAAAGCATAGTGTGCGAGAGGAGATTTCCACAGGCTAACTCCTGGGATAAGAGGGCTGTCCTATAAGCGAAGGTTGGAAAGTTTAGGTCTGTATCTCTGGCTGCAATCAAAGACACAAGATCCTAAGGGGAACACGTACAAAAAGCTGAAGGAAATCTGCAGCTTAGCAGCACTTAGAATCAGAACCAAACTTACTGTCACTGAGCAAACACGAGGAAATCTGCAGATGCTGGAAATTGAAACAACACACACAAAATGCTGGTGGAACACAGCAGGCCAGGCAGCATCAATAAGGAGAAGCACTGTCGACGTTAGTCCTGACGAAGGGTCTCGGCCCGAAACGTCGACGTTAGTCCTCCTTATAGATGCTGCCTGGCCTGCTGTGTTCCACCAGCATTTTGTGTGTGTTGTTTTTACTGTCACTGACGTAAGTTGTGAAATTTGTTGTTTTGCAGAAGCAGTACAGTGCAGACATAACAAGTTACCGTAAGACACAACAGAACATACAATGCTCCAGCACAGAACAGACATTTCTGGGTCGAAGTTGTGCCACCCTACTCTGAGATTAATCGAACTCTTCCCACCCACACAGCCCTCCATTTTTCTTTCATCTATCTGCCTATCTTCTTAAATATCCCTAATGCATCTGTATCTATCACCCCCCCCCCCCCCCGGCAGTACATTCCACGCACCTACACTCACTGTGGGGGGAGAAGGAACCTATCTCCGACATCCCTCCCCCCATACCTCCCTCCAATCACCATAAAATTATGATTAATTGAAAACAATAATTAAAAAATAGGCTGTGCATAAGAGGAAGAGTGAGGGAGCTTTTATCTGCTCATGGACTGTTCGGAAAACTGGCAGTAGAAGGGAAAGAGCTTTGAGTGTGGGTCTTCCGATTTCTATATCTCCTCCCCAATGGTTGTAATAAGAAGAGGGTCCTTAATAATAGATGCCATCGCCATTTGAAAATGTCCTGGGTGGTGGGCACGGTTATGCCCACGATGGAGTTGACAACCTTGTGCGTTGTTGCCTCCATACTGGACGGTGGTGCGACCAGTCCTGTTACTCTCCAGTACGTCTGAAACTCCTAATGATGTAGAGCCGCTGGCGTGCCTTCGATGTGATTGCCTCAATACGATGGGCCCAGGGTAGATCCTCAGAGATGATGATGCCAGGAGCTTATGACTTGGCCTCCATCATCTGGCTTATGAAATTCCTCCTCATCCTTTTTTTAAAGGGAGCCCAAAAAATTCCTCCTGATCTCTATTCAGAGGCTGTCCCATCTGGTCTTTGGATTCCCTGACTGTTGGAAAAGTCTTCTCCACGTCCACTCTGTCTAGGCTTTTCAGTGTTTGGTACATTTTGCGAGATTTCCCTTCCCCCGATTCTTACAAACCCCAGCGAGTACTGGCTCAGACCCATCAAACTCTCCTCACATTAACCCTTGCATTCCTGTGACCATTCCCGTAAGTCTCCTCTGGACCCTCTCCAATACCAGCACATCCTTTCTTAGATAAGGGGCCCAAAAGTGCTCTCAATATTCCAAATGCAGTTGAACCAGTTCCTGTAACGCCGCAGCATTACATCCTTGCTTTTGTATTCTAGTCCTCTCGAAATGAATGCTAACATTGCATTTGCCTTTTTGAAAGATTGTGAAATTAGAGTTCCGGGACCTGGTTCAGAGGATTTGAGGCCATCATGTTGAACGTCAGGGCGGGTTGAGGGACCCTTGGGACTACATGGGCTGGGATGTAATGTCACCCTCAAGAGCATTCCCCCTTGTACACTCTCTGCCCTGCGAATGGGTTGGGGTCACAGTGAGCTGCGGTAGTGGGTAGTTAGCAATGTTCTCTATTACAGCAAGTCCCCATGACAGGCCACGGATTCGATTCCTCCAGCAGTTGAATAGTGAGCTCTGCCTTGCTTTTTGGCAGAGGCTGTGGAAGGAGCCCATGTGCTGAGTGCTAGTTTGTAGGGTGTGAGGGGAGGACGACAATCCGAGGACAGGAGGTGGGGGGGGTGAATGGCAGGGCAGGGAAGGACGATCTGAGTCTGGGAGCACAGAGCCTGGAATTTTCCATTCTATGTTCTCTGGGATGGACCGTGCTGGGGGTTTGGCGGGGTGGGGGACTGCGCAAGCGTGGTGCAGACCATATGTTGATAGCATCTCCTCTCTTGCAGGAAGGCAGGGTGGCCATAACCCGGGTGGCCAACCTTCTGCTGTGTATGTACGCCAAGGAGACGGTGGGCTTTGGCATGCTGCAGGCCAAGGTAACACATCAGCCACGACGACGGAGTGGAAGTCAGGGAAGGGAGGGGTTTAGTGACAGTGGGGGGGGGATATTGGTTTGTGGCAGCTGAAGGAGAGGTCATCAGTGTCAGGAGGGGAATGAATCAGGAGGGGGTAGTGGTCGGTGACAGGTGGGAGAGGGGCTTGTGGGTGTTGGTGATAGGGAGGAGTTCAGGCTAGAGATCAGTAATGGGAGGGGCAGTGGTTGGTGATGAGTGGGAGGAGGAGAGGTGGTAGGGGAAGGGTGGTGGTTGGTGATGGGTGGCATGAGGGCTAGAATGGGAGGAGGGGTGCTGGTTCCTGATGGGGAAGGGTTAAGTGATAGGATGAGAGGTATAGTGATTGGTGACAGGTGGGAGGATGGCGAGGCTAGGATGGGAGGAGGGGTGGGGAGGAATTGTGACGGGCTCTGCTTGCTGACACTCCCAAGGCCATGAGGAATCCAGGACACCTTTCCCTTTTCCGTGGCCGTTCCAGAAACTGGCAGACAATACAGACTGTACAACAGCATAACGTAAGAAAGCAAACTCATGCAGCTGTCAGAACTCTGAAATCGAAAGGGCCTCAATGTGAAACGTTATAGCCTTTGCAGTTCCTCTGCAGACGCTGCCTGCCCTGCCCCGAGTCCCAGGCTTCCCTCTGCATAATATTTACTACACTCCCTCTGCCACAGGTATCTCCTTTGGTGGTGGGAAGACCAGACCTCAGTACACTACTCAGGTGTGGTTCTATCAAAGCCCAACACATTTGCAGCAAGACATCTCCAGTCTGTTCACTATTCAGGCCAGTGTGACCCTTCCTTCCCAACTGTTGACCAAACCTCCACAATAACTCCCAGTTCCCTTTAAACGCAAAACACTTTCCAGTCCCTTGTTATGGAAATAAAATACCCAAAATGTACACTGTTCTACCATTGAGTATAACCTCACTGGTTTGTGTTTCTTTCCTCAGGCAGTTAATCTGATCAACCATTCTAGTTAACTCCCACTCCCCTCTGTCTATTTCCTTAGTTACTGCATTATAAACACTAAACCACTATTGGTGCTGACCTCGCCCACATCTCCTCCATTTCCTGGACATCTACACTCACCCCATCTTCCCATTCCTTAAGTGATTGAGGATTGAGTTCCTTTTGTCCTCACCTACCACCCCATGAGCCTCTACATTCAACACCTCATTCTCTCTAAATTCCACCATCTTCAAAACGATCCTACCACCAAACTCCTCCCCCACCTCTCTCTGCTTTTCACAGGGATTGCTCCTTAGTGATTTCCGTATCCATTTGCCCTCCCCACTAATCTTCGTGCACATGTTCCTGCAAGTGAGAGGAATGCTACACCTGGCCATGTATGTCCTCCCTCACCTCCATTCAAGGCCCCAAACAGGCCTTCCAGGTGAGGCAACACTTCACCTGTCAATCTGCTGGGGCTTTTATCGTATCCAGTGCTCCCAATGCGGCTTCCTCTACATTGGTGTGACCCGACATAAGTTGGATGACTGCTTTGTCAGGCACCTCCTGTCCATCCACCAAAAGCAGAATTCTGATGGCCAACCATTTATCCCTATCCATTTGTGTTCTGACATGCCTGTCCACGGTCTCCTTGACAACTCCCAGGTTGGAAGAGCAACATCTCATATTCTGTCTAGGTAACCTCCAACCTGATGGCATGAACATCGATTTCTCCTTCCAGTAATTTTTTCCTTTCTTTTGTTTTCCCCCTTCCCTTCCCTCTTCTATTCCCCAATCTGGCCTCTCACCCCTTCTCTTTACCTCCTATCACCTCATCCTGGTGCTGCTTCTTCCCTTTCTCCTGTGGTCCACTCTCTTCTATGAGATTCCTTCTTCAGCCCTTTACCTTCCCCACCTACCTAGTTTCACCTGTCACCTTCTAGTTTGTCCTCCTCCTCCCCCCTCCACCTTTTTATTGTGGTGTTTTCCCCATTACTTTCCAATCCTGACAAAGTGATTTGGCCTGAAATGTTAACTGTTTATTCATTTTCTTTGATGCTGCTTGACCTGCAGTGTTGCTCCAGCATTTATTGTGTGTGTCACTTTAAACCACTTTTTATAATGCTGTTACATAGTAAATACATTATGGTATTTATGCACACTTTATCTGCACTTCTAATTTTATTTTTATATGGTTCTATATTTGTTGAATCTTGTCATTCTTGCATGTTGCACCAACACATCACAACATTTTCCTAATACATGCAACTGTATTTGGCAAATAAAATTGATCCATCTGACTATCACTTGTCCTGCCCAGATTTCAGCCTTTCAGCATCACTCTCAAATTTTGGGTATTGTGTGCAGTTCTTGTCAGCTACATTTATTATTTTTGTTCATTGAGATACAGGACTAAACAGGCCCTTCTGGCCTTTCGAACCAATAGCAATCCCCCTATTTAATCCTAGCCTAATCACAAGACAATTTATAATGACAATTAACCTACCTATCGATAGGTCTTTGGACTGTGGGAGGAAACCGGAGTACCCAGAGGAAACCCATGCAGTCACGGGGAGAACGTAGGAACTCCTTACAGACAGTGGTGGGACTTGAACCTGGGATGTCTGTACTGTAAAGCCTTGTGCCAACACTACCGTTCCACCCTAAAGAAATATAGGAAGGTTAGCAATAATATTGAAAAGAGTGCAGAGAAAGTTTACAAATGTTACTGGATACTAAGTTTATAGGGAAAGTTGAATAGGTTAGGACTTTATTCCTTGGAGTGTAGGAGAATGAGGGGAGATTTGACAGAGGTATATGCATAGGGTAAATACAAGCAGGGTTTTTCCACTGAGCTGCAGAGAGACTAGAACTAGAGGCTCCAGTTGTGGAGACCAACTCATTTAAAGCAGAAGGGTGTCAAAGATTACAGGGAGAAGGCAGGAAAATAAATCAAATGAAGTCGAAGACCCAAAGGGCCAAATGGGTTAAACCCGTTCCTGTGTCTTACGGATGGAGGGGGACAAAAGGGGAGAGACGGTTTCAGCAGAAGCCAGGAGCAAGAGGTGAGGAGAATCCCACGTGGTTTGGAATATTAACAATTGGACACTCTGTCGCTGGACACTAGACCAGCTGGAGCAGCCAGGAACTGGACAGGTCATGAGAGCAAGGAACGTGTAGGGTCCAGGGAGAAAGACTGACTGGGGTTTCTCTACTCAAGAGTCTGCTGGGATTTCATGGGCTGAATAGCCTTTCATTTTGTTAAGTATGGTGCATCTGATATTTTTCCCTCTCTCTGTCTCTGTGCAGGCCGAAGCCCTTGTCCAGTACCTGGAGGAGCCTCTGACCCAGGTGGCAGCATCGTAGGAGAAAGCTTTGAAGTGACACTCCAGGGAGGGAGGGAATCAAGGCCTTGGGGTGGGGGATTTAATTTAAAAAATGTCTTTGAGAAGGGTTTGAGACAAGACCCACTGCACTTTGTGAAAACTGCTGGAAATTTGTTCGAGCTTGCTGTTTGTAGAACAATAAATATGTGGAGAAAGCAGGACAGGGATTAGGCTTTTCTGTGGGAAGCTGGGCAGAGTGGCTGCGGCTTTGTGTTGTGAGTGAAGGTGAACAGGGCCTGCTGATGAGACGGAGCAGGACAGATCAAAAGTCTCATCCTGATTGCACCTCTTGGTTGGTGTGACCCGCACTGTGCTAGGCTATGAGTGTTCTGTATGGGGTTGGAGAAGCATTTTGAGGTCTCAGCCAAGGTGGGCTTCTCATTCTCCCTCCTTTCGGTCTCAGCTGAGCTGCAGGACATTAAGACCATAAGACATAGGAGGGGAATTGGGCCATCAGCCCCATCGAGTCTGCTTCGCCATTCAGTCATGGCTGATCCTCTTTTTCTGCTCCTCAACCCCAGTTCCCGGCCTTTTCTCCATAACCTTTGATGCTGTGTCCAATCAAGAACCTCTGCCTTAAATACACTAATGACCTGGCCTCCACAGCTGCATGTGGTAACAAATTCCACAAATTCGCCACCCTTTGCCTAAAGAACTTTCTCTGCATCTCTGCTTTGAAAGTGTTCCTCTCTGTCCTGAGGCTGTGCCCTCTTGTTCTAGACTCTCTCACCATGGGAAACATCCTTTCCACATGTACTCTGTCTAGGCCTTTCAATGTTCAAAAGGTTTCAATGAGATCCCCCCTCATCCTTCTGAATTCCAGTGAGTACAGACCCAGAACCATCAAACATTCCTCGTATGATAACTCTTTCATTCCTGAAATCATCCTTGTGAATCTCCTCTGGATCATCTCTAATGCCAGCACATCTTTCCTAAGATGAGAAGCCCAAAACTGATCACAATATTCAAGGTGAGGCCACACCAATGCCTTATGAAGCCTCAGCATCAAATCCTTGCTCTTGTATTCTAGACCTCTTGAAATGAACACTAACATGACATTTGCCTTCCTCACCACTGACTCAACCTGCAAGTTAACCTTTATGGTGTTCTGCACAAGGATTCCCAGCTCCCTTTGCCTCTCAGATTTTTGGAATTTCTCCCCCTTTAGAAAATAGTGCACACATTTATTTCTACCACCTAAGTACATGACCATGCATTTTCCAACATTGTATTTCATTTGCCACTTTCTTGCCCATTCTCCTAATCTGTCTCAGTCCTGTAATACATTGGGCTCTTAACTCAGTAAGCAGCCTCATGTGTGGAACTTTGTAAAAGGCCTTCTGAAAGTCAAAATATACAACATCCACTGCATCCCCTTTATCTACCCTACTTGTAATCTCAAAGAATTCCAACAGGTTTGTCAGGATTTTCCCTTAAGGAAACCATGCTGACTTTGTACTATCTTGTCCTGTGTCACCAAGTACTCCATCACCTCATCCTTAACAATTGACTCTGACATCTTCGCAACCACTGAGGTCAGGCTAACTGGTCTGTAATTTCCTTTCTGCTGCCTTCCTCCTTTCTTAAAGAGTGGAGTGACATCTGCAATTTTCAAATTTTCAAAATGCCAGAGTCCAGTGATTTTTGAAAGATCATGTCTAATGCCACCACAATCTCTAATGGTACCTCTTTAAGAACCCTATGATGCAGTTCATCTAGTCTGGTTGATTTATGTACCTTTAAGTCTTTCAGCTTTTTAAGTACCTTCTCTCTTGTAATATTAATTACACCCACTTCTCTTCCTTGAAAATACACATTTAGTTAATCTGACATCTCCTTGTCCCCCGTTATTATTTCTCCTGCCTCATTTTCTAGCAGTCCTATATCCACTTTAATTTCTCCTATTTTTAGCATACTTGAAAAGCTTTTACTATCCACTTTGATATTAATTGCTAGCTTGCTTTCATATTTCATCTTTTCCCTTCTAATGATTTTTTTTTAGTTACATTTAAAATGTTTTAAAAACTTCCCAATCCTCTGTCTTCCCATTAATTTTTGCTTTGTTGTATGCCCTTTCTTTTGCTTTTACAATAGCTTTGACTTCTCTTGTCAGCCACCATTTGAGTATTTCTTCATTTTTGGAATACACATGTCCTGCACCTTCCTCATTTTCCCCAGAAACTCACACCATTGCTGCTCTGCTGTCATCCCTGCCAGCAACTCCTTTCAATTTACTTTAGCCAACTCCTCTCTCACACCACTGTAGTTTCCTTTACTTCACTGTAATGCTGCTACGTTAGACTTTCTCCCTGTCATATTTCAAGTTGAACACAATTATATTGTGATCACTGGTTCTCGAGGGTTCTTTTACCTTAAGCTCCCTAATTACCTCTGGTTCATTACATAACACCCAATCCAGTGTAGCTGATCCCCTAGTAGGCTCAATAACAAACTGCTCTGAAAAGCCATCTCTTAGGCTTTCAACAAATTCACTCTCTTGAGATCCATTACCAACCTGATTTTCACAGTTGACCTGCATGTTAAGGCCTCCCATGACTACCATAACATTGCCCTTTTGACTCGCCTTTTCTATTTCCCATTGTAGCCCTGTGGTCCACCTCCAATGTTATGTCACATGTTTCTACTGATTTGATGCCATTCCTTACCAGTAGAGTTACACCAGCCCCTCTGCCGACCTTCCTAACCCTATAATATGTAACCTTGGACATTCAGCTCCCAACTACAACCATCCTTCAGCCACGATTCATTGATGGTCCGGCAGCTGTCTCATTTCTGCCAATGTCTCGGAATATTGTGGAACAGTTTCCCTGTATCCAAAGCATTCCACTCTTAGGTTCTGCTGAAGCGTGGGGTTTGTACAAACAGCTGGGCTGTGAGTCACTGGAGCATCAGGGCTCCAAACCATCAGTTCTCTGAAAGTAAGTGGTTAAGGTGGTAAAGAAAACATTTGTCTTTATTGGTCAGTGTGTTCAGTACAAGCATCAGGAAGTCGTGCTGCATGAGTATGAAACCCAAGTCAGACAACACTTGGGGTATTAAACCGTAAGACATAGGAGCAAAATCGATCCATCGAGCCCACTCCACCATGGCTGATATTATCCCCCTCAAACTCATTCTCCCCTAACCCTTGATCATCATCATCACTATGTGCCATGTTGTATGATCATGGTCTTGACAAACTTTTCTACAGAAGTGGTTTGCCACTCCCTTTTTTTCTGCAGTGTTTTTACAAGATGGGTGACCCCAGTCTTCAGAGATTGACTGCCTGGTGTCAGTGGTTGCTAAACCACCCCAACACCCTAACCTATGATACCCCTACTAATTAAGAGCCTCTCAACCTGCTCTTTTCTTTCCAATATTTTAATTAATATATATAAAAAATACAGAGTGCAGGAAAAAAAAATATATATACATCAAAGTATTAAACTAAATCGCATATATTCGATTTATATATGGGGATTCCTCACCCTATATTCGTACAAGTCAATTAGTTCGTAACATTGAAAAATAATAATTTTATTATATAAAAAAAATAACCCATTGCTCTTTAAATATACCCAGTGATTTGGCCTCCACAGCAGTCTGTGGCAATGAATTGCACAGATTCACCATCCTCTGGCTGTTATGTGCAGTTCTGTTTGCCCATCAGGAAGAATGTAGAGAAGAGTGCAAAAGAGGTTCACCAGGATCCTGCCTGGATCAGAAGGCATGAGCTGTAACAAGAGGCTGGGCAAAATTGGGTTGTTTTCCCAAGAGCAGCAGAAGTGGAGGGTAGACCCGATAGATGTTTTTAAAGTTGAGAGCAGTGTCCTAGTGGAAAGCTGGAGCAGGGTTTCTCCAAGCTTTGTCCTGGATGGGAACAGTTTTTGCAAGGTGGGAATGGTTTCATTGAGCTGTGTGTAGGTAGGAACAATGGAGAATGGTGTACAGGTGAGTGATATATAGCCGGGTCAAGTTGTGTCACTGATACCTGAGAAGTGAGCATGGCTGATCTGAAACAATGAGGATGTGCTGGTGACAATCAGAGCAACGGGGTGAGAAACTTCCCAGGTTGACGACTTTTCACCAGGCATGGGAAAGTGAGAAAAGAATCATGGGCGGGGAACAAGGCTGCTCTCTGACTCATGCCACTGGTTCCACCTCATAGAGGAGGTAACCACAATTTATCTGTGTGGGGGAGGTGTAACCAGAAGGAGCTGAGTGGGCAGTAGGGTGGTGTGCAGAGAGTGCATGCTGGGGCTGGGGATCTCAGGGACCATACATCGGAATTCCACCTCGCATTCCCATGTCTGTTCACAGCCACATCAAGGCCGGATGCAGATTGGCAAATCTCACATTCTCCCCTGGTAGTCTCCAATCTGACAATCAATATTGATTTCTGGTAACCATCCTGTCTCTCCCCCATTCCCTTTTGTTTTTTTTCTTTTCTCTCTGGCCCCATCACCCATTATCTTCCTTTCTCTTTCCCCACCTCCTTTATTCCACGGTCCACTGACCTCTCGAATCAGATTCCATCTTCTTCAACCCTTTGCCTCTTCCACCTATTCCATCTTCTAACATCATTCCCACTTTCCCCCTTCCCTATAATTTGCCATTATCATTGGAACCCTTTCTGGGGAAGGGGTGATTTGTACCTGAACTGGAGGGAAACCAATATCCTGGGAGGGAGGTTTGCTATTGCTATTGGGGAGGATTTAAATTCGATTTGTGGGGGGGGGCGGGCGGGCGGTGAGAACCCAAGTGAAGAGGCAGAGGATAGGGTGGTTGGTGTACAAGTAGTGACAGCTTGTAGGGAGTTTATGAGGAAGGATAGACAGATGATAGAGCAAAGATGCACTCAGCCAGATGGTTTGAGATATATTTAACGCAAGGAGTATCATTAGCAAGGCGGATGAACTTAGAGCATGGATCAATAAGTGGAACTATGATGTTGTGGTCATTACAAAGACTTGGATGACTCAGGCAGGAATGGCTGCTGAGTGTGCCAGGCTTTAGATGTTTCAAAAAGGACAGAGAGGGAGGCAAAAGGGGTGGGGGAGTGGCACTGCTAGTCAGGGGTAGTATCATGGCTTCAGAAGAGGAGGAAGTCATGGAGGGATTGTCTACTGAGTCATTGTGGGTGGAAGTCAGAAACAAGAAGGGGGCAGTGACTTGACTGAGTGTTCTTTATATACCCCCCCCCCCATAGTAACAGAGACATCGAGGAGCAGATAGGGAGGCAAATTCTTCAATGGTGCAATAATAATAGGGTTGTTGTGAGGGGTGATTTTGACTTCCCTAGTATTGACTGGCATCTCCTAGGAGCAAGGGTTAAGGTGGGGTGGAGTTTGTTAGGTGTGTTCAGGAAGGTTTCCTGATGGAATATGTAGATAAGCCAACTAGAGGAGAGGCTGTACTTAATCTGGTATTTTTGAAATGAACCTGGTCAGGTGTCAGATCACTTGGTGGGAGAGCATTTTGGAGGTAGTGACCACAACTCTATCTCCTTCACCATAGCACTGGAGAAGGATAGGAGCAGAAAATTTGGGAAAACATTTAATTGGGTGGGGGAATATGATGCTATTAGGCAGGAACTTGGGAGCAGATGTTCTTGGGGAAATACAGGGAAGAACACAAGGTGTTCTGCATAGGGGTGTTACATCAAAACGTCAATAGGATGCAGAACTGGGCTGAGAAGAGGCAGATGAAGTTCAACCCAGATAAATGTGAGGTGGTTCATTGCGGTAGGTCAACTTTGAAGGCAGAATATAAAATAAATGTGTGGAGGATCAGGGAGTAGGTTACATGGTCGGCCCAACAAGGCCGAAGGGCCTGTAATGGGTTGTAGATTTTCTGTGTTCTATGTTTCTGTGTACTCCGACGATGACCTTGTATAGAGACTGGGTTTTTAAAGCTCTTTGCCGGACCTGCGCGGGAACGCTTCTGTTGTGTCTGCACAGTACTCCAGTCAATGTCTCCCGTCAAAATAATTCCTGCTTTTTAAAGCTCTTCGCTGGACCTGTGCGAGAACGCTTGTTGCTGAGAGGGACGGACACGGGTCATTTTACACTTGTAGTTTCTTAACTCAACCTAGAAGGATTCAACATCTTCCGATCGTATGTCACATCTCTCCAATGATTTGATGCTATTCTTTACCAGCAGAGCCATTCCACTCCCCCTGCCTATCTTCCTATCCCCCCCCCCCCCAACAATGTGTAACCTTGGACATTCAGCTCCCAAATACGATCATCCTTCAGCCACGATTCCGTGCTGGCCAAAACATCACACCTGACAACAGCGCAACAGGATCATCCACCTTATTTCTTAAACTTGCATTGAGATATAACACTTTGAGTACTGTATTTGCTACCCTTTTTGACTCTGCATCCCTAATGCACTGATACTCACCCTGCTGGCTGCAATTTTGCCCTGTCATCTGCTCTTCTGGGCAGTCTGACTGCACACTATCCGCCCTATCCTGAGTCCCTGCACTCCAGTGCCAAATTAGTTGAAACCCTCCCCAACAGCTGTAACAAACTTGCCCGCGGGAATATTCGCCCCCCTCGGGTTCAGTTGCAACTCGTCACTTCTGAACAGGTCATACCTCCCCCAGAAGAGATCCCAAGGATCCAAGAACTTGAAGCCCTGCTCCCTGCAGCAGCTTCTCGGCCACGCATTAATCATTAATCTGATATGGTGGACTCCTACCCATTTCCACTGATCCCATTTCCCAGCACTTGGCCCGCCTTCTTTTCTGCCTGGGCGAGTCAAGTACTGTCCAGATAGTTCAATGTTGTGAGGGTGTTTGCCTCCACCACCCCCTCAGGCAGTGTGTCCCAGATTCCCTCCCCAATCATCCTCCTCAGGTCCTTTCTCAATCTTCGCCCATCACCCGAGTGAATGTTCTCTTGTGAAGAGGCGCTGCACATTGCCATCCAGACTGACAGTGCGTGGAGTTTGTACACGGACGGAACACTACCAATGCCGAATTATATTAAAAAGTGCAGCGCAAGTTAAAATAGAATCAGCAAAGCAGAGAAGGTTGTGGACCATGTGCTGGGAGATAGAATCGATGTCCCAGTGGGCCGAAGAGCCGGGTACCGCGCCCGCAGCCTCTCTGCGGAGGGCGGAGTGAAGTGACGGATGGGCGGGTCCGAGAAGAGCCGAGCGAAGGGGGCGGGGCGGGGCAAACCTGGGCTAGGTGGGAGCGGAGCCGAGGTGAGCCGAATTGGAGCCGGGCTGGCGGGGCGGGGTCAGATGACCGAGGTGTGGGGAGCGGGACGCAGGATCTGGGCGGAGTCAGGTGACCGAGGGCGGTCCCGCTCCACCTGCGTCGGGAACAGGTCGGACCGGAGTTGGAGCCTGAACCAGGAAGTGGCGGCGGGTCTGGCCGGGACAGAACAGGGTGCGACTGTCCCGGGGAGGGGAGAACGCTGTCCCGGCACCGAGAGGCTGCAGGATGAGTTCGGCCGAGGACGATTACAGCTTTGTGTTTAAAGGTAAGAGATGGAAAGCGGAAGCAGGAAGTCATGGCGGAGGGAGCTGAGCTCTTGATGTTACCTTACCTGGTAACCCCAGGACAACTTAACAATTAACCCACCTCCCTGGCTCCAGTTTAACTATTAACCCCACCCCAGAGCTCTCTTTACCCGGTAGTCCCAGGATCAACTTAATTTAGTAACTCTACCCCGGGGCTCACCTTCTGTGATAGCCCTGCGATGAACTTAATTTGCTCACTTTAAACAGTAACGCCCAGTCCGCCCAGGGCTCACCTTAATCGAACACTACAAACCTGATCTAACACAGACGATTAATCCATTCACGTTTTGAATTCACCGTAACCTGAATCCATAACCAATATCCTTTAACTAGCACTTTAATCGATTACTCGGCAGAAATTAACCAATAACTGCAGACACTAACAGTACGCTTCAGCAACATTCGCCACTTACTCTCACCACCAACCTGAATCACATTCACTTCACTTCTAATTATGTTTTTAACCAATAACTTGAATCACTAACCATAATCCAGCCCATAACCAGCTCTCTAACAGTAACCACTCTGTACTATCCCTGACATGAGTCTGAGCCCAAGTCCTGACCAGTAAAAGGTTTATGGGAGACCTGAGGGGCACTTTTTGGTACAGTACTGAGGGTGGTGGGTGTGTGGAATGAGTCTCCAGGCGGGTACAGACTGGGGATAGGGCAAATGGGTCTAGCCCAGGTGGACGTCTCAATTGCTGTGAGTGGATCATAGATCACTACAACACAAAAACAGGCCCTTTGGCCCATCCAGTCTGTGCCAACCTGTTTTTCTGCCTGGCCCCATTTACCTGCGCCCAAACCGTAGCCCTTCATACCCCTCTTGTTTATGTACCTATCTGAACTTCTCTTGAATGTTGCAGTTCCACTGGTTTATTCCACATTCACAGCACCCTCTGAGTAAAGGAGTTCTTCCTCAGGTTCCCCTTAAATAGTTCACCTTTCACCCTAAACCTCTAGTTCTAGTCTCACCTAACCTCAGGGGTAAAAGCCTGTTTGCGTTTACGCCATCTATACCCCTCATAATTTTGTATACCTCCATCAAATCTCCTCTCACTCTCCTACACTCCAGAGAATAGTCTTTAAAGTATTTAAAAATAGTATTTAAAACTTTAAATACTTAAAGATAAAGATGGAAGATGAACTTGATTTGTCACATGTACATTGAAACATGCAGTGATGTGCATTGCTTGCACCAACGACCAACACAGTCTGAGGATGTGCAGGGGACAGCTCCAGCGCCAGTATTAGCATGCCCGTGACTTACTAATCTTAACCCATGCACCTGTTATTGCAATGAGAGAGGACCCAGAGGAAATCCATGGAGAAAATGCACAGATTAGCAGGAACGGAGCTCCCCTTGCTGGCAATGTAAAACATTACCCTACTGTGCCCTCCCTGTGGTAACCTTTGCCTGTAACTCAGGTCCCAGTATATCGTGTAAATTTTCCCTGCATTCTTCTAACCTTATTGATGTCTTCCCTGTTGGTAAGTGACAAGAACTGTACACAATACCCCAAATTTGGCCTAGCCAACTTCTCACACAACGTCAACATCACGTCCCAACTCCTGTATTCAATGCCCTGATTTATGAAGGCCACTGTAGCAAAAGCTCTCTTTGTGACCTTAGGCTGAATGACCATTTTCCATGGTCCATGAACCAGCACTAATCCCAGATCTCCCGACTGCAGATCCAACTGCAACCTATCATCCACTTTAGCCAGAACCCCGTCACAACTCGCAGGGAGTGTCAGGAGTAAGGGTGAATGTCCCACGTGCTGGCTTCACTGGCCTGTCCACCTGCTCTGCCACATTCTAGGATCTGTGGACTGGTACACTGAGGCACCTCGGTTCCTCAGTACCTGTTGTTCATTCATTGTATAACCCCCCCCAAAGGGCATCAACTCACACTCATCAGGGTGAAACTCTGCACGTTACAGGCAGGTCCATACCAGCCTCATTACTGCTGGGTCAGTCTCCGTAGGCGTGTTGAGCTCGCTCCTGAATCTCTTCCTCCCCCCCCCCACCCCCATGTTGAACTCAAAACCTTTTTCCGTGCCAGTGCTGCAGATGAAGCATATGTGATTCAGGAGTCGGTGAAAGATCTTGCCCTTTTAGTGTGACCTGGGCCTTGGTGCTGGTGCAGGCTACAGACCCTCTTTCACATATCCCACCAATGTTGTAGAGTCACATAGCAGTGAAACAGGCCCTTCAGCCCAACTCTTCCATGCTAACCATTAGATTGATCTTGGAGTAGGATATAAGGTTAGTACAATATTGTGGGCCGAAGGGCCTGTACGTGCCCCATTGTAGCGTAGTGGTTAACTTGATGCCATTACGGTTCAGGGCGTTGGACTTTGGAGTTTAATACCAACGTCACCTGCAAGAAGTCCACATGTCCTCCCGTAGAATGCATGGGTTTTCTGTGGTCATCCAGTTTACCCCATGGCCCAAAGATGATCCAGATAGGTCAACTGGTCATTGTAAATTGGCACATGATAAGGTTAAGGTTAAATAAATTGGTGTTGTGTTAAGGGATACTGGATGGTGTGGCTTGAAGCTGTGTCTCTAATTTAAAAATAAATAAGTGAATCTTCTAAGGTTTCATTGATTCTATTGTGGTTATTATTTTAATATGGATTTATTGAGTATGCCCACAAGAAAATTAATCGCAGCAAATGATTTAGATAATAAATTTACTTCAAACTTCAAGGTCGGGCCCATATCCCTCTGCATCTTTCCTATCCACGTACCTGTCCAAGTCTATTTTAAATATTGTTAATGTTCCTGTATCTCAGCCTCCTCTGCTTTTGGGCTGAAGGTCCCAGCCTATCTGTTCTCTCTTTATGACTCAAGCCCTGCAGTCCCAGTAACATCCTTGTGAGTTTTTTTCTCTACACCCTCAAGTTTATCATCCTTCCTATAACTGGGTGACCAGAACTAAACACGATATATCGGGAGTGGTCTCATCTTGATCAGCTGAGTAAGTGGGCTCAGGTTTGGCAAATGGCTTTCAAGTCAGGTGAGAGAATGGTAAGAAGTCAAATCGGGGTGGGACTTTCACTGTGAACAGCAGAGCCCTGAACAATATTGTAGAACTGAGGGACAAATACATAGTTCCCTGAAAGTGTGTCACAGGGAGGTAGGGTGGTGAAGAAGGCGTATGGAAAAGTAGCTTTCATAAAACATTATGTTGCAATTGTACAAGACATGGGTGTGGACACACCAGGAGTATTGTGTTCGGTTTTTGTTGTCTGTTATAGAGTTGTCATCAAACTGGAAAAAGTACAGAGTAGAGTTGCAAGTGTGATTCCTGGATTCAAGGGCCTTAGCTTTTGGGGGAGGTCGTGTAGGTTGAGACTTTATTCCCGAAGTGTAGGAGACTGAGGGGTGTGAAATTATGAGAGGGTGAATGCTCAGTCTTTTCCCAAGGCTGGGTGGTTAAAAACTAGAAGACACAGGCTTAAATTGGGATTTAAAAGGAACCTGAGGGGCAACACCTCCATCTAGATGGTAGTCAGTGTGTGGAGCGAGCTGCCCATTAACAACGTCTAAAATAGACTCGGACAGGGACGTGGATAGGCAAGGTTCATAGGAATATGGGTCCAATCTAAAAGTTTGAAGTAAGTTTATTATCTAAGTACGTATATGTCGGCATATGCAATGCTGTGATTAATTTTCTTGTGGGCATACTCAATAAATCCGTGATAGAATCCATGAAAGACCACACCAAACAGGCAGACAAACAACAGATGTACAAAAGACAACAATGGTGTCGAGGCAAATACAAAAGAGAAAAATAATAAACAGTAAACATGGAGAACTTGAAATGAAGAGTCCTTGAAAGTGAGTCCATAGGTTCACTGATGGGGTGAGTGAAGTTATCCCTCCCAGTGCAAGAACATGTTGGTTGAGGGGTAATAACTGTTCCTGAACCTGGCGGTGTGGTCCTGAGGATCCTGTACCATCTTCCTGGATGATGGGAGTCCTTCATGATGGATGCTGGTTTCCTGCAACAGCGCTCCATGTAGGTGGGGAGCCCTTTACCCATGATGAACTGGGCTGTAACCACTACTTCTAGAAGCATCTTGGCAAATAGTACTAATTCATATTTTTTAAAATTCATATAATTCATACTATTCATAATTTTGGTCGGTAGGGATGAGTTCGGCAGAAAAGGCTTGTTTCCATGCTGTATTACTCTAACTCTCTGTAGTTTTAATGTGACGTCCCCACTCCTGTGCTCACAAACAGACCGGACACCTCACTCACCACAGTGCATACCTGTGTCAGACAGCAGTACTGGGTGTAGACTCTGGTCTGCAATTTGCAGGAAGTTTCTGACAATATCAGCCAGTAATTCCCTCCCAGTGTTTGGTATCACCATTATAAATCATTATAACTCAGTAACCCACTCCTGGCATCTGTTTATATATATATATAGAGAGATCCCAGATTGTAATCCACTCTTAGGGTTTGGTTATTCTATATATAAACTCCCCAAACCCCCACATTAGACCCCATCTGTAAGCCACTCACAGGGATCTGTTCTATTTATAAACCTCTGAATCCATTGATTAGCTCTCAGCCAGTAACCCACACTCATAGATCTGTTAATCAATATAACCAACTCAGAAGCCCTGGATTGGATACCAGGCTTTAACCCGGTGCCCTGGATTGGATACCAGGCTTTAACCCGGTGCCCTGGATTGGATACCAGGCTTTAACCCGGTGCCCTGGATTGGATACCAGGCTTTAACCCGGTGCCAGGGATCTGATGCATCACACAAAAGACATGAGGGACTCAGCAAGTCAGGCAGCAACTATGTGGGGAGCGGAATAAACAGCTGATGTTTCGGGCTGATACCCTTCATCAGGGCTGGAAAGGAAGGGGGAAGAAGCTGGAATAAGAAGGTAGGGGAGGGGGTAGAAGAAGAGGGATCTGTTATTTTACATATTACTTTTACATATTATTTTACATATGACTGAAGTGTAAACACTCTACAGCTCAGCTTCCAATTAACGACAGCATCCTTGGCGTTCCCAATGTTTCCGCACAGCAGCCTTTAGTGTGTCGTGCGCAGATCCCTCTGTACCTCACAGCTCCACAATCCATCACCCTTTGCATTTCATAGATTCATACAACAGAGAAATAGGCCAACAGTCCAAATTGTCCACGCTGTCCAAGGTGCCTATACGAAGGATGTCATTAAGATGGAGAGGGTGCAGAAAAGATTTACGAGGATGTTACCAGGACTGGAGGGCTTGAATTATAAGGAGAGACTGGAGGTATCTGTGCTTACCTCATTTGCCTGTATTTGGCCCACATCCCTCTAAACCTTTCCTGCACATGCATCTATCCAAGTGCCTTTCAAATGCTGCTGCCTTAAACACTTCCTCTGGCAGCTCATTCCATATGTATGTATGTATAATGAACATGTCCTCAGGTCCCCTTTAAATCTTCTCCCCTCTATCCGTCAACTTGTGCCCTCTAGTTTTAGATTCCCTGGTCCTGGGAAAAAGACTGTGACTACCCACCTTATGATTGCCCCTCACAATTTTGTAACCTCTATAAGGTCACCCTTCAGCCTTCTCTCCAGGGAAAGTGCCCTAGTCTCTCCAATTTGTAACTCAAGCCCTCCAGTCCTGGTAACATCCTCGTAAATCTTTTCTGCACCCTCTCTAGCTTAATGACATCCTTCGTATAGCTGGGCGACCAGAACTGCACATGGTACTCCAAGTGTGGTCCTGTACCTGACATCCCAACTCCTGTCCTCAAAGCCTTGTCCAAGGAATTCAGCAGCCAAATTTCGTCTTCACCACCCTGTTAACCTGTGTCACCATCAGAGTTCAACATACCTGAACTCTAGGGTCTTTCTATACCGATCTTCACAGCACACCACTGGTCGCAGGCCTCCAGTCTAAAGGCCCTCCCCTACCACCCCCTGCCTCCTCTTACTAATTCAAATTTGTAGCCACAAGACAGAGGACTGCAGATGTTAGAATCTAGAACTAAATAAAAAAGAAACAGGAGGCACTCACCCTGGATGTCATGAGTTCTAACCTTCTGGACCAGCCTACCATGGGGGACTCTGTCAGAAACCCAAGTGGACATACTATATCCACCTACCTGTACTCCTTGCTGTTGTTCACCCCTTCTAATAAAAGTTCAGTCAGAGAACTGTCCCTAGTCCTTGATCACGGAGAGACAATATGCCTCTTTATCTTCTCTGTTAAACTGAAGATTTCACATTTTCCACAGATCGTTTTCCATTTGCCAAATCATTGCCCTCTCACTGAACCTGTCTCTATCCCCTTTCTCCTCCTACCTATTGACCTTTGCAAATTTAGCAGCAATACTTTCAGATTCAGATTCAGTTTATTGTCATTTAGAAACCACAAATGCAATGCAGTTAAAAAATGAGATAACATTCCTCCAGAATGATATCACAAAAGCACATGACAAAACAGAATACACCAGAAAATCTACATAACATTTGGCAATCCCCAATCCAGAGTCCGGAGAGGCTGGTGCGTATTAATATCGCGCTACCATCTTAGCGCGTTCCCTGGAAAGGAGCTCCAAATCCACCAGACAAACCAGACTAAAAACTAAAGCCAGAAGACCTGCACAAAACCACATAGTTACAACATACAGTTACAACAGTGCAAACAATAGCATAATTGATTTTAAAAAACCAGACCGTGGGCACAGTAAAAATAGTCCAAAGATGTTAAAGGACTATAAGTTCAAAAGAAATCACCACACAGTTTCCACAAGTCCCCAGGGTCCCGACAGACTCGCCATCCCATGCCAGCGGCATTAGGGAATACCCCCGCTATGGACTTCCACAGCGCCGCCCGACCCAGCCTCGCAGACGCAGCACACAATGAAAATTCCGTCGAAACCAGCCTTGCAGATGCAGCACACACTGACAGTGACCTGACCGCAGCGGACTCCGAGTCTGTCGAACCTCCGAGCCGACGACCATCCCCTCTGGCACAGCTTCTCCAAGCACCATCCTCTGCCGAGCGAATTAAGACAGCCCCACCAACGGCCATCGGCAAGGCGACCCCGAGGACTGGGGGCCTGTTCTTCCCAGCAGAGACCCAGACCTCACAGCAGCAGCAGCAATGAAGAAGGTCTTCCTGGAGATTTCCAGATATTCCTCCGTGCTCCCACGTCCGTTTTCAACTGAATATGATTGCGCATGGCACCCCACTTCACAAATAACAGATAATCAGCTCCGGAGTGGCTGCTGCAACCTATGTCGCGCCGCCATCTTGAATCATTGTAATTTGTACTTGTGGTGAGGATTAGAGTGCCACCACTGATCCAAGTGACAGCCCACTCTTTACACCCAGCCAGAACTGGAATTGGTGTATTATTGTCAGATAGGTACAGTGGAAAAACTCGTCTGGCATACTGTGTCCTCTACTGCCAAGATGAAGCAGAATATAGGTTGGAGGAGCAACAACTCATTTCATATGGGTAGCCTCCAACCTGATGGCATGAACATTAATTTCTCCAACTTCTGGTAACCACTACCACCTTCCCCCTGCTCTCCTTTTCCATTTCCCATTCTGGTTATCTAAATCACCCTTTCTCTTCCCCTCCTCCCTTCCTTTCTTCCATGATCCACTGTCCTCTCTGATTAGATTCCTCCTCCTTTAAGCCCTTCTGCCTGTCACCTCCCAGCTTCTTGCTTCATCCCTACCCACCCACTTCCACTCTCACCTATCAGCTTGTACTCCTTCCTATCTCCCTGCCTTCCTATTCCGGTATTTGCCCCCAGTACTGATGGAGACTTTCCACCCAAAACTATTCCCCTTTTTAAATGATACTTGGCCCTCTGAGTTCCTCCAGCACTTTGTGTTGTTCAAGTTTCCAGCATCTGCAAAAACTCTCATTTTTATTGGCATTGCACAGAGCATTGAGGGAGGACAAGGTAAAACTAATGGTGTTACAGAGAAAGTGCAATGGAGGCAGAGGATAAGGTGCAAGGCTGCGATGAGGTAGACTGTGAGGTCAAGAGTCCATCGCATCGTACCAGGGAGCCATTCAGTAGTCATACGACACCAGGGTAAAAGCTGAGCTTGAGCCTGGTTGGTGGTACGTGCTTTAAAGCTTTTATTTCTTTTGCCCAATGGGAGGGGTGAGAAGAGAAAATGTCCAGGCTGAGTGGGGTCTCTGATTATGCTCAGAATCGGAATTAGGTTTATATTTACTAAAACCCATCACTCCAGTTGGGGCATAGGCCACCAAGAGCAGCTCGCCAGAGTCCTGTCATGAGTCGATCTTGGTGGTGGTCCTGGATGACAGAAGGCTGACTTTCAGCTTTCACCACACAGCTTCACGTGTCTCCCAGGTGAAGATCCTTTCCCTCCCAGGTTTGAGGTCTTTGGAGCTTCTGTTGGTGTTTCTGTAGCCCTGGGTTTTTACGGGATGGGGTTGCTATCCTCGTGCCCAACCCTCCTCCCCTCTTAGCCAGGCTTGGGACCATGTATGGCAGACTTAATTATGTTTATTATTACTGAAATACTTTGTGAAGTTTATTCTTTTCTGGCAGCAGTACATGAAAAGTCACTACAAGTTACAGTAAACAGTGCAAAAGCAGAATAGCAAAGTAGTGTTCATGGGTTCATGAGCTGTTCAGAAATCTGACAGCCAAGAGTAGGAAGCTGTTTTCAAACCATTGAGTGTGTCTCCTCAGGCTCTTGTACCTCCTCCCTGGTGGTAGTAACGTCAAGAAGGTATGCCCTGGATGGTGATGGATGCTGCCTTTTTGAGGTGCCACCTTTTGAAGATGTCCTCATTGGTGGGAAGGGTTGTGTCTGTGATGGAGCTGGACGCATCTACGATCCTCTGCAGCCTCTCATAAAACTGCTTTACTGAGGTTCCAAGGATTATATACAGAAAGGCAGGCAAGAGAAAATCTGCAGATACTTTAAATTCAAGCAACACGCACAAAATGCTGGAGGAACTCAGCAGGCCAGGCAGCGTCTGTAGAAAAGAGTGAACAGTCGACCCTTCATCAGGACTGCCCTTTTTTTTTGCCTCTCCAGTCTCAGTAATTCTGGAAGTATTTCAGTAATCTCTGCCAAGCAATCTCTGATCCACACTAATGTGTTAAACCACCTGCAAAACTGTGCTAACTTCTGTTGTGGCACCTTATCAGATGCCTTCAAAATAACAATGTATAGTCCATCTGGGCCCTTTATCGACCCAGGTGCCTCTCCCACTGAGGACTGATGCTGGCTGCCTGTGGTGACCCTGTGTTGTTATTTCCAGTGGTGCTGATAGGAGAATCTGGGGTAGGGAAGAGCAACCTACTCTCTCGCTTCACCCGTAACGAGTTCAACCACGACAGCAGGACCACCATCGGGGTGGAGTTTTCCACACGCACCGTCACTGTGGATGGAGTGGCCGTGAAGACACAGATCTGGGACACAGCCGGACTGGAGCGTTACCGAGCCATTACCTCTGCGTATGTATGAGTTCTGCCACCATAACATCCCTCCATCACTCCTTCTTCTGGTCTCTCTTCCACCAATCACCTCCCAACTCCTCACATCATTTCCTTTCGTACACTTCCCCACCCACCCACTCACCAGCTTGTAATCCTTCCCCTCCCTCCATCTTCTTGTTCTGGCTTCCTATCCCTTTGTTTCCAGTCCTGGTGAACGGTCTTGGCCTGAAACATTGACTGTTTATTCCTCTACATAATGCTGCCTGACCTGCTGAGTTACCCCAGCATTTTACTCTGGATTTCCAGCATGTGCAGAATCTCTTATGCCTTCATCACCCTGTTCCCTGCTTGCTGACCAATTCCAAGTCCCTGTTTGTCCCCTGTCCCACCTTCTTTAAGATTTCAGTCAGACCTCTTACCTGGGACCCTCCACACTCCTCCCATCTACTGGATCTGCTCACCATTCATGTGTCACAACCCTAGAGCACCCCAAGGGCGTAGTTAAACATGATCTCTATTTTGCTAACCCTGCAGGCCTCCTGGTCCCACACCATCCAGCCTTGCCCCTCCACAAAGAGGTGTCTTTCCTCTTTAAGAAAGGAGGAAGGCAGCAGAGAGAAAATTATAGACCAGTTAGCCTGACCTCAGTGGTTGGGAAGATATTAGAGTCAATTGTTAAGGATGAAGTCATGAAGTACCTGGTGACACAGGACAAGATGGGACAAAGTCAGCATGGTTTCCTTAAGAGAAAATCTTGCCTGATGAACCTGTTGGAATTCTTTAAGGAGATTACAAGTAGGATAGATAAGGGGGATATAGTGAATGTTGTATATGTGGACCTTCAGAGGCCTTTGACAAGATGCCACACATGAGGCTGCTTACCAAGTTAAGAGCCCATGGTATTACAGGAAAATTAATGGCATGGTTAGAGCATTGGCTGATTGGTAGGAGGCAGTTAGTGGGAATAAAAGGATCCTTTTCTGGTTGGCTGCTAGTGACTAGTGGTGTTCCGTAGGGGTTGATGTTGGGACTGCTTCTTTTTATGCTGTATATCAATGATTTAGATGATAGAATAGATGGCTTTGTTGCCAAATTTGCAGATGATATGAAGATTGGAGGAGGGGCAGAAGGTGTTGAGGAAATGGGGAGACTGCAGACTGTTTTCTAAATGGAAGAAAATCCAAACATCTGAGATGCAAAGGGACTTGGGAGTCCTTGAGCAGAACACCCTAAAGGTTAACATGCAGGTTGGTAATGAGGAGGGCAAATACAATGTTCATTTCAAGAGGTCAAGAATACGAGGAAGAATGTGATGCTGAGGCTTTATAAGGCACTGGAAAGGCCTCACATTGAGTGTGGTGAACAATTTTGGGCTCCTCATCTAAGAAAAGATGTACTGACATTGGAGAGGGTCCAGAGGAGATTCACAAGGATGATTCCGGGACTGAAAGAGTTATCATACGAGGAACATTTGATAGCTCTGGGTCTGTACTCACTGGAATTTTGAAGTATGAGGAGGAATGTCATTGAAACCTTTTAAATGTAGAAAGGCCTAGACAGAGTAGATATGGAAAGGATGTTTCCCATGGTGGGGGAGTCTAGGACAAGAGGGCACAGCCTCAGAGTGGAAGAACATCCATTTAAAACAGATGCAGAGAAATTTCTCTAACCAGAGGGTGGTGAATTTGTGGAATTTGTCAGCACAGGCAGCTGTGGAGGCCAGGTTGTTGGGTGTATTTAAAACAGAGCTTGATAGGTTCTTGATTGGACATGGTATCACAGGTTACAGGGAGAAGGCTGGGAGTGGGGTGGAGGATGAGAAAAAGGAATCAGCCATGATTGAATGGCAAAGCAGACTCGATGGGCCAATTCCATTCCTATGTCTTACGGTCCTTGGGATGTGGGATGGAATCAGAGCACCCAGGGAAACCCACACTCTTACTCTCTCTTGCAGACACCACACGCTGACTTAATGAATCACTTCACTTGCTCTGTGCCACGTGCTCGCTGCTGCTCACATTGGTCATATATACACGCTGATTCTATTAATCACTTCACTCACAGACACACAACACCGGAGGCCGGGAACAAACCCGGGTCTGGTGCAGTGAGCCAGTGGCTCTACCCACTGCATCATTCTTGTCTTTGGGCGCTACAGGTATTACCGAGGGGCAGTAGGGGCCCTGCTGGTGTACGACATCTCCAAGCACCAGACGTATGAGAACGTGGAGCGGTGGTTGACCGAGCTCCTGGACAACGCTGACAACAACCTGGTGGTGATGCTGGTGGGCAACAAGAGTGACTTGTCTGACATCCGCACTGTGCCCATCGATGAGGCTATGACCTTCGCAGGTGAGGGGCCTAAAATACTGAGAGGCACAGATCGAGCAACCAGTTCGATCCTTTCCCGAGGCTAGAGATGTCAAATACCAGAGTACCTGCATTTAGGTGAGTGGGAGGGGGGAGGGATTTTAAAGGAGATGTTCAGGACATGCTTTATAATTGCAGTGACTAGAATGCACTGCCAGAGGTGATGGTGAGGCAGATCCGATAGAGACACATAAGAGGCTCTCAGCTAGACACTTGGCTGTGCTGACCTGGCTGGATATGGACACTGGGAAGGCAGAATGGATTACTTGGCCATTTAATTACTTTGACACTACAGTGTACTACTCTACCTTTGGGTTGGCGGGGACAGAAAGGGTGCTGCTAAAAACCACACAATAAAATAGAGGGCCTCCTGTTACCGCCAGTCTCTCCCATACCCCACCCTGTCTCTCCCTCTCCCTGACCAGTCTCCTCCCCCCCCCCCCCCCCCCCCATACTCCCACCCTGTCTCTCCCTCTCCCTGGCTGGTCTGTCCCCCCCCACCCTGTCTCTCCCCCTCCCTGACCAGTCTCTTCCCCCCCCCCCCCCCCCATACTCCCACCCTGGCAGGTCTCTCCAACCCCACCCGGTCTCTCCCCCACCACCCTGTCTCTCCCCCTCCCTGGCCAGTCTCTTCCCCCCCCCCCATACTCCCACCCTGGCAGGTCTCTCCAACCCCACCCGGTCTCTCCCCCACCACCCTATCTCTCCCCCTCCCTGGCCAGTCTCTCCCCCCCACCCTGTCTCTCCCCCTCCCTGACCAGTCTCTTCCCCCCCCCCCATACTCCCACCCTGGCAGGTCTCTCCAACCCCACCCGGTCTCTCCCCCACCACCCTATCTCTCCCCCTCCCTGGCCAGTCTCTCCCCCCCACCCTGTCTCTCCCCCTCCCTGACCAGTCTCTTCCCCCCCCCCCATACTCCCACCCTGGCAGGTCTCTCCAACCCCACCCGGTCTCTCCCCCACCACCCTGTCTCTCCCCCTCCCTGACCAGTCTTCCCCCCCCCCATACTCCCACCGTCTCTCCCCCCCCACCCTATCTCTCCCCCTCCCTGGCCAGTCTCTCCCCCGCACCCTGCCTCTCCCTCTCCCTGACCAGTCTCTCCACCCCCCCATACTCCCACCCTGTCTCTCCCCCCCCACCCGGTCTCTCCCCCCCACCCTCTCTCCCCCTCCCTGGCCAGTCTCTCCCCCCCCACCCTGTCTCTCCCCCTCCCTGACCAGTCTCTTCTCCCCCCCCCCATACTCCCACCCTGTCTCTCCCCCCCCACCCGGTCTCCCCCCCCCACCCTATCTCTCCCCCTCCCTGGCCAGTCTCTCCCCCCCACCCTGTCTCTCCCCCTCCCTGACCAGTCTCTTCCCCCCCCCCCATACTCCCACCCTGTCTCTCCCCCCCCACCCGGTCTCCCCCCCCCACCCTATCTCTCCCCCTCCCTGGCCGGTCTCTCCCCCACCACCCTGTCTCTCCCCCCCACCCGGTCTCTCCCCCCCACCCTATTCCCTCCCTGACCAGTCTCTCCTCCCCCCATACTCCCACCCTGTCTCTCCCCCCCACCCAGTCTCTCCCCCTCCCTGACCAGTCTCTCTCCCCCCCCCCCATACTCCCACCCTGCCTCTCCCTCTCCGTGGCTGGTCTATCCACCCCCTCATAATCCCAACCTGCCTCTCCCTCTCCCTGACCAGTCTCTCCCCCCCCCCCCCCCATAATCCCTCCCTGGCCGGTCTCTCCCCCCCCACCCTGTCCCTCCCCCTCCCTGGCCAGTCTCTCCCCCCACCCTGTCCCTCCCCCTCCCTGGCCAGTTTCTCCCCCCCACCCTGTCTCTCCCCCTCCCTGGCCAGTCTCTCCCCCCCACCTTGTCTCTCCCCCTCCCTGGCCAGTCTCTCTCTCCCCCCCCCCACCCTGTCTCTCCCCCTCCCTGGCCAGTCTCTCCCCCCCACCTTGTCTCTCCCCCTCCCTGGCCAGTCTCTCTCCCCCTCCCTGGCCAGTCTCTCTCCCCCTCCCAAGCCGGTCTATACCTCCCCACCCTGTCTCTCCCTCTCTCCCCGGCCGGTCTCTTTCCCCCCCCCCCCCCCACCCTGTCCCTCCCCCTCCCTGGCCAGTCTCTCCCCCCCACCCTGTCTCTCCCCCTCCCTGGCCAGTCTCTTTCCCCCCCCCCACCCTGTCTCTCCCCCTCCCTGGCCGGTCTATACCTGCCCCCCACCCTGTCTCTCCCCTTTTGATCCTGCGGTTCCTGGTGAACTCTGACTTGGGTTCAGAATCACAGCGATCGTCACTGTCTGAGATGAGACGATCTGTTGTTTCCTGGGACACGTTACTATAAAACACATGCATTAAAGAAATAAATAGTGCAGGATGAAGGAATAATGAGGTAGCTTTCATGACCATTTTGGAAGGACACTCCGGGATAGAACTTGAGTCTCTGAACAGCTACTCTGCCCATCTGATGTGTTCCGGATGTGGTTACCCAGCACCTACAGCTTCAGAGAATGCCCTGGGATTTGGGTTGGGCTCAAGAATATCCATGGGTTTGGGTCAGGGGTCAGAGTTCGGAACATCCAATAGGTTGGAGTCATGTTGGGGGGAGGGTCAGGAGCTCCCACAGGTCAGGGATGAGCAAAGGCCACTCACTCCACCAATAGTGATCCAGAGGTGGGCGAGGAATTGGCCGTGATGTCAGAGCTTGGGCAGGCAGGGCTGAGTGCATGATTGGCTGCCGACCTTCCTACTGCCATCGGGCACTCGGCTGATTGGCTGCTGCTTTGTCTCGGCAGAGAAACACCAGATGTTGTTCATGGAGACGTCTGCGCTGGACTCGACCAATGTGGAGCCGGCATTCCAGTCTGTTATCACAGGTAGGGTCACCTGGACAACCAGCCCTCATACACTCAAACCCCACCCATTTCCCTCTCCCTCACTCCGTGCCTACTCTTGCCCCTTCACCCACCTTAACTGAAAGGCCGAGGGTCAACGTGGAATTGCCAATGAGTGTGAGGGAGGGCTTGTGACAAAGATCGGCTGAAAGCCCGTTGGTTATGCTGAATGGCCTCTTCTGGCTCAAGTCGTGAGTTGTGGCACTCGTGAGCTTGTCAGGGGTTTGGGTGTGGGAATGGGTCGGGGTGGCCAAGCTGTGAGATCTTGCTATGCCCTAACCTTCCGTTGCCTCCCCCACAGAGATCTTCCGTCGCCGGGCTGAGGGACGGATGAGCCAGGCACCTCGAACCACAGTCACCCTCAGCCCCAACAGCGTCTCCAACGAGGGGGCCGTGGTGACCCCGAGTAAGAAACCCTGCTGTCAGAATATCTGAACTTCCCCCTCATCTCACTCCCAGGACTACACCACACCCCTCCCTTCCCTACACTCCCAGCAGCCCTCAACCCTCCCCTCCCTAAAACCACACTCCCTCACTCCTCCCCTACCTCACCACCCTCTTCAACACCGCACACCATTAACCACACCTCTATACCACCCACAGTCTCCATACCCCACAGACCTGTCAGTACTCTCCTGGTTGGGATCTCCTCAAGAATATCAAGCATGTGATGGGACAGTGTGGAGGGAGTTTCACTCTGTCTGACCCGGGAGTGTGTGATGGGACAGTGTGGAGGGAGTTTCACTCTGTGTCTGACCCCGGGAGTGTGTGATGGGACGGTGTGGAGGGAGTTTCACTCTGTCTGACCCTGGGAGTGTGTGATGGGACGGTGTGGAGGGAGTTTCACTCTGTCTGACCCTGGGAGTGTGTGATGGGATGGTGTAGAGGGAGTTTCACTCTGTCTGACCCCGGGAGTGTGTGATGGGACAGTGTGGAGGGAGTTTCACTCTGTGTCTGACCCCGAGAGTGTGTGATGGGGCGGTGTAGAGGGAGTTTCACTCTGTGTCTGACCCCGGGAGTGTGTGATGGGACGGTGTAGAGGGAGTTTCACTCTGTCTGACCCTGGGAGTGTGTGGTGGGATGGTTTAGAGGGAGTTTAACTCTGTGTCTAACCCTGGGACTGTGTGGTGGGATGGTTTAGAGGGAGCTTCACTGTGTGTCTGACCCTGGGAGTGTGTGATGGGACAGTGCAAGGGACCAGCTCTGCTGAAAATCCCAGATGCGAGGTGCAGAGTGAGATGTACTGGCTGGTTTTCTAGTTTTCTATTAAGGCGATGGTCATTTAAACATTAATATATGTATGTTAATATATGTGTAGTAATAAGATTTTGTGTAGCAAATGGAATAAAAACAATTTCTTCTAATTACAAAATGTGATTTTTTTTTTGTATCAAGGGATCTGAACACGCCTGCCTTGAACTTGACGTCAGCAAGTGTCAGAGTCATACAGCATGGCCCTTCGACTCAACTGCTTTATGCTGATCTAAGCTGGTCATTTGACCCATATCTCCCTGACCTTTTGCATTGCTCCCTGTTACTATTGATGGTGAAGAGGTTGATGTGGTGAGGACCTGGGGGTGCACTGGGATGACAGACTTGAGTGAGGCATCAACACAGAGGCTGTGTACAAGAAGGGTCAGGGTCGCCTCTACTTCCTGAGGAGACTGAGGTCCTTTGGAGTATGCAGGCCTCTCCTTTACATGTTCTACCGGTCTGTTGTTGGCAGTACAATCTTCCATGCTGTGGTGTGCTGGGGCAATGGCATCAACACCAACAATAAACATTAGAAAGGCTGGCTCTGTTATAGGAGTCAAACTGTACACACTGGAGGCCGTGTTAGATCAAAGGACCCTAAGGACACACTGGCAATTCTGGATGATGTTTTGCACCCTCTGCATTCTACCTTGGCTGAACAGAGGAGCAATCTTAGTTAAAGACTAAGACCACAGCACTGCTCCAAAAAGTGCTATATGAAGTCATTCTTACCCTTGGCCATTAGGCTCTATAATGAGTCAACCTGTATCCAGTGATGACCTCCTTCTGGTGGACTGTTTGTGGTAACTTATTTTTTCTTCTTTCTACTTCTAATATTTATATCAGTGCACTTGTAATGCTACTGAGACTGTAATCTCCTTTGGGATCAATGTAGTATCTACCTATCTATGTGAAACATTGACCCTTAAGATCTTGGGATCAATAACATGTCCATCCCAGTCCATCCCGACCTTTTGCTTTTAACCTCGATTTCATTCTCTTGGGAATACCTCCAGCAGTGTGAAAGCTGTGTGTGCCTGACCCTGTTCATGGAGGGTCAATGTCAAACTGCTCACAGCTGGTGTGTCTTGCTGTTGTCTGTGCTGAGTGTGTCTACCCCACTCTGAGCTCATGAATTAGGGGGACTCTTTAGTTTATTCTCAAGTCCTGCAGCACAGGAACAGGCCCTTTGGCCATATCCATTCTGACCCTCCAGTATCCATCTTCAATAATTCCAATCCCCAGCACTCAGTCAATTTCCTTCTCTGCCTCAAGTGCTTGTCCAGATATTTTACTATTGTCAGAGTCTCTGCCTCCACCACCAACTCAGACATTGCGCCCCAGATACCAACCCCAAAGTTCTTTGCATCCACTCTTGACATCGTTCTCCTTCCCCAGATTTCTGTTGGCCTTAGACACCTCAGCTTTGGGGAGATGTTTTACACTTTGCAGACCATCTCTACTCCTCATAACTCTATTCACATCCATTGCACCCTCTCCAGTGCAGTCACCTCCGTCTGAGGGTCTGTGACCGGAACTCCACACAATGCTCCAGCTGTGGCCTGACCGATGGTTTATAAAGTTGAACCATAACCTCCCTGCTCTTGTATCCTGTGGCCCGGCTAATGCAGGCAAGTTTCCTGAACACCTTTCTCACCACCTGATCTGTGCTGCCACCTTCAGGGATCCTTCGACCTGTACACTGAGGCAACTCTGTCCCTCAGTACCTACCGTTCAGTGTATCCTACCCTTGTACACTGAGGTCCCTCTGTCCCTCAGAACTCCCTACTGTTCACAGTGTATGTCCTACCCTTGTACACCGAGGTCCCTCTGTCCCTCGGTACTCCCTACCATCACAGTGTATGTCCAAGATGTGTTACAAAAAATTTTCTCTTAGTAATAATGATCAGAGAGGCACAGAGATAATCTGCATTTACTGACAAGTTCCTTTATTGTCTCAACTGAATTTACATGAATTTACACAGCTGAATATCTGTGTTCACATCCAATTTTTCCTGACCCTCTGAACAGTTAACGAATACAAAAGGAAAAGGAGTCTATGCTGGCCATGTGTTCCTCATTGTTCCTATCTAATCTCCACATGTCCTTGGTATTCCCCATCTGTGATGGTTGGTCTCTGGAAAGTTGTCACTCTTTTGAAGCATTTGAAGCTCTTGGTGTTCCTCATCAGTTCAAATGATATATTTCCATCCTGTAGGATCAAGGTCACCTGGGTTAGGTTCCTCAGTACTCCTCAAGACCCAGTAACTGTGCATGTCTTGTTGTTATGAAAATCCATAAATGCATCACCTCACATTCAACAGTATTAAACTGCATCTGCCATCGCTCTGCCCAATATTTTCCTGTCAACACAAGCATCTGTAGAATTGGGAAAACAGATAGTATGGAACCTTCTTCAATCCACAGGATGACAAAAGACTGCAGAAGGTTGAAGACTCAGCCTGTTACTCAGGGGCAGAACCCTCACTGCCATCTAACGGTAGTGACTCAAGAAAGTGGCACCCATCACTCCAGTCCCTCAGCATCCACAAGACACCCTCATTACTACCAGCAAGGAGGAGGTGCAGGAGGCTGAAGACCCAAACTCAATATTTCAGATTTCTGGACAGCCCATGAACTCAAATTCTCTCTTCCTCATTTTGCACTACTTATTTTTGTGACTTGTACCTGTGATGTTGTGGCTGAGTAAAACTGAGCCATATAGAAGCTGTAACTGGGAAATATGGAAGTCTTTATTCACACTCCAGTCCTTTAGGAGAGAGAAAGGCCAAGAGAATTTCACTTTCCTGACAGAAGGTTTTATACTTTATAAACAACGATAACGATGAACTAGTTTCACTGCCTGTAATTACCTGTTTAACATTTTGAATATAGTCAACAGCAGATTTCATTGGCTCTGCGCTCAATTCTGGAACATCTGAACAGCAAAGATACATACATCAAGATGGTCTTCATTAAGTCCTGGGTCTCATTACCTCCTTGAGCAACTGGATCCTTAGTTTCCTCACTTGCAGACCCCAGTTTGGATTGGCAGCAACATCTCCTCCACAGCCTCCCTTAGCGCAGAAGCACCACGAGGCTGTGCGTTTAGCCCCCTGCTCTACTTGCTTTACGCTTGTGACTGAAGTTGAACCAGTTGGTGTGGGTCTGGCGGCTCCTGCAGCACTTTATTGGTGGCAGCAGTGAGAAGAGAACGTGGTCTGGATTTTGGGTGGATATTGCTTTCCAGTGACTGCACTCCATGTAGATGTGCTCATTGGAGGGGAGGGCTTTACCCACAGACTGGGCTGTATCCATTACTTTGGTAGAATTTTCTGTACAATCTTAGCAAATTTCTAAGAAAATAAAGGTGCTGCCATGCTTTCTTTGTAACGGACTGATCTTCTGAAATGTTAACACTGAGGAATTTAAAATTGCTGACCCTCTCACCTCTGATACCCCGATAGAATGGGCTCATCGACCTCTTGTGTCCACCTCCATGAATTTAAAAAATAATCTCCTTGGTCTTGCTGACATTGAGTGAGAGGTTGTGGTTGTGGCACCACTCAGCCAGAATTTCAATCTCCCTCCTCTATGCCGATTCGTCACCACCCTTGATTTGGTCAATGACAGTGATGTCATCAGCAAACTTAAAATACCTATAATCAGAAGTATAACACGAGCAAAGGGAAGTTAGAAGATTGGGAAACTTACCAAAACCACCAGCAGACAACTAAAAATGCCATGGTGAGAGAAAAGATGAAACCTGAAGGGAAGCTAGCCAATAATATGAGAGCATATCAAATACATAAAGAGTAAAAGAGTGGATATCCGACCTCTGGAAAATGACATTTTAGACGGAGTATTAGAGGGTAAAGAAATGGTGGAGGAACTTAATAACTATTTGAAACTGCCTGTAAGCAAACAAATTTCAAGATTGTATAATTTATGCATTCTTTGATGATAAATGCACTTTGAACTATTTTGCATCAGTCTTCGCTATGCGGTATGCCAGAAATTCAAGAGTGTCAGGAGGCAGAAGTGAGTGTTGTTGCTGTTAATAAGGAGAAGGTGCTTGGGAAGGTGAAAGGTCTGAAGGTAGATAAGTCACCTGGACCAGTTGGACCACATCCAAGGGTTCTGAAAGAGGTAGCTGAAGAGATTGTGGAGATAATAGGAATGATAATTCAAGAATCACTAGACTTTTAGTTTTTTCTTTACTTTTAAATGTTTTAATTTAGGTTTTTTTAAAAAACTTTTTAGGTTCTAGAGGACTGGCAAACTGCAAATGTCACTCCACTCTTAAGAAGTGGGGGATTGGGGGGACAGAAGAAAGGAAATTATAGGCCAGTTAGCCTGACTTCAGCATTCAGGAAGATGTTGGGAGTTGGTTAGTGAGGATGAGGTTTCTGGGTATTTGGAGGCATGTGATAAAATAGGCCAAAGTCAGCATAGTTTCTTTAAAGAGTAATCTTGTCTGTTGGAACTGTTTGGGGAACCAACAAGCCAGATAGATGAAAGGGAGTGAGTGGATGTTGTTTATTTGGATTTTCAGAAGGCTTTTGACAATGTGCCACACATGAGGCTGCTTAACAGGATGAGAGCCCATGGTATTATAGGAAAGATAGCAGTACGGTTAGAAGATTCGTTTAATGACAGGAGTCAGAGAGAGAATAAAGAGGGCATTTTTTAATCAGCTGCAGTGACTAGTGGTGTTCATTTCACATTATATGCCAATGACTTGGATGGTGGCTTTGTGGCCATGCTGGCTAGCTGGAGGGGCAAATAATGTTGAGGACTCAGGGAGTCTGCAGAAAGACATAGACAGATTGGGAGAATGGTCAAAGAAGTGGCAGATGGAATATAGTGTAGGGAAGTGTATGGTCGTGCACTTTTAGAAGGATTAGAAGCAGAGACTATTTTCTAATAGGAGAAAATTCAAAAATCAGAGGTGCACAGGAACTTGGGAGTCCTCGTGCAAGATTCCCTATAGGTTACTTAGATTAAGATTTAGATGAGTAAGGAAGGCAAATGCAGTGTTAGCAGCCCTCTTGAGAGGAAGAGAATGTAAGAGCAAGGATGTAATGCTGAGGTGTAATAAGGCAAAGGTAGAATGCACTTGAGTATTGAGAGCAGTTTTGGGCCCCTCATCTAAGAAAGGTGTGCTGGCATTGGAGATGGTCCAGAGGAGGTTCATGAGTTTGGCTAGCTTTGTTTGGCCAAATGGCCTGTTCTTGTCAAAAAAAATTAATGTTCTAATGAGAATGTTTCTGGGAATGAAAGGGTTAAAGTATAAGGTGCATTTCATGACTCTGGGCCTGTACTTAAGGGAGTTTAGAAGAATGAGGGGCTCTCGTTGAAACCTATTAAATATTGAAAGGTCTGAATGTAGGGATGTAGGGAGGATGTTTCCTGTAGTGGCTGAGTCTAGGACCAAATGTTATGGAGAGAAGGCAGGAGAATGGGTTGAGAGGGATAATAAATCAGCCATGATGAAATGGCAGACCAGACTCGATGGGCCAAATGGTCTAATTCTGCTCCTGTGTCTTGTGGTCTCATGGAGTAGAGCAGGGGGCTAAGCACACAGCCTTGTGGTGCATCTGTGCTGAGGAAGATTGTTGAGGAGATGTTGCAGCCAATCTTGAACTGACTGGGGTCTGCAAGTGAGGACATTGAGGATCCAGTTGAATGGATGTAAGTGCTACTGAACGATAGTCATTGAGGCAGGTTACCACGTTGAGCACCAGTATAATTGAGTCTGCTTGAAGCAAGAGGTTTAAAATATTGGTGAACATTCCAGCCAGTTGATCAGCAGAGGTCTTTAGTACATGGCCAGCTACCTGTCGGGGCCAAATTCTTTCCATGGGTTCACCATCCTGAAGGATGCTCTCATGTTAGCTCAGAGACTGAAATCACAGGGTCGTCAGGGGCTGTGGGAGTTTGTGAAGGTTCTCCATGTTTTGATGATCTAAATGAACATAAAAGTCATTGAGCTCATCTGGGAGTAAAGCCTGTTGTCACCTGTGTCGCTTAGTTTCACGTTTTCGGAGGTTATAGCATTGAAGTCCTGCCACAGCTGTCGAGCATCCTTCAGTGATTGAAGTTTGGTCTGGAATTGCCACTGTGTACCTGAAATGCCTTTCCAGACATCATACCTGGACCTCTTGCGTTTCACTTGGTTGCTAGACCTGATCTGGCCCTTAGCAGATTGCAGATCTCATAGTTCATCCAGAACTTCTAGCTGGGGAAGAATCTGAATGATTTAGTGGGGACGCACTCATCTACAACTGTTCTTATAAGCCTGTGACAATTGTGGTGTTTTTGCTCAGATTCTGTCATGAGTCCATGAACACAGCCCAGTCTAACAATCTGAAGCAATCCCGCAGCCACCTCATTGGTGTCCTTGTTTCTGGAGCCTTGCTCTTTAGCCTCTGCCTGTATGCTGGTAGGGAGGACAGCTGAGTGATCAGGTTTCCTGAAATGCAGCCTAGGCTCGGAATGATAGGCTTTCCTAATCATGGTGTTTGAATGTGTTGCGACCCCTGGTGTTGCAGGTGACATGACGATAACTGGGCAGAGCTTTCTTCAAACAACCCCCTTTGAAGTCCCTGACAATGATTTGTAAGCTGTTTCTTGTTTGCTGATGGTGGCATTCAATAAGCTGAGTGCCTGTTTAACATCTGCTTTTGGTGGTATGTCAACTGCCATCAGGAACACAGTGGAGAGCTCTCTGGTAAGTAGAATGGTCGGCATTTAATCGTCAGATGTTCCAGGTCATGGGAACAAGAGTGTGACAAGACTGCTGTGTCCGTGCACAACGAAGAGTTTATTATGAAACACAGAATCCTACCTTACACCATAAGACATTGGAGCAGAATTAGGCCATTCAGCCCATTGAGTCTGCCCATCATTCCATCGTGACTGATCCTGGATCCCACTCAACTCCATACACCTGTCTTCTCGCCATATCCTTTGATGCCCTGACCGGTCAGGAAACTATCACTTCTGTTTTAAATATACTCACAGACTTGACCTCCACCACTGGAGGGGAAGAATCTGTTTCTAAATTGCTAAGAGAGTGTCTTCAGGCTGATGTGCCTCTCCAATGAAAAGAGGGCATGTCCTGGATGGTGAGGGTCCTTAACGATGGATGCGCCTTCTTGAGGCACTGCCTCTTGAAGGTGTCCTTCATGGTGGGCAAGATCGTGCCTGGAAGGTGGAGCTGACTAAATCTACAGTCCTCTGCAGCCTTGAGATCCTGTGCAGTGGCCCCTCCATACCAGACAGTGATGCAACGGGTCAGAATGCTCTCCACATTTTAATGCCTTCCCTCATCTTATCCTGAAGTTTTTCCACTGACCACCAATTAACATGGACATTCGTCTACTGTCTTCCTCTGCATTGTTTCAATGGGAAGAATCAGATTTACCACATCCAATGACTGGTTTCACTAACCACAAGTTTCATTTGGAAGTTGTGAATAACAGACACAAAATGCTGGAGGTGAGGCTTCCGAAACTGGGTCCATGGACCCCTCGGTTAATATAGGGGTCCACGGCATAAAAAAGGTTGAGAGCCTTTGGAGCAGAAAAAACAGTTGATGATCATCATGACTAGTGAAGGGTCTCACCCCCAAAACATCAACTGTTAATTCCCCTCCATAGATGCTGCCTGACCTGCCGAATTCCTCCAGCATTTTGCATTTGTTGATCATGATTTCCAGCATCTAAAAAATCTCATGTTTATCAGTTGGAAGTTAAATTTGAACACGTTTTACTTCCCGAAGACTGGCTTTCATTTTAATTAATATCTATTTTGTTCACATAGTTCTATAACTCCTGAATAATCTTTCTTTATCAATCATTTTATTAGTTAAATAAAAGAGAGTGTGTGTGTGTGTGTATATATATATATATATATACACACACAATATATGTGTATATATATATATATAATATATATATATTATAACAAGAGGAGAATTATCTCAAATATCTATATCAATAACAATTCATATAAAAGATAAAATAAACATTATCAAGATTATACATAGTATTAATCTAATAGTATATAACAAAGAAAAAGATAATTGAGTCTCCTCTATCCATAAAAAGAAAAAAGATAAAAAAACTTTTATAATTATAATATACACAAAAAAAAACCAAAACAAAAAAAATCAAAAAAGAAAGAGAAAAAAAGAACTGGGCAGCTCAAACTGAGAGTGAAAGTAAGAAAAAAGAAAAACTTTCTGATCAAATCCAACACTTCAAGAAGGTAACTGGAAGGGACATAAATCAAAGCATATGAAAATATTGAATAAAAGGTTACCAAGTTTTCTCAAATTTAAAGAATGTACCAAATGTCCAACTTCTTGTTTTCTCTAAACTTAAACAGGACACAATGAAGGAAAGCCAATGAATAGCAGTAGGTGGATTAGAATCCTTCCATTAAGTAAAATAGCTCTCCTAGCCAATAAAGTTGTAAAAACTATCATCTGTTGAGCGGAAACAGGAATATCTCCTGCTTCAGAAGGAATGATCCCAAAAATTGCCATCAGTAAATTCGGTTGTAGATCCAAAATTCAAGACTTTTGATGAAGTTTTAAAGACTTCTTTCCAAAAATCATCTAACTTGATACAAGACCAAAACATATGCGTTAAAGTAGCCACCTCAATATTACATCTATCGCAAATAGGATTAATATTGGAAAAGATATGGGCTAATTTGTCCTTTGACATATGTGCCCAATGCACTACCTTGAACTGTATCAAGGAATGATGGGCTCCTGATTAATCTCTAATATTTTGCACTGTACTGCTCTCACAAAAACAACAAATTTCAGAGATAATAAACATGATTCCAATTCTGGAAGACTGAACTACAGGAGGAGCTTAGCAGGTCAGGCAGCATCTATGGAGGGAAATGGACCATAAGGCATTAAGTTGGCACATCAAGTCTGCTCCACCACTTGATCACGGCTGATTCATTTTCCTTCTCAACACCTTTCTGCCATCCTGCCTCCACCCGATAACCTTTGACGCCTTTACTAATGGAGAACTTATCAGCTTTCACTTCAAAACTACCTAATAGCCTGGCTTCCACAGCCAGCTGTGGCAAAGAACTTCACAGATTCACCACCCTCTGGCTAAAGAAATTCCTCATCTCATGTTTTAAAGGGACATCCTTCTATTCTGAGGCTGTGCCCTATGGACCTAGAATCTCCCTCTGGAGAGCAGGCCAGACAAAGGGTCTTGAATTGTCTGGGCTCAATCTTACGCAAGCAAAGCCCTGTGAGTACCCCGATTAGCCCCTGCTTTTCCAAGTAATCATTAATCCCAACCCTCAGAATTTTATCTAGTAGCCTGCCTACCACTGACATGTGAGACCCAGCCCTCCCTTGGCGTGGGTGATGTTACCTAACTTTAGTCTGCATATCATTGGTGATAGAACAGTATTTTTTATTTATCAAACTAAACTTTATTTATAATAAAAATTATTTACAAGAATAAACCATGAATTAGGGTTAGGCTTACTGCAATGCCTTTTCATTCTAACATCCATAGTCAATGCTTTAAGTATGTGTTCTAACACATCCCTTAAACCAGTAGCCCCATTGCTACTCATGTGCCCCCCGTGAGGAAACTGGTAAAACAGATTTTTTATATATTATCAAAGTATATAAATATATATATATATGTCACCCTATACCACCCTGAGGTTCATCTTCACGGTAAAATGAGAATATCAAAAATAAACTTTATTTATAATAAGAAATATTTACAAGAATAAACGTACAATACCTTTTCATTCTTGCATTCACAGTCAATGCTTTTGGTGCTGTTCTACTACAGTCCTAAAAACCAAAGGGCTGTGCTGCTCACGTGCCCCCCTGGGGTGATATACTACAACAATAATAACTGAGGGGCTTCCAGTACTGCACAGGCCCTTTGGTCCACCATGTCTGTGCTGACCTGGGCCTCTGTACCTCCACTTCCTCATCAGCAGACCTCTATCGGTGAGGATCGGTAACAATATTTTCTCTTCACTGACCATCAACACAGGTGTGCATGAGGCCATGTGCTTAGTCCCCTGCTATACTATCCGAGCGTGTGCGCACACACACACACACTGTCTCTCACACACTCTCTCACATACACACACACTCTCTCTCTCACACACACACACACACACACTCTCTTACACACACACACACTCTCTCTCTCACACACACACACACACACAAATACACTCTCTCTCACACACACACACACACATACACTCACACATACACACACACTATCTCTCTCTCACACACACACACATACACACTCTCTCACACACACTCTCTCTCTCACACACACACACACACACACACTCTCTCTCACACATTGGTGTGGCAACTCTGGCTCGAGTTTGTCGTCAGTAAAACTAAGAGCTGACTTCAGGAAGGGGGAGGGAAAGCGTGCAATAGCCTACGTTGCTGCTTTGAATTGCTGGGTGTTAAGATATTGGATGACCTGTTCTGGGCACATGGATACAACCACATGGAAGGCACACCAGCATATTTACCTTCTGAGGAGGTTAAGGAGATTCAGCTTGTCTCTGTCCACTCTAACAAACCTACAAGTGTACTAGTATCCTGACTAGTTCCATCCTGGCTTGGTACAGCAACTCGAATGCGTAAGAAGCTGCAGACAGTAGAGGATTCTGCCCAATACACCACGGGCTCTCCACTATTGGTTGTATCTATAGGACGTGCTACATCAATGATCAAGATCCTCACCATCCAGGCCAGGTCATCTTCTTGCAGCTCCCATCAGGCAGACGCTGTAACTTCCCTTCCCTTCGACCACGCGGTCGTTGGGCCAGCCAGACAGCACAACCACAACACTGACTCAGTGTGGCAACACCACAGCGCACTGCAACGGAGACACATCTCTTTTGTTCTACGGGTTCCTCTTTGCATAGTTTTGCATAGCTGATGTTGTTAGTTTATAGTTTTCCTGTGATGTTGCATATCTGATCCTGTGCACCTTTGATTCTACTGCAATACACTTTAGAATCAGAATCAGGTTTATTATGTGTCATGAAATTTGTTAACTTAGCAGCAGCAGTTCAATGCAACACATAATATAGAAAAAGCAAACTAAAAGGTACTTGGAAGTAGGTACAGAGGAGATGTCAGGAGTAAGTTTTTATGCAGAGAGTGGTGAGTGCGTGGAATGGGCTGCCGGCAATGCTGGTGGAGGTGGAAACGATAGGGTCTTTTAAGAAACTCCTGGATGGATTCACGGAGTTTAGAAAAATAGAGGGCTGTGGGTAAGCCCAGGTAGGGACATGTTCAGCACAGCTTTGTGGGCCGAGGGGCCTGTATTGTGCTGTAAGTTTTCTATGTTTCTAAAAATAAATAATTAAGTAAATCAATTACAGTATGTGTATTGAATAGATTAAAAATTGTGCAAGAATGAAATAATATGTTAAAAATGAGGTAGTGTTAATGGGTTCAATGTCCGTTTAGCAATCAGATGGCAGAGGGGATGAATCACTGAGTGTGTACCTTTAGGCTTCACTTCAATAATAAGCAAACGCTTCGAGAGGCTGTTCAGAGACTACATCTGCAGCATACTACTATCCAAACTGGACCCCCTACAATACATCTACCGACACAACCGATCGACAGTTGACGCCATAGCCACAGCTCTACACACTGTCCTTACACATCTGGAGAAGAAGGTTGCTTATGTGAGAATGCTGTTCTTGGACTACAGTTCAGCACTCAGCACCATCATTCCCTCCAGGCTCGACAAGAAACTCAGAGACCTCGGCCTTCACCCTGCCTTGTGCAACTTCCTGTCAGATTGCCAGCAGCTGGTAAGTGGGCTCCCTCACCTCCAACCCTCTGACCCTCAACTCAGGAGCCCCTCAGGGCTGCGTACTAAACCTCTTCCTTTACTCCCTGTATACCCATGACTGTGTGGCCACCCACAGCTCCAATCTGCTAATTAAATTTAATGACGACACTACATTGATTGGCCTAATCTCAAGCAATAACGAGGTGACCTACAGGGAAGAAGTCATCTCTCTGACCCCCACAGTGGTGTCAAGAAAACAACCTCCCCCTCAGTGTCGCAAAAACAAAAGAGCTGGTTCTGGATTACAGACGGAATGCAGACAGGCTAACCCCTATTGACATCAATGGATCTGGGGTTGAGAGGGTAAACAGCTTGAAGTTCCTCGGCATCCACATCACCGAGGACCTCACGTGGTCTGTACACACCAGCTGTGTGGTGAAAATGGCACTACAGCACCTCTTTCACCTCAGACGGTTGTACATACTATTTATTATAAATTACTATAAATTGCACATTTAGACAGAGACATAATGTAAAGATCTTTACTCCTCATGTATATGAAGGGTGTAAGAAATAAAATCAATACAATTCAATTCTCCTACCTGATGGTAACAGTGAGAAAAGGGCATGTCCTGGGTGCTGGGGGTCCTTAGTAATGGTCGCTGTTTTTCTGAGACACCGCTCCCTGAAGATGTCCTGGGTACTTTGTAGGCCAGTACCCAAGATGGAGGTGACTAAACCTTCAACCCTTAGCAGCTTCTTCTGGTCCTGTGCAGTAGCCCTCCTCCCCCCCCCCCCCCCCACACCAATACCAGACGGCGATGCAGCCTGTCAGAATGCTCTTCATGCTACAGCTTTGAGTGTGTTTGTTATTACATACAATTAATCCATATATATAAGCTAGCTTATGGATTTATATTGTGTTTTTTACATTATTATTTGTTCTTTACCTCACTGCGTTGAAATGGAAGGGGGCAGAGGCCACAATAAGGTGTGGGTGGGATGAGGGGAAGTAGTACAAGCTGGCAGGTGACAGGTGAGACCAGGTAAGGGGGAAGGGGGATGAAGTGTGAAGCTGAAAGGAACCTCACCCTCTGGGCCATGCTACCTTCTCACAGCTCCCATCAGGCAGGAGGTACAGAAGCCTAAAGTTTTGTGCACTTTACACAGTCCTGTGTAGGTCTGTAGTCTAGTGTAGCTTTCTCTGTGTTGTTTTTTATGTAGTTCAGTCTAGTTTTTGTACTGTGTCATGTAACACCATGGTCCTGAAAAACATTGTCTCATTTTTACTATGCACTGTACCAGCAGATATGGTTGAAATGACAATAAAAGTCACTTGACTTGACTTGACCCACACCACCAGGGTCAGGAACAGCGACCTCCCTTCAACCATTCGGTTCCTGAACCGACCGGCACAACACCAATCACTACCTCAGTATATGCACTTTGTTTTTGTTCTAGTCCTGTTCTTTCTTGTAAAGATTGCGTATGATTTATGTTTAATTTATAGTTTTCTTATGAATGTTGTGTATTTGATACACTTTGCCTGTGATGGTGCTGCAAATAAGTTTTTCATTGCAATACACACACACAAAATGCTGGAGGGACTCAGTGGGTCAGGCAGCACCTATGGAAGGAGGTGGACAGTTGATATTTTGGGTCAGGACGCTTTATGAGGATCCAGGTGAGGGATTTATAGGAAAATGGGGTGAGGGGGCAGTGACAGAGGCTGGGAGGTGATTAGTGGAACCAGGTGGGAGGGGGATGGGGGAACAGGGACAGGCTGGGAGGTGATTGGTGGAACATTGGGGGGGATGGGGAACAGTGACAGGCTGGGAGGTGATTGGTGGAACAGTGGGAGGGGGATGAGGGACAGTAACAGGCTGGGAGGTGATTGGTGGAACATTGGGGGGAATGGGGGAACAGTGACAGGCTGGGAGGTGATTGGTGGAACATTGGGGGGGATGGGGAACAGTGACAGGCTGGGAGGTGATTGGTGGAACAGTGGGAGGGGGATGAGGGACAGTAACAGGCTGGGAGGTGACTGGTGGAACAGGTGAGGGGGATGAGGGACAGTAACAGGCTGGGAGGTGATTGGTGGAACATTGGGGGGAATGGGGGAACAGTGACAGGCTGGGAGGTGATTGGTGGAACATTGGGGGGGATGGGGGAACAGTGACAGGCTGGGAGGTGATTGGTGGAACAGTGGGAGGGGGATGGGGGAACAGTGACAGGCTGGGAGGTGATTGGTGGAACAGTGGGAGGGGGATGAGGGACAGTAACAGGCTGGGAGGTGATTGGTGGAACAGTGGGGGGGATGGGGAACAGTGACAGGCTGGGAGGTGATTGGTGGAACAGTGGGGGGGGGGATGAGGGACAGTAACAGGCTGGGAGGTGACTGGTGGAACAGGTGGGGGGGGATGGGGAACAGTGACAGGCTGGGAGGTGATTGGTGAACAGGTGGGAGGGGGATGGGGAACAGTGACAGGCTGGGAGGTGATTGGTGGAACATTGGGGGGGATGGGGGAACAGTGACAGGCTGGGAGGTGATTGGTGAACAGGTGGGAAGGGGATGAGGGACAGTAACAGGCTGGGAGGTGATTGGTGGAACATTGGGGGGGATGGGGGAACAGTGACAGGCTGGGAGGTGATTGGTGAACAGGTGGGAAGGGGATGAGGGACAGTAACAGGCTGGGAGGTGATTGGTGGAATATTGGGGGGGATGGGGGAACAATGACAGGCTGGGAGGTGATTGGTGGAACATTGGGGGGGGATGGGGGAACAGTGACAGGCTGGGAGGTGATTGGTGGAACAGTGGGAGGGGGATGAGGGACAGTAACAGGCTGGGAGGTGATTGGTGGAACAGGTGGGAGGGGGAATGGGGGAACAGTGACAGGCTGGGAGGTGATTGGTGGAACAGGTGGGAGGGGGATGGGGAACAGTGACAGGCTGGGAGGTGACTGGTGGAACAGGTGGGGGGGATGGGGCACAGTGACAGGCTGGGAGGTGATTGGTGGAACATTGGGGGGAATGGGGGAACAGTGACAGGCTGGGAGGTGATTGGTGGAACATTGGGGGGAATGGGGGAACAGTGACAGGCTGGGAGGTGATTGGTGGAACATTGGGGGGAATGGGGGAACAGTGACAAGCTGGGAGGTGATTGGTGGAACAGGTGGGAGGGGGATGGGGAACAGTGACAGGCTGGGAGGTGATTGGTGGAACAGGTGGGAGGGGGATGGGGAACAGTGACAGGCTGGGAGGTGATTGGTGGAACATTGGGGGGGATGGGGGAACAGTGACAGGCTGGGAGGTGATTGGTGAACAGGTGGGAAGGGGATGAGGGACAGTAACAGGCTGGGAGGTGATTGGTGGAACATTGGGGGGGATGGGGGAACAGTGACAGGCTGGGAGGTGATTGGTGAACAGGTGGGAAGGGGATGAGGGACAGTAACAGGCTGGGAGGTGATTGGTGGAACATTGGGGGGGATGGGGGAACAGTGACAGGCTGGGAGGTGATTGGTGGAACATTGGGGGGGGATGGGGGAACAGTGACAGGCTGGGAGGTGATTGGTGGAACAGTGGGAGGGGGATGAGGGACAGTAACAGGCTGGGAGGTGATTGGTGGAACAGTGGGGGGGATGGGGAACAGTGACAGGCTGGGAGGTGATTGGTGGAACAGTGGGGGGGGGATGAGGGACAGTAACAGGCTGGGAGGTGACTGGTGAACAGGTGGGAGGGGGATGGGGGAACAGTGACAGGCTGGGAGGAGACTGGTGAACAGGTGGGAAGGGGATGAGGGACAGTAACAGGCTGGGAGGTGATTGGTGGAACAGTGGGAGGGTGATGAGGGACAGTAACAGGCTGGGAGGTGATTGGTGGAACATTGGGGGGGATGGGGGAACAGTGACAGGCTGGGAGGTGATTGGTGAACAGGTGGGAAGGGGATGAGGGACAGTAACAGGCTGGGAGGTGATTGGTGGAACATTGGGGGGGATGGGGGAACAGTGACAGGCTGGGAGGTGATTGGTGAACAGGTGGGAAGGGGATGAGGGACAGTAACAGGCTGGGAGGTGATTGGTGGAACATTGGGGGGGATGGGGGAACAGTGACAGGCTGGGAGGTGATTGGTGAACAGGTGGGAAGGGGATGAGGGACAGTAACAGGCTGGGAGGTGATTGGTGGAACATTGGGGGGGATGGGGGAACAGTGACAGGCTGGGAGGTGATTGGTGGAACATTGGGGGGGGATGGGGGAACAGTGACAGGCTGGGAGGTGATTGGTGGAACAGTGGGAGGGGGATGAGGGACAGTAACAGGCTGGGAGGTGACTGGTGGAACAGGTGGGAGGGGGAATGGGGGAACAGTGACAGGCTGGGAGGTGATTGGTGGAACAGGTGGGAGGGGGATGGGGAACAGTGACAGGCTGGGAGGTGACTGGTGGAACAGGTGGGGGGGATGGGGAACAGTGACAGGCTGGGAGGTGATTGGTGGAACATTGGGGGGAATGGGGGAACAGTGACAGGCTGGGAGGTGATTGGTGGAACATTGGGGGGAATGGGGGAACAGTGACAGGCTGGGAGGTGATTGGTGGAACATTGGGGGGAATGGGGGAACAGTGACAAGCTGGGAGGTGATTGTTGGAACAGGTGGGAGGGGGATGGGGAACAGTGACAGGCTGGGAGGTGATTGGTGGAACATTGGGAGGGGTATGGGGGAACAGTGACAGGCTGGGAGGTGATTGGTGGAACAGTGGGAGGGGGAATGGGGGAACAGTGACAGGCTGGGAGGTGACTGGTGGAACAGGTGGGAGGGGGAATGGGGGAACAGTGACAGTCTGGGAGGTGACTGGTGGAACAGGTGGGAGGGGGAATGGGGGAACAGTGACAGGCTGGGAGGTGATTGGTGGAACATTGGGGGGGATGGGGAACAGTGACAGGCTGGGAGGTGATTGGTGGAACAGGTGGGAGGGGGATGGGGACAGTAACAGGCTGGGAGGTGACTGGTGGAACAGGTGGGGGGGATGGGGAACAGTGACAGGCTGGGAGGTGATTGGTGGAACATTGGGGGGAATGGGGGAACAGTGACAGGCTGGGAGGTGATTGGTGGAACATTGGGGGGAATGGGGGAACAGTGACAGGCTGGGAGGTGATTGTTGGAACAGGTGGGAGGGGGAATGGGGGAACTGAAGATGGTGAAATCTGACAGGAAAGGAAGGTAAACACGAGGAAATCGGCAGATGCTGGAAATTCAAGCAACACACACAAAATGCTGGTGGAACACAGCAGGCCAGGCAGAATCTATAGGAAGAAGCAATGTCAATGTTTTGGGCCAAGACCCTTTGTCAGGAAAGGAAGGTTGAGTATGGAACAAAGGGAGGGAGATGGGCACGGGAACAGTGGGAAAGAGTTGCAATTGATGGAGAGAGTGGGGAGGGAAAAGAAAGGGGGATGAGAGCCACTGGATCAGAAGGTGAGGGGAAAGGGACAAAGAGGGAGCAGTTACGAGAAGTAGGAGGATTTGATGTTCCAACAATGTTTTTCATTTCACTTGTGTATATAATAACTCACCTTTGAATTTCACCATGATGCACATTCTAGGCAGTCTCCACTTTCTGTATAAAAAATTCCTTACCCCATACATCTCCTTTAAGCTTTCCTCCTCTAACACCACCCCCACCCCTCCAGCCTCTGGTATTAGACACCTCCATCCTGGGGAAATTATTCTGACAGTCACCAGCTTCTTCCTGTGATGTCAGTGGTGATTACAACATAAGGTTCATTACCGCCACCTACTGAATTGGAGTGTGGAGCAAAGAGACAGGAAGTATACCTACAAAATTCCGCACCACCAAAAGAACTCAACAAATATCAAAAAGTCTAGTGCTCTTCTGAAAGTCAAATTGAGTGAAATCTCTGTCGGTCAGTGTCAACCATGGATATTGCATCCTGGCTGTCTAGACATGCAAGCCTGGGCAGTACGATATGGAGAGCAAGCTGTTGCCCGTGTAGCAAGCTCCCACTCTCCACGCATCTGGTGACACAAAGGCTGATGCAGAGGTTGATGCAGTTTGGTACCAGCAGCATCATAGGAGTTGCCAGTCAGCATTGAACTCAACATTGGACTACCTTAAGGACTCCAGCTCTGGATTTCTCCCTCGGCGTTTACTCCTGAAGCCCTCCTCATGAGTGAGTATAGCTGCAAGGCAGCAGAGCTTTGAGATCAGAGTTTTCCTTCTCCAAGAACTAGATACGAACAACAGCTGACAAGTCCCAACTGCCCGAAACGAGGTGCCAGGAATGTGCCTTTGCCCCTTTTGGTGTCAGCAGAAATGGTTCTGCAAGGCTTAGTAGCTGAGCCACATGTGAAGGCCAGGAGCTGGACTTGGTTGTCAGAGGCTAGTGGGAGCATTTAATCAGTAGTTGGAGCTCGTCCCCATTACCACCCCAGCTATAACCTTAAGGAAAGTAAACTAGATAGATAGACACTTTATTGATCCCAAAGGAATAACAGTGTCACAGTAGCACTACAAGTGCACAGATATACAAATATTAGAAGAGAAATAGAAACAATAAAAAATAAGTTATCACAGTCTAACAGGAGGGGGTCATCACTTCCCCGGCTATAGTTTGACTCATTATAGACCCTAATGGCCGAGGGTAAGAATAACCCAATATAGCACTCTTTGGAGTAGAGCAGTTCTCTTAGTCTATTACTAAAGTGCTCCTCTGTTCAGCCAAGTTGGCATGCAGAGGGTGACAAATATTGTCCAGATTTGCCAGGATTTTCTGTAGAGTCTTTTGTTCCACCACATTCTCCATGTGTCCAGTTTGACTCCTATAACAGAGCCAGCCATTCTAATCAGTTTGAGCCTCCTGGCATCACCCACATTGATGCCATTGCCCCAGCACACCACTGCGTAGAATATTATACTGGTGACAACAGACTGGTAGACCACGTGAAGAGAGGCCTGCATACTCCAAAGGGCCTCAGTCTCCTCAGGAAGTAGAGGCGACCCTGACCCTTCTTGTACACAGCCTCTGTGTTGATGCTCCACTCATCCAGGTGCTCCCCCAGGTACTCACCACATCCTTGTCCTCACCATCACTGCAGGCTTAGTCTTCCTAAAATATGCAATTATATACATTAGGATGGCAGTGATATCCTAATAAACTTTCCACTTTAAACTTTGTTCTTTCTGTCTAATTTATTAATCAGATGTTTCCTTTGCATCGCACAGGAAGTCCAGACAAACAATATATGCTGCATCATATACAGATCAAGCAGATTAATTCTGAACAGGGAGTTATTCAAATAAAAACACAAAATGCTGGCAGAACTCAGCAGGCCAGACAGCATCTATGGGAAGAGGTAGTGACGAGGGAGTTATTCAGCTTGGTTTGTCCAGCATTTAATGTGTAAGTGTAACTTCTCTCCTTTCATACCCATCTCCCAGTTGAGTTCTGTTCCTTAACCTAATGGTGTTGCCACAGTAATTGAACAGACCTTTTAGTAATGGCTTTCTCTTCGGTCTTATGCCAAGGCACCACCACATTTATATCCTTAATTTTAAGTGATTGTTTGGCAGGAATGTCTGTCACCGCATCTTCCTTCCACCCCAGCGTGGGCAGGAACCCCTGTGAAATGTATGCGCAGGCCGGACCCTACAGCCTCAACAGATGTTTTCCAATCTCAAGAAGACTGGCCTACGATTTCAAGTAGCTGTTTTAATTGAGAACCAATCAAAGCACTGAAGTACGTCATCAGGAGGCGCTTTCCAAGGTTAAAATGATAACACCAATACTGATACTTTGATCATCTTATTAGTCACCTGAATATAAAGAGAAACACTTGAAAGACCCGTCACGGGACCTTTTCAAACACCGTGTAGATATGCAAGAATCTGCCTTGTTGCGCTTCCGGTGCCACTGAGGAACGCTCACTCCTCACCGTGACCTTTTCCCGCAGGACAGCGGAGAACCGTGGGGGAGTGATAGAAAGGGAACACAGTCCACATTCAACTATGCTTATTCATTTGTCATCCATCCAAAACTGGAGACTTCACCAATTCCGTGCTCCCAATTGATGAACAACTTTATATCCGGCCTCTGACTTTCAGAGTGTCTGACTACCTACGCACTTCTATCAGTATTTTGTCCCGGGATTTGTCTGTTCTGGATTTGGTCTGTCCAAGGACTGAGTCCGGAACTGGTTGATCTCTTGCCTGCTTGTTTCCTGGATTGTACTGAGGCATTTTGTCCCGGGAATGTTTAGACTCCAAATTTGGCACACGCCGGATTGGTTAGTCTGAGACGTTCTGTTGCGGGATTGGTCAATCAGTCCCGGGACCTCCCCCTGCCCCCCCCCCCACCAGCTCAGGAGCACCTTCCCAACTAGTTTCGCCACCTGGTTGGGTCACGTGCCCCTGGCTCCATGCCCCGGGGGGTTTTCACACCGGTTGGTCCGCTAGGCGTGTCTGAAGTGGCCGGGGCAGATTCCATATCTCGGATTGTTCACTGCGAGATGCCCGACTTCCATTGGTCGTTCGATCCAGGTCTCCGCTCATTGGTAGAGTGGAGCAGAGAGGAGAGGAGAAATTGGAGCAGAGCCTGACGGGGTGAGTCTGAGTGGCGACGATGGGAGGCAAGGAGGACGAGTATGACTATCTGTTCAAGGGTGAGTCTGTGCTCACCTGCCTATTATCACTCTCGGGATAGGGTCCCTCCCTCATCCACCGGGATAGATGCCCGCCCCAGCCATGACCAGCTTTAAGGGTAAATCCCAACTCCCTCCCCGTGAGCATCTGTTCACGAGTGAGTCCCAGGACCACCTCCACCCAGGCACAGGTATCCATCCTCTCGGCCATCACCCTCCTCGTGATTCCTGTTCAAGGGCGAGGAGTGGGAAGGCTGCCCGCCAGTCCCCTTTCCCGTTCGTTACCTGTTTAAGGGCGAATCGGCCCGGTATGTCCCTACCTCCTGGCTCCACCCCTGGAGCAACGTACCGCCCCCCTCCTCCCCTTACTCCCACCCCGACCCCCCTCTCCCAGTCACTACCTGTTCAAGGATGAGTCCGCTCGGTTTGTCCCTACCTCTTTCACCCCCCCCCCCAGCCCGGTTTGTTCCTATATGCTTACACCCCTCTCCCCGGGAAAACGTCCTGTCCCCTCACTTCTCAACTCTATCTCTTCCCTCCCCTTCTCTCTCTCTCTACTCTACTCCACCATCTCTTCCCTCAGGGTTTACGGGTAAGTTTTCCCGGTCCGTCCTTACCGATGTGTGAGTGTATCAGGTACAGTATACTGTGTGTGTGTGTGTGTGTACACAACGACCGTAGGGTCCGAACCTCTGCCTCACTTCTCTTTATAGAGCTTTAGTGCTCTATAAAACAGCGAGACCCCACCCCACGCTTTGCTGGTCACGGAGTGGTTGAAGCCTCCGGTTGGGGAGATGGCTAGCTGTGATGGTGTAAGCGTGCGGCCGTACCAAGTGTGTGTTGCTCCGCCTAACGTGTGCTGCCGTCTCCACATCCAGGATTCTCCTACAGAGGGACTACACACCCGCTCTTCGTCTGACTTTGGCTCCCGTCGCGCCTCACCTTTCCAAGGTCCTGTCCAAGTGCCTTTAAATGTTATCATTACTACATTATCTTTCTCCCCTCCACTTACTCTGGCAATTGGATCCATGCATCCATCACCCAGTGTATGAAACCTCTCCCCTCTCACCGTAAACCTGCGGCCGTTAGTTCCAGACTCCAGTGTCCCGGGAAAGTGTATGTGGAGTCAGAAAGCACGGCAGCACAGAAACGGGTCCACTTAGTTCATACGGAACTGTTACTCTGCCTAGTCCCATCGACCCACACCTGGACCGCAGCCCTCCCTATCCCTCCCAACGAAGTACTTACCTGAAAAGTTGAAATTGAACCCGCATCCACCGCCCGCACCACCCTCTGAGTTCCCCTTAAATATTTCCACCTTTTACCCTTAATCTATGGACCCTAGTTCTCGTCTCACCCAATCTTAGTGGAAAGACCCTGCTTGTATCCCCCATGATTTTATGTACCTCTTAAATCTCCCCACAGTCTTCTCTGCTCCAGGGAATAAAGCCCGAACCTGTTCAACCTTTCTCTGCAAGACCATTAAAGATAAACATCAGTATTGTGGGCCAAAGGGCCTGTAATGTGCTGTGGACCTCCAATTCACCCCCTCTGAGAGCAAACCCTGCCTGTCCAGTCTCTCTGATCAGCAAAGACCTGGTGAATCTCTCCTGCTCCCACATTCTGCAGAGTGGCAACCAGAATTGCAGAGTGCTCCATGTGTTTTTGTGACTGGGGTGTCCCAGAGTGATCAGTTCTTGGGGGGGGGGGTCTCGCTGTTTTATAGAGCACTAAAGCACAGAAATGTGCCATTTGGTCCATGCCCAATTATTATCTGCCTAGTCCCATCTACCTGCACCCAGACAACAGCCCCACATATCACTCCCATCCATATACCTATCTAAACTTCTGTTAACTGAACCGCCCACCTCCATTGGCACCTTATTCCATGCTTGCACCTCCCTCCAAGTCAGGGCTTCTCAACCTGCAGCCCACTCTGTAGGAAGAATATGGGAGTGATAAAGTGCGGGACAAATTCATGGGGGTCTTTCCTGGAATGGACGGCAATGGTTATAAGGACAGTCTGGGTTTGTTCCCAGTGGCACATAGCGAAGGGTTGAGTAGGTTAGGACTTTATTCCCTGGAGCAGAGGTCCTCAGTTAATGGTAGGGGTCCATAGCGTAAAGGTTGGGAACTCCTGCTCTAAGTGGAGAAATTCTCCCTCAGGTTCCCCCTAATTAATTCACCTCGCACTCTAAACCTATGACGATTAACCATATAACATATATATAACCATATAACAATCACAGCATGGAAACAGGCCATTCCGGCCCTCCTAGTCCGTGCCGAACTCTTAATCTCACCTAGTCCCACCTACCCGCACTCAGCCCATAACCCTCCACTCCTTTCCTGTGCATATACCTATCCAATTTTACCTTAAATGACACAACTGAACTGGCCTCTACTACTTCTACAGGAAGCTTATTCCACACAGCTATCACTCTCTGAGTAAAGAAATACCCCCTCGTGTTTCCCTTAAACTTTTGCCCCCTAACTCTCAATGGAAACAGCCTATTCACGTCAACTCTATCTATCCCTCTCAACATTTTAAATACCTCGATCAAATCCCCCCTCAACCTTTTCATCAAATTTGATGGAAGGGGTGAAAGTCTGCTTGCATGACCCCTCATGATTTTGTACACCTCTATAAGAAACCCCTTCCTTCAGTCGCCTGAACTCCAAGGAATAAAGTCCTGACCTATTCAACGTTTCCCTGTATCTCCATGTCTTCGAGTCCCATCAACATCCTTGTAAATTTTCTTATTAATATCTTTCCTGCAGGAAGGTGATCAGATCTACACACAATACTCTAAATTTGTCCCCAGCAATGTCTTCCACAGCTTCAAAGTAACATTCCATCTCCTGTACTAAATGCCCTGGTTTAGGAAGGCCAATGTTAGATCCATCTGTGATGCCACTTTCAAGTAATTATGGATTCATATTCCCAAATTGTTTAGTTCTATTGTGGCCCTCAGAGTTGCATCATTCACTGTCTTGCCCTGGTTTGCCCTACCAAAGTGCAACACCTCACACTTTGATTCCACCTTCCATTTCTCAGCCCATTTTTCCATCTGGTCTAGATCACTTTGCAAAATTTGATAGCATTCCTTGACACCTTCAGTCTTGGTGTCTTCCACAAATTTGCTCATCCAGTTTACCATGTTATTAATATTGACAACAAACAACGACAGACCCAGCACTGATCCCTACCGCACACCAGTAGACATTGGCCTCCAGTCAGGGAAATAATCGTCTGCTACCACTCTCTGAAGCCAATGTTGAATCAAATATGGTGGATGTGATTTGGAAGTTTGCAGGTGATGTGAAAGTTAGTGTTGGGAGTTGGGGGGGGTGCGGTGCAGTGCAGGTTATTGCAGTTTATAGGGCATTAATAATGGAGAAAGTTTGCCTAAGAACAGGCCCCTCATCACACACAGTCCGTGCTGACCCCAAACCACCTATTTACACCGATTCCCTTACTCCCACTAACTCCTCACAGATTCTCCACCTCACCCATGCACTAAGGGGGAGGAGGCATTTACAGCAGCCAATTTACCTACTGACCCTGCACATCTTTAGGATGTGCGAGGGAACTGGAGCACCCTGGGAGAAACCCACACGGCCACAAGGAGAAGGTGCAAAGTCCACACACAGAGTACCAGAGGTCAGGATTGAAACATGGTCTCTGAGCGGAGATGCAGCGGCATTACCTGCCGTGTCACTGACCAGATTAGTCAGACCTGCAGAGCAATGCCGGGTTGAATCTGTACTGGCAAAGTGATGCACTGAGTAAAATTATGGGTGGGACTCACAATGAGGTGTTCTGAGAAATAGGGAGATCTTCTGTTCAATTCTATAGATCCTTGAAAATGGTGATACAGGTAGACAACAGCGAAGCTGGCATTTGGTATCATCAGTTAAGGCACTGAGTACAAGAGTGGGAGTTGGGATGCCATGTTATGAGTGTAGAAAACTTTTGCGTAGCTTGGGTCACCTGGCTATAGAAAGGATGTGACGCAGCTGGAGGAAAGATTCGCAAGGATGTTACTGGGACTGGAGGTCTTCAGTTGTAAAGAAAAACTGAGACTGTGTTCCTTGGAGCGAAGGAGGCTGAGGGGTGACATTGCAGAATTCAAGATTGTTTCATGTACATGATCCAATGCAGCACAATAAAACACAATACTAACAAAAACATAATAAGTGGATACATAAGGGAGCTTATGTAAATTGATTGTATGCCCAGAAAGTGATGCTAGGCACAGGAGTGTCTGTACATGATGTGACTCTGACAGGAAATGGTAAAATAGTGGTTGTGGATGGGTTGGTGAGGGGGTGTGGAGAGGTGGGTTGGTGGGTGGAGGTATTAATCAGCCTTACTGGGGAAAGTAACTGTTTTTGAGTCTGGTGGTCCTGGTGGATCCTACGTAGCCTCCTCCCTGATGGGAGTGGGACAAACAAATGAGAAATTTCCCCTCATGTTCCCTTAAGCTTTTCACCTTTCACCTTTATCCATTGTGGTCCCACCCAACCTTAGTGGAAAAAATCTGTTTGCATTTACCCTATCTATACCCCCCAAAGTTTTGTATACCTCCATTAAACCTCCTCTCAATCTTCTCTGTTCTAAGGAATGAAGTCCTATACTATTCAATCTTTCAGGTCCTCTAGTCCCAGCAACGTCCTTGTAAATTTTCTGGGCACTTTTTCAACCTTGTTTACATCCCTCCTCTGGGCAGGTGACCAAAACTGCACACAATTAGACCTCAACGATGTCTTGTACAACTTCAACATAACATCCTGTACTCAATACTTAGATTTATGAAAGCCAAATGTGCCAAAAGTTTTCTTTATGACACTATCTACCCATGCCACAACTTTCAAGGAATTATGGATCTCTATTCCTAGATCCCTTTATTTTACCACACTCCACAGTGCAAGACCTGCTCTGGATGGTCCACTCAAAGTGCAACACCTCACACTTGTCTGCATTAAATTCCATCTGCCATTTTCAGCCCATTCAGATCCTGCTATAAGCTCTGATGGTCACTTCATCACTGGTGGCATCCACAAATTTGCTAATCCAGTTAACTACCTTATCATCCAGATCATTGATATAGATGACAATCAGTATTGGACCCAGCAGGCCTACGGTCAGAGAGGCAGCCACTTACTACACTCTCTGGCTTCTCCCACAAAGCCGATGATTAATCCAATTTACTACCTCATCTTGAATGTCGAGCAACTGAACCTTCGTGACCAGCCTCCCATGTGGGACCTTGTCAAGTGCCTTGCTAAAGTCAATGTAGACAACATCCACTGCCTTGACTTCATCCACTTTCCTGATAACTTCCTTGGAAAACTCTATAAGATTGGTTACACACAACTTGCCACAAACAAAGCCTTGTTGATTATGCCTAATCACTCCATGTCTATCGAAGTTTGAAAGGGGATGGAAGGGGTAAGTGTTACAGGGGATGTGGGGGACAAATTTTTCACCCAGAAGTTGTGGAGGCAAGTACATTAACAGCATTCAAAAGGCATTCGGTCAGATGCATGGAAAGGTTGAGAGATGAACATGAACCAAGTGCAGGCAAATGGGACGAGTCCACTTGGGACACTTTGGTCAGTACGTTGGACTGAAGGGCCTGTTCCTCCGAAACTGAGACGGTTCTGGGCCCCATCCTGTAGCCGCTGACCTGGCCCAGAATGTGCAGTGGGGACGGGGCCCCTTACCCCACTCTGGTGAAGCCCAGTGTCTGAGAGCCCCACGATGCCCTGTGGGTCGTGGGCCTGACCCCAGCTTCTGGGGGACTGCACCGCTGATCCGGCCTGCCGCTGGGGGAGGGCACGCTCTATGGGGTCAGGATACTGAGGGGGCGGGGATGGTGGCATTCTGCGCACACACACCCAAGTGGACGGTGACCATAGGGTCCTCTCCACATTTTGCACCTCCCCCACCCAAATCCCCCACAGCAGCCAATCGAATTGCAGGCCAGCTTGGCACGGCCAGATCACACAAGCAGCCCATCAATGTCTGGGGAGGCAGGGGTAGGTGGCAGGGAGGAGGGGTGTTTTGGGCTATGGCAACAGGCAAACCTGCTGTTAGCGTTGGGCCTACTAGTACTAGAATGTTGAAGGGGGTAAGGGGTTTCTCCCTCGAGGCTGAGGTCTGTGGTGGGCAATCCTCCCACAGTGGAGGGGCTGTTTCCCTTGATGGGCACTCCTCTCTGGGTGAAGGTCCGGAGTGACTGAGGGCTGAGGGGGTGGAGGGTGGTCTGAGTGCAGCCAAGTTCCTGACCGCTTGCCCATCCACTGTAGTGGTGCTGATCGGCGATTCCGGGGTAGGGAAGAGCAACCTACTGTCCCGCTTCACCCGCAATGAGTTCAGCCTGGAGACCAAGAGCACCATCGGCGTGGAGTTCGCCACCCGCAGTGTCCGGCTCCAAAACCGGACCATCAAGGCCCAGATCTGGGACACAGCAGGGCAGGAGCGGTATCGAGCCATCACCTCAGCGTGAGTGAACAACAGAACTGCCCTGCACAAAACCAGCCCCTCCCCACTGCCTCACCCACCACCCACGATCCCTTGCCCCGGTCCCTCCCCACTGCCTCACCCACCACCCACGATCCCTTGCCCCGGTCCCTCCCCACTGCCTCACCCACCACCCACGATTACTTGCCCCGGTCCCTCCCCACTGCCTCACCCACCACCCACAAGCCCTCGCCCTGGTCCCTCCCCACTGCCTCACCCACTACCCACGATCCCTCGCCCTGACCCCTCCACTCTGCCTCAGCACCACTCTCTGCCTTATCCCCAGATGGTCACAGTCATACAGCACAAAAACGTGCCCTTCAGTCCAACTGGTCCATGCTGACAAAGATTTCCATCTAGGCCAGTCCCAATGCCCACATTTAGCCCGTATCCCTCTGAACCTTTCCTATCCGTGTACCTGTCCATATCCCTCTAAACGTTTCCAATCCGTGTACCCGTCCGTATCCCTCTAAACCTTTCCTATCCATGTAAAATTCCATATCCCTCTAAACCTTTCCTATCCGTGTACCCGTCCATATCCCTCTAAACCTTTCCTATCCGTGTACCTGTCCATATCCCTCCAAACCTTTCCTATCCGTGTACCCGTCCATATCCCTCTAAACCTTTCCTATCCGTGTACCCGTCCATATCCCTCCAAACCTTTCCTATCCGTGTACCCGTCCATATCCCTCTAAACCTTTCCTATCCGTGTACCTGTCCATATCCCTCCAAACCTTTCCTATCCGTGTACCCGTCCATATCCCTCTAAACCTTTCCTATCCGTGTACCCGTCCATATCCCTCCAAACCTTTCCTATCCGTGTACCCGTCCATATCCCTCTAAACCTTTCCTATCTGTGTACACGTCCATATCCCTCTAAACCTTTTCTATCCGTGTCCCTGTCCATATCCCTCTAAACCTTTCCTATCCGTGTACCCGTCCATATCCCTCTAAACCTTTCCTATCCGTGTACCCGTCCATATCCCTCTAAACCTTTCCTATCCGTGTACCCGTCCATATCCCTCTAAACCTTTCCTATCCGTGTACCCGTCCATATCCCTCTAAACCTTTCCTATCCGTGTACCTGTCCGTATCCCTCTAAACCTTTCCTATCCGTGTACCATTCCATATCCCTCTAAACCTTTCCTATCCGTGTACCCGTCCATATCCCTCTAAACCTTTCCTATCCGTGTACCCGTCCATATCCCTCTAAACCTTTCCTATCCGTGTACCATTCCATATCCCTCTAAACCTTTCCTATCCGTGTACCCGTCCATATCCCTCTAAACCTTTCCTATCCGTGTACCCGTCCATATCCCTCTAAACCTTTCCTATCCGTGTACCCGTCCGTATCCCTCTAAACCTTTCCTATCCGTGTACCTGTCCGTATCCCTCTAAACCTTTCCTATCCGTGTACCATTCCATATCCCTCTAAACCTTTCCTATCTGTGTACCTGTCCATATCCCTCTAAACCTTTCCTATCCGTGTACCTGTCCATATCCCTCTAAACCTTTCCTATCCGTGTACCCGTCCATATCCCTCTAAACCTTTCCTATCCGTGTACCTGTCCATATCCCTCTAAACCATTCCTATCTGTGTACCTGTCCATATCCCTCTAAACCTTTCCTATCCGTGTACCATTCCATATCCCTCTAAATCTTTCCTATCCGTGTACCCGTCCATATCCCTCCAAACCTTTCCTCTCCGTGTACCTGTCCATATCCCTCTGAACCTTTCCTATCTGTGTACCCGTCCGCATCCCTCTAAACCTTTCCTATCCGTATCCCTCTAAACCTTTCCTATCCGTATCCCTCTAAACCTTTCCTATCCGTATCCCTCTAAACCTTTCCTATCCGTATCCCTCTAAACCTTTCCTATCCGTATCCCTCTAAACCTTTCCTATCCGTATCCCTCTAAACCTTTCCTATCCGTATCCCTCTAAACCTTTCCTATCCGCGTCCCTGTCCGTATCCCTCTAAACCTTTCTTATCTGTGTACCCGTCCATATCCCTCTAAACCTTTTCTATCCGTGTCCCTGTCCATATCCCTCTAAACCTTTCCTATCTGTGTACCCGTCCGTATCCCTCTAAACCTTTCCTATCCGTGTACCCGTCCGTATCCCTTTGAACCTTTCCTATCCGTGTCCCTGTCCGTATCCCTTTGAACCTTTCCTATCCGTGTCCCTGTCCGTATCCCTCTAAACCTTTCCTATCCGTGTACCTGTCCGTATCCCTCTAAACCTTTGCTATCCGTGTACCTGTCCGTATCCCTCTAAACCTTTCCTATCCGCGTACCTGTCCGTATCCCTCTAAACCTTTCCTATCCGTGTACCTGTCCAAGTGTCTTTTAAATGTGTTAATGTAGCTGCTTCCACCATTTCCCCTGGGAACTCCTTTTGGATGAAGACATTGCCTCTTTGGGCCCCCTTCAAACCTTCCCTCTCAGCTTAACCCTGTGCCCTATAGTTCTTGATTTCCGAACCCTGCAAGAACGTCTGTGTGTATCCACCCTGTCTAATCCCCTCATGAATATGTACATCACTATAAATTAACCCCTCATACAGCTGTGAGAGTGGGGTCTGTGGTAAACTGTGGCCCTCTCTCTCCCACCCTCCCCGATCAGTGCAGAATGCCAGGGTCACCTGGAGGCAGAGTTGCACATGCGGGTGTGTTCTCCCTGTATCCTGTTACTGGGCGCGGTGACAAGGGGCTCGGGTTACCTGTAGGTATCCATGGTGACCCAGTTTTCCCAGCGACAGGTTCTGCCCAGGTTATGATGGAATAAAATTTCAACATGTCTGAGGAGATCGACTGTTCAACCCAAGTCCTTAATTCTCCTCTGTTAGTGCTCCCAATGTCCATCTCCCTCCATTCACCCTCACCGCCCTCCACTGCTCACTGGCAAGCTGAACCAGAACATGCCAGAAACACTCTGTACGTGATACTGTGACGGGGAGGGGGGATAAACACCAAACACTTTGGCTTGGAGGGTCTCAGCCAATGTGGAGATGCCGAGGATTGGCGAGGAAGTGGGGGGAGTCCCTGACCCCGTTGTCAGAGCTGGTGAAATGAGTGGGTTACTCGGGGGCTCCCTTTTGAGGCATCACCTTGAAGGTGACCTTGATGGAGGGAGAGGGTTGTGCCTGCGATGGGGCTCATTGAGTCTACAACACTCTGCTCCCATTCATTGGTGCCTCCTTACCAGACAGTGATGCAACCTCAGAATGGTATAACTTTAGAAATTTACTAGCGTCCTCACCCGCCCTCTGTCACTGCTCCCCCTCTCTCCTCCCCATGAGGATCCACCCATCACTTGCCCCGTTTGCATCATCTAACTCCCCTCTTACCCTTGCAGCCTGGATGAAGCAACTTGGCCAGAAATGATGACTGTCCATTTCCCCCTCGCAGACGCTGTCCAGCATCAGCACTCTCCTGCGTCTCTCAATCTGTCCCACAATCTTGCCTTGAGGAGGCATGGTGGGTGAGGGAGGAGAGGGTGGGGACACGGGAAGTTCAGGACTGACCATGCTGTCTGTGCTGGGAGCACCGGCTGCAGTTCTGGGGTTGTGTGAACTACAAGTCCATCACTCTCAGCTCTTCGGGTCCCCGTGAGCTGACCGGCACTCTTTCCCCCCCCCCCCCCCCCCTTTCACTGGACGGGAAGTTTCCGAAGGGAGGTGTAGGGTGAAGCGGTCAGTGGGGATGGAAGAGCAAGTTGCCAAGACAACGGCCCTTTCACAACATAAAGGTGGTGGAGATGCCTTTCAATGTTCATCAAATTCCAATGTCTCCATTGGACAACCATTCTTTCAGCGGGTCAGTCTCTTGGACAAGGGGTCTCTGCTGTCATGAGCTTAGAATGAGAGGACCCAATGGAACAGGGTAGTTGTCGCAGAAGAGCTGAGACATCCGAATCTGGACCGGGACACTGGATGTCCCAGCAGGCCAAGCAGTATTTGGGGAGTGGGGGTGTGGAGGAATATTGCTGTGTTAGTCTGGTGGTGATGTTTCCTCTGGTCGGGGTGGGAGGGGAAGGGGAGGGCAGAAGGTGATGGACCTATAGTGCTGCCTACCCTAGGTGCTCTGGGCACAGGTCACCAACTGCTTCCAAGAGGGTTGGTGGGAGACACGGGGGGGGGGGGGGCAGCGTGCATCAGAGGGAGGTGTCATGGAACATTTGGGTCACAAAGCAAAACAATAGGCCCTTTGGCCCAACTGGTCCATTCTGGCCAGTCCCACAGTGTCCTCTCTGCTAGTCCTGGTTGCCTGTATGTGGCCCGTAAGCCTGCAAGCCCCTCCCCTCCACATACCTATCCAAATGCCTCTTAAATGTTGTATTTGTACCCACCTCAACCTCTTCCTCTGGCAGCTCATTCCAGTACTGGAAGGAGTCGGTGCAGGGTGCTGAGGTCAAACCGTTCTCTGATTGGTCATTCTCTGGCCAATCAGAACAGCAGATGGGAGGGTCAGGAAACGAATAAGGGGCAGCAGGGAAGGATGAGGAGGCAGTCAGTCCTGCTCCCGGTGGAGTGAGAGCAGGTCGGTGGGGGACGTGGTGGACATCCTTCCCAGCTGGGCAAGCCTCTGCAGCACCCATTGCCCACCATGATCCATCCGCCCTCTCTGTCTTGCTGAGTCAAACACTCGTGCAGATACTACATTAATGTGAGCGTCTCTGCTCCCCCCCCACCCTTTCAGACAGTGCATCCCAGATTCCAAACACCCTCCCCTGGGGAAAAATTCACCCTCCAGATCCCTTCCACTCTCCCCCACCTTTACCTTGCTCCCTTATCTCCTTCAGTTTCGGACCTCTCTGCAACAAGGATTCAAGTTTCTTCAATGTTGAGAATCTACTCCTCCACCCCTTCAGGCAGCGATTCCAGATTCCACGCCCCTCTGGGGGAGAGATACAATCTTTCTTGGATCCCCACTAAAATCTCATTCCCCTTCTCTCAAAACACTGCCTGGGGAAACATTTCCCACTCTCCACCATGTCTCCTCCCCTCGTAACTCTGTCCACCTCCCTCAGCATCCTCCTCTCCAGGGAGAATGGTCCCAATTCCTCCCATTTCCACCTTCTATCGGAAACACTGTCCCATGCAATGTCCTGGGGAATGTCCTCTGCACCCTCTCCAGTGAAGGCACACCCTCCTTATTGTGTGGACGGGGTTCAGCAAGCAGCACGAACACAGATGGCGGCGGGTGGAGGCCATACCACCCTGTGAGCCTAGCCCAGCACTTGACTATGCAGATTCAGTCCCTTCAATCTAGTTTTCTCCCCTCATTCCCCTGTCCCCAGGAGTGACTCCACCCCCCCCACCATAATCTCAAATAGTTTGGCTTCAGCTTCTTTGCCTGATTCCCCCGGGTTCACAGTCTTCAGGAGGAAATATCTCGTGCCCATCTTGAGTATTTTCCTCCCCCCCAGCTTGGGCTGTGAAACCTGGCCACTGATCTCCGGTCAGAGATCTGCCTCGGCTTCCCAGAGCCCAGGGATTGGCTTCACTCCTGGCGTGTAAGGTCACGGGTGTCATTTCTCCATTGGTCAACCTTGTTCGTGATGTCTCTTCCCCCTGTCTCCACCAGATATTACCGGGGGGCAGTGGGGGCACTCCTGGTGTACGATATTGCGAAGCACCTGACGTACGAGAACATGGAGCGGTGGCTGTGGGAGCTGCGAGACCACGCCGACCCCAGCATTGTGGTCATGATGGTCGGCAACAAGAGTGACCTGAGGCACATGCGGGCGGTGCCCACTGAGGAGGCCAGGACCTTCGCAGGTGCTGTGGGCAAAGGGGGCATCATCAGAGGCAATGAGGAAGGGATGAAGGGGAGGGGAGGAAAGGGGATGTCATCAGAGGCAATGAGGAAGGGATGAAGGGGAGGGAAGGGGATGTCATCAGAGGGAATGATGAAGGGGAGGGAAGGGGATGTCATCAGAGGGAATGATGAAGGGGAGAGAAGGGGATGTCATCAGAGGGAACGATGAAGGGGAGGGAAGGGGATGTCATCAGAGGGAATGATGAAGGGGAGGGAAGGGGATGTCATCAGAGGGAATGATGAAGGGGAGGGAAGGGGATGTCATCAGAGGGAATGATGAAGGGGAGGGAAGGGGATGTCATCAGAGGGAATGATGAAGGGGAGGGAAGGGGGCATCATCAGAGGCAATGAGGAAGGGATGAAGGGGAGGGGAAGGGGATGTCATCAGAGGAAGGGATGAAGGGGAGGGAAGGGGATGTCATCAGAGGAAGGGATGAAGGGGAGGGAAGGGGATGTCATCAGAGGGAATGATGAAGGGGAGGGAAGGGGATGTCATCAGAGGGAATGATGAAGGGGAGGGAAGGGGATGTCATCAGAGGGAATGATGAAGGGGAGGGAAGGGGATGTCATCAGAGGGAATGATGAGGGGATGAAGGGGAGGGAAGAGGATGTCATCAGAGGGAACAATGAAGGGGAGCGAAGGGGATGTCATCAGAGGGAATGATGAGGGGGAGGGAAGGGGATGTCATCAGAGGGAATGATGAAGGGGGGAGAAGGGGATGTCATCAGAGGGAACGATGAAGGGGAGGGAAGGGGATGTCATCAGAGGGAATGATGAAGGGGAGGGAAGGGGATGTCATCAGAGGGAATGATGAAGGGGAGGGAAGGGGATGTCATCAGAGGGAATGATGAAGGGGAGGGAAGGGGATGTCATCAGAGGGAATGATGAAGGGGAGGGAAGGGGGCATCATCAGAGGCAATGAGGAAGGGATGAAGGGGAGGGGAAGGGGATGTCATCAGAGGAAGGGATGAAGGGGAGGGAAGGGGATGTCATCAGAGGAAGGGATGAAGGGGAGGGAAGGGGATGTCATCAGAGGGAATGATGAAGGGGAGGGAAGGGGATGTCATCAGAGGGAATGATGAAGGGGAGGGAAGGGGATGTCATCAGAGGGAATGATGAAGGGGAGGGAAGGGGATGTCATCAGAGGGAATGATGAGGGGATGAAGGGGAGGGAAGAGGATGTCATCAGAGGGAACAATGAAGGGGAGCGAAGGGGATGTCATCAGAGGGAATGATGAGGGGGAGGGAAGGGGATATCATCAGAGGGAATGATGAAGGGGGGAAGAGTATGTCATCAGAGGCAATAAGGAAGGGATGAAGGGGATGTCATCAGAGGGAACGATGAAGGGGAGGGAAGGGGATGTCATCAGAGGGAATGATGAAAGGACGAAGGGGAGAGAAGGGGATGTCATCAGAGGGAACGATGAAGGGGAGGGAAGGGGATGTCATCAGAGGGAACGATGAAAGGATGAAGGGGATGTCATCAGAGGGAATGATGAAGGGATGAAGGGGAGGGAATGGGATGTCATCAGAGGGAATGATGAAGGGATGAAGGGGAGGGAAGGGGATGTCATCAGAGGGAATGATGAAGGGATGAAGGGGAGGGAAGGGGATGTCATCAGAGGGAATGATGAAGGGGAGGGAAGGGGATGTCATCAGAGGGAATGATGAAGGGGAGGGAAGGGGATGTCATCAGAGGGAATGATGAAGGGGAGGGAAGGGGATGTCATCAGAGGGAATGATGAAGGGGAGGGAAGGGGATGTCATCAGAGGGAATGATGAAAGGACGAAGGGGAGAGAAGGGGATGTCATCAGAGGGAATGATGAAGGGGTGGGAAGGGGATGTCATCAGAGGGAACGATGAAAGGACGAAGGGGATGTCATCAGAGGGAATGATGAAGGGGAGGGAAGGGGATGTCATCAGAGGGAATGATGAAGGGATGAAGGGGAGGGAATGGGATGTCATCAGAGGGAATGATGAAAGGACGAAGGGGAGGGAAGGGGATGTCATCAGAGGGAATGATGAAGGGATGAAGGGGAGGGAATGGGATGTCATCAGAGGGAATGATGAAAGGACGAAGGGGAGGGAAGGGGATGTCATCAGAGGGAACGATGAAAGGACGAAGGGGATGTCATCAGAGGGAATGATGAAGGGGAGGGAAGGGGATGTCATCAGAGGGAATGATGAAGGGATGAAGGGGAGGGAATGGGATGTCATCAGAGGGAATGATGAAAGGACGAAGGGGAGGGAAGGGGATGTCATCAGAGGGAATGATGAAGGGGAGGGAAGGGGATGTCATCAGAGGGAATGATGAAGGGGAGGGAAGGGGATGTCATCAGAGGAACGATTAAGGGACGAAGGGGAGGGAAGGGGATGTCATCAGAGGGAATGATGAAGGGACGAAGGGGAGGGAAGGGGATGTCATCAGAGGGAATGATGAAGGGGAGGGAAGAGGATGTCATCAGAGGGAATGATGAAGGGGAGGGAAGGGGATGTCATCAGAGGAACGATTAAGGGACGAAGGGGAGGGAAGGGGATGTCATCAGAGGGAATGATGAAGGGACGAAGGGGAGGGAAGGGGATGTCATCAGTGGGAGTGATGAGGGGATGAAGGGAAGGGAAGAGGATGTCATCAGAGGGAATGATGAGGGGATGAAGGGGAGGGAAGATGATGTCATCAGAGGGAACAATGAAGGGGAGGGAAGGGGATGTCATCAGAGGGAATGATGAGGGGATGAAGGGGAGGGAAGAGGATGTCATCAGAGGGAACAATGAAGGGGAGGGAAGGGGATGTCATCAGAGGGAATGATGAAGGGGAGGGAAGGGGATGTCAGAGGGAATGATGAGGGGATGAAGGGGAGGGAAGGGGATGTCATCAGAGGGAATGATGAGGGGATGAAGGGGAGGGAAGGGGATGTCATCAGAGGGAATGATGAGGGGATGAAGGGGAGGGAAGAGGATGTCATCAGAGGGAACAATGAAGGGGAGGGAAGGGGATGTCATCAGAGGGAATGATGAAGGGGAGGGAAGGGGATGTCAGAGGGAATGATGAGGGGATGAAGGGGAGGGAAGGGGATGTCATCAGAGGGAATGATGAGGGGATGAAGGGGAGGGAAGGGGATGTCATCAGAGGGAATGATGAGGGGATGAAGGGGAGGGAAGAGGATGTCATCAGAGGGAACGATGAAGGGGAGGGAAGGGGATGTCATCAGAGGGAATGATGAAGGTGAGGGAAGGGGATGTCATCAGAGGCAATGAGGAAGGGATGAAGGGGAGGGAAGGGGATGTCATCAGAGGGAACGATGAAGGGGAGGGAAGGGGATGTCATCAGAGGGAATGATGAAGGGGAGAGAAGGGGATGTCATCAGAGGGAACGATGAAGGGGAGGGAAGGGGATGTCATCAGAGGGAATGATGAAGGGGAGGGAAGGGGATGTCATCAGAGGGAATGATGAAGGGGAGGGAAGGGGATGTCATCAGAGGGAATGATGAAGGGGAGGGAAGGGGATGTCATCAGAGGGAATGATGAAGGGGAGGGAAGGGGGCATCATCAGAGGCAATGAGGAAGGGATGAAGGGGAGGGGAAGGGGATGTCATCAGAGGAAGGGATGAAGGGGAGGGAAGGGGATGTCATCAGAGGAAGGGATGAAGGGGAGGGAAGGGGATGTCATCAGAGGGAATGATGAAGGGGAGGGAAGGGGATGTCATCAGAGGGAATGATGAAGGGGAGGGAAGGGGATGTCATCAGAGGGAATGATGAAGGGGAGGGAAGGGGATGTCATCAGAGGGAATGATGAGGGGATGAAGGGGAGGGAAGAGGATGTCATCAGAGGGAACAATGAAGGGGAGCGAAGGGGATGTCATCAGAGGGAATGATGAGGGGGAGGGAAGGGGATGTCATCAGAGGGAATGATGAAGGGGGGAAGAGTATGTCATCAGAGGCAATAAGGAAGGGATGAAGGGGATGTCATCAGAGGGAACGATGAAGGGGAGGGAAGGGGATGTCATCAGAGGGAACGATGAAGGGGAGAGAAGGGGATGTCATCAGAGGGAACGATGAAGGGGAGGGAAGGGGATGTCATCAGAGGGAACGATGAAAGGATGAAGGGGATGTCATCAGAGGGAATGATGAAGGGATGAAGGGGAGGGAATGGGATGTCATCAGAGGGAATGATGAAGGGATGAAGGGGAGGGAAGGGGATGTCATCAGAGGGAATGATGAAGGGATGAAGGGGAGGGAAGGGGATGTCATCAGAGGGAATGATGAAGGGGAGGGAAGGGGATGTCATCAGAGGGAATGATGAAGGGGAGGGAAGGGGATGTCATCAGAGGGAATGATGAAGGGGAGGGAAGGGGATGTCATCAGAGGGAATGATGAAAGGACGAAGGGGAGAGAAGGGGATGTCATCAGAGGGAATGATGAAGGGGAGGGAAGGGGATGTCATCAGAGGGAATGATGAAGGGGAGGGAAGGGGATGTCATCAGAGGGAATGATGAAGGGATGAAGGGGAGGGAAGGGGATGTCATCAGAGGGAATGATGAAGGGGAGGGAAGGGGATGTCATCAGAGGGAATGATGAAAGGACGAAGGGGAGAGAAGGGGATGTCATCAGAGGGAATGATGAAGGGGAGGGAAGGGGATGTCATCAGAGGGAATGATGAAGGGGAGGGAAGGGGATGTCATCAGAGGGAATGATGAAGGGATGAAGGGGAGGGAATGGGATGTCATCAGAGGGAATGATGAAGGGATGAAGGGGAGGGAAGGGGATGTCATCAGAGGGAATGATGAAGGGACGAAGGGGAGGGAAGGGAATGTCATCAGTGGGAGCGATGAATGGGATGTCATCAGAGGAAGGGATGAAGGGGAGGGAAGGGGATGTCATCAGAGGGAATGATGAAGGGATGAAGGGGAGGGAAGGGGATGTTATCAGAGGTAATGATGAAGGGGAGGGAAGGGGATGTCATCAGAGGGAATGATGAAGGGACGAAGGGGAGGGAAGGGGATGTCATCAGTGGGAGCGATGAAGGGGATGTCATCAGAGGGAATGATGAAGGGGAGGGAAGGGGATGTCATCAGAGGGAATGATGAAGGGATGAAGGGGAGGGAATGGGATGTCATCAGAGGGAATGATGAAGGGATGAAGGGGAGGGAAGGGGATGTCATCAGAGGGAATGATGAAGGGATGAAGGGGAGGGAAGGGGATGTCATCAGAGGAACGATTAAGGGACGAAGTGGAGGGAAGGGGATGTCATCAGTGGGAGTGGTGAAGGGATGAACAGGGGAGTGGGCTCTTTGGCCCTCTCAGTTTATACCTGACCCCCCCCCATTTCAGTCCCCAGTTTCTACCCTTTATGCAGGGGGAGGGACGTGATTAACCGCTGACTTGGCATGTCATTGGGATGTGGTAGGGAACGGCCGCACCCCAGGGGAAATGCACGTGGTGTGGTTATCGGGAGAATGTGCAGACTCCACATGTCACCTCTACCCTCTGCCTTGCGTCTGATCTTGGGAAATCAGCGTGGAGTGACAGCCCAGGTCAACTACTCTGCCCATCGTGTCTCTGCTAGCCCCCCGAAACCCAGCACCCTGAGGGTGTGAGAGGGAGGTGGGGAGGGGGTTATGGGAGGCGGGAGAGAGGGTGTGGGGAGAAGATCGCTGTGGGAGGGGTTCTGGAGGAATGACAGCGGACTTGCAGGGCCACTAACACCCCACCTCTCTTGCAGAGAAGAGCCGCGTGTTGTTCCTGGAGACCTCGGCCCTGGATTCCACCAACGTGGAGATAGCCTTCCACACCCTTCTCAACGGTAGGAACCCTCCATTACTCTCTCTCCTCCAGACTCTTTGGCCCATCACATGTATGCCAACTCTGATCACCCGCTTAACACCCCACTCCACTTTCCTCCTTCATATCCCCATCTGTCATCCATTTACCGTTTGACAGGAGTTCACTGAGGCCAATTAACCCCAACACATTATTGGGAGGCAACTGGACACCTGGGGGCAGTCTTGCATGGTCTCAGACATGCAGACTCCACGCAGCATCAGTGGTGAGGGGGTTGAACCCTTGTTATCTCTTCTATCTGATGAAGGCAAGTATTCCATATGCCTTCCTTTCCATTCTGTCTACTTGTTGTTTGATGCCAGAGGGAAGAGGTGGTAAGGGGTCCACTTGTCATTTTGCCACCTTGGCTCTGAGGCCATACTGCCCACTGATCCCCTGCTATCACCATTTGTCCCCACTGCCCTGCAGTTTGCCCTGTTGATATGTCCCCCCCTCCTCAGCTGTGACTGTTAGTGAGACTGTCTTCCGGAAACCCCAGGTGGGTGGCTTGGTGGTGGAAGGGAAGCACCTGGATTAACTGTCCTCCTCCCTCTTCCCAGAAATCTACCGGATTGTGTCTCAGCGCCAGTTCTCCGCGGACCCAGAAGAATGGGAGTTCGGTCCCAGCCGGGACATCGTGGCCATCTCCCCACCCCCTGTGGACAAGAGTCGCAGAGTCCAGTGCTGCCAGGACATATAGATCCAGGCCCTCTGCCAATCGTTCTGTCCCCTCCCTGCCTGTTCACCCCCATCTGTCTGCACTGTGGGACCACTGGGCCTAGGGAAGGATATATGATTCCAGTCGAAGAACAGGATGGGGTGGGGGTTACCATGGAAACTGGCCATCTTTAACCCAGGTCATGGCAGGAGGACCCACTGAGACCATAGGTTTACTTCCCATCATCTACCATTTTGCCACCCCCCGCCCCACCCACCCTTCTTTCTGCCTTGGATATTTTCCTTGCCTCTCTGCTCTTCATGCCCGCCTCGCTCTCTGCCCTTTTTGTTTCCTCCCTCCCTCTCAACTCTAATCTCTACCTGTATCTACATGCCTCCTCTGCCCTGCTTCCCTCTCACTCTCCATGTGATCGCCTACAGTGATGTGTCCCTTCAGTTTGACACTCTGGTCATGCTCCTGGGGTTCGGACAATGAGCCAGAGCCAGGGTGCAGGGTTCTTGTTCTGTCAGCTGTTTCTTCTGTGCAGTACCTGTCCTGTTTGTAAAAGATGTTTATTTTATTGTAAGTAAATTATATCACATTAAAATCCAATGCAAGCAGTTCTCTCTTGGTTAGTGTGTCTGCCCGTGGGGATAGGGTTGCGAGGACATTAACTCTTTGCGTTGGAGTTTGGACAGGTTGTAAGGTTCAAGAGGGGAGGGTTCCCTTGGGTTTCATTATTGAGCTGGAAAAGGGGTAGAGAGAGAATCTGCTTCCCCTCTCTGAGGGTGAGGTGTTGGAACAGAAGGGAGGGCCAAATCCTCAATGACAAAATCCAAACCAAATGTTGGAAACACTCAGCAGGTCAGTCAGCATCTATGGAGAGAGAAATGTTTCATGTTTGTCTGACAACCTTTCCCAAAACTGGGTTGGATTTCGGTATTGAAGCAGTAATGGGGGAGGGATACAATAGGAGGAAATATCTGCGGTATGGTGAGACCAGCTGGATTAATGTGGCCGTGAAGAGAGGATATTGCTCCCTGTGTTGCTAACAGCAGATTCTGCTGTCCTTGTTGGGGAAACAGCTTGATGATTGTCAATGTGCTAGGAGGCAAAAGGGTGTGGAACTAATTAAACCAATTAATCTAATCTCTCATCCCTGAATGTTAACCATGACCTCCCCACTCTCACCTGCCTCCCTAAGCTTCTCTTGCACACTCCTGTGCTGCTAGTTTCCACCACCTCTCCTGGCAGCACATTCCAGGCACCCACCACTGTAATTAAAGAAAATTTGCCCTACACATCTCCATTGAACTTTAACCCTCTCTTTTTGGATCTGATGGAGATTGTGAAAATTGCTTGGTTTGTTGTGGGAGGTGAGGAGCTGGGGGACTCACCCCAAAGAGAGAAAGGAGTGACAACGGAGGAGATACAGGCCAAGGTATGGTAAAGGAACACACAGACAATGCTGGAGGAACTCTGCAGTTTAGGCAGCATCTATGGAAGCAAATAACTGTGTCAGGAGTACTTAGTGAAGAGGACAGTTGTGTGCTCTTCATGCCGGATGTTGGAGACCCAGCATCCCCCAGAGAACTACATCTGCGTGAAGACCCAGTTAAGGAACTGGAGCAGCTGCTGGATGACCTTCAGCTTGTACGGCTTCAGAGTTACAGGGAAGTAGTCATCCCTAAGTTGCAGGAGGAGAGTAGCTGGGGGAGTAGGAGACTCAATAGTCGGAGGAACAGACAGGAGATTCTGTGCACGTGAACGGGACACCTGGATAGTATGTGACCTCCCAAGTGCCAGGGACAAAGAAGTCTAGGATTACATCCACAGCATTTTGGGTGGGGAGGGACAGCAGCCAGATTCTCAGTATATATTGGTACCAATGGCATAGGAAGGGAAAGAAAGAAGTCCTGAAGAGGGAATTTGGAGAGCTATGCAGAAAGCCGAGAAGCAGGACCTCCAGGGTAGTAATTTCTGGATTGCTGCCTGTGCCATGTGCCAGTGAGGGTAGAAACAGGATGTTTTGGCAGATAAATGTGTGGCTGAGAAGCTGGTGCAGGGGGCAGGGCTTTGGTTTCTTGGATCATTGGGATCTATTCTGGGGGAGTATGGCCTGTACAAGAGGGACAGGTTGCACCTGAACCCCAGGGGAACCGATATTCTTGCGGGCAAGTTTGTCAGAGCTGTTGGGGAGGGTTTAAAACTCATTTTTCAGGGAGATGGGAACTGGAGTGAAGAGACTCAGGATAGGTCAGATGCTTTTTAAAAAAAAAACAGATAGCATACAGTCAGGAAGGGCAGGCAGATGATAGGACAAAATTGCAGCCAGCAGGGTGAGTATCAGTGCATTAGGGATGCAGAATCCAAAAGGGTGGCAAGTGCAGCATTCAAAGTGTTTTATCTCAATACACAGAGAATGAGAAATAAGGTGGATGATCTTGTTCGCCTTTACAGATTGTCAGGTATGATGTTGTGGCCATCACTGAATTATGGCTGAAGGATGGTTGTAGTTAGGAGCTGAAAGTTTAAGATTACACATCACATCGGAGGAATGTGAGGATGGGCAGAGGGGGCGGTGTGGCTCTGCTGGTAAAGAATGGCATCAAATCATCAGAAAGCTGTGACATAGGACTGGAAGATGTTGAATCATTGTGGATTGAGTTAAGAAACTGCAAGGGTAAGAGAATCCTAATGGCAGTTATACACAGATCTCCAAACAGTAGCTGGGATGTGGACTACAGATTACAATCTGTACAATTTTCCGATTACAATTTTGATAGTCCTATCAAAAGGGCACGATGATAGTCATGGAGATCTCAACGTAGATTGGGTTGGTAAAGGATCTCAAGAGTGAATTTGTTGAATGCCTATGAAATGGCTTGTTAGAGCGGTTTGTCATTGAGCCTACTGATCAGCTATTGGGTGTTATGTAGTGAACCTGGAGATGATTAAGCAACTTAAGGTAAAGGAACCCTTGAGAGGTAATGATTACAATATGGTTAAAATTTGACAGAGAGAAAGTAAAGTTGATGCAGCAGTATTTCAGTGGAGTAAGGGAAATTACAGTGGTTTGAGAGAAGAGTTGCCCAAAGTAAGCTAGAAGGAGATGCTGGCAGGGATGACAGCAGAGCAGCAATGGCGTGAGTTTCTGGGGAAAATATGGAAGTGCAGGATTGATGTATTCAAAAAACAAAGATGGATGTATTCCAACGTAAATGACAAAATAGTACAACCGTAACTGACAAGGGAAGTAAAAGCAAAAGAGAGGGCATACAACAAAGCAAAAATTAGCAGGAAGATGGATGGTTGGGAAGCATTTTAAAAACCTATAGAAAGTAACTAAAAGAATCAGGAGGGAAATATGAAATACAAAAGCAAGCTAGCAAATGATATCAAGGTGGATGGAAAAAGATTTTGCAAGAATATAGAAATAAGAGATGAGAGTGGATACAGGACCTCTAGAAAATGAAGCTGAAGAAATAACAGGGGACAAGGAGATAGCAGATGAACTAAATGAGTATTTTGCATCAGTCTTCACTGTGGAAGACACTAGCAGTGTGCCAGATGTTGAAGGGTGCGAGGGAAGAGAAGTGAGTGAAGTTGCTATTATAAGGGAGTAGGTGCTCAAAAAGCTGAAAGAACTAAAGGTGCGTAAGTTACCCAGACCAGATGAACTGCACCCTAGGGCTCGGAAAGAGGTTGTGTTAGAGATTATGGTGGCATTTGAAGAATCTTTGGGCTCTGGCATGATGCCAGATGGCTGAAAAATTGCGAATGTCACTCCACTATTTTAAGAAAGGAGGAAGGTAGCAGAAAGGAAATTGCAGACTAGTTAACCTCAGTGGTTGGAGACAAGGATGAGGTTGTGGAGTACTTGGTAACACAGGGCAAGATAGGATAAAGTCAGCTTGGTTTCCTTAAGGGAAAATCTTGCCTAACGAACTTATTGTAACCTCCTCAAATAATTCCAAGTAGGATAGATAAAGGGGATGCAGTAGATGTTGTATATTTGGACTTTAAGAAGGCCTTTGAAATGGTGCCACACAAGAAGCTGCTTACCAAGTTAAGAGCCCATGGTATTACAGGAAAGTTGCTGGCATGGTTAGAGGATTGGCTGATTGATAGGAGGCAGTGAGTGGGAATAAAAGGATTCTTTTCTGGTTGGCTGCCAGTGACTAGAGGTGTTCACAGGTGTCAGTGTTGAGAACATTTGTTTTTGTGCTATATATAAATGATTTAGATGATGGAATAGATGGCTTTGTTGCAAATGATATGAAGATTAGTGGAAGGGCAGGTAGTGTTGAGGAAACAGGAAGGCTGCAGAAGGACTTAGATTAGGAGAATGGTCAAGAAAGTGGCAAATGAAATACAATGTTAGAAAATGCATGCTCATGCAGTTTGGTAGTAGAAATAAATGGGCTGACCATAATCTAAATGGGGAGAAAAATCAAACAAAAATGAGATGCAAAGGCACTTTGGAGTCCCTGAAGGTTAACTTACAGGTTGTGTCGGTGGTGAGGAAGGCAAATACAATGTTGGCATTAATTTCAAGAGGTTCTGGTGAGGCCTCACCTTAAGAATAGTTTTGTACTCCTTATCTAAGAAAGGATGTGTTGGCATTGGAGAGGGTTCAGAGGAGGTTCACAAGGATGATTCTAGGAATGAAAGGATTATCATACGAGGAATGGTTGATGGCTCTGGTTCTGTATCTGCTGGAATTTAGATCTCATTGAAACCTTTCGAATGTTGAAAGGCTTAGACAGAGTAGATGCAGAAAGGATGGTTCCCATGGTGGGAGTGTCTAGTCCAAGAGGGCTCAGCCTTGGGGTAGAGGGGTGTCCATTTAAAATAGAGATGCAGAGAAATTTCTTTAGCTAACGGGTGGTGAACTTGTGGAATTTGTTACCACTGGCAGCTAGGGAGGCCAGGTCATTGGGTGTATTTAAGGTGGAGCTTGATAGGTTCTTGATTGGATGTAGTGTCAAAGGTTATAGAGAGAAGGCCGGGGAATGGGGCTGAGGAGGGGAAAAAAGGATCAGCCATGATTGAGTGGCAGAACAAACTCAATGGGCCAAATGGCCTAATTCTGCTCCTAAGTCTTATGGTCTATACGGTCTTGCAAACAGTCAATGTTTCAGGCCATGACCCTTCTACAGGACTGGAAAAGAAGGGGAAAGGGGCCAGAATAAAAAAAGGTTGGGTGGGGGCAGAAGGAGGATAGCAAGGTGATAGATGAAGCCAGGTGGATGGAAAAGGTAAAGGGCTGGAGAAGAAGGAATCTGATAGAGGAGAGTGGACTGTGGGAGAACGGGAAGAAGGAAAGGCAACGGGGAGGCGATAGGCAGTTGAGAAGAGGTAAGTGACCAGAGTGGAAAATAAGAGGGAAGGGGAGGGGGAAACAATGAGGAATCAACGTTCATGCCATCAGTTTGGAGGTTACCCAGACAGATATAGGGTATTACTCCTCCTTGAGAGTAGCCTGATTGTGGCAGAAGAGGAGGCTGAGGACTGACATGCCAATGCACAAATGGGGATAGGAATTAAAATATTTGTCCACCGGGAAATTCCGATCTTAGCTGATGGAGCAGAGGTGCTCAACAAAGCAGAGTCCCCAATTACGTCAGGTCTCACCAATAGACGCCCTGACTGATTTGCAAGTTAAGTGTTGCCTCAGCTGGAAAGACTGGGGCCCTGAATTGAGGCGAGGGAAGGGGTGAATGGGCAGGATGTCTTTTGTTGAGATTCAGTGGAGAACCTTAAGGTCTCCTTGATGGTGCCTATAAGTGTATAGGGACTGGACATCCACGGTCAGGGCTAGGAAATTGAAAATCATTGAGGAGAGCGAGCATGAGAAGTGTTGTGGATGTAAGTTGGAAGGGATTGAAGCAAGAGGGAAAGAATGGAGTCGAGGTATGCACACACGAGTCCCGTGGGGCAGGAGGTAGAAACGAGCAGTGTGCGGTAAGGACACTCGGAGGCGAGGCAACTGAAGAGTTTGGCATCGTAGGACTCTGAGGTACGGGAGAAGTGGGGGGGGGGGACAAAGGTAAGGGTTGGGGTGCTCAGGGAAAAGAGGATGGGAGGAAGGTGTAGGGTCCGACTACCCAAGAGATGACAGGGCAGCCTGAGAGACCAGCATTGCAGAGTGCTGGTCCGGGGGCCCAGCGGCAGCGAGGAGGGTCTCAGCCGGGACGTGGTGACGGCTGAGTCCGAGCTGGACCCGGAGCTAGAGGCCGCGTACTTCGCAGTCCTAAGGCGTCCGGGGTCGTTGGATCCGAAGTTCGGGACGGTGGGATCCATGGTCTGGAGCCGCCCGCCAAAAGACCACATTTCCCAGGATATTCTCCAGGTTGGAATAAATACGACAGAGTTGTGTTCCGAAGAATGCTGGAGGAACACAGATCAGGCAGCATCTGTGGAGGGAGTAAACTGGAAGTTTCGGGATTTGAAAGGAAGAGAACAAGATAGAAACTGGTCGGAGAAGCCCACCTGGGGCGGACGGTAAAAGGGAATGAAGTGACAAGCTGTGCGGTGACAGGTAGGAAAGGTAAAGGGCTGAAGGGGAAGGAATCAGATTGGAGAGAACAGTGGACCACGCGAGAAAGGGAAGGAGAAGGGACAGGTGAGGAGAAAAGAAAGGGTAAGAAGAAAGCAAGGATGGTTTTAAACTGTTCCAAAGCTGTTTTCCAGCTGGGAAGTTCACCATCTTCGTGAAGGTGATTTCTGAAGAACCCCAGCCACTGGGGACATGCCCACTTTGGGAGGAGATACAGGAGCCTCAACGATTCTTCCCCTCGGCCACCAGTTTTCCGCACGGTCCATGAACCCAGGAACATTACCCAGTTATTCTATTTTTTTCTCGCACTATTTATTCATTTTCGGTAATTTTGACATATACATCGGTGCTTATAAACCTTATTGTGAGAGTTGGGTTTGAGGCCGCAGGCCGGACCACACCCCATCTCATCACACAGGAATCGAGAAGTAGGCTGGAAGCGTTTAGTTACATACTGTCACGGTTCCAACTCGAGTCAGGGCTCGGAGCAGTAACAGAAGGAAAATCACTAGTGTCGTGGCATCAGCACTGACAATAATTCAATACACCACGGAAGATGACAATTCAGCCCCTCTCATGGTGCGATGTTCCCTCCCTCAGCACTGCCCCTCCCACGCTGACGTTTCCCCAGTATTGCCCCTCCCACAGCGAGGTGCTCCCTCAGTACCGCCCCTCCCACAGCGAGGCGCTCCCTCAGTACCACCCCTCCCACGAAGTGACGATACTATCCAACGGGAGCCAAGCAAACGTACCTTCCCATCCCCGCCCAACAATAAACCCGCAATTCATGAGCGGAATCAAACATCTGCACTTGGGCCGCATTAACAACCCTGCTCAGGTTTGCGTGCCCTGTTTCCCCGTGATCTATGTTGCAGCCTGCGTTTTCCGTCATTTCCACCGCCCCCACCCCACACAGTCTGCGTGCTTGCGGAGGGGGGGGGGTGCATTTTAATCGCACTCTGTCCCCGCTGGCCGTTTGCGTTACCCAGTGGCCGGCGTTTTCTTCTGTCCTGTGTTAGTTACCCAGTGGCCCGCATTCCCCAGTGTCCTGCATTTCCTTATGACGTGCGTTTGTCCCGTTCTCCGTTGAATGGAAATGCCGTCCTCAGCCCGAGGGAATTCCCCACAATTCCAGCCATTGGGTCACCCCTCGCTGCGACATTGGACAGCAGCCTAGTAACCAGCTCGGAAATATTTGGCAGATATTTGGGGAGATAGGTCCGTCGGCGGCTCCTCAGATCCAGGGAACAGTGGCCGGCAAATGATGGTTTCAGTACTTGAGTGACGCGGCCGAGGGGCAATGAGCAGGTAGCGCTGGGGTTGCCCCAGTCCGTCCCCTCCCAGACTCTACCTCTGCTGACGTGGGGAGGGGCAATGGGGGTGGCTGGTGGGAAGGTCGTAGTGGCTGGGGATGTGGCTGTTCCTGGGCCAGGAATAGTGGCCGGGGTTGTCCCGGGACACCGGAACGATCTCTCCTCGCACAGATGGCCCTGGGCGGAGAAAAGGGAAAACACGGGTCAAGGAAAGATTTCTGATCGAATCCCACCTGCCCGTGGAGGGGTAGGGATAGGGTGAAGGCAGAGGGAGCAGACGGGGATAGTGGATAAAGAGGAATGGGGTAGGGATTTAGGAAGACGGGAGAGGGAGATGGGGGACAAGGAGAAAGGGATTTTGAGGGGGATAGGGAGACAGCAAGGGGACAGAATATGGGAGGGAGGGTTCAGGGTCAGGTGAGGGAAAGGGAATGAGGTGAGTGAAGAGGGAGAAGAGGTTGGACAGGAGACTGGGAGGATGGGAGGGGTGAGGTTAAAAGTGGAGAAGTTGAAGGGGAGTGGGTGAAGTGGAGGGGACAAGGGGAAGAAAGGAAGTTAGGACTGGAGAGGAGGGGGAAGGAAGGAGGGTATGGATGGGGAAGCGGAGGAGTGAGAGGGGTTAGAAGAGGGAAGGGAGAGTGGGTGGGGGAGTAGTGTGGTTGGAAGGGCAAGGGTAAAAAGAGGAGGGGAAGGGAAAAAGAAGGGAGAGGGGGAAGGAGGAGGGAGAGAGATGTGTAAGAAGAGGAATAGGGGAGGGTTAAGCATAGAGGATTGGTTTGGGAGGAGTTACAATGGTTGCAGGAGAAGGGAGAGGGACCAAGGGAGCGGAGCGGGTGAAGACTTAGAAGGGGGAGGAGAGAAGAGATTAGAAAGTGAGTGGGGAGGAGAGGAGGTGGTGAAGGAGAAGGGAGGGGAAATGGGAGGAGGGGAGAAAAGGGGAGAGGAGCTGGTTGGGATGGGGTGAAGGGTGTAGAAGGGGAGGCAAGAAGTGGTTGGGAGGGGTGGGGAGAAGGGGTCAGAGAGGAAGGGAGATGATGAAGGGTAGCGGCAGAAGAGGTGAAAAGGGGTGGGGAGAGGTTAGAAGAAGAGAAGGTGGAAGTAGGGTAGTTGAGTGAAGAAGGGGGTTGTAGAGGAGAAAGGGGGATAGAGAAGGGAGAGGAAAGGGAGGGAAGGGATGGAGTGGGGTGGTGGGATAGGGGAGGGGTGGAGTGGATTGGTGGTGGGGGAGGGGTGGAGGGATAGGGGAGGGGTGGAGTGGGGTGGTGGGATAGGGGAGGGGTGGAGTGGATTGGTGGTGGGGGAGGGGTGGAGTGGGGTGGTGGTGGGGGAGGGGTGGAGGGATAGGGGAGGGGTGGAGTGGATTGGTGGTGGGGGAGGGGTGGAGGGATAGGGGAGGGGTGGAGTGGGGTGGAGGGATAGGGGAGGGGTGGTGGGTTGAGTGAGATGGAGTAGGGGAGGGGATAGGAAGGGTGTGATGGAATGGGAAGGAGAGCAAGGGAAAGGTAATATGAAGGGAACAACGAGAGAAGGAGGACTCCAGTTGTGCAGGCAGTGGTGAGACCAGTTCTCCCCCGCTCCCCCCATCGCTTACCCCGCTCCATCATAGTTCCCTATTTCCTGTCCCAACTCCCTCCTCTTTCCCCTTCCTCTCTCTCCCGTCTTCCCTTCTTCTTCCTCTCCCTCTTTCTCCCCCTCCCCTTCCTCCTCCCCACTTTCCACTCCCCCTCCCCGTCACCATTCCCCCCTCCCCCTTCCCTTTCACTCTCCACCATCTCTGCTCACTCCATTCCACACCTTTCCATTCCCCTCACCTCCACTGGCCTTCTCCCTTCCATCCTCAGTTTTGGCTCGGTTCTCAACGTATGACTCATCGTGTCCACCTCGCGACCCCATCTCCACGTAGCTGCACTCGGGGAGTTTCCCCTCCAGCGAGGGCAGGTCCTGGATGGTGGCGTAGACATTCTCCCCGCTGCTCACCGACCCGTCGTTGGAGCCGACTCCGGGCCCAGAAGCTGAGAGTACTGGGGGTACAGGGCAGGGTCACCAACACCGAGTGGTTGGGGGAATGGCGGTACCCGAGTGGGAGAGGACGAGTCCAGAAAAGTTCTGGGAGGAAGGACTGGGTGGATGGGGAGGTGGGGGGGTGGAGAAACTGAGCGGGTGGGGAGGGGACTGAACGGGTGGGATGGTGAAGGGGGTGCGGGGGAATGTCACTACCTGTGTTGCTGTACTTGGGGAGACTGTTGCTGCAACTGTAGCTCCTGTCCATTGGACACACGCCTGTGGACAGAGTGCAGAGAGGGGATGGGGGGAGATGGAGGAGAGGGCAGATTGAGTGGGTGTGGACAGTGGTGTAGTGAGGAGGGGATGGTAGAGAGAACAAACTCAGCAAGGAAGCAGATAGAGGAGTAAAGAACATGGGTAGAGAGTCAAGGGATTGAGGGGTTTGGGAGGGAGAAAAGAGTCTGTAAGTACAGTCTTCCATCTCTGAGCTTCAACTCTAACCTCCTTACAAAGTGTGACACATCAACCCACAGCTTGCAGACTAAACATCCCACTGGCTCTGAGGTTGTCACCCACACCACCCCAGCTCCAGAATCACTGGTTCAGTTCCAATCTTTGACACTGTGCATGAGACAGCAGGAGACTGGGGAACAGGGAAATAATGGAGGGCAGAGTAGGGATGGGTTATGGACAGATGGAGGGTTTGTACTGGTGGGAGGGGGGATGTGGGACAGAGGGAGGAGAAGGCAGAAATTGGGAAGGGTGGGGATTCAACGAGGACCATTGGCCCACACCAATTACGTTCTCCTTGAGGGCACAGACCCACTGAACCCACCCTCAGCACAGATCGGCCAGCAGACCCTTTGTGGGTCAGTGGTGTGTGTGCTTGGCCGCAGACAGGGAGGGGTAAGGATGCTGGACGTAGACTCGGGCACGGGGATTTCACTTTGTGGCCTTACCCAGCTCCTTGTGTTTGGGACTGTGCTTCCAGTCAGCAGGCAAGGTGGCATTACAGTCCAGCAGTGGCCCAGGACCCTCCACCTCCAGGTTGTTCTTGCTCCGGAACAGCTGGTTGTTGGTCTTCTGTTGGGGGGTGGGAAGCAGGCAGGACAGTGAGTGGGTGGGGCATACCAAGGACACAGAGTTCTGGTGAAAAAGTCCAGCGACTGTCAGTGTTAGTCCCAATCTCTTCTACTCTGTCCCAGCTCTATCCCTTAGGAACAGCCCGACCCATTTCCCCTCCCAAAGTATTTCACTGAAACCGTTGGTTAACAAACAAGAAACGGCCTAACCTGATGCCTTTCACATCCTTTGCTGAAGGCTTTCATCAGGCTGCCTTAAAGAAATCTTTGCCAACTATCATCAGCTGCAGAACCTGAGGACCCAATACACTTGACACTACCATCAAGAATTCCTGCCTGAGGTAAGGACAACAAAGAAGTGTCCTGGGAGGCAGGGGAACAGCTATGGGACAGCCTTGAGTCAGTGAACTGGACAATGTTCAAGGACTCCGAGGACCTGAATGAATACATCACAGTTGTGAAGGATTTTATAAATGCACTTGTGTATGACTGTGTCACCACAAAATCATTCCGTCTTCCTCAACCCGAAGACCTGGATTCACAGTCTAGATTGAGGGCTTCAGGTCTGACAATTACGGAAATTATGAGAGGTCCAGGTATGATCTCCAAAAGTTATCTCACATGCAAAGTGGCACTTCTGCACGAAACTTGAATCACAGAAGGATGTTTGACAGCTGTGAATGGCATCACCTCCTACAAAGTAAAACCGTGACATAAAGGATAAATTTTGCTCCCAGATGTGTTCAATGTATTCTATGCTCACTTTGACTGACCATGGAGGCACCCTCAGTAGTTCCTGCAGCCGGCGATGAACCTGTGATTTGAGTCTCTGAGGTCAATGTGAGAGCACCCTTCAGGAGCAACAGCCTTCAATCATACCAGCACCCAAGATGAAATGGTAACGGTCATCCAGTAGCACGTTTGTCCACTGTGATGAAGTGCTTTGAGAGATTGGTCATGAAGCATATCAACTCCTAGCGTGGCCTGGGTCTGCTTCAATTTGCCTACCATCACAGCAGGTCAATGTCATTTCATTGGCTCTTCAGTCAGGTCTGGAACAACTGGACAATGAAGATGCATACATCAGGATGCTCTTCATTGACTACAGCTCAGCATTCAATACTATCATCCCCTTGAAACTCATCACTAAGCTCCAAGAGCTGGGCCTCGATACCTGCCTGTGCAACTGGATCCTTGATTTTGTCACTGATAGCACCAGTTAGTATGAAATGGAAACAACATCTTCACCATCAGCATCAGTACTGTTGCTCCAGCGGCTCTATATGCTTTATATCCATGAAGGTGTGACCAAGTTGGCTACAAAGCCGTATTTAAGTTTGCTGATGTCATCATTGTTGCTGGCTGAATCGGACTTTCAAGGACTCGACAACTCATGTTCTCATTATTAATTTACACTATTTGTCCTCATTTGCACATTGGCTAACGTCAGTCTTTGTTTATGTATAGTGACATACAAGTACTTTGATAATAAATTTACTTTGACTGCCCCTGGGAACGAGGGGTCCTGACGAGCCACAAACAGGCGGTGTGGAAGCCCGAGCCCCAGGATTTGACAGGGTGTGTTGACTGAGTTTTGGTCTGTTCAGCTCAACCGGGATTTGCTCGTCTCTGAATGTAGAAGTTTCCGCTCTACTCTCAGTGTGTCACAACTGACCACCCTGGCTCGTACCAATGGACCATCTAGTCAGAACACAGTGACTCTGATCTTCTCAGCACTCCCACTGGCCCAGCACAGCCAGTGAGGGAGACCTTACCTTTATGGTGCCGTTCCTGTTGTTGGGTAGCTCAGGGAGGGGTGGTCGCTGTGGCAGGGTGTGGTAGCTGGGGTTGGCATAGTAATGGATGTTACTTTGTGGCACGTCTAAGGAGAGAGGGGAACAATGTTCATTTAGATCAGGGCAAGACACAGCACACCACAAAACAGGCCCTTCAGCCCATCATTTGCTAATTCTAACTAAACTTACCCTTTCTGGCTACACAATGTCCCATTCCCTGCACATCTATCTGTCTAAGAGACTCTTGATTGCCTCTATCTTCCCCTCTAACAACTTAGCCACACATTCCAGCCACCCACCACTCTGTTTAACAAAAAACTTGCCCCACACATTTCTCTTAAGCCTTCTGCCTCTCACCTACTCTGGTTTTTACATTCCTACCATGGAAAGTAGACTGACTCACTAGTCTATGTGTACCTCTCATAATTTTAAAATACTCTCCTCTCAGCCTACACCACACCAAAGGAAACAGTCACAGTCTCTCTCACTTCTCCCTATAGCTCATCCTGGTGAACCTCCTCTGCTCCCAAAGCTTCCCCATCCTTCCTCTAATGGGGCAACCCGAACTGAATGTAATTCTCCACATGTAATGCAACCAGAGTTTTATAAAACTGCAACATTACTTCTTGACTCTTGCGCTGAGTTCCTTGACTAATAATGACAAGCAAAGCCATATGCCTCCTTTACCACCCGATGAACTTGTGCAGCCACTTTCAGGGAGCTATGGGATTGGAGCCCCAAGATCCTGACAAGAGGCGCTACCTCAAGGGGGCAAAGCCCACCTTCAAAGACCCCCTCCATCTGGGCCATGCCATCTTCTCACAGCTACCATTGGGTAAGAGGTACAGAGGCCTCAGGTCCCACCCCACCAGGTTCAGGAACAGCTACCATTCAGTTCTTGAGCCAGCCAGCAATCACTGCCACAGTACAGTAATACTCTGACCACTTAAAACAATGCCAGTTTCATTGATAAGTGGTTCTCTCTTGGAAATTTCAGTATATTTTATGTTTAAAATATGTTTTTCTTGTGAACGCTGCTTATCCAAACAATGCATTATGTGGCTTTGATGCTATTGCAAACAAGTTTTTCTTTGGACCTGTATGTAAATGGACCTGTGCATATGACAATAAAATCAACCTTATATTAACTCACTTTGGATACCCTTTGCATCCTCCCCAATGGACACATTCTCCCTGCCCCAGAGCCCAGGCTCTGTGAAAGACGTTATATATAGCTCCCCCTCAGCCATATTATCGATGTTGATAGTTTCAACACAGATCCCATGGGTGACCACGTCACCAAAAGGTCTGTTTCCTGTCCTTGTCAGTATGTTGCAACCTAGTCCCACCTACATTAGCCCTCCATATGGCCCTGATGCCTGGGTCCTTATCGAAACTCTCTGGATATCCACAAATTTCTCAACCTCTGCAATGGGTGATGCTCCCTTGTCACTGATGTGTCCCATCCCCAGACAACCCCAGGAGGGTGGTTAAATGCCACCTCCATCTCACTAACCCCCACTGACCTTTCCAGTCTCCTGCTAACGCCTCCCAAATGTTGCAGCTCTTGTGTCTGGCCCTGGGAACTTATGATGGGACGGTGTGGAGGGAGTTTCACTCTGTGTCTGACCCCGGGAGTGTGTGATGGGACGGTGTGGAGGGAGTTTCACTCTGTGTCTGACCCCAGGAGTGTGTGATGGGACGGTGTGGAGGGAGTTTCACTCTGTGTCTGACCCCGGGAGTGTGTGATGGGACGGTGTGGAGGGAGTTTCACTCTGTGTCTGACCCCGGGAGTGTGTGATGGGACGGTGTGGAGGGAGCTTCACTCCGTGTCTGACCCCGGGAGTGTGTGATGGGACGGTGTGGAGGGAGTTTCACTCCGTGTCTGACCCCGGGCGTGTGTGATGGGACGGTGTGGAGGGAGCTTCACTCCGTGTCTGACCCCGGGCGTGTGTGATGGGACGGTGTGGAGGGAGTTTCACTCCGTGTCTGACCCCGGGAGTGTGTGATGGGACGGTGTGGAGGGAGTTTCACTCCGTGTCTGACCCCGGGAGTGTGTGATGGGACGGTGTGGAGGGAGCTTCACTCCGTGTCTGACCCCGGGAGTGTGTGATGGGACGGTGTGGAGGGAGCTTCACTCCGTGTCTGACCCCGGGAGTGTGTGATGGGACGGTGTGGAGGGAGCTTCACTCCGTGTCTGACCCCGGGAGTGTGTGATGGGACGGTGTGGAGGGAGTTTCACTCCGTGTCTGACCCCGGGAGTGTGTGATGGGACGGTGTGGAGGGAGTTTCACTCCGTGTCTGACCCCGGGAGAGTGTGATGGTGCGGTGTGGAGGGAGTTTCACTCTGTGTCTGACCCTGGGAGTGTGTGATGGGACGGTGTGGAGGGAGTTTCACTCTGTGTCTGATCCTGGGGTTGAGTGTGAAACCCCCTGGTTTCCTAGTCTGTAACTCTAAGGAAGACAACCTCCGGCCCCACCAAACCCATGAGATCAAAGCACGCTCGATCTTACCCAAACTTCGGTTTGTGTGGATGCTGTGTAATTTGCCTCTGTTATAAATTATTGCCATGCAATAACTGATAGTACACCGCATACAATTAAAGGAACAATATTTATGAATCTTAACTAAAGGGTTAGTAAAGAATAACAAAAAGAAAAGGGCCCATTGTAATTAAACAGTCAAATATGCACAAGTTGGAGCTCATCTTGAACTTCTCTGTCACTCACGCGCTGGGCCCTCGGTCAACGTGAAAACACACTCCACCTCCCAACATCGCTCGCAATCCATCTCGAAAAAACGGGTCTCCCACCGGATCGTCTGCTATGACCAGTTCTCCCTAGCGTCTTCTCTCTTCATCTCCTCTCAAATAAAAGCCCCAAGCCCAACCTTCATGTCCCTCACCAGAGAAACCTCCCCTTAATCCCACCATCCTGGATGGCACACATTTCTCATCCCTTATCTTCAACAGTAACCCAAACAAGCTGAAAACAGGCTAGAGTGCTCCTACAGAACTGCCCGAAATGAAATACATACAGCATAACAGTAAAAATATGAACCAGGGCTCTACATGGGCCTGGAGGAAGATTTACTAGGTTAGTGTGTGATATTGAGACCACGCTCCCCGCTCTGCCCCACATTCACCTGGTAAGACGTACTCTCCGTTGCTCATCCCCACGGCTGCTGTGTAGGTCACTGGAGGCAGTCTGGTAGCTTTCCCTCCGTACTTGTGTCTCAAGCAGATGAAGAAAGAGAGCAGGAAGACAACCACAGCTAGCAGGATCACGATGCTGATCGTGGCCCCAAGTGACAGTCCATCTGCTGAAGGACCTGGGGTGATCTTACTGGAATTATTTCCCGGCTGATCTGACGGGAGGCCGGAGAAGACATGAGGCCGCACATCTCAATACATCCCCCACCCCAAGGCAGAAACTGGCTTCTGCCCTCCCACTTCCCTTCACTAAGGTGGTCCCAAATCTCCCCCATGTGGGGAACAAACGTTGGACCCAGGACCGTGGGGAGAGCCGCGCCCTACCCGAGCTGTACATCTTGCAGGCAGCTTGAGGGGGCTTTTGAGAAGTTGCAGGAGATGTTCGCCAGGATGCTGCCTGGATTAGAGGGCAGGAGCTATAAGGAGAAACTTGGGCTGTTCTCTCTGGAGCAGCAAAAGCTGAGGAAGGATTATGAGAGGCAGAGTGGATAGCATCTATTCCCCAGGGTGAAAATGTCTAATATCAGACAGCATATATTTAACAGTGTGAGGGGGAACGTTCAAAGGTGGTGTGTGGGGCGATTTTGTTCCCCGACAGGGAGTGGCAGGTGCTTGCAGTGTGCTGCTGAAGGCAGATACCACAGAGGTGCTTAAAAGGCATGTGAATGTGCAGAGAATAGAGGGAGATGGACATTGTACAGCACCATGGTCAGAACACACGATGGGCTGAAGGATCTCTTCCTCTTCTGTACTATTCTATGAAATCGGAGTTGAAGGAAAAACCCATACTGTCATAGGGAGAATGTGCAAACTCCACACATACACACAGTGGCAGTGGTTGGAATTGAACCCAGATCTCTAGGACTGGAGGGCAGCAGGTATACCCACCATACCACAGTCAACACACACACAAAATGATCAGAAGGTCAAGCAGCATGTATGGAGGGGAATAAACAGCCGACATCATGGGCCACGGTCCCTCCTCAGGACTGGGATTGGTGCAAAGAGTGGTAGAAGTGGATGGCAGTGTGTTCAGAGTGAGCGAGGCTGGAGTGGTAAGGACAAGACGTTAATATCTTGTCAGCAGTTAGAGATGAAAAGGATCCAGAGCAGGGGGTCCAAGAAGATGAAGAAAGCGGAAGATGGGATTAGGGGTTACAGCAAAAATTAGTGGGAAGTTAGAGGATTGGGAAGCTTTTAAATTCCAACTTAAAAAGTCATTAAGGGAAGGATGGAATACAAAAGTAAGCAAGCCAATAATATTAAAGAGGATACCAAAAGTTTCTTCAGATACATAAAGTATAAAAGAGAGGTGAGAGTGGATATTGAACTGCTGGAAAACAAAGTTGGAGAGGTAGTAATGAGGGACACGAAATGGCGGATGAACTGAATAAATATTTTGCATCAGTCTTCTCTGTGGAATCATTAGCAGTATGGTTCCGAAAGTCAGGGGGTATGAAATGTGTGGTTATCATAATTAGAGAGAAGATTCTTGGGAAACTGAAAGGTCTGATGGTAGGTAAGTCACCTGGACCAGATGGTGTTCTGAAAGAGGTGTCTGAAGAGATTGTGGAGGCAGTAGTAATGAACTTTCAAGAATCACCAGATTCTGGAATGGTTCCGGAAGACTGGAAAATTGCAAATGTCATTATACTCTTTAAGAAGGGACAGAGGCAGAAGAAAGGAGACTATAGGCCAGTTAGTCTGATCTCAGTTAGAAGATATTCAATTATTAAGGATGAGGTCTCAGGGTGCTTGTTGACGCATGTTGAAATAGGCCGTAGCCAGCATGGGTTCCTCAAGGGAAAATCTTGCCTGACAAATCTGTTGGAATACGTTGAAGAAATAACAAGCAGGAGAGACAAAGGAGAATGCGTTGATTTGGTGCACTTGAATTTTCAGAAGCCCTTTGACAAGGTGCCACGCATGAGGCTGCTTAACAAACTATGAGGTCATGGTATTACAGGAAAGATTCTAGCATGGGGAAAGCAGTGGCTGATTGGCAGGAGGCAAAGAGTGGGAATAAAGGGAGCCTTTTCTGGTTGACTGCCAGTGACTAGTGGTGTTCCACAGGTGTCTGTGTTGGGACCGACTCTTTTTACATTGTATGTTAATGATTCGGATGATGAAATTGATTGCATTGTTCCAAAGTCTGCAGATGATATGAAGATAGGTGGGGGGGGGGCAGATAGTTTTGAGGAAGTAGAGAGGCTACAGAAGGACTTAGATTCGGAGAATGGGTAAAGAAGTGGCAGATGGAACACAGTGTCAGGAAGTGTATGGTCATGCACTTTGGTAGAGGAAGGGAAAGGGTTGACAATGTGCAAAGTGGAGAGAAAATGCAAAAAACTGTGGTGCAAAGGGACTTGGGAGTCCTTGTGCAGGAGTCCCTAAAGGTTAACTTGCAGGTTGAATCTGTGTGAGGAAGGAAACTGCAATGTTAGCATTCATTTCGAGAGGACTAGAATATAAAAGGATGTATTTTGAGATTTTATAAAGCACTGGTGAGGCCTCACTTGGAATATTGTGAGCAGTTTTGGGCCCCTTATCTTAGAAAGGATGTGCTGAAACTGGAGGGGGTTCAAAGGAGGTTCAGGAAAATGATTCCAGGATTGAATGGCTTGTCATATGAAGAGTGTTTGATTGCTTTGGGACTGTATTTACCAGAATTCAGAAGATTGAGAACCTCATTGAAACCTATCGAATGGTGAAGTCCTTGATAGAGTGGAAGTGGAGAGGATGCTTCCTCTGGTGGGAGAGTCTAAATCCGAAGGACACAGCCTCAGCATATAGGGGCATCCTTTTAGAATGGAGATGAGGAGGAATTTCTTTAGCCAGAGGGTGGTGAATCTGCAGAATTCTTTGCCACAGGCAGCTGTGGAGGTCAAATATTTATGTATATTTAAGGCAGAGGTTGATAGATTCTTGATTATTCAGGGCATGAAGGGATATGGGGAGAAGGCAGGGGATTGGGGCTGAGAGGAAAATTGGATCAGCCATGATGAAATGGCAGAGCAGATCAGATGGGCCAAATGGCCTAATTCTGCTCCTATAATCCTATGATCTTAAGGTTATCAGTGGAGGGGCTGGAATCCTTGTCAAGAAAGTAGGCTCGAAGATGAAGATGAGCTTGGCATCATGGTGCGTGCAGAACTCATGGAGGTGAAGGGGACAAAGGTTAGCTCCTTGCTGTGGACAGAACAGAGAGGGTAAGGTCAGAAGGAATGGTGAAGACATGGCTGGGGCTGGGGTAAGGGAGCATTTGAGGGGGTCAGAGGAGAGAGGAGGTTCGGGGAAGTCAAGTGGCAGGAGGATGGGGGCTCAGAGGAGTGATGGGGGGGTGGCGAATGTGGTGGAAACAGGGGAGCAGTATGACCCAATGGTGGTGACGGAGGTCTCGGCCTGGAGGTGGTCAGGACCAAGCTCTGAGTCAGGCCCTGACTCTCCCCAAGCCATGGGGTAAGGGTTTGCAGTGGTTACTTACGGTGCTGGCAGTTCGGACCACTGTAGCCCGGCGCGCACAGGCAGTTTCCATTCTCCCAGTGGCAACGGCCTCCGTTCAGACAGCGGCACTCGAAGGCGCAGTCTGGACCGAACCGGTGGGGCTGGAAGAAATCAGGAACATGGTCAAAACCCCTCTGCCGTCACACCCGGGATCTCGGCACAGTCCCAGCTCCGGATGCCCCCGCCCCACCGTGATGGTTTGTGGACTAGCCGTCCCATCTGTGGCCTCTGAGCCAGGCAACCAATCAGCTAAGAGATCCCACACTTATCCCTCTGTCCACACCTGGGGCTTTCTCCTTCCCCACCCCAGGCCACTATCCATTCACCCTTCATCTCTCCCCTATCAGTCCTTCCCCCACCTCCTGGCCTCTCTCCCCTCCCTCACCCTCAGCCTCTCTCCACACTCCCACCCCTCCCAACCCCTGGTCTCTCCACTCCCCACATCCAGGCTCTCCCTCCCTCCACATACCCAGCTCTCTTCCCTCACCACCACGGGCCCACTTTCCCAACTACCCTCCCTCCCCACCCTAGGGCTCTCCCCTCTCCCCTACTCACCGGGCATGGCTCCTCACACCTGGGCCCATGCCACCCTGGGCTGCAGGTACAGGTTCTATCCTCAGGGTGGCAGGTAGCTCCATTAGCACAGAGACAGGTGTTGTTACAGTGGCTGCCGTCACAGGGCACGGTGCAGTCCCACCCCGTCCATCCTGTGGGATGGCAGAGGCACAGCATTATCAGAGAGTGGTCCTGAACGTATCTCTGCCTGACCCCACCTCCAGAACATGTTCTTCCACCCCCACTAAAATCCCCGGCACAAGATTCGGCAAGAGTTGCCTGTGTTGCAGGCAAAAGGCCAGGGCAGGAAGTCATGGTACTGATGGATGGAGCACGTTGACTGTGGCCAGCATGGACCAGATGGACCAAAAGGCCTGTTCAACCCAGATAAGTGTGAAGTGGTTCATTGTGGTAGGTCAAACACAATGGCAGAATATAGTATTAATGGTAAGACTCTTGCAGTGTGGAGGATCAGAGGGATCTTGGGGTCCCAGTCCATATGATGTCAAAGCAGCTGTGCAGGTTGACTCTGTGGTTAAAAAGGCATACCATGTATTGGCTTTCAACAATCATGGAATTGAATTTAGGAGCTGAGAGGTAATGTTGCAGCTATATAGGACCCTGGTCAGACCCCACTTAGAGTACTGTGCTCAGTTCTGGTCACCTCACTACAGGAAGGATGTGGAAACCATAGAAAGGGCGCAGAGGAGATTTACAAGGATTTTGTCTGGATTGGGGAGCATGCATTATGAAAACAGGTTGAGTGAACTCGGCCTTTTCACCTTGGAGCGACGGAGGATGAGAGGTGACCTGATAGAGGTGTACAAGATGATGAGAGGCATTGATCGTGTGGATAGTCAGAGGCTTTTACCCAGGGCTGAAATGGTTGCCACAAGAGGACACAAGTTTAAGGTGCTGGGGAGTAGGTACAGAGGAGATGTCAGGGGTAAGTTTTTTACTCAGAGAGTGGTGAGTGTGTGGAATGGGCTGCCAGCAACAGTGGTGGAGGCGGATACAATAGGGTCTTTTATGAGACTTTTAGATAGGTCCCTAGAGCTTAGTAAAATAGAGGGTTATAGGTAAGCCTAGTAATTTCTAAGGTAGGGACATGTTTGGCACAGCTTTGTGGGCCGAAGGGCCAGTATTGTGCAGTAGGGTTTCTATGTTTTCCATTTTTCCAGCTTCATTGGTCTTTATGGCCCACTGACAGAACATCCTCCTGAGCCTGGGGGGAGCTTAGTAAAACATTTTATTTAAAGTTTCTTCGCCTTCCCATCTGATTTCAGAACACTACTTTGCTATTACTCTTTTGCTCTATTTATCACTCTTCGTTGTAATTTTCACATCTTGCACTATGCTGCTTCCATAAAAGAACAAGTTACAAACTTGATCCTGACTCTGAAGGGGCAACATTGCCAGCATCTGAGAAATAGGAATTGGTTTATTGTTGTCACAGGTACTGAGACACAGTGAAAGGATTTTGTCTTGCACACTGTTTGTTCAGATCAGATCATCACACAGTGCACTGAGGTAGAACAAGTAAAACAACACAGAATGAAGTGTCACAGCTGCTGAGAAAGTGCAGTGCAGGCAGACAACAAGGTGCAAGGTCATCACAAGGTAGACTGTGGAAGTAGAAGTCCATTATTGAGCTGGACAGAAGCTGGTGGTGCATACTGTAGTAGTTTGAAAGGATGTACTCCCAGGGCCAGTGGGGAGGGGTGGGCGGAGAGAAGAGAATGCCTGGGGTTCATGGGGCTTTTGATTATGCTGACTGAGGCAGTGAGGTGTAGACAGAGTCCATGGAGAGGAAGCTGGTTTTCATGATGAGCTGAGTTACTGTATGACCATAACTTCCTGCTATTTCCTGTGGGCAGGCGCAGAGCAGTAACCGTACCAAGGCATGATACACCTGGATAGGGTGCTTTCTACAAAGCCATAAGATATAGGAGCAGAATTAGGCCATTCAGACCAGCAAATCTCATCTTGCCATTCCATCATGCTGATTAGCTATCCTTCTCAACCCCATTTATCTGTCTTTGCACCATAACCATTTACGAACTTACTAGTCAAGAACCTATCAATCTCTGCTTTAAATATACCGAAAGACAAGGCCTCCATGATAAAAATTGGTCAGAATCAGCGGGGACATGTCACATTCCTTTCACTTCCTGATCAACTAGAGGAATGTCACAGGCTTTTTGGCTGCACACTGCCTCAAGTGGCAAGACCCAGATGTGGGTGTATGCTGAAACAAGACTCCTGCTAATCATGTTGGGAACCAGGAACACCCCAAACTCCGCTGCCCTCCTTCACCCTCGGCCTCCGCAGATCCCAACCAAAGAGAGGACCCCTCCTCTCCGCTCAGCCCAGAGCTCTCATCACCTGATAGACAGTGGCAACTCCCGTCCACAGGCGAACAGAAGGCAGCATTCTGACAACGACATGTGAAGGAGCAGTTCTGTCCGTAGGTCCACAGTGGGCACACCTCAGAACAGTGGCTACCCTGGGGAGAGAGGCACAGCTTAGATCAGGGAGTGCACACAGGGCCAACCGGAGGATGTATCAGAGGAAGGTTCATAAACAACTTAAAATCTCCTGCACGTCCCATCATACATTCCTGGGGTAAGATACTGAGTGAAATACCCTCTGTCCTATCAGTCACTCAGAGGTTAAACAGAGTGCAGTTTTCTCCACGCTGTCCCATCACACACAGAGTGAAACTCCCTCCACACCATCCTATCACACACTCCCCGGGTCAGACACAGAGTGTCTACAGTACTGTCCCATCACACACTCCCGGGGTCAGACAGAGTGAAACTCCCTCCATATCGTCCCATCACACACTCCCAGGGTCAGACACAGAGTGAAACTCCCTCTACACCGTCCCATCACACACTCCCGGGGTCAGACACAGAGTGTCTACAGTACTGTCCCATCACACACAGAGTGAAACGCCCTCCACACCATCCCATCACACACTCCCCGGGTCAGACACAGAGTGTCTACAGTACTGTCCCATCACACACTCCCGGGGTCAGACAGAGTGAAACTCCCTCCATATCGTCCCATCACATACTCCCGGGGTCAGACACAGAGTGAAACTCCCTCTACACCGTCCTATCACACACTCCCGGGGTCAGACACAGAGTGTCTACAGTACTGTCCCATCACACACAGAGTGAAACTCCCTCCATATCGTCCCATCACACACTCCCGGGGTCACACACAGAGTGAAACTCCCTCCACACCATCCCATCACACACTCCCCGGGTCAGACACAGAGTGTCTACAGTACTGTCCCATCACACACTCCCGGGGTCAGACAGAGTGAAACTCCCTCCACACCATCCCATCAATACTCCCGGGGTCAGACACAGAGTGAAGCTCCCTCTACACCATCCCATCATACACTCCCGGGGTCAGACACTGAATGAAGCTCCCTCTACACCATCCCATCACACACTCCCGGGGTCAGACACAGAGTGAAACTCCCTCCACACCATCCCATCACACACTCCCCGGGTCAGACACAGAGTGTCTACAGTACTGTCCCATCACACACAGTGAAACTCCCTCCATTTCGTCCCATCACACACTCCCTGGGTCACACACAGAGTGAAACTCACACACTCCCAGGGTCAGATACAGAGTGAAACTCCTTCTGTCCGATCACACACTCCCAGGGTCAGATACAGAGTGAAACTCCTTTTGTCCGATCACACACTCCCCGGGTCAGACACAGAGTGAAACTCCCTCTACACCGTCCTATCACACACTCCCGGGGTCAGACACAGAGTGAAACTCCTTCTGTCCCATCACACACTCCCCGGGTCAGACACAGAGTGAAACTCCCTTCACACCGTCCCATCACACACTCCCGGGGTCAGACACAGAGTGAAACTCCCTCGACACCTTCCCATCACACACTCCCGGGGTCAGATACAAAGTGAAGCTTCCTCCACACCATTCCATCACACACTCCCGGGGTCAGACACAGAGTGAAACTCCCTCTACACTGTCCCATCACACACTCCCGGGGTCAGACACAGAATGAAACTCCCTCTACACTGTCCCATCACACACTCCCAGGGTCAGATACAGAGTGAAACTCCCTCTACACCGTCCCATCACACACTCCCCGGGTCAGACACAGAGTGAAACTCCTTCTGTCCGATCACACACTCCCCGGGTCAGATACAGAGTGAAGTTCCCTCCCCACCGTCCCATCACACACTCCCAGGGTCAGATACAGAGTGAAACTCCTTCTGTCCCATCACACACTCCCCGGGTCAGATACAGAGTGAAACTCCCTCTACACCGTCCCATCATACACTCCCCGGGTCAGACACAGAGTGAAACTCACACACTCCCAGGGTCAGATACAGAGTGAAGTTCCCTCTGTCCGATCACACACTCCCCGGGTCAGATACGGAGTGAAGTTCCCTCCCCACCGTCCCATCATACACTCCCCGGGTCAGACACAGAGTGAAACTCACACACTCCCGGGGTCAGATACAGAGTGAAGTTCCCTCCCCACACACCACCGGTCTGTGTCACCTGTTCTCTGGCCTCACCACAATTGTTGTCACTGCATTTCCCGTGGGATCTTACCGTGTGACCGGGGGTACAGGTGCACTGGCCAGACACAGGGTCACATTTGCCTCCATTCAGACACAGGCAGCGTTTCAGGCAGCCTGTCCCGTAGAAGGTGGGAACACAGCTCTCATTACACTGGGGTCCGGACCAGCCGGGGTCACAGGTGCAGACTCCTGTAATAGGGTGGCAGCTGAGGGGTGGCAGCGAGGAGAGAAAGAGTGAGAGGGATTGGGGGAGTCAGACAATGTACACCACAGAGAAACAGTCCCTTCAGCCCATCTAGTCCATGCCAACTACCAAATGACAATTTCTACCAATCTCCATTCCATGCCCACCAACTCCCTGCCCCGCCCCCCCAAGATTCTACCCCTCACCCACAGATATTGTGTGGTTAACCCACTGACCCTGCACGTGTGTGGGATGTGGGAGCAAACTCTACACACAGGCACACAGACACACTGCGCCCGAGGTCAGAGAGCAGGTCGACCTACTATAAAGCCCTGTACCTGAGCCAGGACCGGTGACCTGCTCTTCTCCCCACTCCCCTGGGCTCTGGGTCAGGCAGGAAGGGGTTACCAGTCCCTCTCAAGTAGGTTGAGGGAGAGCGTTCCAGAGCCTGGCTGTGGGCACTGCCAACAGACGAGTGCTGGCAATTGGGATATGGAACAATGGGGTCAGAGGGCAAGGGATAGGGAGCCAGAGACTGAGGGAGAGGGAGGGAAAGTGAAAGAGAGAGGGAAAAGCAGAGGGAACAAAGAGGAAAAAGGAAGGGGCAGATGGAGGGAAGAGGGACTGACAGAGACATGGAGAAGGGTGATGGGAAGGGGAGGGAGAGAGGAGAGAGCGTCTCTGAGGACCTGTTGGGATTAATCGGCCTCTCCCTCTTGCAGGCCTTCCAGTGGCCCCAACCCATTCCTTCCTCACCCCTCACCCTCCACCCACCTCTGCGTGTGCAGGGGATCACATGTACACTGCATGTTACACTGGTGCCCGTAGAGCTGGTCTTGACATTTTCGTTGGCCGCAGCGTTCACCATGGAAACCATGTGCACACAAACAAGCCCCATCGATGTGCATGCACCGGGCCTGGTTCAGGCAGTCGCAAGTCTGAGCGCAGTCCAGGCCGTACCTGCCCTGCGGGCACTCCTCCTCACACCTGTTGGCACGGTGGGGGGGGGGTGGGGGGGAGGGGATGGAGGGAGGTGGGTACAAGGATTGAGACCACTCATCATTCAGCCCAGATCACCCTCCTAGCCCACGCCCTGGACCTCAGTGCCCAGTATTGTACACACCCCAACCTCCAGTAACACCACACCCCGCAACAGCCCCAAGACTCCAACGCCCAGTAAATCCCAGCCCACACCCGACATACTCACATCTCCCCAACTGTGCACAGTCCACCCCAAATCCATCCAACAACCCCCAACATCCTCAACCCTAGCCTGGTACCCCTCCACTAATACCCTCACACCACCACCCCATAACAGCCTCACAACCCCACCCTATCCACTCCTTATCAATACCCTCAACACCAGCCTGGTACTCCCTGCACTAACACCCTCACCACCCAGACTGATGCCCCCCTATCCACTTACAGCCAAACAACCCCATCCCTCCCCCTCCACTAAACCCTCACACCGCCACCCTATTCCCCCCATAACCGCCACAACCCCACCCTATCCACTCCCTGCACTAATACCCTCACACCCCAGACTGATGCCCCCCCTCCACTAACACCCTCTAATGGCCTCACATCCTCACCCCATCAACGCTCTCACAGCCCCACCCACCTCTCCGAAGGCACCCTGGCTTTGGGACACGCAGGGGTGGCTCGGGATCAAGGGTTGACCATCCACTCATTCTAAGATGGACAGGTGGGACAGACTACCGTCTCCCTCAACACCCACCTCATCCTCTGGTTCATCACCAGCACCAGTAACCGTCCACACACACACACTGTCTCGACCACCACCACCCCCGTATCGAAACCAATCTCTTCATCTCCAGGCCTCCACAGAGCTAAATCCCAATCCTAATCGCCAAACAAAAATTCCAAAAGCCAATCCCATTCCTACTCTAAAATCCCAACACTCACACCAATCCCAGTCCTAAACCAGAGACCGATGCAAGGATGCACAAAAGGCCCACCCCACAGGCACACTCCCCCCCCCCCCACCTCACACTGACGCTTCTCCCTACCCTGTCCCATCTCTATACAAGCTCTGCTCATCCTGTACACCTCCCATCTGCCACCCCGCCCATCCTCAGTGTAGCCAGGTGTACCGTACATGGGCAGTACCCCACCACCCTGTTCAACCCCTGTACCTGTCCCCGGTGTAGCCGGGCGCACACCGACACTGTCCGCTGACATGGTCACATTGCCCTCCATTGTGACACAGGCACCGGTTGCTGCAGTTCTGTCCGAAGGTTCCCTGTGGGCAGGGCAGGGCACAGACAGAGCCCTGGCCCAGAGAGGGGTGTTACCGAAGCCTCTGCAAGGGGGGAGAGTGAGAGGGGTGTGGGGGAAAGCAGGAGGAGGTCTGTGAGTCGGAGTGGCAGGGGGAAGAGTGTGGTGTGAGGGTATGAGGTGTGTAAGGGGGAAGTCTGTGGGGGAGGGGTTGCGTTTTGGTAACAGTGAGGGGGAGGGAAATGGGTAGGGGAGAGGGGCAGTGCAGAGAGGAAGATGGGGTGTGCGAAGGGATGGTAGGGACAGGAATGTTTGTACATTCTTCCCCCTCCTCCTCACTTACCGTCCAGCCAGGTGGACAGAGACAGGCCTCTTCCCCTGCAGTACACATGCCCCCATTCTGACAGGGACACTGGGAACCACAATCTTCTCCTTTGCACGGCTGCTCACAGCTGGAAGAGAATGCAGGGTTAATGAACAACACTGTCTCAACCTTTTACCATTCACCTCTGACCCCTGAACCCTAACTCACCATACTTCACCTCTGACCCTTAACCACTCACCTCTGTCCCCTAACTTCATCCCTGACCTCTCTTCATCACTGTCCTGACCCTTCACCCCTTAACCTTTACCTTTGATCCCTTACCATTCCTCTCTCTCAGCCATTCCCCCAATCTCTTACTCTGATCCCTCAGCCCCTTGATACCTTCCCCAACCCCTCATCCACAACCCTTCACCCCTTCCCATCTCCCCCACCCGGACTCTCACCCCACCCCTCACACACTTCCCCTCTTGCCCTCCCCTCTCCCCCTTCCTTTGTCCTCCATCTTCACCCAAATCCTCAGTCTTCCCCCTTCTCCCATCCCCCTTCACTCACCATGTTGATTTTAGGGAAACCACAGTGATTTTGGAGAGGGGACACTGTCCTCCCCCCGCCATTGGGGGATAGTTAATAAGCGGGGGCATAGCTGTCCCCAGAGTGGACCCACATCCCCCTCTCACACACAGTCCTACCCCACTGCCATACAGAACCAGACTGATGGCTGAATGGTCTCTCCTATCACTTCAACCAAGGTAAGAGGGAGAACGTAACTGACGGGTGGGAGGAGAGGGAGAGATGCTGGTGCAGGCTTAGGGGTCAGAGGTCAGAGCAGACTGAGGGTCAAGATGAGTAGACAGTGGGAGGGTGAGGTCGTGTAGAGATGTCAGAGTGAAGTGTCGGGCAGGGATGCATGGGTCGGGTTGAGAAATTGGATGGGGTGAGGGTTTGGGTTGAATGGTTAGACAGGGTGAGGGGTCAGGAAGGGAGTTAGTGAGGTAGAGGTAAGTGGTGAGGAAGGGGGCAAGGGGGTCAGGAAAAGTGATCAGCAGGGCGGGGGGATGGGCTGTGAGACAAGTAGCGGACTCACAGTGCTCCAGTAGTCCCGGGTGCACACCAACACTGCCCAGAGGACGGGTCACAGCTCGACCGGTTCTGACACTGGCACGTCCTCTGACAGAGCAGTCCGTAGGTCCCCGTCAGACAGGTGTCTTCACAGCTGGCACCCAGATACCCAGAGGGGCAGGAACAGCGGCCAGAGCTGGGGTCACAGATCCCCCCGTTCTTGCACCCACAGTCTGCACAGGTCCGGCCCCAGGTCTGCAGGGAGCAGTCTGTAGGGGCGGGGAGGGAGAGAAACAGGGGGCAGGGTAGGAAAAAGGTGGGAGGAGAGAGAAAAGGCGAGTGAATAAGGGAGTCAAACAGATAGAGGGAGGGGGAAGAGAGGGGTGGAGGGAGAGATAGTAAGGAGAGGGGGGATGAACGGGAGGGGGAGAGGGAGGAGGATAAAAGAGGAAAGGTGATAGAGGGCGGGTGGTAGGAGGGGAGAGGAGAAAGAATCAGTCACAGTTCCACAGGTCCTACCTAACTGCCCCCCCCACGCCTCCTCATTCCACTTCCACATCCCTGACCCCTCACCTCCTGCCCCTCCCCCACCACCCCGCCCGATTCCACCCAATCCTGTTGCAGCTTGGCGTTCAGCCCCGCCCACCCCTGGGTGACTGACAGCATGGACATTCCAGTGGCGCCAGTGACGGGGGAGTTCTGATTCCTCTCCCCACTTTAGACAGGGCAGGCATTCCCCTCCATCATCCCCTGGAGGGTAATGATTTTAGATTCAGAACCTTGCCCTTCCTCAATGGAGGAGAGTTGTCGGGGGTTCGATGGTGTGCAAATCCCGGCCTGAGTGCAGTGGTGGAGAGGGGAGGAGGGAAGGGGAGGTGGTGGAGAGGGGAGGAGGGAAGGGGAGGTGGTGGAGAGGGGAGGAGGGAAGGGGGAGGTGGTGGAGAGGGGAGGAGGGAAAGGGAGGTGGTGGAGAGGGGAGGAGGGAAGGGGAGGTGGTGGAGAGGGGAGGAGGGAAGGGGGAGGTGGTGGAGAGGGGAGGAGGGAAAGGGAGGTGGTGGAGAGGGGAGGAGGGAAGGGGGAGGTGGTGGAGAGGGGAGGAGGGAAGGGGAGGTGGGGGAGAGGGGAGGAGGGAAGGGGGAGGTGGTGGAGAGGGGAGGAGGGAAGGGGGGTGGTGGAGAGGGGAGGAGGGAAGGGGAGGTGGTGGAGAGGGGAGGAGGGAAGGGGAGGTGGTGGAGAGGGGAGGAGGGAAGGGGAGGTGGTGGAGAGGGGGGACGGGGGATAAGATGAAGGGGAATCAGGATCACATTAAATATCACCAACATCTGTCATTAAAGGAGTTGTTTTTCGGCAGCTGGACAATAGGAAATATATATACAGATATATTCAAATTAAATCAGCAGTGGCTTATAACAAGGCGCCTGTACCTCCACCCTGATGGTAGCAATGAGAAGAGGGCAAGTCCTAGGTGAATTTTGAGAGGGGTTTTGAGGGGGGCATCGCATTTTGAGAGGGGTGAGGAGTGAGTGTGATGGGTGGGGGTGAGATTGACAGGGCGGGAGGTAGGGTAGAGGAGACGAGGCGAGCCCCAGAGGGGAACCTGGAGCGGAGGTGAGGAAGTACCTCCCTCCACCCTCACCGGTGGATCCTCCTGCCCACAGCCACTGCAGCGGGGGCTCACCCCTCCCAGAGGCGATTCGCTTCTTCTGTCCCCCGCTCTATCCACAATTCCCAGCACCCATCCCCACACTCACTGCTGGAGCAGTCCGACCCTCGCCATCCCGGCTCGCACTGGCAACGATCGGGTCCCACACACCGGCCGTGGACACACTCCTGGCTGCACTGGGCTGTGGGCGAGAGAGCAGGAGGTCGGATCATTGCAGGCAATCTCCTCCACGCCCAGCCTCTTCCGGGACCCCCCCAACCCACAGGACATCCCACCAATGGCCGAAACCCTGACGGGACGTGACAAAACAAGTGTGCTTCCCTTGGATGCGTTGTGTGGCATAGGCAGGGAGGAGTTTAAGACCAAAGTTCGGAGATTCGGAGGAGTCACCCAATCTAGACCTCTCTCTCCCACAGCCTCAGTCTGCCAGGATACAGACCGAGGGATGTGGGGTCACAGGAGGAAGGGAAGCAGACACGTGTTGGATGAAGGATTGGCATTTCTCCCCCCTCCTGCTTCCAGTCACGGGGAGTACCACCACCGGCAGATTCCCCACCCTCCTGACTCGGAACTACGCTGTTAACCCAACCGCCCCACAAGTACAGTATTGAGTTCGCCTTACCCTCCTGACTCCCCGCCACTCACTCTCGATCGTGCACGCATCGCTTCCACCTGTTCCACCACTGCCACCATTTTCCCAAAACCTGTTGCCCCCTAACTCTACCTCCTGAACACTCAGGACCGCGTAGCCAGATACTGGTCTGTGCTGCAAGTTTGCAGATAGTGGGCCCCATCTCAAACAGCGATGAGTCGGAGTACAGGAAGGAGATTGGGGCCGAATGGCGTGATGTCAAAGCAATCATCTTTCCCTCAATGTCAACAATACAAAAAAAACTGGTCATTGACATCAGAAAGGGGGTGGTGCCCACTCCCGTCTACATCCACGGTGTTTCAAGTTCCAATATCTCTAATAACCTGTTCTGGTCCAACGCGGCTCACCAACGCTTCAACATCCTCAGGAGGCTGACGAAATTTGTCAACCCTTGCCAATTTTTATTGATTCGCCATTCGCTTTCAAGAACTCTTCATCTCATGATCTCGATAATTGCAGCTTCTGTGCTTGCACAGTTGTCTTTTTCACGTCGATTGGGTGCGGCCTTTCACTGTGTAAGAAAGCGATATGCGCGCTATACCTTGGCGGGCCCCCCTGCTCTCAGCACAAGGAGGAAGGGAGATCCCACCCAAGATTCGCCACTTACCCACACAGACACCTCGGCTCTCGTAGTAACCCTGGCAACAGTGCGAGCGCTTCCGGTAGTCAGTCTGTACCCCCAGCCGGTACGTCTGACGGTAGGTGATCCTGCAACACAGGCATTGGTCGGTCATCACCTCACAGAAGTGGAGGGAGGGTGGGGAGGGGAGTGGCGGGCTGGGCCGGGGGAGGGCCCAGGGAGAGAGATGGAGGGGAGGGGTAGTCGAGGGAGGATGAGGTTTGTCAGCCAGGGTTCGGAGGGTGGGATCGGGGAGGGCTGGCAGGTGCGGAAGGGGTAGCGAGGAGCTCGGACGGTTGGGGGAGGGGCAAATCCTGCTCCTCTTCTGTAAAAGGAGTCATGTGGAACAATACCCCAGAGAGGATGTGCATAAGGAGTGGGATGGCCGCGGGGGAGGTTTGGAGGGGGACTGAGAATGGGTGGGGGGGGGGAGATCGGGAGGGTTGGACGGATGGGGGGGTGGTTGCAAGAGGAGGGTTGGATGGGAAGAGGGTGAGGGAGGGGACGTGGGAGAGGAGGGAATTGAAAGAGATTTAGAGACAGAGAGAGCGAGGAAGTGAGAAAGTGATGAGAGGTCAGAGATCGACTGAAAGACGGAAAAGGGGGGTAGATAAATGGAGAGAAAGAACCCGATATGAAAAGCGAAAGAGGGGAAATGGGAAGTGGGTGAAGTTTCTCCTCCCATCTAAGGGCCACACTCAGTGGTTTCCCAGCGTCCCGGCCACAGTGCCCTCACTTGTGCCTAGTGCACCGATAGTTGCTCCTGGGGTCATCGCAGTCCTCCTGTGTCTCCTCGTGGTGGGGAACCATGTACTTCTCCGTTCTGGGGACAGAATAGCTGGAGGGGAGGGGAAGAGACCTGTCAATGCACAGAAAGAGGCCAGTCTAACCACCACCCCCACAGATACACCAGCGCAGCCCCGCACAGTCAGCCGGGGGGGGGGGGGGGGACGGCGCCTCGCAGAAGTACTCAAGGGCCTCGCAAAACCGTCCAACCGGGTGCCGGGGGAAGTTGCAGCCTCGCCCTACGGCGCGGCTAGGCTCTGATTGGTGTGTCGATGGACCAATGGCAGAAGTTGGGGAGGGGGAGATGGGGGGACCTTCTGGTGGGTTGCGATAATCTGGCACTGGGAGGGGTGGCCACTGTGGGTGCCTGGCAAAACGGTTTCACGGATTACCGAGTGTTAAATGACAGCGGCCTATGTTCCAGTGAACCCAGACTGGTTAAGGAGGGATATCGGAACTGGGGCCCCAGTGAGTTTAATGTGAGTGGGAAAACAGAAAAACCTTACAGCACGATACAGGCCCTTCCACCCACAAAACTGTGCCTAACCTGAGAAATTACCTAGGGTTACCCATAGCCCTCTATTTTTCTGAGCTCCATGTACTTATCCAGGAGTCTCTTAAAAGAAAGTGGGGCCCCAGTGAGTGAGGAGGGCGGGGAACATGATTTTATGGGATGAATGCTGAAAATTTCTGACCGGTTGGGCATCGGCCGGCTGGGATTAACAGAACATTGCTCTTGGCGATTGCTCAACCCGAAATACTGTGAGCGCTGACCAAGCCTGACCACTGCCCTCGCCATACGAGATCTGTGACCCAAGCGTTGTGTCTGTGCACAATTAAATAAAAACACGCACGTGGGAGATGCCTTTAACTGGTGTATTCACATTGGAGTGAGAGAAAATAACGCGCTTGCGCAGATTCACACATTACACATCCTCCCCTTTTAGATTAATGCAACTTAAAATTGTATATGTACAAAACATTCAATTTCCCTTTCATAAATCCAAATAAACATGCTTTCACATAACGGTCCATAACTATCTTCACAGCTCTACAGGCTGAGTCTTTTGGGTGGCGCTCTGTTTCTTTCAGGACTTTTGGTAGGTCTACAATAACGTTATTATAGAGTCTCTGGGTCTGTGGAGTGGCATCAGGCTTGGTAGGTGTCTTGTCAACGATAACGTTATTGTAGAGTCTCTGGGTCTGTGGAGTGGCATCAGGCTTGGTAGGTGTCTTGTCAATGATAACGTTATTGTAGAGTCTCTGGGTCTGTGGACTGGCATCAGGTTTGGTAGGTGTCTTGTCAACGATAACGTTATTGTAGAGTCTCTGGGTCTGTGGAGTGGCATCAGGCTTGGTAGGTGTCTTGTCAACGATAACGTTATTGTAGAGTCTCTGGGTCTGTGGAGTGGCATCAGGCTTGGTAGGTGTCTTGTCAATGATAACGTTATTGTAGAGTCTCTGGGTCTGTGGACTGGCATCAGGTTTGGTAGGTGTCTTGTCAACGATAACGTTATTGTAGAGTCTCTGGGTCTGTGGAGTGGCATCAGGCTTGGTAGGTGTCTTGTCAACGATAACGTTATTGTAGAGTCTCTGGGTCTGTGGAGTGGCATCAGGCTTGGTAGGTGTCTTGTCAACGATAACGTTATTGTAGAGTCTCTGGGTCTGTGGAGTGGCATCAGGCTTGGTAGGTGTCTTGTCAATGATAACGTTATTGTAGAGTCTCTGGGTCTGTGGACTGGCATCAGGTTTGGTAGGTGTCTTGTCAACGATAACGTTATTGTAGAGTCTCTGGGTCTGTGGAGTGGCATCAGGCTTGGTAGGTGTCTTGTCAACGATAATGTTATTGTAGAGTCTCTGGGTCTGTGGAGTGGCATCAGGCTTGGTAGGTGTCTTGTCAATGATAACGTTATTGTAGAGTCTCTGGGTCTGTGGACTGGCATCAGGTTTGGTAGGCGTCTTGTCAATGATAACGTTATTGTAGAGTCTCTGGGTCTATGGAGTGGCATCAGGCTTGGTAGGTGTCTTGTCAACGATAATGTTATTGTAGAGTCTCTGGGTCTGTGGACTGGCATCAGGTTTGGTAGGTGTCTTGTCAACGATAACGTTATTGTAGAGTCTCTGGGTCTGTGGTGTGGCATCAGGCTTGGTAGGTGTCTTGTCTAAGACGATGTTCTCAGTTTCCAGTGTCACGTTGCTGTCAGTGACATCATCACTGAGAGGTAAGTCCGGTGACCGTAATGTGTCCATCTTGTTGGATGCAGTCGACTCAGGTGTGTTCTTCAGTTGAGCATCCAGCGTCTGGTCCACATGACGTCTCCATGTCTGATCTCAACATCCACTGTGTACATCACTGTGTCCAGTTCCTGTAGCTTCCTCCGGGGTCTCCACTTGTCTTCTCTGTAATCACGTGCTAGGACCACCTGTTCAATCCTGAAGCCCCTTGCTGCTTCACTTGGCAACTGGCTGAACTCTTTATTCTGCACTTCCATCTGCAGGTCTCGTTTCAGGTCTATGCGAGATCTCAGAGTCCTGCTCGTGAACAGCATCGCAGGTGTTTGATTTGCTGTCGCATGAACAGAGTTCTGGTACACAAAAAGGAAATTGTCCACTTTGTGCTGCAGAGAAATGTCCTCCTTGTCCATCACTTTAATGGACTTCTGAAAAGTTTGGATAAACCTTTCAGGTAACCCATTTGTTGCTGGGTGGTGAGGAGCTGACTTGAAATGTCAGATGCCATTTTTCTTCATTTTCTGACATGTATTGTGGTCTGTTGTCACTCACAATTAGTTCTGGTAAGCCGTTTCAGGTGAAGATAGTCCTCAGGCTGGAGACAGTCTTTGCTGAGCTGGTTGACTTCATTGGTATAACCACCGGTCACTTTGAATGAGCAGCCACAGCAATCGGGAACGTGGAGTTCATGAAAGGCCCAGCAAAGTCAATAGATATTCCTTGTCATGGTGACAACGGCAACTCCCACCAGTGTAACGGTGCCTGTGGGGTTGCATTGTGAACTTTTTGACATCCCCAACAGCTTTTGGCAAATCTGCTCATCTATTCCCGGCCACCAAACATACTGTAGCTCTGGGTGAGACTCTTAATCTTGACTTTACCCAGGTGTGCTTCATGCATATTCTAGAGGGAACCTTAACGCAAGATCCATCTATCAGCAATCTTTGACATACCGATAGTTGGTCTCGTCTTGCCTAGAACTCTGGAAAGATAGGGTTCCAAGAGCTGAGAGTTCTTGCCGAGAACTCTGGAAACTTAGGGTTACCAGGAGCTGGCCGTCCTTCCTTGGTGATGTCATAGACTTTTGACAATTTTGTGCCATTCCTTGTTTCTCTTTGTATTACAGAATCTGCTACTAGCAACTGGAACACTTCTGCTGGGTCACAGTATGAAGACTTTTCTTCTTCAGTTGCCAATAGTGGAAGACATGACAAGCCATCAACGTTGCTGGGTTGTTTGGTACCCTTGAGCTCTATGTCATAAGAGTGGGCTCCAAGTTTCGAAGTTCAGCATCCACTTGAGGGTGTATTGCATAAGGCAGTGGATGTGCCTTATGGAATCTTGGTGTTACTGCTTCATTCATTCAGTTCTGGCTTTCATGCCTTTGAGTTTACCAATCCCCTCTCAAACACATTTCGTTAGCATAAAGCAGCTGTGCCAGTCTCTGGTTAGTGCTGCCATTGACTGGTGATGTCACACTGAGAGCTTTGATTGACTGTCTGTCTCATTGGATTTTTCTCAACCACTCACGTTTAAAAAGTGCTGGCCCTCCACTTTTCAATACATAAATCTCTAATTGTTGTGTTTCCTCCATTCGTCACATTTACTTTCAGTTTGCCTTAGGTAGATGCTTTTTAGCCAGTGTAAGTATTTAGCATCACTGAGGTCTTCTCTAATGGCATCTTAGAAAACATTCTGTTATAGTCAGCTTCTAAAATTATGGACAAAGCTAACCCTGTATCCAGCTCCATTTTCAGTTTTACACCAAACACATCTATTGTGAGTCAGATAATTTTGTGACCTGCTTCAGTTATACTATGCAGTTGTAGGCATGACAGTTCACCTTTGCCAGACTCCATGTTGTCGGATTCTATTTTACATTCAGTAATTTCATGCATTTGCCTAGTTTTGTGTTTGAGACTTTGCAGTTGGTTGTGCTTTTTGTCTGCCTTGCTCACTCTCTCTATGTGACCTTCTTTGTGACACTTTCTGCAGACATTTTCTTTGAACCAACAGCTATTTGCATCCTGGGAGGATTTGTCACATCAATAGCATCTTTGGCTGTTTGTACTATTCAGGGACATTTTGTTCACTTCACATTCTAACCTCCTTTTCTGTGGTTCTGCTGCAGTCTCTAACAATATGACAATGGTCAATGCCTGTTCTACAGTTAGGTTTCATCTGGATAGTAGCCTCTTTTGAGTGCTTTGACTAGGTATGTCACATACAAGCCTGTCACTTAATGCGTTAGAAAGTCCATCTCTCAAGTCACAGTACTGGGAAAGTTTGCACATTTCTGCAATGTATTCAGAAATGCTTTCACCTTTTGACTGGTTCCTTTAGTACAATCAAAGTCTCCCAGTTATTGCCAGAGGTTTAGGGCTCAGGTGATATTATAAAATTGTAACAATTTTGTCGAACGTCTTGCTTGTTGGGTTTTCAGGGGTCACTAGGTTGCATAAGAGACTATATGTCCTTGCAGAAGCAGAGGGGCAACACACACAAAATTCTGGAGGAAGTCAGCAGGCCAGGCAGCATCTCTGGAAAATAGTAGTCGATGTTTCAGGCCAAAAAGTGCAGAGGCTTTCTTTTGCTCCCCTGCACTGTTCAGATTACAATACAGTTCAACCCTCTCGATGTACGACTCCCTGTCTTCATTAGCGCTATCAAGTTCGACAGCTTTCCTGGCTGAAGCCATCGCCACGTTATTTTCACTTTAAACTCAGCACGTCTTTCACTGTTACTCATGGGTCCTTCGGCTTTCTGTTGCTGTTTAACTCTCGCTGTTTTGTCCCGTGACTGTCAGTGCAGTTTGTGATATTCACTGACACCAATTTGTTGTGTTTGTGCACAACCACATATCACACGGGAGAGGGTGTATTCACATTGCAGCGAGACAGTGAGGGAACAATGTGCACGTGTAGGCAACAGATCAATATGTAGTGCTAAGGGAGGGGCGGGGGGGGTCATTGTTCTAAAAGAAATAGAGAACACAAAGCTCGGTGTTGCGATTAGTGGGCAGGGATCGGGGTGGTTTAAGTGTGGAGAGAGGTTTAAAGTGAGAATTCCAGAGCCTAGGGATGGAAGTTAATGGGCGGATCACAGTTCAATGCACAGTACACCTCTCATGTCCTTTTCCCTCATGCTCTGTCCCCTACTCCATCCCCTACCTCTCCCGACTCACTCCCCTCTCCCCATTCACACATTCCTTCCCCCAACCCACCCCTTCCCCAAACCCACCATCCCATACACCCCCACACCATCACTAACCCCCACTGACTCACCCACGCTACACTCCCTCCCCCGACCTATCCCCACGCCCTACCCTCCCGTGTAGCCAAATGCCACCTTACCTCTCCCAGCTGCTGCACACATTGGGGTCATTGGGCATCAAGGGGCTGGTGGATGGGAGCAGGACGTAGCACAGAATAAGGGAGCACGCCAACACCATCCTGCATCATTTGGGAATGGAAGAGAAGGTCAGGCTGGAAACAAACTGAGAAAAAAGGGAACTCTGTCAGATACCAAACAACCTCGAAGTGTGTGAGTGTGGAAAGTATTATGCAGCGGGGGGTAAGGAAAGGCTTCAAGGACACACCCTCAATGGGCAAGAGGGTGTGATCGGTGGTGGGAGGGAATGTGAGAGGAGGTCAGGGTTGTAGGGGATCAGAAAATGGTAATTGCTAGAATGCAAGGGATCGAATAAGGAAACTGTGCCAGACAGCAAGGTATCGGAATATCGAAACTGTGCCAGACTGCAAGGGATCGAATAAGGAAACTGTGCCAGAGAGCAAGGGATCGGAATAGGAAAACTGTGCCAGACGGCAAGGGATCAGAATAGGAAAACTGTGCCAGACGGCAAGGGATCGAATAAGGAAACTGTGCCAGACGGCAAGGGATCGGAATATCGAAACTGTGCCAGACAGCAAGGGATCAGAATAGAAAAACTGTGCCAGGCGGCAAGGGATCGGAATATCGAAACTGTGCCAGATGGCAAGGGATCGAATAAGGAAACTGTGCCAGATGGCAAGGGATCGGAATATCGAAACTGTGCCAGATGGCAAGGGATCGAATAAGGAAACTGTGCCAGATGGCAAGGGATCGGAATAGGAAAACTGTGCCAGAAGGCAAGGGATCGGAATATCGAAACTGTGCCAGACGGCAAGGAATTGGAATAGGAAAACTGTGCCAGACGGCAAATGATCAGAATTGGAAAACTGCCAGATGGCAAGGGATCAGAATATCGAAACTTGGGCAGATGGCAAGGGATCGAATAAGGAAATGGTGCCAGACGGAAAGGGGTCAGAATATCGAAACTGTGCCAGACGGCAAGGGATTGAATAAGGAAACTGTAACAGACGGCAAGGGATCAAAATATCGAAACTGTGCCAGACAGCAAGGGATCGAATAAGGAAACTGTGCCAGACGGCAAGGGATCGGAATAGGCAAACTGTGCCAGACGGCAAGGGATCGGAATATCCAAACTTGGCCAGACGGCAAGGGATCGGAATAGGAAAACTGTGCCAGGCGGCAAGGGATCGGAATATCGAAACTGTGCCAAACTGTAAGGGATCGAATAAGGAAACTGTGCCAGACGGCAAGGGATCGGAATAGGAAAACTGTGCCAGACGGCAAGGGATCGGAATAGGAAAACTGAGCCAGACGGGAAGGGATCGGAATATCGAAACTTGGCCTGACGGCAAGGGATCGAATAAGGAAACTGTGCCAGACGGCAAGGGATCGAATAAGGAAACTGTGCCAGATGGCAAGGGATCGGAATATCGAAACTGTGCCAGATGGCAAGGGATCGGAATATCGAAACTGTGCCAGACGGCAAGGGATCGAATAAGGAAACTGTGCCAGACGGCAAGGGATCGAATAAGGAAACTGTGCCAGATGGCAAGGGGGCGGAATATCGAAACTGTGCCAGACAGCAAGGGATCGGAATAGGAAAACTCTGCCAGACGGCAAGGGATCAGCATAGGAAAACTGTGCCAGACGGCAAGGGATCGGAATATTGAAACTGTGCCAGACGGCAAGGGATCGGAATAGGAAAACTGTGCCAGACGGCAAGCGATCGGAATAGGAAAACTGTGCCAGACGGCGAGGGATCGGAATATCGAAACTGTGCCAGACGGCAAGGGATCAAAATAGGAAAACTGTGCCAGACGGCAAGGGATCGGAATATCGAAACTGTGCCAGACAGCAAGGGATCGAATAAGGAAACTGTGCCAGATGGCAAGGGATCGGAATAGGAAAACTGTGCCAGATGGCAAGGGATCGGAATATCGAAACTTGGCCAGATGGCAAGGAATCAAATAAGGAAACTGTGCCAGACGGCAAGGGATTGAATAAGGAATCTGTGCCAGACAACAAGGGATCGGAATATCGAAAATGTGCCAGACGGCAAGGGATCGAATAAGGAAACTGTGCCAGACGGCAAGGGATCGGAATATCGAAACTGTGCCAGACAGCAAGGGATCGAATAAGGAAACTGTGCCAGACGGCAAGGGATCGGAATATCGAAACTGTGCCAGACAGCAAGGGATCGGAATAGGAAAACTGTGCCAGACGGCAAGGGATCGGAATATCGAAACTTGGGCAGATGGCAAGGGATCGAATAAGGAAATGGTGCCAGACGGAAAGGGGTCGGAATATCGAAACTGTGCCAGACGGCAAGGGATTGAATAAGGAAACTGTGCCAGACGGCAAGGGATCGGAATAGGCAAACTGTACAAGACGGCAAGGGATCGGAATATCGAAAATTGGCCAGACGGCAAGGGATCGGAATAGGAAAACTGTGCCAGGCGGCAAGGGATCGGAATATCGAAACTGTGCCAGACTGTAAGGGATCGAATAAGGAAACTGAGCCAAACGGCAAGGGATCGGAATAGGAAAACTGTGCCAGACGGCAAGGGATCGGAATAAGAAAACTGAGCCAGACGGCAAGGGATAGGAATATCGAAACTGTGCCAGATGGCAAGGAATTGGAATAGGAAAACTGTGCCAGACGGCAAGTGATCGGAATAGGAAAACTGTGCCAGACGGCAAGGGATCGGAATATCGAAACTTGGCCTGACGGCAAGGGATCGAATAAGGAAACTGTGCCAGACGGCAAGGGATCGAATAAGTAAACTGTGCCAGATGGCAAGGGATCGGAATATCGAAACTGTGCCAGATGGCAAGGGATCGAATAAGGAAACTGTGCCAAACGGCAAGTGATCAGAATAGGAAAACTGTGCCAGACGGCAAGGGATCGGAATATCGAAACTGTGCCAGATGGCAAGGGATCGAATAAGGAAACTGTGCCAGATGGCAAGGGATCGGAATAGGAAAACTGTGCCAGAAGGCAAGGGATCGGAATATCGAAACTGTGCCAGACGGCAAGGAATTGGAATAGGAAAACTGTGCCAGACGGCAAATGATCAGAATTGGAAAACTGCCAGATGGCAAGGGATCAGAATATCGAAACTTGGGCAGATGGCAAGGGATCGAATAAGGAAATGGTGCCAGACGGAAAGGGGTCAGAATATCGAAACTGTGCCAGACGGCAAGGGATTGAATAAGGAAACTGTAACAGACGGCAAGGGATCAAAATATCGAAACTGTGCCAGACAGCAAGGGATCGAATAAGGAAACTGTGCCAGACGGCAAGGGATCGAATAAGGAAACTGTGCCAGACGGCAAGGGATCGGAATAGGCAAACTGTGCCAGACGGCAAGGGATCGGAATATCCAAACTTGGCCAGACGGCAAGGGATCGGAATAGGAAAACTGTGCCAGGCGGCAAGGGATCGGAATATCGAAACTGTGCCAAACTGTAAGGGATCGAATAAGGAAACTGTGCCAGACGGCAAGGGATCGGAATAGGAAAACTGTGCCAGACGGCAAGGGATCGGAATAGGAAAACTGAGCCAGACGGGAAGGGATCGGAATATCGAAACTGTGCCAGATGGCAAGGAATTGGAATAGGAAAACTGTGCCAGACGGCAAGTGATCGGAATAGGAAAACTGTGCCAGACGGCAAGGGATCGGAATATCGAAACTTGGCCTGATGGCAAGGGATCGAATAAGGAAACTGTGCCAGACGGCAAGGGATCGAATAAGGAAACTGTGCCAGATGGCAAGGGATCGGAATATCGAAACTGTGCCAGATGGCAAGGGATCGGAATATCGAAACTGTGCCAGACGGCAAGGGATCGAATAAGGAAACTGTGCCAGACGGCAAGGGATCGAATAAGGAAACTGTGCCAGATGGCAAGGGGGCGGAATATCGAAACTGTGCCAGACAGCAAGGGATCGGAATAGGAAAACTCTGCCAGACGGCAAGGGATCAGCATAGGAAAACTGTGCCAGACGGCAAGGGATCGGAATATTGAAACTGTGCCAGACGGCAAGGGATCGGAATAGGAAAACTGTGCCAGACGGCAAGCGATCGGAATAGGAAAACTGTGCCAGACGGCGAGGGATCGGAATATCGAAACTGTGCCAGACGGCAAGGGATCAAAATAGGAAAACTGTGCCAGACGGCAAGGGATCGGAATATCGAAACTGTGCCAGACAGCAAGGGATCGAATAAGGAAACTGTGCCAGATGGCAAGGGATCGGAATAGGAAAACTGTGCCAGATGGCAAGGGATCGGAATATCGAAACTTGGCCAGATGGCAAGGAATCAAATAAGGAAACTGTGCCAGACGGCAAGGGATTGAATAAGGAATCTGTGCCAGACAACAAGGGATCGGAATATCGAAAATGTGCCAGACGGCAAGGGATCGAATAAGGAAACTGTGCCAGACGGCAAGGGATCGGAATATCGAAACTGTGCCAGACAGCAAGGGATCGAATAAGGAAACTGTGCCAGACGGCAAGGGATCGGAATATCGAAACTGTGCCAGACAGCAAGGGATCGGAATAGGAAAACTGTGCCAGACGGCAAGGGATCGGAATATCGAAACTTGGGCAGATGGCAAGGGATCGAATAAGGAAATGGTGCCAGACGGAAAGGGGTCGGAATATCGAAACTGTGCCAGACGGCAAGGGATTGAATAAGGAAACTGTGCCAGACGGCAAGGGATCGGAATAGGCAAACTGTACAAGACGGCAAGGGATCGGAATATCGAAAATTGGCCAGACGGCAAGGGATCGGAATATCGAAACTGTGCCAGATGGCAAGGAATTGGAATCGTTAAACTGTGCCAGACGGCAAGTGATCGGAATAGGAAAACTGTGCCAGACGGCAAGGGATCGGAATATCGAAACTTGGCCTGACGGCAAGGGATCGAATAAGGAAACTGTGCCAGACGGCAAGGGATCGAATAAGTAAACTGTGCCAGATGGCAAGGGATCGGAATATCGAAACTGTGCCAGATGGCAAGGGATCGAATAAGGAAACTGTGCCAAATGGCAAGTGATCAGAATAGGAAAACTGTGCCAGACGGCAAGGGATCGGAATATCGAAACTGTGCCAGACAGCAAGGGATCGGAATAGGAAAACTCTGCAAGACGGCAAGGGATCAGCATAGGAAAACTGTGACAGACGGCAAGGGATCGGAATATTGAAACTGTGCCAGATGGCAAGGGATCGGAATAGGAAAACTGTGCCAGACGGCAAGGGATCGGAATGGGAAAACTGTGCCAGACGGCGAGGGATCGGAATATCGAAACTGTGCCAGACGGCAAGGGATCGAATAAGGAAACTGTGCCAGACGGCAAGGGATCAAAATAGGAAAACTGTGCCAGACGGCAAGGGATCGGAATATCGAAACTATGCCAGACAACAAGGGATCGAATAAGGAAACTGTGCCAGATGGCAAGGGATCGGAATAGGAAAACTGTGCCAGATGGCAAGGGATCGGAATATCGAAACTTGGCCAGACGGCAAGGGATCGAATAAGGAAACTGTGCCAGACGGCAAGGGATTGAATAAGGAATCTGTGCCAGACGACAAGGGATCGGAATATCGAAAATGTGCCAGACGGCAAGGGATCGAATAAGGAAACTGTGGCAGACGGCAAGGGATCGGTATAGGAAAACTGTGCCAGACGGCAAGGGATCGAATAAGGAAACTGTGCCAGACGGCAAGGGATCGAATAAGGAAACTGTGCCAGATGGCAAGGGTTCGGAATATCGAAACTGTGCCAGATGGCAAGGGATCGAATAAGGAAACTGTGCCAGACGGCAAGGGATCGGAATAGGAAAACTGTGCCAGACGGCAAGGGATCGAATAAGGAAACTGTGCCAGATGGCAAGGGATCGGAATATCGAAACTGTGCCAGACAGCAAGGGATCGAATAAGGAAACTGTGCCAGACGGCAAGGGATTGGAATATCGAAACTTGGCCTGACGGCAAGCGATCGAATAAGGAAACTGTGCCAGACGGCAAGGGATTGGAATAGGAAAACTGTGCCAGACGGCAAGGGATCGGAATATCGAAACTGTGCCAGACGGCAAGGGATCAGAATAGGAAACTGTGCCAGACGGCAATGGATCAGAATATCAAAACTTGGCCAGACGGCAAGGGATCAGAATATCAAAACTTGGCCAGACGGCCAGGGATCGAATAAGGAAACTGTGCCAGACCGCAAGGGATCGAAATAGGAAAACTGTGCCAGACGGCAAGGGATCGGAATATTGAAACTGTGCCAGACGGCAAGGGATCGGAATAGGAAAACTGTGCCAGATGGCAAGGGATCGGAATATCGAAACTGTGCCAGATGGCAAGGGATCAGAATAGGAAAACTGTGCCAGACGGCAAGGGATCGGAATATCGAAATTGTGCCAGACAGCAAGGGATTGAATAAGGAAACTGTGCCAGATGGCAAGGGATCGGAATAGGAAAACTGTGCCAGATGGCAAGGGATAGGAATATCGAAACTTGGCCAGATGGCAAGTGATTGAATAAGGAAACTGTGCCAGACGGCAAGGGATCGAATAAGGAAACTGTGCCAGATGGAACGGATCGGAATATCGAAACTGTGCCAGAGGCAAGGGATTGAATAAGGAAACTGTGCCAGACGGCAAGGGGGCGGAATATTGAAACTGTGCCAGACAGCAAGGGATCGGAATAGGAAAACTGTGCCAGACGGCAAGGGATCGGAGTAGGAAACTGTGCCAGACCGCAAGTGATCAGAATATCAAAACTTGGCCAGACGGCAAGGGATCAGAATAGGAAAACTGTGCCAGACGGCAAGGGATCGAATAAGGAAACTGTGCCAGACGGCAAGGGATCGAAATAGGAAAACTGTGCCAGACGGCAAGGGATCAGAATATCAAAACTGTGCCAGACGGCAAGGGATCAGAATAGGAATACTGTGCCAGACGGCAAGGGATCGGAATATCGAAACTTGGCCAGACGGCAAGGGATCAAATAAGGAAACTGTGCCAGACAGCAAGGGATCAAATAGGAAACTGTGCCAGACGGCAAGGGATCGGAATAGGAAAACTGTGCCAGACGGCAAGGGAACGGAATATCGAAACTTGGCCAGACGGCAAGGGATCGGTATATCGAAACTTGGCCAGACGGCAAGGGATCGAATAAGGAAACTGTGCCAGACGGCAAGGGATCGAAATAGGAAAACTGTGCCAGATGGCAAGGGATCAGAATATCGAAACTGTGCCAGACGGCAAGTGATCGGAATAGGAAAACTGTGCCAGATGGCAAGGGATCTGAATAGGAAAACTGTGCCAGACAGCAAGGGATCGGAATATCGAAACTTGGCCAGACGGCAAGGGATCAAATAAGGAAACTGTGCCAGACAGCAAGGGATCGAATAGGAAACAGTGCCAGAAGGCAAGGGATCGGAATATCGAAACTGTGCCAGACAGCAAGGGATCGGAATAGGAAAACTCTGCCAGACGGCAAGGTATCAGCATCGGAAAACTGTGCCAGACGGCAAGGGATCGGAATATTGAAACTGTGCCAGACGGCAAGGGATCGGAATAGGAAAACTGGGCCAGACGGCAAGGGATCGGAATAGGAATACTGTGCCAGATGGCAAGGGATCGGAATATCGAAACTTGGCCAGACGGCAAGGGATCAAATAAGGAAACTGTGCCAGACAGCAAGGGATCGAATAGGAAACAGTGCCAGACGGCAAGGGATCGGAATATCGAAACTGTGCCAGACAGCAAGGGATCGGAATAGGAAAACTCTGCCAGACGGCAAGGGATCAGCATAGGAAAACTGTGCCAGACGGCAAGGGATCGGAATATTGAAACTGTGCCAGACGGCAAGGGATCGAATAGGAAACAGTGCCAGACGGCAAGGGATTGGAATATCGAAACTGTGCCAGACAGCAAGGGATCGGAATAGCAAAACTCTGCCAGACGGCAAGGGATCAGCATAGGAAAACTGTGCCAGACGGCAAGGGATAGGAATATTGAAACTGTGCCAGACGGCAAGGGATCGGAATAGGAAAACTGTGCCAGACGGCAAAGGATCGGAATAGGAAAACTGTGCCAGATGGCAAGGGATCTGAATATCGAAACTGTGCCAGACAGCAAGGGATCGAATAAGGAAACTGTGCCAGACGGCAAGGGATCGGAATATCGAAACTTGGCCAGACGGCAAGGGATCAAATAAGGAAACTGTGCCAGACAGCAAGGGATCGAATAGGAAACAGTGCCAGACGGCAAGGGATCGGAATATCGAAACTGTGCCAGACAGCAAGTGATCGGAATAGGAAAACTCTGCCAGACGGCAAGGGATCAGCATAGGAAAACTGTGCCAGACGGCAAGGGATAGGAATATTGAAACTGTGCCAGACGGCAAGGGATCGGAATAGGAAAACTGTGCCAGATGGCAAGGGATCGGAATAGGAAAACTGTGCCAGATGGCAAGGGATCGGAATATCGAAACTGTGCCAGACAGCAAGGGATCGAATAAGGAAACTGTGCCAGACGGCAAGGGATTGGAATAGGAAAACTGTGCCAGACGGCAACGGATCGGAATATCGAAACTGTGCCAGACAGCAAGGGATCGAATAAGGAAACTGTGCCAGACGGCAATGGATCGGAATAGGAAAACTGTGCCAGACGGCAAGGGATTGGAATATCGAAACTTGGCCTGACGGCAAGCGATCGAATAAGGAAACTGTGCCAGACGGCAAGGGATCGAATAAGGAATCTGTGCCAGATGGCAAGGGATCGGAATATCGAAACTGTGCCAGATGGCAAGGGATCGAATAAGGAAACTGTGCCAGATGGCAAGGGGTCGGAATATCGAAACTGTGCCAGACAGCAAGGGATCGGAATAGGAAAACTGTGCCAGATGGCAAGGGATCAGAATAGGAAAACTGTGCCAGACAACAAGGGATCGGAATATCGAAACTTGGCCAGACGGCAAGGGATCAGAATAGGAAAACTGTGCCAGATGGCAAGGGATCGGAATATCGAAACTGTGCCAGACTGCAAGGGATCGAATAAGGAAACTGTGCCAGACGGCAAGGGATCGGAATAGCAAAACTGTGCCAGACGGCAAGGGATCGGAATAGGAAAACTGTGCCAGACGGCAAGGGATCGGAATATCGAAACTGTGCCAGATGGCAAGGAATTGGTATAGGAAAACTGTGCCAGACGGCAAGTGATCGGAATAGGAAAACTGTGCCAGACGGCAAGGGATCGGAATATCGAAACTTGGCCTGACGGCAAGGGATCAAATAAGGAAACTGTGCCAGACGTCAAGGGATCGAATAAGGAAACTGTGCCAGATGGCAAGGGATCGGAATATCGAAACTGTGCCAGATGGCAAGGGATCGAATAAGGAAACTGTGCCAGACGGCAAGGGGTCAGAATATCTAAACTGTGCCAGACAGCAAGGGATCGGAATAGGAAAACTGTGCCAGACGGCAAGGGATCGAATAAGGAAACTGTGCCACACGGCAAGGGATTGGAATAGGAAAACTGTGCCAGACGGCAAGGGATCGAATAAGGAAACTTTGCCAGACGGCAAGGGATTGGAATAGGAAAACTGTGCCAGACGGCAAGGGATCGGAATATCGAAACTTGGCCAGACGGCAAGGGATCAAATAAGGAAACTGTGCCAGACAGCAAGGGATCGAATAGGAAACAGTGCCAGACGGCAAGGGATCGGAATATCGAAACTGTGCCAGACAGCAAGGGATCGGAATAGGAAAACTCTGCCAGACGGCAAGGGATCAGCATAGGAAAACTGTGCCAGACGGCAAGGGATCGGAATATTGAAACTGTGCCAGACGGCAAGGGATCGGAATAGGAAAACTGTGCCAGACGGCAAGGGATCGGAATAGGAAAACTGTGCCAGACGGCAAGGGATCGGAATATCAAAACTGTGCCAGACAGCAAGGGATCGAATAAGGAATCTGTGCCAGACGGCAAGGGATCGGAATAGGAAAACTGTGCCAGACGGCAAGGGATCGGAATATCGAAACTTGGCCAGACGACAAGGGATCGGAATATCGAAACTTGGACAGACAGCAAGGGATCGAATAAGGAAACTGTGCCAGACGGCAAGGGATCGAAATAGGAAAACTGTGCCAGACGGCAAGGGATCGGAATAGGAAAACTGTGCCAGACGGCAAGGAATCGAATAAGGAAACTGTGCCAGATGGCAAGGGATCGGAATATCGAAACTGTGCAGACAGCAAGGGATCGAATAAGGAAACTGTGCCAGACGGCAAGGGATCGGAATAGGAAAACTGTGCCAGACGGCAAGGGATTGGAATATCGAAACTTGGCCTGACGGCAAGCGATCGAATAAGGAAACTGTGCCAGACGGCAAGGGATCGAATAAGGAATCTGTGCCAGAGGGCAAGGGATCGGAATATCGAAACTGTGCCAGATGGCAAGGGATCGAATAAGGAAACTGTGCCAGACGGCAAAGGGTCGGAATATCGAAACTGTGCCAGACAGCAAGGGATCGGAATAGGAATACTGTGCCAGACGGCAAGGGTTCGAATAAGGAAACTGTCCCAGACGGCAAGGGATCGGAATAGGAAAACTGTGCCAGATGGCAAGGGATCAGAATAGGAAAACTGTGCCAGATGGCAAGGGATCGGAATATCGAAACTGTGCCAGACTGCAAGGGATCGAATAAGGAAACTGTGCCAGACGGCAAGGGATCGGAATAGGAAAACTGTGCCAGACGGCAAGGGATCGGAATAGGAAAACTGTGCCAGACGGCAAGGTATCGGAATATCGAAACTGTGCCAGACGGCAAGGGATCGGAATATCGAATCTTGGCCTGACGGCAAGGGATCGCATAAGGAAACTGTGCCAGATGGCAAGGGATCGGAATATCGAAACTGTGCCAGATGGCAAGGGATCGAACAAGGAAACTGTGCCAGACGGCAAGGGATCGGAATAGGAAAACTGTGCCAGACGGCAAGGGATCGGAATAGGAAAACTGAGCCAGACGGGAAGGGATCGGAATATCGAAACTGTGCCAGATGGCAAGGAATTGGAATAGGAAAACTGTGCCAGACGGCAAGTGATCGGAATATCGAAACTGTGCCAGATGGCAAGGGATCGGAATATCGAAACTTGGCCTGACGGCAAGGGATCGAATAAGGAAACTGTGCCAGACGGCAAGGGATCGAATAAGGAAACTGTGCCAGATGGCAAGGGATCGGAATATCGAAGCTGTGCCAGATGGCAAGGGATCGGAATATCGAAACTGTGCCAGACAGCAAGGGATCGAATAAGGAAACTGTGCCAGACGGCAATGGATCGGAATAGGAAAACTGTGCCAGACGGCAAGGGATTGGAATATCGAAACTTGGCCTGACGGCAAGCGATCGAATAAGGAAACTGTGCCAGACGGCAAGGGATCGAATAAGGAATCTGTGCCAGACGGCAAGGGGTCGGAATATCGAAACTGTGCCAGACAGCAAGGGATCGGAATAGGAAAACTGTGCCAGATGGCAAGGGATCAGAATAGGAAAACTGTGCCAGACAACAAGGGATCGGAATATCGAAACTTGGCCAGACGGCAAGGGATCAGAATAGGAAAACTGTGCCAGATGGCAAGGGATCGGAATATCGAAACTGTGCCAGACTGCAAGGGATCGAATAAGGAAACTGTGCCAGACGGCAAGGGATCGGAATAGGAAAACTGTGCCAGACGGCAAGGGATCGGAATAGGAAAACTGTGCCAGACGGCAAGGGATCGGAATATCGAAACTGTGCCAGATGGCAAGGAATTGGTATAGGAAAACTGTGCCAGACGGCAAGGGATCGGAATAGGAAAACTGTGCCAGACGGCAAGGGATCGGAATATCGAAACTTGGCCTGACGGCAAGGGATCAAATAAGGAAACTGTGCCAGACGTCAAGGGATCGAATAAGGAAACTGTGCCAGATGGCAAGGGATCGGAATATCGAAACTGTGCCAGATGGCAAGGGATCGAATAAGGAAACTGTGCCAGACGGCAAGGGGTCAGAATATCTAAACTGTGCCAGACAGCAAGGGATCGGAATAGGAAAACTGTGCCAGACGGCAAGGGATCGAATAAGGAAACTGTGCCACACGGCAAGGGATTGGAATAGGAAAACTGTGCCAGACGGCAAGGGATCGAATAAGGAAACTTTGCCAGACGGCAAGGGATTGGAATAGGAAAACTGTGCCAGACGGCAAGGGATCGGAATATCGAAACTTGGCCAGACGGCAAGGGATCAAATAAGGAAACTGTGCCAGACAGCAAGGGATCGAATAGGAAACAGTGCCAGACGGCAAGGGATCGGAATATCGAAACTGTGCCAGACAGCAAGGGATCGGAATAGGAAAACTCTGCCAGACGGCAAGGGATCAGCATAGGAAAACTGTGCCAGACGGCAAGGGATCGGAATATTGAAACTGTGCCAGACGGCAAGGGATCGGAATAGGAAAACTGTGCCAGACGGCAAGGGATCGGAAAAGGAAAACTGTGCCAGACGGCAAGGGATCGGAATATCAAAACTGTGCCAGACAGCAAGGGATCGAATAAGGAAACTGTGCCAGACGGCAAGGGATCGGAATAGGAAAACTGTGCCAGACGGCAAGGGATCGGAATATCGAAACTTGGCCAGACGACAAGGGATCGGAATATCGAAACTTGGCCAGACGGCAAGGGATCGAATAAGGAAACTGTGCCAGACGGCAAGGGATCGAAATAGGAAAACTGTGCCAGACGGCAAGGGATCGGAATAGGAAAACTGTGCCAGACGGCAAGGAATCGAATAAGGAAACTGTGCCAGATGGCAAGGGATCGGAATATCGAAACTGTGCCAGACAGCAAGGGATCGAATAAGGAAACTGTGCCAGACGGCAAGGGATCGGAATAGGAAAACTGTGCCAGACGGCAAGGGATTGGAATATCGAAACTTGGCCTGACGGCAAGCGATCGAATAAGGAAACTGTGCCAGACGGCAAGGGATCGAATAAGGAATCTGTGCCAGATGGCAAGGGATCGGAATATCGAAACTGTGCCAGATGGCAAGGGATCGAATAAGGAAACTGTGCCAGACGGCAAGGGGTCGGAATATCGAAACTGTGCCAGACAGCAAGGGATCGGAATAGGAAAACTGTGCCAGACGGCAAGGGTTCAAATAAGGAAACTGTCCCAGACGGCAAGGGATCGGAATAGGAAAACTGTGCCAGATGGCAAGGGATCAGAATAGGAAAACTGTGCCAGATGGCAAGGGATCGGAATATCGAAACTGTGCCAGACTGCAAGGGATCGAATAAGGAAACTGTGCCAGACGGCAAGGGATCGGAATAGGAAAACTGTGCCAGACGGCAAGGTATAGGAATATCGAAACTGTGCCAGATGGCAAGGAATTGGTATAGGAAAACTGTGCCAGACGGCAAGGGATCGGAATAGGAAAACTGTGCCAGACGGCAAGGGATCGGAATATCGAATCTTGGCCTGACGGCAAGGGATCGCATAAGGAAACTGTGCCAGATGGCAAGGGATCGGAATATCGAAACTGTGCCAGATGGCAAGGGATCGAACAAGGAAACTGTGCCAGACGGCAAGGGATCGGAATAGGAAAACTGTGCCAGACGGCAAGGGATCGGAATAGGAAAACTGAGCCAGACGGGAAGGGATCGGAATATCGAAACTGTGCCAGATGGCAAGGGATCGGAATATCGAAACTGTGCCAGACGGCAAGGGATCGAATAAGGAAACTGTGCCAGACGGCAAGGGATCGAATAAGGAAACTGTGCCAGACGGCAAGGGGGCGGAATATCGAAACTGTGCCAGACAGCAAGGGATCGGAATAGGAAAACTCTGCCAGACGGCAAGGGATCAGCATAGGAAAACTGTGCCAGACGGCAAGGGATCGGAATATTGAAACTGTGCCAGACGGCAAGGGATCGGAATAGGAAAACTGCGCCAGACGGCAAGCGATCGGAATAGGAAAACTGTGCCAGACGGCGAGGGATCGGAATATCGAAACTGTGCCAGACGGCAAGGGATCAAAATAGGAAAACTGTGCCAGACGGCAAGGGATCGGAATATCGAAACTGTACCAGACAGCAAGGGATCGAATAAGGAAACTGTGCCAGATGGCAAGGGATCGGAATAGGAAAACTGTGCCAGATGGCAAGGGATCGGAATATCGAAACTTGGCCAGACGGCAAGGAATCAAATAAGGAAACTGTGCCAGACGGCAAGGGATTGAATAAGGAATCTGTGCCAGACAACAAGGGATCGGAATATCGAAAATGTGCCAGACGGCAAGGGATCGAATAAGGAAACTGTGCCAGACGGCAATGGATCGGAATAGGAAAACTGTGCCAGACGGCAAGGGATCGGAATATCGAAACTGTGCCAGACAGCAAGGGATCGGAATAGGAAAACTGTGCCAGACGGCAAGGGATCGGAATATCGAAACTGTATCAGACAGCAAGGGATCGGAATAGGAAAACTGTGCCAGACGGCAAGGGATCGGAATATCGAAACTTGGGCAGATGGCAAGGGATCGAATAAGGAAATGGTGCCAGACGGAAAGGGGTCGGAATATCGAAACTGTGCCAGACGGCAAGGGATTGAATAAGGAAACTGTGCCAGACGGCAAGGGATCGGAATAGGCAAACTGTACAAGACGGCAAGGGATCGGAATATCGAAACTTGGCCAGACGGCAAGGGATCGGAATAGGAAAACTGTGCCAGACGGCAAGGGATCGGAATATCGAAACTGTGCCAGACTGTAAGGGATCGAATAAGGAAACTGTGCCAGACGGCAAGGGATCGGAATAGGAAAACTGTGCCAGACGGCAAGGGGTCGGAATAAGAAAACTGAGCCAGACGGCAAGGGATAGGAATATCGAAACTGTGCCAGATGGCAAGGAATTGGAATAGGAAAACTGTGCCAGACGGCAGGTGATCGGAATAGGAAAACTGTGCCAGACGGCAAGGGATCGGAATATCGAAACTTGGCCTGATGGCAAGGGATCGAATAAGGAAACTGTGCCAGACGGCAAGGGATCGAATACGGAAACTGTGCCAGATGGCAAGGGATCGGAATATCGAAACTGTGCCAGACGGCAAGGGATCGGAATATCGAAACTGTGCCAGACAGCAAGGGATCGGAATAGGAAAACTCTGCAAGACAGCAAGGGATCAGCATAGGAAAACTGTGACAGACGGCAAGGGATCGGAATATTGAAACTGTGCCAGATGGCAAGGGATCGGAATAGGAAAACTGTGCCAGACGGCAAGGGATCGGAATGGGAAAACTGTGCCAGACGGCGAGGGATCGGAATATCGAAACTGTGCCAGACGGCAAGGGATCAAAATAGGAAAACAGTGCCAGACGGCAAGGGATCGGAATATCGAAACTATGCCAGACAACAAGGGATCGAATAAGGAAACTGTGCCAGATGGCAAGGGATCGGAATAGGAAAACTGTGCCAGATGGCAAGGGATCGGAATATCGAAACTTGGCCAGACGGCAAGGGATCGAATAAGGAAACTGTGCCAGACGGCAAGGGATTGAATAAGGAATCTGTGCCAGACGACAAGGGATCGAATAAGGAAACTGTGCCAGATGGCAAGGGATCGGAATATCGAAACTGTGCCTGATGGCAAGGGATCGAATAAGGAAACTGTGCCAGACGGCAAGGGATCGGAATAGGAAAACTGTGCCAGACGGCAAGGGATCGTATAAGGAAACTGTGCCAGATGGCAAGGGATCGGAATATCGAAACTGTGCCAGACAGCAAGGGATCGAATAAGGAAACTGTGCCAGACGGCAAGGGATTGGAATATCGAAACTTGGCCTGAAGGCAAGCGATCGAATAAGGAAACTGTGCCAGACGGCAAGGGATTGAATAAGGAAACTGTGCCAGACGGCAAGGGATCGGAATAGGCAAACTGTACAAGACGGCAAGGGATCGGAATATCGAAACTTGGCCAGACGGCAAGGGATCGGAATAGGAAAACTGTGCCAGACGGTAAGGGATCGGAATATCGAAACTGTGCCAGACTGTAAGGGATCGAATAAGGAAACTGTGCCAGACGGCAAGGGATCGGAATAGGAAAACTGTGCCAGACGGCAAGGGATCGGAATAAGAAAACTGAGCCAGACGGCAAGGGATAGGAATATCGAAACTGTGCCAGATGGCAAGGAATTGGAATAGGAAAACTGTGCCAGACGGCAAGTGATCGGAATAGGAAAACTGTGCCAGATGGCAAGGGATCGGAATATCGAAACTTGGCCTGACGGCAAGGGATCGAATAAGGAAACTGTGCCAGACGGCAAGGGATCGAATAAGGAAACTGTGCCAGATGGCAAGGGATCGGAATATCGAAACTGTGCCAGACAGCAAGGGATCGGAATAGAAAAACTCTGCAAGACAGCAAGGGATCAGCATAGGAAAACTGTGACAGACGGCAAGGGATCGGAATATTGAAACTGTGCCAGATGGCAAGGGATCGGAATAGGAAAACTGTGCCAGACGGCAAGGGATCGGAATGGGAAAACTGTGCCAGACGGCGAGGGATCGGAATATCGAAACTGTGCCAGACGGCAAGGGATCAAAATAGGAAAACTGTGCCAGACGGCAAGGGATCGGAATATCGAAACTATGCCAGACAACAAGGGATCGAATAAGGAAACTGTGCCAGATGGCAAGGGATCGGAATAGGAAAACTGTGCCAGATGGCAAGGGATCGGAATATCGAAACTGTGCCAGACAGCAAGGGATCGGAATAGGAAAACTGTGCCAGACGGCAAGGGATCGGAATATCGAAACTTGGGCAGATGGCAAGGGATCGAATAAGGAAATGGTGCCAGACGGAAAGGGGTCGGAATATCGAAACTGTGCCAGACGGCAAGGGATTGAATAAGGAAACTGTGCCAGACGGCAAGGGATCGGAATAGGCAAACTGTACAAGACGGCAAGGGATCGGAATATCGAAACTTGGCCAGACGGCAAGGGATCGGAATAGGAAAACTGTGCCAGACGGCAAGGGATCGGAATATCGAAACTGTGCCAGACTGTAAGGGATCGAATAAGGAAACTGTGCCAGACGGCAAGGGATCGGAATAGGAAAACTGTGCCAGACGGCAAGGGATCGGAATAAGAAAACTGAGCCAGACGGCAAGGGATAGGAATATCGAAACTGTGCCAGATGGCAAGGAATTGGAATAGGAAAACTGTGCCAGACGGCAAGTGATCGGAATAGGAAAACTGTGCCAGACGGCAAGGGATCGGAATATCGAAACTTGGCCTGACGGCAAGGGATCGAATAAGGAAACTGTGCCAGACGGCAAGGGATCGAATAAGGAAACTGTGCCAGATGGCAAGGGATCGGAATATCGAAACTGTGCCAGATGGCAAGGGATCGGAATATCGAAACTGTGCCAGACAGCAAGGGATCGGAATAGGAAAACTCTGCAAGACGGCAAGGGATCAGCATAGGAAAACTGTGACAGACGGCAAGGGATCGGAATATTGAAACTGTGCCAGATGGCAAGGGTTCGGAATAGGAAAACTGTGCCAGACGGCAAGGGATCGGAATGGGAAAACTGTGCCAGACGGCGAGGGATCGGAATATCGAAACTGTGCCAGACGGCAAGGGATTGAATAAGGAAACTGTGCCAGACGGCAAGGGATCGGAATAGGCAAACTGTACAAGACGGCAAGGGATCGGAATATCGAAACTTGGCCAGACGGCAAGGGATCGGAATAGGAAAACTGTGCCAGACGGCAAGGGATCGGAGTATCGATACTGTGCCAGACTGTAAGGGATCGAATAAGGAAACTGTGCCAGACGGCAAGGGATCGGAATAGGAAAACTGTGCCAGACGGCAAGGGATCGGAATAAGAAAACTGAGCCAGACGGCAAGGGATAGGAATATCGAAACTGTGCCAGACGGCAAGGGATCGGAATAGGAAAACTGTGCCAGACGGCAAGGGATCGGAATAAGAAAACTGAGCCAGATGGCAAGGGATCGGAATATCGAAACTTGGCCAGACGGCAAGGGATCGAATAAGGAAACTGTGCCAGACGGCAAGGGATTGAATAAGGAATCTGTGCCAGACGACAAGGGATCGGAATATCGAAAATGTGCCAGACGGCAAGGGATCGAATAAGGAAACTGTGGCAGACGGCAAGGGATCGGAATAGGAAAACTGTGCCAGACGGCAAGGGATCGAATAAGGAAACTGTGCCAGACAGCAAGGGATCGAATAAGGAAACTGTGCCAGACGGCAAGGGGTCGGAATATCAAAACTGTGCCAGACAGCAAGGGATCGGAATAGGAAAACTGTGCCAGATGGCAAGGGATCAGAATAGGAAAACTGTGCCAGACAACAAGGGATCGGAATATCGAAACTTGGCCAGACGGCAAGGGGTCAGAATAGGAAAACTGTGCCAGATGGCAAGGGATCGGAATATCGAAACTGTGCCAGACTGTAAGGGATCGAATAAGGAAACTGTGCCAGACGGCAAGGGATCGGAATAGGAAAACTGTGCCAGACGGCAAGGGATCGGAATAGGAAAACTGTGCCAGACGGCAAGGGATCGGAATATCGAAACTGTGCCATATGGCAAGGAATTGGTATAGGAAAACTGTGCCAGACGGCAAGGGATCGGAATAGGAAAACTGTGCCAGACGGCAAGGGATCGGAATATCGAAACTTGGCCTGACGGCAAGGGATCAAATAAGGAAACTGTGCCAGACGTCAAGGGATCGAATAAGGAAACTGTGCCAGATGGCAAGGGATCGGAATATCGAAACTGTGCCAGATGGCAAGGGATCGAATAAGGAAACTGTGCCAGACGGCAAGGGGTCAGAATATCTAAACTGTGCCAGACAGCAAGGGATCGGAATAGGAAAACTGTGCCAGACGGCAAGGGATCGAATAAGGAAACTGTGCCACACGGCAAGGGATTGGAATAGGAAAACTGTGCCAGACGGCAAGGGATCGAATAAGGAAACTATGCCAGACGGCAAGGGATTGGAATAGGAAAACTGTGCCAGACGGCAAGGGATCGGAATATCGAAACTTGGCCAGACGGCAAGGGATCAAATAAGGAAACTGTGCCAGACAGCAAGGGATCGAATAGGAAACAGTGCCAGACGGCAAGGGATCGGAATATCGAAACTGTGCCAGACAGCAAGGGATCGGAATAGGAAAACTCTGCCAGACGGCAAGGGATCAGCATAGGAAAACTGTGCCAGACAGCAAGGGATCGGAATATTGAAACTGTGCCAGACGGCAAGGGATCGGAATAGGAAAACTGTGCCAGACGGCAAGGGATCGGAATAGGAAAACTGTGCCAGACGGCAAGGGATCGGAATATCAAAACTGTGCCAGACAGCAAGGGATCGAATAAGGAAACTGTGCCAGACGGCAAGGGATCGGAATAGGAAAACTGTGCCAGACGGCAAGGGATCGGAATATCGAAACTTGGCCAGACGACAAGGGATCGGAATATCGAAACTTGGCCAGACGGCAAGGGATCGAATAAGGAAACTGTGCCAGACGGCAAGGGATCGAAATAGGAAAACTGTGGCAGACGGCAAGGGATCGGAATAGGAAAACTGTGCCAGACGGCAAGGAATCGAATAAGGAAACTGTGCCAGATGGCAAGGGATCGGAATATCGAAACTGTGCCAGACAGCAAGGGATCGAATAAGGAAACTGTGCCAGACGGCAAGGGATCGGAATAGGAAAACTATGCCTGACAGCAAGGGATCGGAATAGGAAAACTGTGCCAGACGGCAAGGGTTCGAATAAGGAAACTGTCCCAGACGGCAAGGGATCGGAATAGGAAAACTGTGCCAGACAGCAAGGGATCGAAATAGGAAAACTGTGCCAGACGGCAAGGGTTCGAATAAGGAAACTGTCCCAGACGGCAAGGGATCGGAATAGGAAAACTGTGCCAGATGGCAAGGGATCAGAATAGGAAAACTGTGCCAGATGGCAAGGGATTGGAATATCGAAACTTGGCCTGACGGCAAGCGATCGAATAAGGAAACTGTGCCAGACGGCAAGGGATCGAATAAGGAATCTGTGCCAGATGGCAAGGGATCGGAATATCGAAACTGTGCCAGATGGCAAGGGATCGGAATAGGAAAACTGTGCCAGACGGCAAGTGATCGGAATAGGAAAACTGTGCCAGACGGCAAGGGATCGGAATATCGAAACTTGGCCTGACGGCAAGGGATCGAATAAGGAAACTGTGCCAGACGGCAAGGGATCGAATAAGGAAACTGTGCCAGATGGCAAGGGATCGGAATATCGAAACTGTGCCAGACAGCAAGGGATCGGAATAGAAAAACTCTGCAAGACAGCAAGGGATCAGCATAGGAAAACTGCGACAGACGGCAAGGGATCGGAATATTGAAACTGTGCCAGATGGCAAGGGATCGGAATAGGAAAACTGTGCCAGACGGCAAGGGATCGGAATGGGAAAACTGTGCCAGACGGCGAGGGATCGGAATATCGAAACTGTGCCAGACGGCAAGGGATCAAAATAGGAAAACTGTGCCAGACGGCAAGGGATCGGAATATCGAAACTATGCCAGACAACAAGGGATCGAATAAGGAAACTGTGCCAGATGGCAAGGGATCGGAATAGGAAAACTGTGCCAGATGGCAAGGGATCGGAATATCGAAACTGTGCCAGACAGCAAGGGATCGGAATAGGAAAACTGTGCCAGACGGCAAGGGATCGGAATATCGAAACTTGGGCAGATGGCAAGGGATCGAATAAGGAAATGGTGCCAGACGGAAAGGGGTCGGAATATCGAAACTGTGCCAGACGGCAAGGGATTGAATAAGGAAACTGTGCCAGACGGCAAGGGATCGGAATAGGCAAACTGTACAAGACGGCAAGGGATCGGAATATCGAAACTTGGCCAGACGGCAAGGGATCGGAATAGGAAAACTGTGCCAGACGGCAAGGGATCGGAATATCGAAACTGTGCCAGACTGTAAGGGATCGAATAAGGAAACTGTGCCAGACGGCAAGGGATCGGAATAGGAAAACTGTGCCAGACGGCAAGGGATCGGAATAAGAAAACTGAGCCAGACGGCAAGGGATAGGAATATCGAAACTGTGCCAGATGGCAAGGAATTGGAATAGGAAAACTGTGCCAGACGGCAAGTGATCGGAATAGGAAAACTGTGCCAGACGGCAAGGGATCGGAATATCGAAACTTGGCCTGACGGCAAGGGATCGAATAAGGAAACTGTGCCAGACGGCAAGGGATCGAATAAGGAAACTGTGCCAGATGGCAAGGGATCGGAATATCGAAACTGTGCCAGACGGCAAGGGATCGGAATATCGAAACTGTGCCAGACAGCAAGGGATCGGAATAGGAAAACTCTGCAAGACAGCAAGGGATCAGCATAGGAAAACTGTGACAGACGGCAAGGGATCGGAATATTGAAACTGTGCCAGATGGCAAGGGATCGGAATAGGAAAACTGTGCCAGACGGCAAGGGATCGGAATGGGAAAACTGTGCCAGACGGCGAGGGATCGGAATATCGAAACTGTGCCAGACGGCAAGGGATTGAATAAGGAAACTGTGCCAGACGGCAAGGGATCGGAATAGGCAAACTGTACAAGACGGCAAGGGATCGGAATATCGAAACTTGGCCAGACGGCAAGGGATCGGAATAGGAAAACTGTGCCAGACGGCAAGGGATCGGAATATCGAAACTGTGCCAGACTGTAAGGGATCGAATAAGGAAACTGTGCCAGACGGCAAGGGATCGGAATAGGAAAACTGTGCCAGACGGCAAGGGATCGGAATAAGAAAACTGAGCCAGACGGCAAGGGATAGGAATATCGAAACTGTGCCAGACGGCAAGGGATCGGAATAGGAAAACTGTGCCAGACGGCAAGGGATCGGAATAAGAAAACTGAGCCAGATGGCAAGGGATCGGAATATCGAAACTTGGCCAGACGGCAAGGGATCAAATAAGGAAACTGTGCCAGACGGCAAGGGATTGAATAAGGAATCTGTGCCAGACGACAAGGGATCGGAATATCGAAAATGTGCCAGACGGCAAGGGATCGAATAAGGAAACTGTGGCAGACGGCAAGGGATCGGAATAGGAAAACTGTGCCAGACGGCAAGGGATCGAATAAGGAAACTGTGCCAGACAGCAAGGGATCGAATAAGGAAACTGTGCCAGATGCCAAGGGATCGGAATATCGAAACTGTGCCAGATGGCAAGGGATCGAATAAGGAAACTGTGCCAGATGGCAAGGGATCGGAATATCGAAACTGTGCCAGACAGCAAGGGATCGAATAAGGAAACTGTGCCAGACGGCAAGGGATTGGAATATCGAAACTTGGCCTGACGGCAAGCGATCGAATAAGGAAACTGTGCCAGACGGCAAGGGATTGGAATAGGAAAACTGTGCCAGACGGCAAGGGATCGGAATATCGAAACTGTGCCAGACGTCAAGGGATCAGAATAGGAAACTGTGCCAGACGGCAATGGATCAGAATATCAGAACTTGGCCAGACGGCAAGGGATCAGAATATCAAAACTTGGCCAGACGGCAAGGGATCGAATAAGGAAACTGTGCCAGAACGCAAGGGATCGAAATAGGAAAACTGTGCCAGACGGCAAGGGTTCGGAATATTGAAACTGTGCCAGACGGCAAGGGATCGGAATAGGAAAACTGTGCCAGATGGCAAGGGATCGGAATATCGAAACTGTGCCAGATGGCAAGGGATCAGAATAGGAAAACTGTGCCAGACGGCAAGGGATCGGAATATCGAAATTGTGCCAGACAGCAAGGGATTGAATAAGGAAACTGTGCCAGACGGCAAGGGATCGGAATAGGAAAACTATGCCAGATTCCAAGGGATCGGAATAGGAAAACTGTGCCAGACGGCAAGGGATCGGAATATCGAAACTTGGCGAGACGGCAAGGGATCAAATAAGGAAACTGTGCCAGACAGCAAGGGATCGAATAGGAAGCAGTGCCAGACGGCAAGCGATCGGAATATCGAAACTGTGCCAGACGGCAAGGGATCAGCATAGGAAAACTGTCCCAGACGGCAAGGGATAGGGATATTGAAACTGTGCCAGACGGCAAGGGATCGGAATAGGAAAACTGTGCCAGACGGCAAAGGATCGGAATAGGAAAACTGTGCCAGATGGCAAGGGATCTGAATATCGAAACTGTGCCAGACAGCAAGGGATCGAATAAGGAAACTGTGCCAGATGGCAAGGGATCTGAATATCGAAACTGTGCCAGACAGCAAGGGATCGAATAGGAAACAGTGCCAGATGGCAAGGGATCGGAATATCGAAACTGTGCCAGACAGCAAGTGATCGGAATAGGAAAACTCTACCAGACGGCAAGGGATCAGCATAGGAAAACTGTGCCAGACGGCAAGGGATAGGAATATCGAAACTGTGCCAGACGGCAAGGGATCGGAATATCGAAACTTGGCCAGACGGCAAGGGATCAGAATAGGAAAACTGTGCCAGACGGCAAGGGATCGGAATATCGAAATTGTGCCAGACAGCAAGGGATTGAATAAGGAAACTGTGCCAGATGGCAAGGGATCGGAATAGGAAAACTGTGCCAGATTCCAAGGGATCGGAATAGGAAAACTGTGCCAGACGGCAAGGGATCGGAATATCGAAACTTGGCGAGACGGCAAGGGATCAAATAAGGAAACTGTGCCAGACAGCAAGGGATCGAATAGGAAGCAGTGCCAGACGGCAAGCGATCGGAATATCGAAACTGTGCCAGACAGCAAGGGATCGGAATAGGAAAACTCTGCCGGACGGCAAGGGATCAGCATAGGAAAACTGTGCCAGACGGCAAAGGATCGGAATAGGAAAACTGTGCCAGATGGCAAGGGATCTGAATATCGAAACTGTGCCAGACAGCAAGGGATCGAATAAGGAAACTGTGCCAGACGGCAAGGGATCGGAATATCGAAACTTGGCCAGACGGCAAGGGATCAAATAAGGAAACTGTGCCAGACAGCAAGGGATCGAATAGGAAACAGTGCCAGACGGCAAGGGATCGGAATATCGAAACTGTGCCAGACAGCAAGTGATCGGAATAGGAAAACTCTACCAGACGGCAAGGGATCAGCATAGGAAAACTGTGCCAGACGGCAAGGGATAGGAATATTGAAACTGTGCCAGACGGCAAGGGATCGGAATATCGAAACTGTGCCAGACAGCAAGGGATCGAATAAGGAAACTGTGCCAGACGGCAAGGGATTGGAATAGGAAAACTGTGCCAGACGGCAACGGATCGGAATATCGAAACTGTGCCAGACAGCAAGGGATCGAATAAGGAAACTGTGCCAGACGGCAATGGATCGGAATAGGAAAACTGTGCCAGACGGCAAGGGATTGGAATATCGAAACTTGGCCTGACGGCAAGCGATCGAATAAGGAAACTGTGCCAGACGGCAAGGGATCGAATAAGGAATCTGTGCCAGATGGCAAGGGATCGGGATATCGAAACTGTGCCAGATGGCAAGGGATCGAATAAGGAAACTGTGCCAGACGGCAAGGGGTCGGAATATCGAAACTGTGCCAGACAGCAAGGGATCGGAATAGGAAAACTGTGCCAGATGGCAAGGGATCAGAATAGGAAAACTGTGCCAGACAACAAGGGATCGGAATATCGAAACTTGGCCAGACGGCAAGGGATCAGAATAGGAAAACTGTGCCAGATGGCAAGGGATAGGAATATCGAAACTGTGCCAGACTGCAAGGGATCGAATAAGGAAACTGTGCCAGACGGCAAGGGATCGGAATAGGAAAACTGTGCCAGACGGCAAGGGATCGGAATAGGAAAACTGTGCCAGACGGCAAGGGATCGGAATATCGAAACTGTGCCAGATGGCAAGGAATTGGTATAGGAAAACTGTGCCAGACGGCAAGGGATCGGAATAGGAAAACTGTGCCAGACGGCAAGGGATCGGAATATCGAAACTTGGCCTGACGGCAAGGGATCAAATAAGGAAACTGTGCCAGACGTCAAGGGATCGAATAAGGAAACTGTGCCAGATGGCAAGGGATCGGAATATCGAAACTGTGCCAGATGGCAAGGGATCGAATAAGGAAACTGTGCCAGACGGCAAGGGGTCAGAATATCTAAACTGTGCCAGACAGCAAGGGATTGGAATAGGAAAACTGTGCCAGACGGCAAGGGATCGAATAAGGAAACTGTGCCACACGGCAAGGGATTGGAATAGGAAAACTGTGCCAGACGGCAAGGGATCGAATAAGGAAACTTTGCCAGACGGCAAGGGATTGGAATAGGAAAACTGTGCCAGACGGCAAGGGATCGGAATATCGAAACTTGGCCAGACGGCATGGGATCAGAATAGGAAAACTGTGCCAGATGGCAAGGGATCGGAATATCGAAACTGTGCCAGACTGCAAGGGATCGGAATAGGAAAACTCTGCCAGACGGCAAGGGATCAGCATAGGAAAACTGTGCCAGACGGCAAAGGATCGGAATAGGAAAACTGTGCCAGATGGCAAGGGATCTGAATATCGAAACTGTGCCAGACAGCAAGGGATCGAATAAGGAAACTGTGCCAGACGGCAAGGGATCGGAATATCGAAACTTGGCCAGACGGCAAGGGATCAAATAAGGAAACTGTGCCAGACAGCAAGGGATCGAATAGGAAACAGTGCCAGACGGCAAGGGATCGGAATATCGAAACTGTGCCAGACAGCAAGTGATCGGAATAGGAAAACTCTACCAGACGGCAAGGGATCAGCATAGGAAAACTGTGCCAGACGGCAAGGGATAGGAATATTGAAACTGTGCCAGACGGCAAGGGATCGGAATATCGAAACTGTGCCAGACAGCAAGGGATCGAATAAGGAAACTGTGCCAGACGGCAAGGGATTGGAATAGGAAAACTGTGCCAGACGGCAACGGATCGGAATATCGAAACTGTGCCAGACAGCAAGGGATCGAATAAGGAAACTGTGCCAGACGGCAATGGATCGGAATAGGAAAACTGTGCCAGACGGCAAGGGATTGGAATATCGAAACTTGGCCTGACGGCAAGCGATCGAATAAGGAAACTGTGCCAGACGGCAAGGGATCGAATAAGGAATCTGTGCCAGATGGCAAGGGATCGGGATATCGAAACTGTGCCAGATGGCAAGGGATCGAATAAGGAAACTGTGCCAGACGGCAAGGGGTCGGAATATCGAAACTGTGCCAGACAGCAAGGGATCGGAATAGGAAAACTGTGCCAGATGGCAAGGGATCAGAATAGGAAAACTGTGCCAGACAACAAGGGATCGGAATATCGAAACTTGGCCAGACGGCAAGGGATCAGAATAGGAAAACTGTGCCAGATGGCAAGGGATAGGAATATCGAAACTGTGCCAGACTGCAAGGGATCGAATAAGGAAACTGTGCCAGACGGCAAGGGATCGGAATAGGAAAACTGTGCCAGACGGCAAGGGATCGGAATAGGAAAACTGTGCCAGACGGCAAGGGATCGGAATATCGAAACTGTGCCAGATGGCAAGGAATTGGTATAGGAAAACTGTGCCAGACGGCAAGGGATCGGAATAGGAAAACTGTGCCAGACGGCAAGGGATCGGAATATCGAAACTTGGCCTGACGGCAAGGGATCAAATAAGGAAACTGTGCCAGACGTCAAGGGATCGAATAAGGAAACTGTGCCAGATGGCAAGGGATCGGAATATCGAAACTGTGCCAGATGGCAAGGGATCGAATAAGGAAACTGTGCCAGATGGCAAGGGGTCAGAATATCTAAACTGTGCCAGACAGCAAGGGATTGGAATAGGAAAACTGTGCCAGACGGCAAGGGATCGAATAAGGAAACTGTGCCACACGGCAAGGGATTGGAATAGGAAAACTGTGCCAGACGGCAAGGGATCGAATAAGGAAACTTTGCCAGACGGCAAGGGATTGGAATAGGAAAACTGTGCCAGACGGCAAGGGATCGGAATATCGAAACTTGGCCAGACGGCATGGGATCAGAATAGGAAAACTGTGCCAGATGGCAAGGGATCGGAATATCGAAACTGTGCCAGACTGCAAGGGATCGAATAAGGAAACTGTGCCAGATGGCAAGGGATCGGAATAGGAAAACTGTGCCAGACGGCAAGGGATCGGAATAGGAAAACTGTGCCAGACGGCAAGGGATCGGAATATCGAAACTGTGCCAGATGGCAAGGAATTGGTATAGGAAAACTGTGCCAGACGGCAAGGGATCGGAATAGGAAAACTGTGCCAGACGGCAAGGGATCGGAATATCGAAACTTGGCCTGACGGCAAGGGATCAAATAAGGAAACTGTGCCAGACGTCAAGGGATCGAATAAGGAAACTGTGCCAGATGGCAAGGGATCGGAATATCGAAACTGTGCCAGATGGCAAGGGATCAAATAAGGAAACTGTGCCAGACGGCAAGGGGTCAGAATATCTAAACTGTGCCAGACAGCAAGGGATTGGAATAGGAAAACTGTGCCAGACGGCAAGGGATCAAATAAGGAAACTGTGCCACACGGCAAGGGATTGGAATAGGAAAACTGTGCCAGACGGCAAGGGATCGAATAAGGAAACTGTGCCACACGGCAAGGGATTGGAATAGGAAAACTGTGCCAGACGGCAAGGGATCAAATAAGGAAACTGTGCCAGACAGCAAGGGATCGAATAGGAAACAGTGCCAGACGGCAAGGGATCGGAATATCGAAACTGTGCCAGACAGCAAGGGATCGGAATAGGAAAACTCTGCCAGACGGCAAGGGATCAGCATAGGAAAACTGTGCCAGATGGCAAGGGATCAGAATATTGAAACTGTGCCAGACGGCAAGGGATCGGAATAGGAAAACTGTGCCAGACGGCAAGGGATCGGAATAGGAAAACTGTGCCAGACGGCAAGGGATCGGAATATCAAAACTGTGCCAGACAGCAAGGGATCGAATAAGGAAACTGTCCCAGACGGCAAGGGATCGGAATAGGAAAACTGTGCCAGACAGCAAGGGATCGAAATAGGAAAACTGTGCCAGACGGCAAGGGTTCGAATAAGGAAACTGTCCCAGACGGCAAGGGATCGGAATAGGAAAACTGTGCCAGATGGCAAGGGATCAGAATAGGAAAACTGTGCCAGATGGCAAGGGATTGGAATATCGAAACTTGGCCTGACGGCAAGCGATCGAATAAGGAAACTGTGCCAGACGGCAAGGGATCGAATAAGGAATCTGTGCCAGATGGCAAGGGATCGGAATATCGAAACTGTGCCAGATGGCAAGGGATCGGAATAGGAAAACTGTGCCAGACGGCAAGTGATCGGAATAGGAAAACTGTGCCAGACGGCAAGGGATCGGAATATCGAAACTTGGCCTGACGGCAAGGGATCGAATAAGGAAACTGTGCCAGACGGCAAGGGATCGAATAAGGAAACTGTGCCAGATGGCAAGGGATCGGAATATCGAAACTGTGCCAGACAGCAAGGGATCGGAATAGAAAAACTCTGCAAGACAGCAAGGGATCAGCATAGGAAAACTGCGACAGACGGCAAGGGATCGGAATATTGAAACTGTGCCAGATGGCAAGGGATCGGAATAGGAAAACTGTGCCAGACGGCAAGGGATCGGAATGGGAAAACTGTGCCAGACGGCGAGGGATCGGAATATCGAAACTGTGCCAGACGGCAAGGGATCAAAATAGGAAAACTGTGCCAGACGGCAAGGGATCGGAATATCGAAACTATGCCAGACAACAAGGGATCGAATAAGGAAACTGTGCCAGATGGCAAGGGATCGGAATAGGAAAACTGTGCCAGATGGCAAGGGATCGGAATATCGAAACTGTGCCAGACAGCAAGGGATCGGAATAGGAAAACTGTGCCAGACGGCAAGGGATCGGAATATCGAAACTTGGGCAGATGGCAAGGGATCGAATAAGGAAATGGTGCCAGACGGAAAGGGGTCGGAATATCGAAACTGTGCCAGACGGCAAGGGATTGAATAAGGAAACTGTGCCAGACGGCAAGGGATCGGAATAGGCAAACTGTACAAGACGGCAAGGGATCGGAATATCGAAACTTGGCCAGACGGCAAGGGATCGGAATAGGAAAACTGTGCCAGACGGCAAGGGATCGGAATATCGAAACTGTGCCAGACTGTAAGGGATCGAATAAGGAAACTGTGCCAGACGGCAAGGGATCGGAATAGGAAAACTGTGCCAGACGGCAAGGGATCGGAATAAGAAAACTGAGCCAGACGGCAAGGGATAGGAATATCGAAACTGTGCCAGATGGCAAGGAATTGGAATAGGAAAACTGTGCCAGACGGCAAGTGATCGGAATAGGAAAACTGTGCCAGACGGCAAGGGATCGGAATATCGAAACTTGGCCTGACGGCAAGGGATCGAATAAGGAAACTGTGCCAGACGGCAAGGGATCGAATAAGGAAACTGTGCCAGATGGCAAGGGATCGGAATATCGAAACTGTGCCAGACGGCAAGGGATCGGAATATCGAAACTGTGCCAGACAGCAAGGGATCGGAATAGGAAAACTCTGCAAGACAGCAAGGGATCAGCATAGGAAAACTGTGACAGACGGCAAGGGATCGGAATATTGAAACTGTGCCAGATGGCAAGGGATCGGAATAGGAAAACTGTGCCAGACGGCAAGGGATCGGAATGGGAAAACTGTGCCAGACGGCGAGGGATCGGAATATCGAAACTGTGCCAGACGGCAAGGGATTGAATAAGGAAACTGTGCCAGACGGCAAGGGATCGGAATAGGCAAACTGTACAAGACGGCAAGGGATCGGAATATCGAAACTTGGCCAGACGGCAAGGGATCGGAATAGGAAAACTGTGCCAGACGGCAAGGGATCGGAATATCGAAACTGTGCCAGACTGTAAGGGATCGAATAAGGAAACTGTGCCAGACGGCAAGGGATCGGAATAGGAAAACTGTGCCAGACGGCAAGGGATCGGAATAAGAAAACTGAGCCAGACGGCAAGGGATAGGAATATCGAAACTGTGCCAGACGGCAAGGGATCGGAATAGGAAAACTGTGCCAGACGGCAAGGGATCGGAATAAGAAAACTGAGCCAGATGGCAAGGGATCGGAATATCGAAACTTGGCCAGACGGCAAGGGATCAAATAAGGAAACTGTGCCAGACGGCAAGGGATTGAATAAGGAATCTGTGCCAGACGACAAGGGATCGGAATATCGAAAATGTGCCAGACGGCAAGGGATCGAATAAGGAAACTGTGGCAGACGGCAAGGGATCGGAATAGGAAAACTGTGCCAGACGGCAAGGGATCGAATAAGGAAACTGTGCCAGACAGCAAGGGATCGAATAAGGAAACTGTGCCAGATGCCAAGGGATCGGAATATCGAAACTGTGCCAGATGGCAAGGGATCGAATAAGGAAACTGTGCCAGACGGCAAGGGATCGGAATAGGAAAACTGTGCCAGACGGCAAGGGATCGAATAAGGAAACTGTGCCAGATGGCAAGGGATCGGAATATCGAAACTGTGCCAGACAGCAAGGGATCGAATAACGAAACTGTGCCAGACGGCAAGGGATTGGAATATCGAAACTTGGCCTGACGGCAAGCGATCGAATAAGGAAACTGTGCCAGACGGCAAGGGATTGGAATAGGAAAACTGTGCCAGACGGCAAGGGATCGGAATATCGAAACTGTGCCAGACGTCAAGGGATCAGAATAGGAAACTGTGCCAGACGGCAATGGATCAGAATATCAGAACTTGGCCAGACGGCAAGGGATCAGAATATCAAAACTTGGCCAGACGGCAAGGGATCGAATAAGGAAACTGTGCCAGAACGCAAGGGATCGAAATAGGAAAACTGTGCCAGACGGCAAGGGATCGGAATATTGAAACTGTGCCAGACGGCAAGGGATCGGAATAGGAAAACTGTGCCAGATGGCAAGGGATCGGAATATCGAAACTGTGCCAGATGGCAAGGGATCAGAATAGGAAAACTGTGCCAGACGGCAAGGGATCGGAATATCGAAATTGTGCCAGACAGCAAGGGATTGAATAAGGAAACTGTGCCAGACGGCAAGGGATCGGAATAGGAAAACTATGCCAGATTCCAAGGGATCGGAATAGGAAAACTGTGCCAGACGGCAAGGGATCGGAATATCGAAACTTGGCGAGACGGCAAGGGATCAAATAAGGAAACTGTGCCAGACAGCAAGGGATCGAATAGGAAGCAGTGCCAGACGGCAAGCGATCGGAATATCGAAACTGTGCCAGACGGCAAGGGATCAGCATAGGAAAACTGTCCCAGACGGCAAGGGATAGGGATATTGAAACTGTGCCAGACGGCAAGGGATCGGAATAGGAAAACTGTGCCAGACGGCAAAGGATCGGAATAGGAAAACTGTGCCAGATGGCAAGGGATCTGAATATCGAAACTGTGCCAGACAGCAAGGGATCGAATAAGGAAACTGTGCCAGATGGCAAGGGATCTGAATATCGAAACTGTGCCAGACAGCAAGGGATCGAATAGGAAACAGTGCCAGATGGCAAGGGATCGGAATATCGAAACTGTGCCAGACAGCAAGGGATCAGAATAGGAAAACTGTGCCAGACGGCAAGGGATCGGAATATCGAAATTGTGCCAGACAGCAAGGGATTGAATAAGGAAACTGTGCCAGATGGCAAGGGATCGGAATAGGAAAACTGTGCCAGATTCCAAGGGATCGGAATAGGAAAACTGTGCCAGACGGCAAGGGATCGGAATATCGAAACTTGGCGAGACGGCAAGGGATCAAATAAGGAAACTGTGCCAGACAGCAAGGGATCGAATAGGAAGCAGTGCCAGACGGCAAGCGATCGGAATATCGAAACTGTGCCAGACAGCAAGGGATCGGAATAGGAAAACTCTGCCAGACGGCAAGGGATCAGCATAGGAAAACTGTGCCAGACGGCAAAGGATCGGAATAGGAAAACTGTGCCAGATGGCAAGGGATCTGAATATCGAACTGTGCCAGACAGCAAGGGATCGAATAAGGAAACTGTGCCAGACGGCAAGGGATCGGAATATCGAAACTTGGCCAGACGGCAAGGGATCAAATAAGGAAACTGTGCCAGACAGCAAGGGATCGAATAGGAAACAGTGCCAGACGGCAAGGGATCGGAATATCGAAACTGTGCCAGACAGCAAGTGATCGGAATAGGAAAACTCTACCAGACGGCAAGGGATCAGCATAGGAAAACTGTGCCAGACGGCAAGGGATAGGAATATTGAAACTGTGCCAGACGGCAAGGGATCGGAATATCGAAACTGTGCCAGACAGCAAGGGATCGAATAAGGAAACTGTGCCAGACGGCAAGGGATTGGAATAGGAAAACTGTGCCAGACGGCAACGGATCGGAATATCGAAACTGTGCCAGACAGCAAGGGATCGAATAAGGAAACTGTGCCAGACGGCAATGGATCGGAATAGGAAAACTGTGCCAGACGGCAAGCGATCGGAATATCGAAACTGTGCCAGACGGCAAGGGATCAGCATAGGAAAACTGTCCCAGACGGCAAGGGATAGGGATATTGAAACTGTGCCAGACGGCAAGGGATCGGAATAGGAAAACTGTGCCAGACGGCAAAGGATCGGAATAGGAAAACTGTGCCAGATGGCAAGGGATCTGAATATCGAAACTGTGCCAGACAGCAAGGGATCGAATAGGAAGCAGTGCCAGACGGCAAGCGATCGGAATATCGAAACTGTGCCAGACGGCAAGGGATCAGCATAGGAAAACTGTCCCAGACGGCAAGGGATAGGGATATTGAAACTGTGCCAGACGGCAAGGGATCGGAATAGGAAAACTGTGCCAGACGGCAAAGGATCGGAATAGGAAAACTGTGCCAGATGGCAAGGGATCTGAATATCGAAACTGTGCCAGACAGCAAGGGATCGAATAAGGAAACTGTGCCAGATGGCAAGGGATCTGAATATCGAAACTGTGCCAGACAGCAAGGGATCGAATAGGAAACAGTGCCAGATGGCAAGGGATCGGAATATCGAAACTGTGCCAGACAGCAAGGGATCAGAATAGGAAAACTGTGCCAGACGGCAAGGGATCGGAATATCGAAATTGTGCCAGACAGCAAGGGATTGAATAAGGAAACTGTGCCAGATGGCAAGGGATCGGAATAGGAAAACTGTGCCAGATTCCAAGGGATCGGAATAGGAAAACTGTGCCAGACGGCAAGGGATCGGAATATCGAAACTTGGCGAGACGGCAAGGGATCAAATAAGGAAACTGTGCCAGACAGCAAGGGATCGAATAGGAAGCAGTGCCAGACGGCAAGCGATCGGAATATCGAAACTGTGCCAGACAGCAAGGGATCGGAATAGGAAAACTCTGCCAGACGGCAAGGGATCAGCATAGGAAAACTGTGCCAGACGGCAAAGGATCGGAATAGGAAAACTGTGCCAGATGGCAAGGGATCTGAATATCGAACTGTGCCAGACAGCAAGGGATCGAATAAGGAAACTGTGCCAGACGGCAAGGGATCGGAATATCGAAACTTGGCCAGACGGCAAGGGATCAAATAAGGAAACTGTGCCAGACAGCAAGGGATCGAATAGGAAACAGTGCCAGACGGCAAGGGATCGGAATATCGAAACTGTGCCAGACAGCAAGTGATCGGAATAGGAAAACTCTACCAGACGGCAAGGGATCAGCATAGGAAAACTGTGCCAGACGGCAAGGGATAGGAATATTGAAACTGTGCCAGACGGCAAGGGATCGGAATATCGAAACTGTGCCAGACAGCAAGGGATCGAATAAGGAAACTGTGCCAGACGGCAAGGGATTGGAATAGGAAAACTGTGCCAGACGGCAACGGATCGGAATATCGAAACTGTGCCAGACAGCAAGGGATCGAATAAGGAAACTGTGCCAGACGGCAATGGATCGGAATAGGAAAACTGTGCCAGACGGCAAGCGATCGGAATATCGAAACTGTGCCAGACGGCAAGGGATCAGCATAGGAAAACTGTCCCAGACGGCAAGGGATAGGGATATTGAAACTGTGCCAGACGGCAAGGGATCGGAATAGGAAAACTGTGCCAGACGGCAAAGGATCGGAATAGGAAAACTGTGCCAGATGGCAAGGGATCTGAATATCGAAACTGTGCCAGACAGCAAGGGATCGAATAAGGAAACTGTGCCAGATGGCAAGGGATCTGAATATCGAAACTGTGCCAGACAGCAAGGGATCGAATAGGAAACAGTGCCAGATGGCAAGGGATCGGAATATCGAAACTGTGCCAGACAGCAAGGGATCAGAATAGGAAAACTGTGCCAGACGGCAAGGGATCGGAATATCGAAATTGTGCCAGACAGCAAGGGATTGAATAAGGAAACTGTGCCAGATGGCAAGGGATCGGAATAGGAAAACTGTGCCAGATTCCAAGGGATCGGAATAGGAAAACTGTGCCAGACGGCAAGGGATCGGAATATCGAAACTTGGCGAGACGGCAAGGGATCAAATAAGGAAACTGTGCCAGACAGCAAGGGATCGAATAGGAAGCAGTGCCAGACGGCAAGCGATCGGAATATCGAAACTGTGCCAGACAGCAAGGGATCGGAATAGGAAAACTCTGCCAGACGGCAAGGGATCAGCATAGGAAAACTGTGCCAGACGGCAAAGGATCGGAATAGGAAAACTGTGCCAGATGGCAAGGGATCTGAATATCGAACTGTGCCAGACAGCAAGGGATCGAATAAGGAAACTGTGCCAGACGGCAAGGGATCGGAATATCGAAACTTGGCCAGACGGCAAGGGATCAAATAAGGAAACTGTGCCAGACAGCAAGGGATCGAATAGGAAACAGTGCCAGACGGCAAGGGATCGGAATATCGAAACTGTGCCAGACAGCAAGTGATCGGAATAGGAAAACTCTACCAGACGGCAAGGGATCAGCATAGGAAAACTGTGCCAGACGGCAAGGGATAGGAATATTGAAACTGTGCCAGACGGCAAGGGATCGGAATATCGAAACTGTGCCAGACAGCAAGGGATCGAATAAGGAAACTGTGCCAGACGGCAAGGGATTGGAATAGGAAAACTGTGCCAGACGGCAACGGATCGGAATATCGAAACTGTGCCAGACAGCAAGGGATCGAATAAGGAAACTGTGCCAGACGGCAATGGATCGGAATAGGAAAACTGTGCCAGACGGCAAGGGATTGGAATATCGAAACTTGGCCTGACGGCAAGCGATCGAATAAGGAAACTGTGCCAGACGGCAAGGGATCGAATAAGGAATCTGTGCCAGATGGCAAGGGATCGGGATATCGAAACTGTGCCAGATGGCAAGGGATCGAATAAGGAAACTGTGCCAGACGGCAAGGGGTCGGAATATCGAAACTGTGCCAGACAGCAAGGGATCGGAATAGGAAAACTGTGCCAGATGGCAAGGGATCAGAATAGGAAAACTGTGCAGACAACAAGGGATCGGAATATCGAAACTTGGCCAGACGGCAAGGGATCAGAATAGGAAAACTGTGCCAGATGGCAAGGGATAGGAATATCGAAACTGTGCCAGACTGCAAGGGATCGAATAAGGAAACTGTGCCAGACGGCAAGGGATCGGAATAGGAAAACTGTGCCAGACGGCAAGGGATCGGAATAGGAAAACTGTGCCAGACGGCAAGGGATCGGAATATCGAAACTGTGCCAGATGGCAAGGAATTGGTATAGGAAAACTGTGCCAGACGGCAAGGGATCGGAATAGGAAAACTGTGCCAGACGGCAAGGGATCGGAATATCGAAACTTGGCCTGACGGCAAGGGATCAAATAAGGAAACTGTGCCAGACGTCAAGGGATCGAATAAGGAAACTGTGCCAGATGGCAAGGGATCGGAATATCGAAACTGTGCCAGATGGCAAGGGATCGAATAAGGAAACTGTGCCAGACGGCAAGGGGTCAGAATATCTAAACTGTGCCAGACAGCAAGGGATTGGAATAGGAAAACTGTGCCAGACGGCAAGGGATCGAATAAGGAAACTGTGCCACACGGCAAGGGATTGGAATAGGAAAACTGTGCCAGACGGCAAGGGATCGAATAAGGAAACTTTGCCAGACGGCAAGGGATTGGAATAGGAAAACTGTGCCAGACGGCAAGGGATCGGAATATCGAAACTTGGCCAGACGGCATGGGATCAGAATAGGAAAACTGTGCCAGATGGCAAGGGATCGGAATATCGAAACTGTGCCAGACTGCAAGGGATCGAATAAGGAAACTGTGCCAGATGGCAAGGGATCGGAATAGGAAAACTGTGCCAGACGGCAAGGGATCGGAATAGGAAAACTGTGCCAGACGGCAAGGGATCGGAATATCGAAACTGTGCCAGATGGCAAGGAATTGGTATAGGAAAACTGTGCCAGACGGCAAGGGATCGGAATAGGAAAACTGTGCCAGATGGCAAGGGATCGGAATATCGAAACTTGGCCTGACGGCAAGGGATCAAATAAGGAAACTGTGCCAGACGTCAAGGGATCGAATAAGGAAACTGTGCCAGATGGCAAGGGATCGGAATATCGAAACTGTGCCAGATGGCAAGGGATCAAATAAGGAAACTGTGCCAGACGGCAAGGGGTCAGAATATCTAAACTGTGCCAGACAGCAAGGGATTGGAATAGGAAAACTGTGCCAGACGGCAAGGGATCAAATAAGGAAACTGTGCCACACGGCAAGGGATTGGAATAGGAAAACTGTGCCAGACGGCAAGGGATCGAATAAGGAAACTGTGCCACACGGCAAGGGATTGGAATAGGAAAACTGTGCCAGACGGCAAGGGATCAAATAAGGAAACTGTGCCAGACAGCAAGGGATCGAATAGGAAACAGTGCCAGACGGCAAGGGATCGGAATATCGAAACTGTGCCAGACAGCAAGGGATCGGAATAGGAAAACTCTGCCAGACGGCAAGGGATCAGCATAGGAAAACTGTGCCAGATGGCAAGGGATCGGAATATTGAAACTGTGCCAGACGGCAAGGGATCGGAATAGGAAAACTGTGCCAGACGGCAAGGGATCGGAATAGGAAAACTGTGCCAGACGGCAAGGGATCGGAATATCAAAACTGTGCCAGACAGCAAGGGATCGAATAAGGAAACTGTGCCAGACGGCAAGGGATCGGAATAGGAAAACTGTGCCAGACGGCAAGGGATCGGAATATCGAAACTTGGCCAGACGACAAGGGATCGGAATATCGAAACTTGGCCAGACGGCAAGGGATCGAATAAGGAAACTGTGCCAGACGGCAAGGGATCGAAATAGGAAAACTGTGCCAGACGGCAAGGAATCGAATAAGGAAACTGTGCCAGATGGCAAGGGATCGGAATATCGAAACTGTGCCAGACAGCAAGGGATCGAATAAGGAAACTGTGCCAGACGGCAAGGGATCGGAATAGGAAAACTGTGCCAGACGGCAAGGCATTGGAATATCGAAACTTGGCCTGACGGCAAGCGATCGAATAAGGAAACTGTGCCAGACGGCAAGGGATCGAATAAGGAATCTGTGCCAGATGGCAAGGGATCGGAATATCGAAACTGTGCCAGATGGCAAGGGATCAAATAAGGAAACTGTGCCAGACGGCAAGGGGTCGGAATATCGAAACTGTGCCAGACAGCAAGGGATCGGAATAGGAAAACTGTGCCAGACGGCAAGGGTTCGAATAAGGAAACTGTGCCAGACGGCAAGGGATCGGAATAGGAAAACTGTGCCAGATGGCAAGGATCAGAATAGGAAAACTGTGCCAGATGGCAAGGGATCGGAATATCGATACTGTGCCAGACTGCAAGGGATCGAATAAGGAAACTGTGCCAGACGGCAAGGGATCGGAATAGGAAAACTGTGCCAGACGGCAAGGGATCGGAATAGGAAAACTGTGCCAGACGGCAAGGTATCGGAATATCGAAACTGTGCCAGATGGCAAGGAATTGGTATAGGAAAACTGTGCCAGACGGCAAGGGATCGGAATAGGAAAACTGTGCCAGACGGCAAGGGATCGGAATATCGAATCTTGGCCTGACGGCAAGGGATCGCATAAGGAAACTGTGCCAGATGGCAAGGGATCGGAATATCGAAACTGTGCCAGATGGCAAGGGATCGAATAAGGAAACTGTGCCAGACGGCAAGGGATCGGAATAGGAAAACTGTGCCAGACGGCAAGGGATCGAATAAGGAAGCTGTGCCACACGGCAAGGGATTGGAATAGGAAAACTGTGCCAGACGGCAAGGGATCGAATAAGGAAACTTTGCCAGACGGCAAGGGATCGGAATATCGAAACTGTGCCAGATGGCAAGGGATCGAATAAGGAATCTGTGCCAGATGGCAAGGGATCGGAATATCGAAACTGTGCCAGATGGCAAGGGATCAAATAAGGAAACTGTGCCAGACGGCAAGGGATCGAATAAGGAATCTGTGCCAGATGGCAAGGGATCGGGATATCGAAACTGTGCCAGACGGCAAGGGGTCGGAATATCGAAACTGTGCCAGACAGCAAGGGATCGGAATAGGAAAACTGTGCCAGATGGCAAGGGATCAGAATAGGAAAACTGTGCCAGACAACAAGGGATCGGAATATCGAAACTTGGCCAGACGGCAAGGGATCAGAATAGGAAAACTGTGCCAGATGGCAAGGGATAGGAATATCGAAACTGTGCCAGACTGCAAGGGATCGAATAAGGAAACTGTGCCAGACGGCAAGGGATCGGAATAGGAAAACTGTGCCAGACGGCAAGGGATCGGAATAGGAAAACTGTGCCAGACGGCAAGGGATCGGAATATCGAAACTGTGCCAGATGGCAAGGAATTGGTATAGGAAAACTGTGCCAGACGGCAAGGGATCGGAATAGGAAAACTGTGCCAGACGGCAAGGGATCGGAATATCGAAACTTGGCCTGACGGCAAGGGATCAAATAAGGAAACTGTGCCAGACGTCAAGGGATCGAATAAGGAAACTGTGCCAGATGGCAAGGGATCGGAATATCGAAACTGTGCCAGATGGCAAGGGATCGAATAAGGAAACTGTGCCAGACGGCAAGGGGTCAGAATATCTAAACTGTGCCAGACAGCAAGGGATTGGAATAGGAAAACTGTGCCAGACGGCAAGGGATCGAATAAGGAAACTGTGCCACACGGCAAGGGATTGGAATAGGAAAACTGTGCCAGACGGCAAGGGATCGAATAAGGAAACTTTGCCAGACGGCAAGGGATTGGAATAGGAAAACTGTGCCAGACGGCAAGGGATCGGAATATCGAAACTTGGCCAGACGGCATGGGATCAGAATAGGAAAACTGTGCCAGATGGCAAGGGATCGGAATATCGAAACTGTGCCAGACTGCAAGGGATCGAATAAGGAAACTGTGCCAGATGGCAAGGGATCGGAATAGGAAAACTGTGCCAGACGGCAAGGGATCGGAATAGGAAAACTGTGCCAGACGGCAAGGGATCGGAATATCGAAACTGTGCCAGATGGCAAGGAATTGGTATAGGAAAACTGTGCCAGACGGCAAGGGATCGGAATAGGAAAACTGTGCCAGACGGCAAGGGATCGGAATATCGAAACTTGGCCTGACGGCAAGGGATCAAATAAGGAAACTGTGCCAGACGTCAAGGGATCGAATAAGGAAACTGTGCCAGATGGCAAGGGATCGGAATATCGAAACTGTGCCAGATGGCAAGGGATCAAATAAGGAAACTGTGCCAGACGGCAAGGGGTCAGAATATCTAAACTGTGCCAGACAGCAAGGGATTGGAATAGGAAAACTGTGCCAGACGGCAAGGGATCAAATAAGGAAACTGTGCCACACGGCAAGGGATTGGAATAGGAAAACTGTGCCAGACGGCAAGGGATCGAATAAGGAAACTGTGCCACACGGCAAGGGATTGGAATAGGAAAACTGTGCCAGACGGCAAGGGATCAAATAATGAAACTGTGCCAGACAGCAAGGGATCGAATAGGAAACAGTGCCAGACGGCAAGGGATCGGAATATCGAAACTGTGCCAGACAGCAAGGGATCGGAATAGGAAAACTCTGCCAGACGGCAAGGGATCAGCATAGGAAAACTGTGCCAGATGGCAAGGGATCGGAATATTGAAACTGTGCCAGACGGCAAGGGATCGGAATAGGAAAACTGTGCCAGACGGCAAGGGATCGGAATAGGAAAACTGTGCCAGACGGCAAGGGATCGGAATATCAAAACTGTGCCAGACAGCAAGGGATCGAATAAGGAAACTGTGCCAGACGGCAAGGGATCGGAATAGGAAAACTGTGCCAGACGGCAAGGGATCGGAATATCGAAACTTGGCCAGACGACAAGGGATCGGAATATCGAAACTTGGCCAGACGGCAAGGGATCGAATAAGGAAACTGTGCCAGACGGCAAGGGATCGAAATAGGAAAACTGTGCCAGACGGCAAGGAATCGAATAAGGAAACTGTGCCAGATGGCAAGGGATCGGAATATCGAAACTGTGCCAGACAGCAAGGGATCGAATAAGGAAACTGTGCCAGACGGCAAGGGATCGGAATAGGAAAACTGTGCCAGACGGCAAGGCATTGGAATATCGAAACTTGGCCTGACGGCAAGCGATCGAATAAGGAAACTGTGCCAGACGGCAAGGGATCGAATAAGGAATCTGTGCCAGATGGCAAGGGATCGGAATATCGAAACTGTGCCAGATGGCAAGGGATCAAATAAGGAAACTGTGCCAGACGGCAAGGGGTCGGAATATCGAAACTGTGCCAGACAGCAAGGGATCGGAATAGGAAAACTGTGCCAGACGGCAAGGGTTCGAATAAGGAAACTGTGCCAGACGGCAAGGGATCGGAATAGGAAAACTGTGCCAGATGGCAAGGATCAGAATAGGAAAACTGTGCCAGATGGCAAGGGATCGGAATATCGATACTGTGCCAGACTGCAAGGGATCGAATAAGGAAACTGTGCCAGACGGCAAGGGATCGGAATAGGAAAACTGTGCCAGACGGCAAGGGATCGGAATAGGAAAACTGTGCCAGACGGCAAGGTATCGGAATATCGAAACTGTGCCAGATGGCAAGGAATTGGTATAGGAAAACTGTGCCAGACGGCAAGGGATCGGAATAGGAAAACTGTGCCAGACGGCAAGGGATCGGAATATCGAATCTTGGCCTGACGGCAAGGGATCGCATAAGGAAACTGTGCCAGATGGCAAGGGATCGGAATATCGAAACTGTGCCAGATGGCAAGGGATCGAATAAGGAAACTGTGCCAGACGGCAAGGGATCGGAATAGGAAAACTGTGCCAGACGGCAAGGGATCGAATAAGGAAGCTGTGCCACACGGCAAGGGATTGGAATAGGAAAACTGTGCCAGACGGCAAGGGATCGAATAAGGAAACTTTGCCAGACGTCAAGGGATCGGAATATCGAAACTGTGCCAGACGGCAAGGGATCGAATAAGGAATCTGTGCCAGATGGCAAGGGATCGGAATATCGAAACTGTGCCAGATGGCAAGGGATCGAATAAGGAATCTGTGCCAGACGGCAAGGGGTCGGAATATCGAAACTGTGCCAGACAGCAAGGGATCGGAATAGGAAAACTGTGCCAGATGGCAAGGGATCAGAATAGGAAAACTGTGCCAGACAACAAGGGATCGGAATATCGAAACTTGGCCAGACGGCAAGGGATCAGAATAGGAAAACTGTGCCAGATGGCAAGGGATCGGAATATCGAAACTGTGCCAGACTGCAAGGGATCGAATAAGGAAACTGTGCCAGACGGCAAGGGATCGGAATAGGAAAACTGTGCCAGACGGCAAGGGATCGGAATAGGAAAACTGTGCCAGACGGCAAGGGATCGGAATATCGAAACTGTGCCAGATGGCAAGGGATCGGAATATCGAAACTGTGCCAGACAGCAAGGGATCGAATAAGGAAACTGTGCCAGACGGCAAGGGATTGGAATAGGAAAACTGTGCCAGACGGCAACGGATCGGAATATCGAAACTGTGCCAGACAGCAAGGGATCGAATAAGGAAACTGTGCCAGACGGCAATGGATCGGAATAGGAAAACTGTGCCAGACGGCAAGGGATCGAATAAGGAAACTGTGCCAGACGGCAAGGGGTCAGAATATCTAAACTGTGCCAGACAGCAAGGGATTGGAATAGGAAAACTGTGCCAGACGGCAAGGGATCGAATAAGGAAACTGTGCCACACGGCAAGGGATTGGAATAGGAAAACTGTGCCAGACGGCAAGGGATCGAATAAGGAAACTTTGCCAGACGGCAAGGGATTGGAATAGGAAAACTGTGCCAGACGGCAAGGGATCGGAATATCGAAACTTGGCCAGACGGCAAGGGATCAGAATAGGAAAACTGTGCCAGATGGCAAGGGATCGGAATATCGAAACTGTGCCAGACTGCAAGGGATCGAATAAGGAAACTGTGCCAGATGGCAAGGGATCGGAATAGGAAAACTGTGCCAGACGGCAAGGGATCGGAATAGGAAAACTGTGCCAGACGGCAAGGGATCGGAATATCGAAACTGTGCCAGATGGCAAGGAATTGGTATAGGAAAACTGTGCCAGACGGCAAGGGATCGGAATAGGAAAACTGTGCCAGACGGCAAGGGATCGGAATATCGAAACTTGGCCTGACGGCAAGGGATCAAATAAGGAAACTGTGCCAGACGTCAAGGGATCGAATAAGGAAACTGTGCCAGATGGCAAGGGATCGGAATATCGAAACTGTGCCAGATGGCAAGGGATCGAATAAGGAAACTGTGCCAGACGGCAAGGGGTCAGAATATCTAAACTGTGCCAGACAGCAAGGGATTGGAATAGGAAAACTGTGCCAGACGGCAAGGGATCGAATAAGGAAAATGTGCCACATGGCAAGGGATTGGAATAGGAAAACTGTGCCAGACGGCAAGGGATCGAATAAGGAAACTGTGCCACACGGCAAGGGATTGGAATAGGAAAACTGTGCCAGACGGCAAGGGATCAAATAAGGAAACTGTGCCAGACAGCAAGGGATCGAATAGGAAACAGTGCCAGACGGCAAGGGATCGGAATATCGAAACTGTGCCAGACAGCAAGGGATCGGAATAGGAAAACTCTGCCAGATGGCAAGGGATCAGCATAGGAAAACTGTGCCAGATGGCAAGGGATCGGAATATTGAAACTGTGCCAGACGGCAAGGGATCGGAATAGGAAAACTGTGCCAGACGGCAAGGGATCGGAATAGGAAAACTGTGCCAGACGGCAAGGGATCGGAATATCAAAACTGTGCCAGACAGCAAGGGATCGAATAAGGAAACTGTGCCAGACGGCAAGGGATCGGAATAGGAAAACTGTGCCAGACGGCAAGGGATCGGAATATCGAAACTTGGCCAGACGACAAGGGATCGGAATATCGAAACTTGGCCAGACGGCAAGGGATCGAATAAGGAAACTGTGCCAGACGGCAAGGGATCGAAATAGGAAAACTGTGCCAGACGGCAAGGAATCGAATAAGGAAACTGTGCCAGATGGCAAGGGATCGGAATATCGAAACTGTGCCAGACAGCAAGGGATCGAATAAGGAAACTGTGCCAGACGGCAAGGGATCGGAATAGGAAAACTGTGCCAGACGGCAAGGCATTGGAATATCGAAACTTGGCCTGACGGCAAGCGATCGAATAAGGAAACTGTGCCAGACGGCAAGGGATCGAATAAGGAATCTGTGCCAGATGGCAAGGGATCGGAATATCGAAACTGTGCCAGATGGCAAGGGATCAAATAAGGAAACTGTGCCAGACGGCAAGGGGTCGGAATATCGAAACTGTGCCAGACAGCAAGGGATCAGAATAGGAAAACTGTGCCAGACGGCAAGGGTTCGAATAAGGAAACTGTACCAGACGGCAAGGGATCGGAATAGGAAAACTGTGCCAGATGGCAAGGGATCAGAATAGGAAAACTGTGCCAGATGGCAAGGGATCGGAATATCGATACTGTGCCAGACTGCAAGGGATCGAATAAGGAAACTGTGCCAGACGGCAAGGGATCGGAATAGGAAAACTGTGCCAGACGGCAAGGGATCGGAATAGGAAAACTGTGCCAGACGGCAAGGTATCGGAATATCGAAACTGTGCCAGATGGCAAGGAATTGGTATAGGAAAACTGTGCCAGACGGCAAGGGATCGGAATAGGAAAACTGTGCCAGACGGCAAGCGATCGGAATATCGAATCTTGGCCTGACGGCAAGGGATCGCATAAGGAAACTGTGCCAGATGGCAAGGATCGGAATATCGAAACTGTGCCAGATGGCAAGGGATCGAATAAGGAAACTGTGCCAGACGGCAAGGGATCGGAATAGGAAAACTGTGCCAGACGGCAAGGGATCGAATAAGGAAGCTGTGCCACACGGCAAGGGATTGGAATAGGAAAACTGTGCCAGACGGCAAGGGATCGAATAAGGAAACTTTGCCAGACGGCAAGGGATCGGAATATCGAAACTTGGCCAGACGGCAAGGGGTCAAATAAGGAAACTGTGCCAGACAGCAAGGGATCGAATAAGGAAACTGTGCCAGACGGCAAGGGATCGAATAAGGAAACTGTGCCAGATGGCAAGGGATCGGAATATCGAAACTGTGCCAGATGGCAAGGGATCGAATAAGGAAACTGTGCCAGACGGCAAGGGGTCGGAATATCGAAACTGTGCCAGACAGCAAGGGATCGGAATAGGAAAACTGTGCCAGATGGCAAGGGATCAGAATAGGAAAACTGTGCCAGATGGCAAGGGATCGGAATATCGAAACTGTGCCAGACTGCAAGGGATCGAATAAGGAAACTGTGCCAGACGGCAAGGGATCGGAATAGGAAAACTGTGCCAGACGGCAAGGGATCGGAATAGGAAAACTGTGCCAGACGGCAAGGGATCGGAATATCGAAACTGTGCCAGATGGCAAGGAATTGGTATAGGAAAACTGTGCCAGACTGCAAGGGATCAAATAAGGAAACTGTGCCAGACGGCAAGGGATCGGAATAGGAAAACTGTGCCAGTCGGCAAGGGATCGGAATAGGAAAACTGTGCCAGACGGCAAGGTATCGGAATATCGAAACTGTGCCAGATGGCAAGGAATTGGTATAGGAAAACTGTGCCAGACGGCAAGGGATCGGAATAGGAAAACTGTGCCAGACGGCAAGGGATCGGAATATCGAATCTTGGCCTGACGGCAAGGGATCGCATAAGGAAACTGTGCCAGATGGCAAGGGATCGGAATATAGAAACTGTGCCAGATGGCAAGGGATCGAATAAGGAAACTGTGCCAGACGGCAAGGGATCGGAATAGGAAAACTGTGCCAGACGGCAAGGGATCGAATAAGGAAGCTGTGCCACACGGCAAGGGATTGGAATAGGAAAACTGTGCCAGACGGCAAGGGATCGAATAAGGAAACTTTGCCAGACGGCAAGGGATCGGAATATCGAAACTTGGCCAGACGGCAAGGGATCAAATAAGGAAACTGTGCCAGACAGCAAGGGATCGAATAAGGAAACTGTGCCAGACGGCAAGGGATCGAATAAGGAAACTGTGCCAGATGGCAAGGGATCGGAATATCGAAACTGTGCCAGATGGCAAGGGATCGAATAAGGAAACTGTGCCAGACGGCAAGGGGTCGGAATATCGAAACTGTGCCAGACAGCAAGGGATCGGAATAGGAAAACTGTGCCAGATGGCAAGGGATCAGAATAGGAAAACTGTGCCAGATGGCAAGGGATCGGAATATCGAAACTGTGCCAGACTGCAAGGGATCGAATAAGGAAACTGTGCCAGACGGCAAGGGATCGGAATAGGAAAACTGTGCCAGACGGCAAGGGATCGGAATAGGAAAACTGTGCCAGACGGCAAGGGATCGGAATATCGAAACTGTGCCAGATGGCAAGGAATTGGTATAGGAAAACTGTGCCAGACGGCAAGGGATCAGAATAGGAAAACTGTGCCAGATGGCAAGGAATTGGTATAGGAAAACTGTGCCAGACGGCAAGGGATCGGAATAGGAAAACTGTGCCAGACGGCAAGGGATCGGAATATTGAAACTTGGCCTGACGGCAAGGGATCAAATAAGGAAACTGTGCCAGACGTCAAGGGATGGAATAAGGAAAGTGTGCCACACGGCAAGGGATTGGAATAGGAAAACTGTGCCAGACAGCAAGGGATCGGAATAGGAAAACTGTGCCAGACGGCAAGGGATCGAATAAGGAAACTGTGCCACACGGCAAGGGAATGGAATAGGAAAACTGTGCCAGACGGCAAGGGATCGAATAAGGAAACTTTGCCAGACGGCAAGGGATTGGAATAGGAAAACTGTGCCAGATGGCAAGGGATCGGAATATCGAAACTGTGCCAGATGGCAAGGGATCGAATAAGGAAACTGTGCCAGACGGCAAGGGATCGGAATAGGAAAACTGTGCCAGACGGCAAGGGATCGAATAAGGAAACTGTGCCAGATGGCAAGGGATCGGAATATCGAAACTGTGCCAGACAGCAAGGGATCGAATAAGGAAACTGTGCCAGACGGCAAGGGATTGGAATATCGAAACTTGGCCTGACGGCAAGCGATCGAATAAGGAAACTGTGCCAGACGGCAAGGGATTGGAATAGGAAAACTGTGCCAGACGGCAAGGGATCGGAATATCGAAACTGTGCCAGACGTCAAGGGATCAGAATAGGAAACTGTGCCAGACGGCAATGGATCAGAATATCAGAACTTGGCCAGACGGCAAGGGATCAGAATATCAAAACTTGGCCAGACGGCAAGGGATCGAATAAGGAAACTGTGCCAGACCGCAAGGGATCGAAATAGGAAAACTGTGCCAGACGGCAAGGGATCGGAATATTGAAACTGTGCCAGACGGCAAGGGATCGGAATAGGAAAACTGTGCCAGATGGTAAGGGATCGGAATATCGAAACTGTGCCAGATGGCAAGGGATCGGAATAGGAAAACTGTGCCAGACGGCAAGGGATCGGAATATCGAAATTGTGCCAGACAGCAGGGGATTGAATAAGGAAACTGTGCCAGACGGCAAGGGATCGGAATAGGAAAACTGTGCCAGATTCCAAGGGATCGGAATAGGAAAACTGTGCCAGACGGCAAGGGATCGGAATATCGAAACTTGGCGAGACGGCAAGGGATCAAATAAGGAAACTGTGCCAGACAGCAAGGGATCGAATAGGAAACAGTGCCAGACGGCAAGGGATCGGAATATCGAAACTGTGCCAGACAGCAAGGGATCGGAATAGGAAAACTCTGCCAGACGGCAAGGGATCAGCATAGGAAAACTGTGCCAGACGGCAAGGGATAGGGATATTGAAACTGTGCCAGACGGCAAGGGATCGGAATAGGAAAACTGTGCCAGACGGCAAAGGATCGGAATAGGAAAACTGTGCCAGATGGCAAGGGATCTGAATATCGAAACTGTGCCAGACAGCAAGGGATCGAATAAGGAAACTGTGCCAGACGGCAAGGGATCGGAATATCGAAACTTGGCCAGACGGCAAGGGATCAAATAAGGAAACTGTGCCAGACAGCAAGGGATCGAATAGGAAACAGTGCCAGACGGCAAGGGATCGGAATATCGAAACTGTGCCAGACAGCAAGTGATCGGAATAGGAAAACTCTACCAGACGGCAAGGGATCAGCATAGGAAAACTGTGCCAGACGGCAAGGGATAGGAATATTGAAACTGTGCCAGACGGCAAGGGATCGGAATATCGAAACTGTGCCAGACAGCAAGGGATCGAATAAGGAAACTGTGCCAGACGGCAATGGATCGGAATAGGAAAACTGTGCCAGACGGCAAGGGATTGGAATATCGAAACTTCGCCTGACGGCAAGCGATCGAATAAGGAAACTGTGCCAGACGGCAAGGGATCGAATAAGGAATCTGTGCCAGATGGCAAGGGATCGGAATATCGAAACTGTGCCAGATGGCAATGGATCGAATAAGGAAACTGTGCCAGATGGCAAGGGGTCGGAATATCGAAACTGTGCCAGACAGCAAGGGATCGGAATAGGAAAACTGTGCCAGATGGCAAGGGATCAGAATAGGAAAACTGTGCCAGACAACAAGGGATCGGAATATCGAAACTTGGCCAGACGGCAATGGATCAGAATAGGAAAACTGTGCCAGATGGCAAGGGATCGGAATATCGAAACTGTGCCAGACTGCAAGGGATCGAATAAGGAAACTGTGCCAGACGGCAAGGGATCGGAATAGGAAAACTGTGCCAGACGGCAAGGGATCGGAATAGGAAAACTGTGCCAGACGGCAAGGGATCGGAATATCGAAACTGTGCCAGATGGCAAGGAATTGGTATAGGAAAACTGTGCCAGACGGCAAGGGATCGGAATAGGAAAACTGTGCCAGACGGCAAAGGATCGGAATAGGAAAACTGTGCCAGATGGCAAGGGATCTGAATATCGAAACTGTGCCAGACAGCAAGGGATCGAATAAGGAAACTGTGCCAGACGGCAAGGGATCGGAATATCGAAACTTGGCCAGACGGCAAGGGATCAAATAAGGAAACTGTGCCAGACAGCAAGGGATCGAATAGGAAACAGTGCCAGACGGCAAGGGATCGGAATATCGAAACTGTGCCAGACAGCAAGTGATCGGAATAGGAAAACTCTACCAGACGGCAAGGGATCAGCATAGGAAAACTGTGCCAGACGGCAAGGGATAGGAATATTGAAACTGTGCCAGACGGCAAGGGATCGGAATATCGAAACTGTGCCAGACAGCAAGGGATCGAATAAGGAAACTGTGCCAGACGGCAAGGGATTGGAATAGGAAATCTGTGCCAGACGGCAACGGATCGGAATATCGAAACTGTGCCAGACAGCAAGGGATCGAATAAGGAAACTGTGCCAGACAGCAAGGGATCGAATAGGAAACAGTGCCAGACGGCAAGGGATCGGAATATCGAAACTGTGCCAGACAGCAAGGGATCGGAATAGGAAAACTCTGCCAGATGGCAAGGGATCAGCATAGGAAAACTGTGCCAGATGGCAAGGGATCGGAATATTGAAACTGTGCCAGACGGCAAGGGATCGGAATAGGAAAACTGTGCCAGACGGCAAGGGATCGGAATAGGAAAACTGTGCCAGACGGCAAGGGATCGGAATATCAAAACTGTGCCAGACAGCAAGGGATCGAATAAGGAAACTGTGCCAGACGGCAAGGGATCGGAATAGGAAAACTGTGCCAGACGGCAAGGGATCGGAATATCGAAACTTGGCCAGACGACAAGGGATCGGAATATCGAAACTTGGCCAGACGGCAAGGGATCGAATAAGGAAACTGTGCCAGACGGCAAGGGATCGAAATAGGAAAACTGTGCCAGACGGCAAGGAATCGAATAAGGAAACTGTGCCAGATGGCAAGGGATCGGAATATCGAAACTGTGCCAGACAGCAAGGGATCGAATAAGGAAACTGTGCCAGACGGCAAGGGATCGGAATAGGAAAACTGTGCCAGACGGCAAGGCATTGGAATATCGAAACTTGGCCTGACGGCAAGCGATCGAATAAGGAAACTGTGCCAGACGGCAAGGGATCGAATAAGGAATCTGTGCCAGATGGCAAGGGATCGGAATATCGAAACTGTGCCAGATGGCAAGGGATCAAATAAGGAAACTGTGCCAGACGGCAAGGGGTCGGAATATCGAAACTGTGCCAGACAGCAAGGGATCAGAATAGGAAAACTGTGCCAGACGGCAAGGGTTCGAATAAGGAAACTGTACCAGACGGCAAGGGATCGGAATAGGAAAACTGTGCCAGATGGCAAGGGATCAGAATAGGAAAACTGTGCCAGATGGCAAGGGATCGGAATATCGATACTGTGCCAGACTGCAAGGGATCGAATAAGGAAACTGTGCCAGACGGCAAGGGATCGGAATAGGAAAACTGTGCCAGACGGCAAGGGATCGGAATAGGAAAACTGTGCCAGACGGCAAGGTATCGGAATATCGAAACTGTGCCAGATGGCAAGGAATTGGTATAGGAAAACTGTGCCAGACGGCAAGGGATCGGAATAGGAAAACTGTGCCAGACGGCAAGCGATCGGAATATCGAATCTTGGCCTGACGGCAAGGGATCGCATAAGGAAACTGTGCCAGATGGCAAGGATCGGAATATCGAAACTGTGCCAGATGGCAAGGGATCGAATAAGGAAACTGTGCCAGACGGCAAGGGATCGGAATAGGAAAACTGTGCCAGACGGCAAGGGATCGAATAAGGAAGCTGTGCCACACGGCAAGGGATTGGAATAGGAAAACTGTGCCAGACGGCAAGGGATCGAATAAGGAAACTTTGCCAGACGGCAAGGGATCGGAATATCGAAACTTGGCCAGACGGCAAGGGGTCAAATAAGGAAACTGTGCCAGACAGCAAGGGATCGAATAAGGAAACTGTGCCAGACGGCAAGGGATCGAATAAGGAAACTGTGCCAGATGGCAAGGGATCGGAATATCGAAACTGTGCCAGATGGCAAGGGATCGAATAAGGAAACTGTGCCAGACGGCAAGGGGTCGGAATATCGAAACTGTGCCAGACAGCAAGGGATCGGAATAGGAAAACTGTGCCAGATGGCAAGGGATCAGAATAGGAAAACTGTGCCAGATGGCAAGGGATCGGAATATCGAAACTGTGCCAGACTGCAAGGGATCGAATAAGGAAACTGTGCCAGACGGCAAGGGATCGGAATAGGAAAACTGTGCCAGACGGCAAGGGATCGGAATAGGAAAACTGTGCCAGACGGCAAGGGATCGGAATATCGAAACTGTGCCAGATGGCAAGGAATTGGTATAGGAAAACTGTGCCAGACTGCAAGGGATCAAATAAGGAAACTGTGCCAGACGGCAAGGGATCGGAATAGGAAAACTGTGCCAGTCGGCAAGGGATCGGAATAGGAAAACTGTGCCAGACGGCAAGGTATCGGAATATCGAAACTGTGCCAGATGGCAAGGAATTGGTATAGGAAAACTGTGCCAGACGGCAAGGGATCGGAATAGGAAAACTGTGCCAGACGGCAAGGGATCGGAATATCGAATCTTGGCCTGACGGCAAGGGATCGCATAAGGAAACTGTGCCAGATGGCAAGGGATCGGAATATAGAAACTGTGCCAGATGGCAAGGGATCGAATAAGGAAACTGTGCCAGACGGCAAGGGATCGGAATAGGAAAACTGTGCCAGACGGCAAGGGATCGAATAAGGAAGCTGTGCCACACGGCAAGGGATTGGAATAGGAAAACTGTGCCAGACGGCAAGGGATCGAATAAGGAAACTTTGCCAGACGGCAAGGGATCGGAATATCGAAACTTGGCCAGACGGCAAGGGATCAAATAAGGAAACTGTGCCAGACAGCAAGGGATCGAATAAGGAAACTGTGCCAGACGGCAAGGGATCGAATAAGGAAACTGTGCCAGATGGCAAGGGATCGGAATATCGAAACTGTGCCAGATGGCAAGGGATCGAATAAGGAAACTGTGCCAGACGGCAAGGGGTCGGAATATCGAAACTGTGCCAGACAGCAAGGGATCGGAATAGGAAAACTGTGCCAGATGGCAAGGGATCAGAATAGGAAAACTGTGCCAGATGGCAAGGGATCGGAATATCGAAACTGTGCCAGACTGCAAGGGATCGAATAAGGAAACTGTGCCAGACGGCAAGGGATCGGAATAGGAAAACTGTGCCAGACGGCAAGGGATCGGAATAGGAAAACTGTGCCAGACGGCAAGGGATCGGAATATCGAAACTGTGCCAGATGGCAAGGAATTGGTATAGGAAAACTGTGCCAGACGGCAAGGGATCAGAATAGGAAAACTGTGCCAGATGGCAAGGAATTGGTATAGGAAAACTGTGCCAGACGGCAAGGGATCGGAATAGGAAAACTGTGCCAGACGGCAAGGGATCGGAATATTGAAACTTGGCCTGACGGCAAGGGATCAAATAAGGAAACTGTGCCAGACGTCAAGGGATGGAATAAGGAAAGTGTGCCACACGGCAAGGGATTGGAATAGGAAAACTGTGCCAGACAGCAAGGGATCGGAATAGGAAAACTGTGCCAGACGGCAAGGGATCGAATAAGGAAACTGTGCCACACGGCAAGGGAATGGAATAGGAAAACTGTGCCAGACGGCAAGGGATCGAATAAGGAAACTTTGCCAGACGGCAAGGGATTGGAATAGGAAAACTGTGCCAGATGGCAAGGGATCGGAATATCGAAACTGTGCCAGATGGCAAGGGATCGAATAAGGAAACTGTGCCAGACGGCAAGGGATCGGAATAGGAAAACTGTGCCAGACGGCAAGGGATCGAATAAGGAAACTGTGCCAGATGGCAAGGGATCGGAATATCGAAACTGTGCCAGACAGCAAGGGATCGAATAAGGAAACTGTGCCAGACGGCAAGGGATTGGAATATCGAAACTTGGCCTGACGGCAAGCGATCGAATAAGGAAACTGTGCCAGACGGCAAGGGATTGGAATAGGAAAACTGTGCCAGACGGCAAGGGATCGGAATATCGAAACTGTGCCAGACGTCAAGGGATCAGAATAGGAAACTGTGCCAGACGGCAATGGATCAGAATATCAGAACTTGGCCAGACGGCAAGGGATCAGAATATCAAAACTTGGCCAGACGGCAAGGGATCGAATAAGGAAACTGTGCCAGACCGCAAGGGATCGAAATAGGAAAACTGTGCCAGACGGCAAGGGATCGGAATATTGAAACTGTGCCAGACGGCAAGGGATCGGAATAGGAAAACTGTGCCAGATGGTAAGGGATCGGAATATCGAAACTGTGCCAGATGGCAAGGGATCGGAATAGGAAAACTGTGCCAGACGGCAAGGGATCGGAATATCGAAATTGTGCCAGACAGCAGGGGATTGAATAAGGAAACTGTGCCAGACGGCAAGGGATCGGAATAGGAAAACTGTGCCAGATTCCAAGGGATCGGAATAGGAAAACTGTGCCAGACGGCAAGGGATCGGAATATCGAAACTTGGCGAGACGGCAAGGGATCAAATAAGGAAACTGTGCCAGACAGCAAGGGATCGAATAGGAAACAGTGCCAGACGGCAAGGGATCGGAATATCGAAACTGTGCCAGACAGCAAGGGATCGGAATAGGAAAACTCTGCCAGACGGCAAGGGATCAGCATAGGAAAACTGTGCCAGACGGCAAGGGATAGGGATATTGAAACTGTGCCAGACGGCAAGGGATCGGAATAGGAAAACTGTGCCAGACGGCAAAGGATCGGAATAGGAAAACTGTGCCAGATGGCAAGGGATCTGAATATCGAAACTGTGCCAGACAGCAAGGGATCGAATAAGGAAACTGTGCCAGACGGCAAGGGATCGGAATATCGAAACTTGGCCAGACGGCAAGGGATCAAATAAGGAAACTGTGCCAGACAGCAAGGGATCGAATAGGAAACAGTGCCAGACGGCAAGGGATCGGAATATCGAAACTGTGCCAGACAGCAAGTGATCGGAATAGGAAAACTCTACCAGACGGCAAGGGATCAGCATAGGAAAACTGTGCCAGACGGCAAGGGATAGGAATATTGAAACTGTGCCAGACGGCAAGGGATCGGAATATCGAAACTGTGCCAGACAGCAACGGATCGAATAAGGAAACTGTGCCAGACGGCAATGGATCGGAATAGGAAAACTGTGCCAGACGGCAAGGGATTGGAATATCGAAACTTCGCCTGACGGCAAGCGATCGAATAAGGAAACTGTGCCAGACGGCAAGGGATCGAATAAGGAATCTGTGCCAGATGGCAAGGGATCGGAATATCGAAACTGTGCCAGATGGCAATGGATCGAATAAGGAAACTGTGCCAGATGGCAAGGGGTCGGAATATCGAAACTGTGCCAGACAGCAAGGGATCGGAATAGGAAAACTGTGCCAGATGGCAAGGGATCAGAATAGGAAAACTGTGCCAGACAACAAGGGATCGGAATATCGAAACTTGGCCAGACGGCAATGGATCAGAATAGGAAAACTGTGCCAGATGGCAAGGGATCGGAATATCGAAACTGTGCCAGACTGCAAGGGATCGAATAAGGAAACTGTGCCAGACGGCAAGGGATCGGAATAGGAAAACTGTGCCAGACGGCAAGGGATCGGAATAGGAAAACTGTGCCAGACGGCAAGGGATCGGAATATCGAAACTGTGCCAGATGGCAAGGAATTGGTATAGGAAAACTGTGCCAGACGGCAAGGGATCGGAATAGGAAAACTGTGCCAGACGGCAAAGGATCGGAATAGGAAAACTGTGCCAGATGGCAAGGGATCTGAATATCGAAACTGTGCCAGACAGCAAGGGATCGAATAAGGAAACTGTGCCAGACGGCAAGGGATCGGAATATCGAAACTTGGCCAGACGGCAAGGGATCAAATAAGGAAACTGTGCCAGACAGCAAGGGATCGAATAGGAAACAGTGCCAGACGGCAAGGGATCGGAATATCGAAACTGTGCCAGACAGCAAGTGATCGGAATAGGAAAACTCTACCAGACGGCAAGGGATCAGCATAGGAAAACTGTGCCAGACGGCAAGGGATAGGAATATTGAAACTGTGCCAGACGGCAAGGGATCGGAATATCGAAACTGTGCCAGACAGCAAGGGATCGAATAAGGAAACTGTGCCAGACGGCAAGGGATTGGAATAGGAAATCTGTGCCAGACGGCAACGGATCGGAATATCGAAACTGTGCCAGACAGCAAGGGATCGAATAAGGAAACTGTGCCAGACGGCAATGGATCGGAATAGTTAAACTGTGCCAGACGGCAAGGGATTGGAATATCGAAACTTCGCCTGACGGCAAGCGATCGAATAAGGAAACTGTGCCAGACGGCAAGGGATCGAATAAGGAATCTGTGCCAGATGGCAAGGGATCGGAATATCGAAACTGTGCCAGATGGCAATGGATCGAATAAGGAAACTGTGCCAGACGGCAAGGGGTCGGAATATCGAAACTGTGCCAGACAGCAAGGGATCGGAATAGGAAAACTGTGCCAGATGGCAAGGGATCAGAATAGGAAAACTGTGCCAGACAACAAGGGATCGGAATATCGAAACTTGGCCAGACGGCAATGGATCAGAATAGGAAAACTGTGCCAGATGGCAAGGGATCGGAATATCGAAACTGTGCCAGACTGCAAGGGATCGGAATAGGAAAACTGTGCCAGACGGCAAGGGATCGGAATAGGAAAACTGTGCCAGACGGCAAGGGATCGGAATATCGAAACTGTGCCAGATGGCAAGGAATTGGTATAGGAAAACTGTGCCAGACGGCAAGGGATCGGAATAGGAAAACTGTGCCAGACGGCAAGGGATCGGAATATCGAAACTTGGATTGACGGCAAGGGATCAAATAAGGAAACTGTGCCAGACGTCAAGGGATCGAATAAGGAAACTGTGCCAGATGGCAAGGGATCGGAATATCAAAACTGTGCCAGATGGCAAGGGAACGAATAAGGAAACTGTGCCAGACGGCAAGGGGTCAGAATATCTAAACTGTGCCAGTCAGCAAGGGATTGGAATAGGAAAACTGTGCCAGACGGCAAGGGATCGAATAAGGAAACTGTGCCACACGGCAAGGGATTGGAATAGGAAAACTGTGCCAGACGGCAAGGGATCGGAATATCGAAACTGTGCCAGATGGCAAGGAATTGGTATAGGAAAACTGTGCCAGACTGCAAGGGATCAAATAAGGAAACTGTGCCAGACGGCAAGGGATCGGAATAGGAAAACTGTGCCAGTCGGCAAGGGATCGGAATAGGAAAACTGTGCCAGACGGCAAGGGATTGGAATAGGAAAACTGTGCCAGACGGCAAGGGATCGGAATATCGAAACTTGGCCAGACGGCAAGGGATCAAATAAGGAAACTGTGCCAGACAGCAAGGGATCGAATAGGAAACAGTGCCAGACGGCAAGGGATCGGAATATCGAAACTGTGCCAGACAGCAGGGGATCGGAATAGGAAACTGTGCCAGACGGCAAGGGGTCAGAACATCTAAACTGTGCCAGACAGCAAGGGATTGGAATAGGAAAACTGTGCCAGACGGCAAGGGGTCGGAATATCGAAACTGTGCCAGACGTCAAGGGATCGAATAAGGAAACTGTGCCAGATGGCAAGGGATCGGAATATCGAAACTGTGCCAGATGGCAAGGGATCGAATAAGGAAACTCTGCCAGACGGCAAGGGGTCAGAACATCTAAACTGTGCCAGACAGCAAGGGATTGGAATAGGAAAACTGTGCCAGACGGCCAGGGATCGAATAAGGAAACTGTGCCACACGGCAAGGGATTGGAATAGGAAAACTGTGCCAGACGGCAAGGGATCGAATAAGGAAACTTGGCCAGACGGCAAGGGATCAAATAAGGAAACTGTGCCAGACAGCAAGGGATCGAATAGGAAACAGTGCCAGACGGCAAGGGATCGGAATATCGAAACTGTGCCAGACAGCAAGGGATCGGAATAGGAAAACTCTGCCAGACGGCAAGGGATCAGCATAGGAAAACTGTGCCAGATGGCAAGGGATCGGAATATTGAAACTGTGCCAGACGGCAAGGGATCGGAATAGGAAAACTGTGCCAGACGGCAAGGGATCGGAATAGGAAAACTGTGCCAGACGGCAAGGGATCGGAATATCAAAACTGTGCCAGACAGCAAGGGATCGAATAAGGAAACTGTGCCAGACGGCAAGGGATCGGAATAGGAAAACTGTGCCAGACGGCAAGGGATCGGAATATCGAAACTTGGCCAGACGACAAGGGATCGGAATATCGAAACTTGGCCAGACGGCAAGGGATCGAATAAGGAAACTGTGCCAGACGGCAAGGGATCGAAATAGGAAAACTGTGCCAGACGGCAAGGAATCGAATAAGGAAACTGTGCCAGATGGCAAGGGATCGGAATATCGAAACTGTGCCAGACAGCAAGGGATCGAATAAGGAAACTGTGCCAGACGGCAAGGGATCGGAATAGGAAAACTGTGCCAGACGGCAAGGCATTGGAATATCGAAACTTGGCCTGACGGCAAGCGATCGAATAAGGAAACTGTGCCAGACGGCAAGGGATCGAATAAGGAATATGTGCCAGATGGCAAGGGATCGGAATATCGAAACTGTGCCAGATGGCAAGGGATCAAATAAGGAAACTGTGCCAGACGGCAAGGGGTCGGAATATCGAAACTGTGCCAGACAGCAAGGGATCGGAATAGGAAAACTGTGCCAGACGGCAAGGGTTCGAATAAGGAAACTGTGCCAGACGGCAAGGGATCGGAATAGGAAAACTGTGCCAGATGGCAAGGGATCAGAATAGGAAAACTGTGCCAGATGGCAAGGGATCGGAATATCGATACTGTGCCAGACTGCAAGGGATCGAATAAGGAAACTGTGCCAGACGGCAAGGGATCGGAATAGGAAAACTGTGCCAGACGGCAAGGGATCGGAATAGGAAAACTGTGCCAGACGGCAAGGTATCGGAATATCGAAACTGTGCCAGATGGCAAGGAATTGGTATAGGAAAACTGTGCCAGACGGCAAGGGATCGGAATAGGAAAACTGTGCCAGACGGCAAGGGATCGGAATATCGAATCTTGGCCTGACGGCAAGGGATCGCATAAGGAAACTGTGCCAGATGGCAAGGGATCGGAATATCGAAACTGTGCCAGATGGCAAGGGATCGAATAAGGAAACTGTGCCAGACGGCAAGGGATCGGAATAGGAAAACTGTGCCAGACGGCAAGGGATCGAATAAGGAAGCTGTGCCACACGGCAAGGGATTGGAATAGGAAAACTGTGCCAGACGGCAAGGGATCGAATAAGGAAACTTTGCCAGACGGCAAGGGATTGGAATAGGAAAACTGTGCCAGTCGGCAAGGGATCGGAATATCGAAACTTGGCCAGACGGCAAGATTTCAAATAAGGAAACTGTGCCAGACATCAAGGGATCGAATAAGGAAACTGTGCCAGACGGCAAGGGATCGAATAAGGAAACTGTGCCAGATGGCAAGGGATCGGAATATCGAAACTGTGCCAGATGGCAAGGGATCGAATAAGGAAACTGTGCCAGACGGCAAGGGGTCGGAATATCGAAACTGTGCCAGACAGCAAGGGATCGGAATAGGAAAACTGTGCCAGATGGCAAGGGATCAGAATAGGAAAACTGTGCCAGATGGCAAGGGATCGGAATATCAAAACTGTGCCAGACGGCAAGGGATCGGAATAGGAAAACTGTGCCAGACGGCAAGGGATCGGAATAGGAAAACTGTGCCAGACGGCAAGGGATCGGAATATCGAAACTGTGCCAGATGGCAAGGAATTGGTATAGGAAAACTGTGCCAGACGGCAAGGGATCAGAATTGGAAAACTGTGCCAGATGGCAAGGAATTGGTATAGGAAAACTGTGCCAGACGGCAAGGGATCGGAATAGGAAAACTGTGCCAGACGGCAAGGGATCGGAATATTGAAACTTGGCCTGACGGCAAGGGATCAAATAAGGAAACTGTGCCAGACGTCAAGGGATGGAATAAGGAAACTGTGCCAGATGGCAAGGGATCGGAATATCGAAACTGTGCCAGATGGCAAGGGATCGAATAAGGAAACTGTGCCAGACGGCAAGGGGTCAGAATATCTAAACTGTGCCAGACAGCAAGGGATCGGAATAGCAAAACTGTGCCAGACGGCAAGGGATCGAATAAGGAAACTGTGCCACACGGCAAGGGATTGGAATAGGAAAACTGTGCCAGACGGCAAGGGATCGAATAAGGAAACTTTGCCAGACGGCAAGGGATTGGAATAGGAAAACTGTGCCAGACGGCAAGGGATCGGAATATCGAAACTTCTCCAGACGGCAAGGGATCAAATAAGGAAACTGTGCCAGACAGCAAGGGATCGAATAGGAAACAGTGCCAGACGGCAAGGGATCGGAATCTCGAAACTTGGCCGGACGGCAAGGGATCAAATAAGGAAACTGTGACAGACAGCAAGGGATCGAATAGGAAACAGTGCCAGACGGCAAGGGATCGGAATAGGAAAACTGTGCCAGACGGCAAGGGATCGGAATATCGAATCTTGGCCTGACGGCAAGGGATCGCATAAGGAAACTGTGCCAGATGGCAAGGGATCGGAATATCGAAACTGTGCCAGATGGCAAGGGATCGAATAAGGAAACTGTGCCAGACGGCAAGGGATCGAAATAGGAAAACTGTGCCAGACGGCAAGGGATCGAATAAGGAAACTGTGCCACACGGCAAGGGATTGGAATAGGAAAACTGTGCCAGACGGCAAGGGATCGAATAAGGAAACTGTGCCAGACAGCAAGGGATCGAATAAGGAAACTGTGCCAGACGGCAAGGGATCGAATAAGGAAACTGTGCCAGATGGCAAGGGATCGGAATATCGAAACTGTGCCAGATGGCAAGGGATCGAATAAGGAAACTGTGCCAGACGGCAAGGGGTCGGAATATCGAAACTGTGCCAGACAGCAAGGGATCGGAATAGGAAAACTGTGCCAGATGGCAAGGGATCAGAATAGGAAAACTGTGCCAGACAACAAGGGATCGGAATATCGAAACTTGGCCAGACGGCAAGGGATCAGAATAGGAAAACTGTGCCAGATGGCAAGGGATCGGAATATCGAAACTGTGCCAGACTGCAAGGGATCGAATAAGGAAACTGTGCCAGACGGCAAGGGATCGGAATAGGAAAACTGTGCCAGACGGCAAGGGATCGGAATAGGAAAACTGTGCCAGACGGCAAGGGATCGGAATATCGAACCTTGGCCTGACGGCAAGGGATCAAATAAGGAAACTGTGCCAGACTTCAAGGGATCGAATAAGGAAACTGTGCCAGATGGCAAGGGATCGGAATATCGAAACTGTGCCAGATGGCAAGGGATCGAATAAGGAAACTGTGCCAGACGGCAAGGGGTCAGAATATCTAAACTGTGCCAGACAGCAAGGGATCGGAATAGGAAAACTGTGCCAGACGGCAAGGGATCGAATAAGGAAACTGTGCCACACGGCAAGGGATTGGAATAGGAAAACTGTGCCAGATGGCAAGGGATCGAATAAGGAAACTTTGCCAGATGGCAAGGGATTGGAATAGGAAAACTGTGCCAGATGGCAAGGGATCGGAATATCGAAACTTGGCCAGACGGCAAGGGATCAAATAAGGAAACTGTGCCAGACAGCAAGGGATCGAATAGGAAACAGTGCCAGACGGCAAGGGATCGGAATATCGAAACTGTGCCAGACAGCAAGGGATCGGAATAGGAAAACTCTGCCAGACGGCAAGGGATCAGCATAGGAAAACTGTGCCAGACGGCAAGGGATCGGAATATTGAAACTGTGCCAGACGGCAAGGGATCGGAATAGGAAAACTGTGCCAGACGGCAAGGGATCGGAATATCAAAACTGTGCCAGACAGCAAGGGATCGAATAAGGAAACTGTGCCAGATGGCAAGGGATCGGAATAGGAAAACTGTGCCAGATGGCAAGGGATCGGAATATCGAAACTTGGCCAGACAACAAAGGATCGGAATATCGAAACTTGGCCAGACGGCAAGGGATCGAATAAGGAAACTGTGCCAGATGGCAAGGGATCGAAATAGGAAAACTGTGCCATACGGCAAGGGATCGGAATAGGAAAACTGTGCCAGATGGCAAGGGATCGAATAAGGAAACTGTGCCAGACGGCAAGGGGTCGGAATATCGAAACTGTGCCAGACAGCAAGGGATCGAAATAAGAAAACTGTGCCAGATGGCAAGGGATCAGAATAGGAAAACTGTGCCAGACAACAAGGGATCGGAATATCGAAACTTGGCCAGACGGCAAGGGATCAGAATAGGAAAACTGTGCCAGATGGCAAGGGATCGGAATATCGAAACTGTGCTAGACTGCAAGGGATCGAATAAGGAAACTGTGCCAGACGGCAAGGGATCGGAATAGGAAAACTGTGCCAGACGGCAAGGGATCGGAATAGGAAAACTGTGCCATACGGCAAGGGATCGGAATATCGAAACTGTGCCAGATGGCAAGGAATTGGTATAGGAAAACTGTGCCAGACGGCAAGGGATCGGAATAGGAAAACTGTGCCAGACGGCAAGGGCTCGGAATATCGAAACTTGGCCTGACTGCAAGGGATCAAATAAGGAAACTGTGCCAGACGTCAAGGGATCGAATAAGGAAACTGTGCCAGATGGCAAGGGATCGGAATATCGAAACTGTGCCAGATGGCAAGGGATCGAATAAGGAAACTGTGCCAGACGGCAAGGGGTCAGAATATCTAAACTGTGCCAGACAGCAAGGGATCGGAATAGGAAAACTGTGCCAGACGGCAAGGGATCGAATAAGGAAACTGTGCTACACGGCAAGGGATTGGAATAGGAAAACTGTGCCAGACGTCAAGGGATCGAATAAGGAAACTTTGCCAGACGGCAAGGGATTGGAATAGGAAAACTGTGCCAGACGGCAAGGGATCGGAATATCGAACCTTGGCCAGACGGCAAGGGATCAAATAAGGAAACTGTGCCAGACAGCAAGGGATCGAATAGGGAACAGTGCCAGACGGCAAGGGATCAGAATATCGAAACTTGGCCGGACGGCAAGGGATCAAATAAGGAAACTGTGACAGACAGCAAGGGATCGAATAGGAAACAGTGCCAGACGGCAAGGGATCGGAATATCGAAACTGTGCCAGACAGCAAGGGATCGGAATAGGAAAACTCTGCCAGACGGCAAGGGATCAGCATAGGAAAACTGTGCCAGACGGCAAGGGATCGGAATATTGAAACTGTGCCAGACGGCAAGGGATCGGAATAGGAAAACTGTGCCAGACGGCAAGGGATCGGAATATCAAAACTGTGCCAGACAGCAAGGGATCGAATAAGGAAACTGTGCCAGATGGCAAGGGATCGGAATAGGAAAACTGTGCCAGATGGCAAGGGATCGGAATATCGAAACTTGGCCAGACAACAAAGGATCGGAATATCGAAACTTGGCCAGACGGCAAGGGATCGAATAAGGAAACTGTGCCAGACGGCAAGGGATCGAAATAGGAAAACTGTGCCATACGGCAAGGGATCGGAATAGGAAAACTGTGCCAGATGGCTAGGGATCGAATAAGGAAACTGTGCCAGACGGCAAAGGATCAGAATAGGAAACTGTGCCAGACGGCAATGGATCAGAATATCAAAACTTGGCCAGACGGCGAGGGATCGGAATATCTAAACTTGGCCAGATGGCAATGGATCGAATAAGGAAAGTGTGCCAGACTGCAAGAGATCGAAATAAGAAAACTGTGCCAGACGGCAAGGGATTGGAATATTGAAACTGTGCCAGACGGCAAGGGATCGGAATATCAAAACTGTGCCAGACAGCAAGGGATCGAATAAGGAAACTGTGCCAGACTGCAAGGGATCGGAATAGGAAAACTGTGCCAGACGGCAAGGGATCGGAATATCGAAACTTGGCCAGACAACAAGGGATCGGAATATCGAAACTTGGCCAGACGGCAAGGGATCAAATAAGGAAACTGTGCCAGACAGCAAGGGATCGAATAGGAAACAGTGCCAGACGGCAAGGGATCGGAATATCGAAACTGTGCCAGACAGCAAGGGATCGGAATAGGAAAACTCTGCCAGACGGCAAGGGATAGGAATATTGAAACTGTGCCAGACGGCAAGGGATCGGAATAGGAAAACTGTGCCAGATGGCAAGGGATCGGAATAGGAAAACTGTGCCAGATGGCAAGGGATCGGAATATCGAAACTGTGCCAGACAGCAAGGGATCGAATAAGGAAACTGTGCCAGACGGCAAGGGATCGGAATAGGAAAACTGTGCCAGACGGCAAGGCTCGGAATATCGAAACTGTGCCAGACGGCAAGGGATCGGAATAGGAAAACTGTGCCAGATTCCAAGGGATCGGAATAGGAAAACTGTGCCAGACGGCAAGGGATCGGAATATCGAAACTTGGCCAGACGGCAAGGGATCAAATAAGGAAACTGTGCCAGACAGCAAGGGATCGAATAGGAAACAGTGCCAGACGGCAAGGGATCGGAATATCGAAACTGTGCCAGACAGCAAGGGATCGGAATAGGAAAACTCTGCCAGACGGCAAGGGATCAGCATTGGAAAACTGTGCCAGACGGCAAGGGATAGGAATATTGAAACTGTGCCAGACGGCAAGGGATCGGAATAGGAAAACTGTGCCAGACGGCAAGGGATCGGAATAGGAAAACTGTGCCAGATGGCAAGGGATCTGAATATCGTAACTGTGCCAGACAGCAAGGGATCGAATAAGGAAACTGTGCCAGACGGCAAGGGATCGGAATATCGAAACTTGGCCAGACGGCAAGGGATCAAATAAGGAAACTGTGCCAGACAGCAAGGGATCGAATAGGAAACAGTGCCAGACGGCAAGGGATCGGAATATCGAAACTGTGCCAGACAGCAAGGGATCGGAATAGGAAAACTCTGCCAGATGGCAAGGGATCAGCATAGGAAAACTGTGCCAGACGGCAAGGGATAGGAATATTGAAACTGTGCTAGACGGCAAGGGATCGGAATAGGAAAACTGTGCCAGATGGCAAGGGATCGGAATAGGAAACTGTGCCAGATGGCAAGGGATCGGAATATCGAAACTGTGCCAGATGGCAAGGGATCGAATAAGGAAACTGTGCCAGACGGCAAGGGATCGAAATAGGAAAACTGTGCCAGACGGCAAGGGATCGAATAAGGAAACTGTGCCACACGGCAAGGGATTGGAATAGGAAAACTGTGCCAGACGGCAAGGGATCGAATAAGGAAACTGTGCCAGACAGCAAGGGATCGAATAAGGAAACTGTGCCAGACGGCAAGGGATCGAATAAGGAAACTGTGCCAGATGGCAAGGGATCGGAATATCGAAACTGTGCCAGATGGCAAGGGATCGAATAAGGAAACTGTGCCAGACGGCAAGGGGTCGGAATATCGAAACTGTGCCAGACAGCAAGGGATCGGAATAGGAAAACTGTGCCAGATGGCAAGGGATCAGAATAGGAAAACTGTGCCAGACAACAAGGGATCGGAATATCGAAACTTGGCCAGACGGCAAGGGATCAGAATAGGAAAACTGTGCCAGATGGCAAGGGATCGGAATATCGAAACTGTGCCAGACTGCAAGGGATCGAATAAGGAAACTGTGCCAGACGGCAAGGGATCGGAATAGGAAAACTGTGCCAGACGGCAAGGGATCGGAATAGGAAAACTGTGCCAGACGGCAAGGGATCGGAATATCGAACCTTGGCCTGACGGCAAGGGATCAAATAAGGAAACTGTGCCAGACTTCAAGGGATCGAATAAGGAAACTGTGCCAGATGGCAAGGGATCGGAATATCGAAACTGTGCCAGATGGCAAGGGATCGAATAAGGAAACTGTGCCAGACGGCAAGGGGTCAGAATATCTAAACTGTGCCAGACAGCAAGGGATCGGAATAGGAAAACTGTGCCAGACGGCAAGGGATCGAATAAGGAAACTGTGCCACACGGCAAGGGATTGGAATAGGAAAACTGTGCCAGATGGCAAGGGATCGAATAAGGAAACTTTGCCAGACGGCAAGGGATTGGAATAGGAAAACTGTGCCAGATGGCAAGGGATCGGAATATCGAAACTTGGCCAGACGGCAAGGGATCAAATAAGGAAACTGTGCCAGACAGCAAGGGATCGAATAGGAAACAGTGCCAGACGGCAAGGGATCGGAATATCGAAACTGTGCCAGACAGCAAGGGATCGGAATAGGAAAACTCTGCCAGACGGCAAGGGATCAGCATAGGAAAACTGTGCCAGACGGCAAGGGATCGGAATATTGAAACTGTGCCAGACGGCAAGGGATCGGAATAGGAAAACTGTGCCAGACGGCAAGGGATCGGAATATCAAAACTGTGCCAGACAGCAAGGGATCGAATAAGGAAACTGTGCCAGATGGCAAGGGATCGGAATAGGAAAACTGTGCCAGATGGCAAGGGATCGGAATATCGAAACTTGGCCAGACAACAAAGGATCGGAATATCGAAACTTGGCCAGACGGCAAGGGATCGAATAAGGAAACTGTGCCAGATGGCAAGGGATCGAAATAGGAAAACTGTGCCATACGGCAAGGAATCGGAATAGGAAAACTGTGCCAGATGGCAAGGGATCGAATAAGGAAACTGTGCCAGACGGCAAGGGGTCGGAATATCGAAACTGTGCCAGACAGCAAGGGATCGAAATAAGAAAACTGTGCCAGATGGCAAGGGATCAGAATAGGAAAACTGTGCCAGACAACAAGGGATCGGAATATCGAAACTTGGCCAGACGGCAAGGGATCAGAATAGGAAAACTGTGCCAGATGGCAAGGGATCGGAATATCGAAACTGTGCTAGACTGCAAGGGATCGAATAAGGAAACTGTGCCAGACGGCAAGGGATCGGAATAGGAAAACTGTGCCAGACGGCAAGGGATCGGAATAGGAAAACTGTGCCATACGGCAAGGGATCGGAATATCGAAACTGTGCCAGATGGCAAGGAATTGGTATAGGAAAACTGTGCCAGACGGCAAGGGATCGGAATAGGAAAACTGTGCCAGACGGCAAGGGCTCGGAATATCGAAACTTGGCCTGACTGCAAGGGATCAAATAAGGAAACTGTGCCAGACGTCAAGGGATCGAATAAGGAAACTGTGCCAGATGGCAAGGGATCGGAATATCGAAACTGTGCCAGATGGCAAGGGATCGAATAAGGAAACTGTGCCAGACGGCAAGGGGTCAGAATATCTAAACTGTGCCAGACAGCAAGGGATCAGAATAGGAAAACTGTGCCAGACGGCAAGGGATCGAATAAGGAAACTGTGCTACACGGCAAGGGATTGGAATAGGAAAACTGTGCCAGACGTCAAGGGATCGAATAAGGAAACTTTGCCAGACGGCAAGGGATTGGAATAGGAAAACTGTGCCAGACGGCAAGGGATCGGAATATCGAACCTTGGCCAGACGGCAAGGGATCAAATAAGGAAACTGTGCCAGACAGTAAGGGATCGAATAGGGAACAGTGCCAGACGGCAAGGGATCAGAATATCGAAACTTGGCCGGACGGCAAGGGATCAAATAAGGAAACTGTGACAGACAGCAAGGGATCGAATAGGAAACAGTGCCAGACGGCAAGGGATCGGAATATCGAAACTGTGCCAGACAGCAAGGGATCGGAATAGGAAAACTCTGCCAGACGGCAAGGGATCAGCATAGGAAAACTGTGCCAGACGGCAAGGGATCGGAATATTGAAACTGTGCCAGACGGCAAGGGATCGGAATAGGAAAACTGTGCCAGACGGCAAGGGATCGGAATATCAAAACTGTGCCAGACAGCAAGGGATCGAATAAGGAAACTGTGCCAGATGGCAAGGGATCGGAATAGGAAAACTGTGCCAGATGGCAAGGGATCGGAATATCGAAACTTGGCCAGACAACAAAGGATCGGAATATCGAAACTTGGCCAGACGGCAAGGGATCGAATAAGGAAACTGTGCCAGACGGCAAGGGATCGAAATAGGAAAACTGTGCCATACGGCAAGGGATCGGAATAGGAAAACTGTGCCAGATGGCTAGGGATCGAATAAGGAAACTGTGCCAGACGGCAAAGGATCAGAATAGGAAACTGTGCCAGACGGCAATGGATCAGAATATCAAAACTTGGCCAGACGGCGAGGGATCGGAATATCTAAACTTGGCCAGATGGCAATGGATCGAATAAGGAAAGTGTGCCAGACTGCAAGAGATCGAAATAAGAAAACTGTGCCAGACGGCAAGGGATTGGAATATTGAAACTGTGCCAGACGGCAAGGGATCGGAATATCAAAACTGTGCCAGACAGCAAGGGATCGAATAAGGAAACTGTGCCAGACTGCAAGGGATCGGAATAGGAAAACTGTGCCAGACGGCAAGGGATCGGAATATCGAAACTTGGCCAGACAACAAGGGATCGGAATATCGAAACTTGGCCAGACGGCAAGGGATCAAATAAGGAAACTGTGCCAGACAGCAAGGGATCGAATAGGAAACAGTGCCAGACGGCAAGGGATCGGAATATCGAAACTGTGCCAGACAGCAAGGGATCGGAATAGGAAAACTCTGCCAGACGGCAAGGGATAGGAATATTGAAACTGTGCCAGACGGCAAGGGATCGGAATAGGAAAACTGTGCCAGATGGCAAGGGATCGGAATAGGAAAACTGTGCCAGATGGCAAGGGATCGGAATATCGAAACTGTGCCAGACAGCAAGGGATCGAATAAGGAAACTGTGCCAGAGGGCAAGGGATCGGAATAGGAAAACTGTGCCAGACGGCAAGGCTCGGAATATCGAAACTGTGCCAGACGGCAAGGGATCGGAATAGGAAAACTGTGCCAGATTCCAAGGGATCGGAATAGGAAAACTGTGCCAGACGGCAAGGGATCGGAATATCGAAACTTGGCCAGACGGCAAGGGATCAAATAAGGAAACTGTGCCAGACAGCAAGGGATCGAATAGGAAACAGTGCCAGACGGCAAGGGATCGGAATATCGAAACTGTGCCAGACAGCAAGGGATCGGAATAGGAAAACTCTGCCAGACGGCAAGGGATCAGCATTGGAAAACTGTGCCAGACGGCAAGGGATAGGAATATTGAAACTGTGCCAGACGGCAAGGGATCGGAATAGGAAAACTGTGCCAGACGGCAAGGGATCGGAATAGGAAAACTGTGCCAGATGGCAAGGGATCTGAATATCGTAACTGTGCCAGACAGCAAGGGATCGAATTAGGAAACTGTGCCAGACGGCAAGGGATCGGAATATCGAAACTGTGCCAGACAGCAAGGGATCGGAATAGGAAAACTCTGCCAGACGGCAAGGGATCAGCATTGGAAAACTGTGCCAGACGGCAAGGGATAGGAATATTGAAACTGTGCCAGACGGCAAGGGATCGGAATAGGAAAACTGTGCCAGACGGCAAGGGATCGGAATAGGAAAACTGTGCCAGATGGCAAGGGATCTGAATATCGTAACTGTGCCAGACAGCAAGGGATCGAATAAGGAAACTGTGCCAGACGGCAAGGGATCGGAATATCGAAACTTGGCCAGACGGCAAGGGATCAAATAAGGAAACTGTGCCAGACAGCAAGGGATCGAATAGGAAACAGTGCCAGACGGCAAGGGATCGGAATATCGAAACTGTGCCAGACAGCAAGGGATCGGAATAGGAAAACTCTGCCAGATGGCAAGGGATCAGCATAGGAAAACTGTGCCAGACGGCAAGGGATAGGAATATTGAAACTGTGCTAGACGGCAAGGGATCGGAATAGGAAAACTGTGCCAGATGGCAAGGGATCGGAATAGGAAACTGTGCCAGATGGCAAGGGATCGGAATATCGAAACTGTGCCAGATGGCAAGGGATCGAATAAGGAAACTGTGCCAGACGGCAAGGGATCGAAATAGGAAAACTGTGCCAGACGGCAAGGGATCGAATAAGGAAACTGTGCCACACGGCAAGGGATTGGAATAGGAAAACTGTGCCAGACGGCAAGGGATCGAATAAGGAAACTGTGCCAGACAGCAAGGGATCGAATAAGGAAACTGTGCCAGACGGCAAGGGATCGAATAAGGAAACTGTGCCAGATGGCAAGGGATCGGAATATCGAAACTGTGCCAGATGGCAAGGGATCGAATAAGGAAACTGTGCCAGACGGCAAGGGGTCGGAATATCGAAACTGTGCCAGACAGCAAGGGATCGGAATAGGAAAACTGTGCCAGATGGCAAGGGATCAGAATAGGAAAACTGTGCCAGACAACAAGGGATCGGAATATCGAAACTTGGCCAGACGGCAAGGGATCAGAATAGGAAAACTGTGCCAGATGGCAAGGGATCGGAATATCGAAACTGTGCCAGACTGCAAGGGATCGAATAAGGAAACTGTGCCAGACGGCAAGGGATCGGAATAGGAAAACTGTGCCAGACGGCAAGGGATCGGAATAGGAAAACTGTGCCAGACGGCAAGGGATCGGAATATCGAACCTTGGCCTGACGGCAAGGGATCAAATAAGGAAACTGTGCCAGACTTCAAGGGATCGAATAAGGAAACTGTGCCAGATGGCAAGGGATCGGAATATCGAAACTGTGCCAGATGGCAAGGGATCGAATAAGGAAACTGTGCCAGACGGCAAGGGGTCAGAATATCTAAACTGTGCCAGACAGCAAGGGATCGGAATAGGAAAACTGTGCCAGACGGCAAGGGATCGAATAAGGAAACTGTGCCACACGGCAAGGGATTGGAATAGGAAAACTGTGCCAGATGGCAAGGGATCGAATAAGGAAACTTTGCCAGACGGCAAGGGATTGGAATAGGAAAACTGTGCCAGATGGCAAGGGATCGGAATATCGAAACTTGGCCAGACGGCAAGGGATCAAATAAGGAAACTGTGCCAGACAGCAAGGGATCGAATAGGAAACAGTGCCAGACGGCAAGGGATCGGAATATCGAAACTGTGCCAGACAGCAAGGGATCGGAATAGGAAAACTCTGCCAGACGGCAAGGGATCAGCATAGGAAAACTGTGCCAGACGGCAAGGGATCGGAATATTGAAACTGTGCCAGACGGCAAGGGATCGGAATAGGAAAACTGTGCCAGACGGCAAGGGATCGGAATATCAAAACTGTGCCAGACAGCAAGGGATCGAATAAGGAAACTGTGCCAGATGGCAAGGGATCGGAATAGGAAAACTGTGCCAGATGGCAAGGGATCGGAATATCGAAACTTGGCCAGACAACAAAGGATCGGAATATCGAAACTTGGCCAGACGGCAAGGGATCGAATAAGGAAACTGTGCCAGATGGCAAGGGATCGAAATAGGAAAACTGTGCCATACGGCAAGGAATCGGAATAGGAAAACTGTGCCAGATGGCAAGGGATCGAATAAGGAAACTGTGCCAGACGGCAAGGGGTCGGAATATCGAAACTGTGCCAGACAGCAAGGGATCGAAATAAGAAAACTGTGCCAGATGGCAAGGGATCAGAATAGGAAAACTGTGCCAGACAACAAGGGATCGGAATATCGAAACTTGGCCAGACGGCAAGGGATCAGAATAGGAAAACTGTGCCAGATGGCAAGGGATCGGAATATCGAAACTGTGCTAGACTGCAAGGGATCGAATAAGGAAACTGTGCCAGACGGCAAGGGATCGGAATAGGAAAACTGTGCCAGACGGCAAGGGATCGGAATAGGAAAACTGTGCCATACGGCAAGGGATCGGAATATCGAAACTGTGCCAGATGGCAAGGAATTGGTATAGGAAAACTGTGCCAGACGGCAAGGGATCGGAATAGGAAAACTGTGCCAGACGGCAAGGGCTCGGAATATCGAAACTTGGCCTGACTGCAAGGGATCAAATAAGGAAACTGTGCCAGACGTCAAGGGATCGAATAAGGAAACTGTGCCAGATGGCAAGGGATCGGAATATCGAAACTGTGCCAGATGGCAAGGGATCGAATAAGGAAACTGTGCCAGACGGCAAGGGGTCAGAATATCTAAACTGTGCCAGACAGCAAGGGATCAGAATAGGAAAACTGTGCCAGACGGCAAGGGATCGAATAAGGAAACTGTGCTACACGGCAAGGGATTGGAATAGGAAAACTGTGCCAGACGTCAAGGGATCGAATAAGGAAACTTTGCCAGACGGCAAGGGATTGGAATAGGAAAACTGTGCCAGACGGCAAGGGATCGGAATATCGAACCTTGGCCAGACGGCAAGGGATCAAATAAGGAAACTGTGCCAGACAGTAAGGGATCGAATAGGGAACAGTGCCAGACGGCAAGGGATCAGAATATCGAAACTTGGCCGGACGGCAAGGGATCAAATAAGGAAACTGTGACAGACAGCAAGGGATCGAATAGGAAACAGTGCCAGACGGCAAGGGATCGGAATATCGAAACTGTGCCAGACAGCAAGGGATCGGAATAGGAAAACTCTGCCAGACGGCAAGGGATCAGCATAGGAAAACTGTGCCAGACGGCAAGGGATCGGAATATTGAAACTGTGCCAGACGGCAAGGGATCGGAATAGGAAAACTGTGCCAGACGGCAAGGGATCGGAATATCAAAACTGTGCCAGACAGCAAGGGATCGAATAAGGAAACTGTGCCAGATGGCAAGGGATCGGAATAGGAAAACTGTGCCAGATGGCAAGGGATCGGAATATCGAAACTTGGCCAGACAACAAAGGATCGGAATATCGAAACTTGGCCAGACGGCAAGGGATCGAATAAGGAAACTGTGCCAGACGGCAAGGGATCGAAATAGGAAAACTGTGCCATACGGCAAGGGATCGGAATAGGAAAACTGTGCCAGATGGCTAGGGATCGAATAAGGAAACTGTGCCAGACGGCAAAGGATCAGAATAGGAAACTGTGCCAGACGGCAATGGATCAGAATATCAAAACTTGGCCAGACGGCGAGGGATCGGAATATCTAAACTTGGCCAGATGGCAATGGATCGAATAAGGAAAGTGTGCCAGACTGCAAGAGATCGAAATAAGAAAACTGTGCCAGACGGCAAGGGATTGGAATATTGAAACTGTGCCAGACGGCAAGGGATCGGAATATCAAAACTGTGCCAGACAGCAAGGGATCGAATAAGGAAACTGTGCCAGACTGCAAGGGATCGGAATAGGAAAACTGTGCCAGACGGCAAGGGATCGGAATATCGAAACTTGGCCAGACAACAAGGGATCGGAATATCGAAACTTGGCCAGACGGCAAGGGATCAAATAAGGAAACTGTGCCAGACAGCAAGGGATCGAATAGGAAACAGTGCCAGACGGCAAGGGATCGGAATATCGAAACTGTGCCAGACAGCAAGGGATCGGAATAGGAAAACTCTGCCAGACGGCAAGGGATAGGAATATTGAAACTGTGCCAGACGGCAAGGGATCGGAATAGGAAAACTGTGCCAGATGGCAAGGGATCGGAATAGGAAAACTGTGCCAGATGGCAAGGGATCGGAATATCGAAACTGTGCCAGACAGCAAGGGATCGAATAAGGAAACTGTGCCAGAGGGCAAGGGATCGGAATAGGAAAACTGTGCCAGACGGCAAGGCTCGGAATATCGAAACTGTGCCAGACGGCAAGGGATCGGAATAGGAAAACTGTGCCAGATTCCAAGGGATCGGAATAGGAAAACTGTGCCAGACGGCAAGGGATCGGAATATCGAAACTTGGCCAGACGGCAAGGGATCAAATAAGGAAACTGTGCCAGACAGCAAGGGATCGAATAGGAAACAGTGCCAGACGGCAAGGGATCGGAATATCGAAACTGTGCCAGACAGCAAGGGATCGGAATAGGAAAACTCTGCCAGACGGCAAGGGATCAGCATTGGAAAACTGTGCCAGACGGCAAGGGATAGGAATATTGAAACTGTGCCAGACGGCAAGGGATCGGAATAGGAAAACTGTGCCAGACGGCAAGGGATCGGAATAGGAAAACTGTGCCAGATGGCAAGGGATCTGAATATCGTAACTGTGCCAGACAGCAAGGGATCGAATTAGGAAACTGTGCCAGACGGCAAGGGATCGGAATATCGAAACTTGGCCAGACGGCAAGGGATCAAATAAGGAAACTGTGCCAGACAGCAAGGGATCGAATAGGAAACAGTGCCAGACGGCAAGGGATCGGAATATCGAAACTGTGCCAGACAGCAAGGGATCGGAATAGGAAAACTGTGCCAGACGGCAAGGGATAGGAATATTGAAACTGTGCCAGACGGCAAGGGATCGGAATAGGAAAACTGTGCCAGATGGCAAGGGATCGGAATAGGAAAACTGTGACAGATGGCAAGGGATCGGAATATCGAAACTTGCCAGACAGCAAGGGATTGAATAAGGAAACTGTTCCAGACGGCAAGGGATCGGAATAGGAAAACTGTGCCAGACGGCAACGGATCGGAATATCGAAACTGTGCCAGACAGCAAGGGATCGAATAAGGAAACTGTGCCAGACGGCAATGGATCGGAATAGGAAAACTGTGCCAGACGGCAAGGGATTGGAATATCGAAACTTGGCCTGACGGCAAGCGATCGAATGAGGAAACTGTGCCAGACGGCAAGGGATCGAATAAGGAATCTGTGCCAGATGGCAAGGGATCGGAATATCGAAACTGTGCCAGATGGCAAGGGATCGAATAAGGAAACTGTGCCAGACGGCAAGGGGTCGGAATATCGAAACTGTGCCAGACAGCAAGGGATCGGAATAGGAAAACTGTGCCAGATGGCAAGGGATCAGAATAGGAAAACTGTGCCAGACAACAAGGGATCGGAATATCGAAACTTGGCCAGACGGCAAGGGATCAGAATAGGAAAACTGTGCCAGATGGCAAGGGATCGGAATATCGAAACTGTGCCAGACTGCAAGGGATCGAATAAGGAAACTGTGCCAGACGGCAAGGGATCGGAATAGGAAAACTGTGCCAGACGGCAAGGGATCGGAATAGGAAAACTGTGCCAGACGGCAAGGGATCGGAATATCGAAACTGTGCCAGATGGCAAGGAATTGGTATAGGAAAACTGTGCCAGACGGCAAGGGATCGGAATAGGAAAACTGTGCCAGACGGCAAGGGATCGGAATATCGAAACTTGGCCTGACGGCAAGGGATCAAATAAGGAAACTGTGCCAGAGTTCAAGGGATCGAATAAGGAAACTGTGCCAGATGGCAAGGGATCGGAATATCGAAACTGTGCCAGATGGCAATGGATCGAATAAGGAAACTGTGCCAGACGGCAAGGGGTCAGAATATCTAAACTGTGCCAGACAGCAAGGGATTGGAATAGGAAAACTGTGCCAGACGGCAAGGGATCGAATAAGGAAACTGTGCCACACGGCAAGGGATTGGAATAGGAAAACTGTGCCAGACGGCAAGGGATCGAATAAGGAAACTTTGCCAGACGGCAAGGGATTGGAATAGGAAAACTGTGCCAAACGGCAAGGGATCGGAATATCAAAACTTGGCCAGACGGCAAGGGATCAAATAAGGAAACTGTGCCAGACAGCAAGGGATCGAATAGGAAACAGTGCCAGACGGCAAGGGATCGGAATATCGTAACTGTGCCAGACAGCAAGGGATCGGAATAGGAAAACTCTGCCAGACGGCAAGGGATCAGCATAGGAAAACTGTGCCAGACGGCAAGGGATCGGAATATTGAAACTGTGCCAGACGGCAAGGGATCGGAATAGGAAAACTGTGCCAGACGGCAAGGGATCGGAATAGGAAAACTGTGCCAGACGGCAAGGGATCGGAATATCAAAACTGTGCCAGACAGCAAGGGATCGAATAAGGAAACTGTGCCAGACGGCAAGGGATCGGAATAGGAAAACTGTGCCAGTCGGCAAGGGATCGGAATATCGAAACTTGGCCAGACGACAAAGGATCGGAATATCGAAACTTGGCCAGACGGCAAGGGATCGAATAAGGAAACTGTGCCAGACGGCAAGGGATCGAAATAGGAAAACTGTGCCAGATGGCAAGGGATCGGAATAGGAAAACTGTGCCAGACGGCAAGGAATCGAATAAGGAAACTGTGCCAGATGGCAAGGGATCGGAATATCGAATCTGTGCCAGACAGCAAGGGATTGAATAAGGAAACTGTGCCATACGGCAAGGGATCGGAATAGGAAAACTGTGCCAGACGGCAAGGGATCGGAATAGGAAAACTGTGCCAGACGGCAAGGGATCGGAATATATCAAAACTGGGCCTGACGGCAAGGGATCGCATAAGGAAACTGTGCCAGATGGCAAGGGATCGGAATATCGAAACTGTGCCAGATGGCAAGGGATCGAATAAGGAAACTGTGCCAGACGGCAAGGGATCGGAATAGGAAAACTGTGCCAGGCGGCAAGGGATCGAATAAGGAAACTGTGCCAGACAGCAAGGGATTGGAATAGGAAAACTGTGCCAGACGGCAAGGGATCGAATAAGGAAACTTTGCCAGACGGCAAGGGATTGGAATAGGAAAACTGTGCCAGACGGCAAGGGATTGGAATAGGAAAATTGTGCCAGACGGCAAGGGATCGAATAAGGAAACTGTGCCAGTCGGCAAGGGATCGGAATAGGAAAACTGTGCCAGACGGCAAGGGATCGAATAAGGAAACTGTGCCACACGGCAAGGGTTTGGAATAGGAAAACTGTGCCAGATGGCAAGGGATCGAATAAGGAAACTTTGCCAGACGGCAAGGGATTGGAATAGGAAAACTGTGCCAGACAGCAAGGGATCGGAATATCGAAACTTGGCCAGACGGCAAGGGATCAAATAAGGAAACTGTGCCAGACGGCAAGGGATCGGAATATCAAAACTGTGCCAGACGGCAATGGATCGGAATAGGAAAACTGTGCCAGACGGCAAGGGATCGGAATTTCGAAACTGTGCCAGAAGGCAAGGGATCGGAATAGGAAAACTGTGCCAGACGGCAAGGGATCGGAATATCGAAACTTGGCCAGACGACAAGGGATCGGAATATCGAAACTTGGCCAGACGGCAAGGGATCGAATAAGGAAACTGTGCCAGACGGCAAGGGATCGAAATAGGAAAACTGTGCCAGACGGCAAGGGATCGGAATAGGAAAACTGTGCCAGACGGCAAGGGATCGAATAAGGAAACTGTGCCAGATGGCAAGGGATCGGAATATCGAAACTGTGCTAGATGGCAAGGGATCGAATAAGGAAACTGTGCCAGACGGCAAGGGGTCGGAATATCGAAACTGTGCCAGACAGCAAGGGATCGGAATAGGAAATCTGTGCCAGATGGCAAGGGTTCGAATAAGGAAACTGTGCCAGACGGCAAGGGATCGGAATTGGAAAACTGTGCCAGATGGCAAGGGATCAGAATAGGAAAACTGTGCCAGATGGCAAGGGATCGGAATATCGAAACTGTGCCAGACTGCAAGGGATCGAATAAGGAAACTGTGCCAGACGGCAAGGGATCGGAATATCGAAACTGTGCCAGATGGCAAGGAATTGGTATAGGAAAACTGTGCCAGACGGCAAGGGATCGGAATATCGAAACTTGGACAGACGACAAGGGATCGGAATATCGAAACTTGGCCAGACGGCAAGGGATCGAATAAGGAAACTGTGCCAGACAGCAAGGGATCGAATAGGAAACAGTGCCAGACGGCAAGGGATCGGAATATCGAAACTGTGCCAGACAGCAAGGGATCGGAATAGGAAAACTCTGCCAGACGGCAAGGGATCAGCATAGGAAAACTGTGCCAGACGGCAAGGGATCGGAATATTGAAACTGTGCCAGACGGCAAGGGATCGGAATAGGAAAACTGTGCCAGACGGCAAGGGATCGGAATAGGAAAACTGTGCCAGACGGCAAGGGATCGGAATATCAAAACTGTGCCAGACAGCAAGGGATCGAATAAGGAAACTGTGCCAGACGGCAAGGGATCGGAATAGGAAAACTGTGCCAGACGGCAAGGGATCGGAATATCGAAACTTGGCCAGACGACAAGGGATCGGAATATCGAAACTGTGCCAGACAGCAAGGGATCGGAATAGGAAAACTCTGCCAGACGGCAAGGGATCAGCATAGGAAAACTGTGCCAGACGGCAAGGGATCGGAATATTGAAACTGTGCCAGACGGCAAGGGATCGGAATAGGAAAACTGTGCCAGACGGCAAGGGATCGGAATAGGAAAACTGTGCCAGACGGCAAGGGATCGGAATATCAAAACTGTGCCAGACAGCAAGGGATCGGAATATCGAAACTGTGCCAGACAGCAAGGGATCGAATAAGGAAACTGTGCCATACGGCAAGGGATCGGAATAGGAAAACTGTGCCAGACGGCAAGGGATCGGAATAGGAAAACTGTGCCAGACGGCAAGGGATCGGAATATCAAAACTGGGCCTGACGGCAAGGGATCGCATAAGGAAACTGTGCCAGATGGCAAGGGATCGGAATATCGAAACTGTGCCAGATGGCAAGGGATCGAATAAGGAAACTGTGCCAGACGGCAAGGGATCGGAATAGGAAAACTGTGCCAGGCGGCAAGGGATCGAATAAGGAAACTGTGCCAGACAGCAAGGGATTGGAATAGGAAAACTGTGCCAGACGGCAAGGGATCAAATAAGGAAACTGTGCCAGAGTTCAAGGGATCGAATAAGGAAACTGTGCCAGATGGCAAGGGATCGGAATATCGAAACTGTGCCAGATGGCAATGGATCGAATAAGGAAACTGTGCCAGACGGCAAGGGGTCAGAATATCTAAACTGTGCCAGACAGCAAGGGATTGGAATAGGAAAACTGTGCCAGACGGCAAGGGATCGAATAAGGAAACTGTGCCACACGGCAAGGGATTGGAATAGGAAAACTGTGCCAGACGGCAAGGGATCGAATAAGGAAACTTTGCCAGACGGCAAGGGATTGGAATAGGAAAACTGTGCCAAACGGCAAGGGATCGGAATATCGAAACTTGGCCAGACGGCAAGGGATCAAATAAGGAAACTGTGCCAGACAGCAAGGGATCGAATAGGAAACAGTGCCAGACGGCAAGGGATCGGAATATCGAAACTGTGCCAGACAGCAAGGGATCGGAATAGGAAAACTCTGCCAGACGGCAAGGGATCAGCATAGGAAAACTGTGCCAGACGGCAAGGGATCGGAATATTGAAACTGTGCCAGACGGCAAGGGATCGGAATAGGAAAACTGTGCCAGACGGCAAGGGATCGGAATAGGAAAACTGTGCCAGACGGCAAGGGATCGGAATATCAAAACTGTGCCAGACAGCAAGGGATCGAATAAGGAAACTGTGCCAGACGGCAAGGGATCGGAATAGGAAAACTGTGCCAGTCGGCAAGGGATCGGAATATCGAAACTTGGCCAGACGACAAAGGATCGGAATATCGAAACTTGGCCAGACGGCAAGGGATCGAATAAGGAAACTGTGCCAGACGGCAAGGGATCGAAATAGGAAAACTGTGCCAGACGGCAAGGGATCGGAATAGGAAAACTGTGCCAGACGGCAAGGAATCGAATAAGGAAACTGTGCCAGATGGCAAGGGATCGGAATATCGAAACTGTGCCAGACAGCAAGGGATTGAATAAGGAAACTGTGCCATACGGCAAGGGATCGGAATAGGAAAACTGTGCCAGACGGCAAGGGATCGGAATAAGAAAACTGTGCCAGACGGCAAGGGATCGGAATATATCAAAACTGGGCCTGACGGCAAGGGATCGCATAAGGAAACTGTGCCAGATGGCAAGGGATCGGAATATCGAAACTGTGCCAGATGGCAAGGGATCGAATAAGGAAACTGTGCCAGACGGCAAGGGATCGGAATAGGAAAACTGTGCCAGGCGGCAAGGGATCGAATAAGGAAACTGTGCCAGACAGCAAGGGATTGGAATAGGAAAACTGTGCCAGACGGCAAGGGATCGAATAAGGAAACTTTGCCAGATGGCAAGGGATTGGAATAGGAAAACTGTGCCAGACGGCAAGGGATTGGAATAGGAAAATTGTGCCAGACGGCAAGGGATCGAATAAGGAAACTGTGCCAGTCGGCAAGGGATCGGAATAGGAAAACTGTGCCAGACGGCAAGGGATCGAATAAGGAAACTGTGCCAGTCGGCAAGGGATCGGAATAGGAAAACTGTGCCAGACGGCAAGGGATCGGAATATCGAAACTTGGCCAGACGACAAGGGATCGGAATATCGAAACTTGGCCAGACGGCAAGGGATCGAATAAGGAAACTGTGCCAGACGGCAAGGGATCGAAATAGGAAAACTGTGCCAGACGGCAAGGGATCGGAATAGGAAAACTGTGCCAGACGGCAAGGGATCGAATAAGGAAACTGTGCCAGATGGCAAGGGATCGGAATATCGAAACTGTGCTAGATGGCAAGGGATCGAATAAGGAAACTGTGCCAGACGGCAAGGGGTCGGAATATCGAAACTGTGCCAGACAGCAAGGGATCGGAATAGGAAATCTGTGCCAGATGGCAAGGGTTCGAATAAGGAAACTGTGCCAGACGGCAAGGGATCGGAATTGGAAAACTGTGCCAGATGGCAAGGGATCAGAATAGGAAAACTGTGCCAGATGGCAAGGGATCGGAATATCGAAACTGTGCCAGACTGCAAGGGATCGAATAAGGAAACTGTGCCAGACGGCAAGGGATCGGAATATCGAAACTGTGCCAGATGGCAAGGAATTGGTATAGGAAAACTGTGCCAGACGGCAAGGGATCGGAATATCGAAACTTGGCCAGACGACAAGGGATCGGAATATCGAAACTTGGCCAGACGGCAAGGGATCGAATAAGGAAACTGTGCCAGACAGCAAGGGATCGAATAGGAAACAGTGCCAGACGGCAAGGGATCGGAATATCGAAACTGTGCCAGACAGCAAGGGATCGGAATAGGAAAACTCTGCCAGACGGCAAGGGATCAGCATAGGAAAACTGTGCCAGACGGCAAGGGATCGGAATATTGAAACTGTGCCAGACGGCAAGGGATCGGAATAGGAAAACTGTGCCAGACGGCAAGGGATCGGAATAGGAAAACTGTGCCAGACGGCAAGGGATCGGAATATCAAAACTGTGCCAGACAGCAAGGGATCGAATAAGGAAACTGTGCCAGACGGCAAGGGATCGGAATAGGAAAACTGTGCCAGACGGCAAGGGATCGGAATATCGAAACTTGGCCAGACGACAAGGGATCGGAATATCGAAACTGTGCCAGACAGCAAGGGATCGGAATAGGAAAACTCTGCCAGACGGCAAGGGATCAGCATAGGAAAACTGTGCCAGACGGCAAGGGATCGGAATATTGAAACTGTGCCAGACGGCAAGGGATCGGAATAGGAAAACTGTGCCAGACGGCAAGGGATCGGAATAGGAAAACTGTGCCAGACGGCAAGGGATCGGAATATCAAAACTGTGCCAGACAGCAAGGGATCGGAATATCGAAACTGTGCCAGACAGCAAGGGATCGAATAAGGAAACTGTGCCATACGGCAAGGGATCGGAATAGGAAATCTGTGCCAGACGGCAAGGGATCGGAATAGGAAAACTGTGCCAGACGGCAAGGGATCGGAATATCAAAACTGGGCCTGACGGCAAGGGATCGCATAAGGAAACTGTGCCAGATGGCAAGGGATCGGAATATCGAAACTGTGCCAGATGGCAAGGGATCGAATAAGGAAACTGTGCCAGACGGCAAGGGATCGGAATAGGAAAACTGTGCCAGGCGGCAAGGGATCGAATAAGGAAACTGTGCCAGACAGCAAGGGATTGGAATAGGAAAACTGTGCCAGACGGCAAGGGATCGAATAAGGAAACTTTGCCAGACGGCAAGGGATTGGAATAGGAAAACTGTGCCAGACGGCAAGGGATTGGAATAGGAAAACTGTGCCAGACGGCAAGGGATCGAATAAGGAAACTGTGCCAGTCGGCAAGGTATCGGAATAGGAAAACTGTGCCAGACGGCAAGGGATCGAATAAGGAAACTGTGCCACACGGCAAGGGTTTGGAATAGGAAAACTGTGCCAGATGGCAAGGGATCGAATAAGGAAACTTTGCCAGACGGCAAGGGATTGGAATAGGAAAACTGTGCCAGACAGCAAGGGATCGGAATATCGAAACTTGGCCAGACGGCAAGGGATCAAATAAGGAAACTGTGCCAGACGGCAAGGGATCGGAATATCAAAACTGTGCCAGACGGCAATGGATCGGAATAGGAAAACTGTGCCAGACGGCAAGGGATCGGAATTTCGAAACTGTGCCAGAAGGCAAGGGATCGGAATAGGAAAACTGTGCCAGACGGCAAGGGATCGGAATATCGAAACTTGGCCAGACGACAAGGGATCGGAATATCGAAACTTGGCCAGACGGCAAGGGATCGAATAAGGAAACTGTGCCAGACGGCAAGGGATCGAAATAGGAAAACTGTGCCAGACGGCAAGGGATCGGAATAGGAAAACTGTGCCAGACGGCAAGGGATCGAATAAGGAAACTGTGCCAGATGGCAAGGGATCGGAATATCGAAACTGTGCTAGATGGCAAGGGATCGAATAAGGAAACTGTGCCAGACGGCAAGGGGTCGGAATATCGAAACTGTGCCAGACAGCAAGGGATCGGAATAGGAAATCTGTGCCAGATGGCAAGGGTTCGAATAAGGAAACTGTGCCAGACGGCAAGGGATCGGAATTGGAAAACTGTGCCAGATGGCAAGGGATCAGAATAGGAAAACTGTGCCAGATGGCAGGGGATCGGAATATCGAAACTGTGCCAGACTGCAAGGGATCGAATAAGGAAACTGTGCCAGACGGCAAGGGATCGGAATATCGAAACTGTGCCAGATGGCAAGGAATTGGTATAGGAAAACTGTGCCAGACGGCAAGGGATCGGAATAGGAAAACTGTGCCAGACGGCAAGGGATCGCATAAGGAAACTGTGCCAGACGGCAAGGGATCGAATAAGGAAACTGTGCCAGATGGCAATGGATCGGAATATCGAAACTGTGCCAGATGGCAAGGGATCGAATAAGGAAACTGTGCCAGACGGCAAGGGATCGGAATAGCAAAACTGTGCCAGATGGCAAGGGATCAGAATAGGAAAACTGTGCCAGATGGCAAGGGATCGGAATATCGAAACTGTGCCAGACTGCAAGGGATCGAATAAGGAAACTGTGCCAGACGGCAAGGGATCGGAATATCGAAACTGTGCCAGATGGCAAGGAATTGGTATAGGAAAACTGTGCCAGACGGCAAGGGATCGGAATAGGAATACTGTGCCAGACGGCAAGGGATCGCATAAGGAAACTGTGCCAGACGGCAAGGGATCGAATAAGGAAACTGTGCCAGATGGCAATGGATCGGAATATCGAAACTGTGCCAGATGGCAAGGGATCGAATAAGGAAACTGTGCCAGACGGCAAGGGATCGGAATAGCAAAACTGTGCCAGACGGCAAGGGATCGAATAAGGAAACTGTGCCAGACGGCAAGGGATCGAATAAGGAAACTCTGCCAGATTGCAAGGGATCGGAATATCGAAACTGTGCCAGATGGCAAGGGATCGAATAAGGAAACTGTGCCAGACGGCAAGGGATCGGAATAGGAAAACTGTGCCAGACGGCAAGGGATCGAATAAGGAAACTGTGCCACACGGCAAGGGTTTGGAATAGGAAAACTGTGCCAGACGGCAAGGGATCGAATAAGGAAACTTTGCCAGACGGCAAGGGATTGGAATAGGAAAACTGTGCCAGACAGCAAGGGATCGGAATATCGAAACTTGGCCAGACGGCAAGGGATCAAATAAGGAAAGTGTGCCAGACGGCAAGGGATCGGAATATCGAAACTGTGCCAGACGGCAATGGATCGGAATAGGAAAACTGTGCCAGACGGCAAGGGATCGGAATATCGAAACTGTGCCAGAAGGCAAGGGATCGGAATAGGAAAACTGTGCCAGACGGCAAGGGTTCGGAATATCGAAACTTGGCCAGATGACAAGGGATCGGAATTTCGAAACTTGGCCAGACGGCAAGGGATCGAATAAGGAAACTGTGCCAGACGGCAAGGGATCGAAATAGGAAAACTGTGCCAGACGGCAAGGGATCGGAATAGGAAAACTGTGCCAGACGGCAAGGGATCGAATAAGGAAACTGTGCCAGATGGCAAGGGATCGGAATATCGAAACTGTGCCAGACAGCAAGGGATCGAATAAGGAAACTGTGCCAGACGGCAAGGGATTGGAATATCGAAACTTGGCCTGACGGCAAGCGATCGAATAAGGAAACTGTGCCAGACGGCAAGGGATTGGAATATCGAAACTGTGCCAGATGGCAATGGATCGGAATAGGAAAACTGTGCCAGACGGCAAGGGATCGGAATATACAAACTGTGCCAGAAGGCAAGGGATCGGAATAGGAAAACTGTGCCAGACGGCAAGGGATCGGAATAGGAAAACTGTGCCAGATGGCAAGGGATCGGTATATCGAAACTGTGCCAGACGGCAAGGGATCGGAATAGGAAAACTGCTGGACTGTGACGGCTCAGAATATGAAATCCGTGATGACTGTGAGGAAACTGCAAGGAAACACAATAAGGAAACTATGCCTGACTGAAAAGGATGAGAATACCAAAACTGTACCAGACTGCAAGGGATCGGAGGAAGGAAACTTTGCCAGACTGTGAGGGATCAGAGTAGGAAACTGCACCAGACTGTGAGGGATCAGAGTAAGGAAACTGCCAGACTGCAAAGGACTGGAATACTGAAACTGCACCAGACTGTGAGGGATCAGAGTAAGGAAACTGCCAGACTGTGAGGGATCAGAGTAAGGAAACTGCCAGACTGCAAAGGACTGGAATACTGAAACTGTGCCAGACTGTGAGGGATCGGAGTAAGGAAACTGCCAGACTGTGAGGGATCACAGTAAGGAAACTGCCAGACTGCAGGCATCATAGAAACTGAACGATCAGAGTAAGGAATCTTCCCAGGTGATCAGGGATTGGAATATAGAAACTGTGCCAGACAGTCAGGGATCGGAATATGGAAATTGTCCCAGACTATGAGGGATCTGAATATGGAAACTGTGCCAGACTGGAAGTGATCGGAGTAAGGAAACTCTGACAGACTGCTCAGAATGTGAAAACTGTGCCAGACTGTGAGGGATAGGAGTAAGGAAACTTTGCCAGACAGTGAGGGATCAGAGTAAGGAATCTTGCCAGATTATCGGGGATCAGAATATAGAAACTGTGCCAGACTGGGAGGAATCGGAATATAGAAACTGTGCCAGACTGGGAGGAATCGGAATATGAAAACTGTGCCAGATTGTGAGGGACCTGAATAAGAAAACTGCCAGACTGCAAAGGACTGGAATACTGAAACAGTGCCAGACTGTGAGGGATCAGAGGAAATAAATTTTGTCGGAATGTGAAGGATCAGAGTAAGGAAGCTGTGCCAGTCTGCAATGGATTGGAATGAGGAAACTGTGGCAGACTGCAGGGATTGGAATATGGAAACTGTAGAAGACTGCGACAGATCAGAATACGAAAACTGTGATGACTGCGAGGAATAGGAATAAGGAAATGGTACCAGACTGTAAGTGATCAGAATATGGAAATGGTGTCAGACTGCGATGGGTAACTTTGCAAGACAGCGAAGGATCAGAGTAAGGAATCTTGCCAGATTTTTAGGGACTGGAGTATAGAAAATGTGTCAGACTGTATGAATTGGAATATGGGAACTGTGCCAGACAGTGAGGAATCGGAATATGAAATTTGTACCAGACTGCGAGGGATTGGAATAAGGGAATTTTGCCAGACTGTCAGGGATTGGAATATGGAAACTGCGCCAGACTGCAATGGCTCAGAATATGACAACTGTGATGGCTGTGAGGAACTGGAATATGAAAACTGTGCCGGACTGAGAGATATCAGAATAAGGAAACTGAGCTAGACTGCAAGGGGTCAGATTAAGGAAACTTTACTGGAATGCAACAGATGAGAGTAAGGAAACTGTACCAGACTGTAGGGATCAGAGTAAGGAAACTGTACCAGACTGCAAGGGATTGGGACACGGAAATGACACCAGACTCCAAGGGATCAGAGTAAGGAAAGTGTGCCAGACTGTGAGGAATCGGAATCTGAAAACTGTACCAGACTGCAAAGGATCAGAATATTGAAACTGTGCCAGACTGCAAGGGATCCGAGGAAGGAAACTTTGCCGAATGTGAGTGATCAGAATAAGGAAACTGTGCTGGACTGTGATAAATTGGAATTTGAAAACTGTGCCAGACTGCAATGGATCAGAGTAAGGAAACTTTGCCAGACAGTGAGGGATCAGAATCTGGAAACTGTACCAGATTGCAATGGATCAAAATATGGAAATTTTGCCAGACTGCAAGAGATCAGAGTAAGGAAAATGTGCCAAACTGTGAGGAATCGAAATATGGACCTGCGACAAACTGGGTGGTATCAAAATAGGAAAACTGTGCCAGATTACAAGGGATCGGAATATGAAAACTGTGCCAGACTGTGAGGGGATGGGTGTTGATGGGAATGTATCGTTGACGTAGGGGATGCTTCTATGGGGGTTAATACACCTCCACACACTCCCTAACCAATGTTGAAGGTGCCCGTCATGGAGGGTCAGTGGAACATCAGACCAAGATTTCCCTCTCTTCAGAACCCAGCACCTCAGCCCAATCATCCCTTGCCCCCACCCCAACCCACCGCCCTCTCCCCAAAATTAGACGCATCCATCCACTGAGCCCCACACCAGCCGGCAAGGCGGGGCAACCATTTCTGATGTAACCTGGGGAACCAAACTGGCGGCCAATGCACAGCAAGATCGCATGAACAGTGACTTTTTCCTGGTCCCAGAGTTGTTGGCTGAGGGGTGGACCCTTGGGTGAAGAACTGTACCCAATGGTCTGAGCTAGCTGATGGGGCTGGGACAGAGAGGACACCACATCTCCCTCAAGTGTGCCTCACCAAACTCAGCAAACATAGGGCTTTAGTGTGCACACAATTGCACAAATAGTTCCGTGTGAACTCTGCAGTGGAGGATTTTCTGAAATGTTTACATTCAGTCTGACGATGAGCTGGAACAGTGCTAGCTGAGTATCATGGGAAACGTTAATTAATCTTGCAGCAAGACACTGATAAAATATTGGCCATAATATTCCATTAAACTAAACCGTGTCATAGTTCAATCTGAAACCAGGACTTTTCATCTAAACAAAGGAAACTAGAACAACAGGGCGTGCTGATAGAAAAATGTGGAGCGTTTAAAGAAACAGCTCGTGGTTTGCAGTTAATCCACATTCCTTCAAGGGTCAAAGACGCAACAGGAGATATGGCCCAATTAGGGATTACAGAACAAGTTTAAAATTATATTAAACTTAAAGTAAAGAGTGATAAGGTTTCCAAGAGAGAGTAGAGTGGAGTATTGGTACTTTTATTTAGAACTCGGCAAAGGATGGCCAGGAAACTGATAAAGAAAACGGAAGACAGACCCTGAGAGTGTGCTAACGAGAAAGATAAAGTGGAATGCAGGATGTCCATGAATATGCGAAAGGCTGACGAGAGCAAATGTCGGACTTGGATTACGAAACTGCAGAGGAATTAAACAGAATTATTGAGTCACACAAGCATTTCGGCCCTACATCTCCATGCTGGCCCAGATGCTCCAGCAAAGCTAGTCCCGCTTACCGGAATTTGGCCCATACCTCTCCTATCCATGTACTTAAGTGTTCTCTAAAATGTTGTTAATGTGCCACTTCTGGCAGCTCGTTCCATGCTCTGACCACCCTCTGGGTGAAGCAGTTGCCCCCCAGGTTCCTTTTAAATCTCTGCCCTCTCACCTTAAACCTGTGCCCTGTAGTTCTCGACTCCTCGACCACTCATTCAGATGGGTGTTGTTGGCAAGCCCGCCACCTACTGCCCCTCCTTCTGCCTCTGGACATTAGCAGCAGATTGCACCATTTCTTAGCAGCGTGCAGGCAGAAGCCACATGGCCCTTGTATCTACGTCCATCCCAGAGGAATGACTGTTATTCCCCTCCATGGATACTGTCTAACTTGCTGAGTTCCTCCCACATTTTGTGTGTGTTATTCTGGAGGAACAATCTGCCCAGTCCCACACTCACTCTCCTTATTTCATAAGAACATAAGAAATAGGAGCAGGAGTAGGCCATCCGGCCCATCGAGCCATTCTATAAGATCATGGCTGATCTGTCCATAAACTCAGCTCCTTTTCCCCACAACCCTTAATTCCCCGACTATGTAAAAATCTATCTAACTGTATCTTAAATATATTTAGTGAAGAAGCCTCAACTGCTTCCCTGGGCTGAGAATTGCACAGATTCACCACTCTCTGGGAAAAACAGTTTTTCCTCATCTCCGTCGTAAATCTTCTCCCCTGAATCTTGAGGCAATGTCCCTTAGTTCTAGTCTCTCCCACCAATGGAAACAACTTTCCTATTTCTGTCTTATCTATCCCTTTCAAAATTCTGTATGTTTCTATAAGATCCCCTCTCATTCTTCTGAATTCCAGACAGTATAGTCCCAGGCAACTTAATCTCTCCTCATAGGTTAACCTCTTCATCTCTGGAATCAATCGGGTGAACCTCCTCTGCATCGCCTCCAAAGCCAGTATATCCTTCCTCAAGTATGGAGACCAGAACTGCACACAGTTCTCCAGGTGCGGCCTCAGCAGTACCCTGTATAGTTGCAGCATGACCTCCCTGCTCTTGAATTCAATCCCTCTAGCAATGAAGGCCAACATTCCATTTGCCTTCTTAATAACCTGTTGTACCTGCAAACCCCAAATCCCTGTGATTTATTTCATCCACATCCCCACCAACTCCTCCTGGATTGTACCTCTCACCCACTCGCCGGGAGTGGGGGTAAAATTACAGCAGCCAATTTGCCAACTGACCCCACACGTCATTGGGACGTGGGGGAGAATCGGAGCACCCATGCAATCACAGGGAGAACGTGCAAACTCTAATGAACTTTCACAGAGATGCTGTTGAAAGTGTTGCATCATGGTGTGGTACAGCAGGTACAAAAACTCACAGGTAGTAGTGAGCTATGCGGACACATATCTCCCCACTGTATCTACCATCCATCATCGAAATCCCCACCATCCGGGCCGTCCCATCTTCGCACAGCTCCCATCAGGCACGAGGCACAGAAGCTGAATTCCCACACCACCAGGTTCAAGAGCAGCTACTTCCCTTCAACCATCGGTCCTTGAACCAAGCGGAACAACCCCATTTACTACCTCAGTACAGAAACACAATTACCTACTCTACAATGGTCTTTTTGTGTTCTGATTGTGTTCCTTCTTGTGTATGATTTATACTGCTTTGTGAATGTTCCTTATCTGATAATGCACACACACACACACACACCCCCGCCCCCCCGAACCCGGGTTTCTGGGGCCGCCCGTTTAAGTCACTGGGTGGCCAGACAGGGGAAAGGATGACCAGAGGAGTATTTATGACAATGGACACTTTCAGGGTCTGCGTTACCTATTATACGAATCTTCACACAACCATGGCACAGCCATACCTACCCTGCACAAAGCTAGACAGCGGAACCAAGCCAGTGGACGTGGAAACACTCAGCGGGTTGGACAGCATCTATGGAGGGAAATATTGAGGAAAATTACGACAGGAAAACCAGATGCCTAAATCTGCAGCAAAAAACAAATAGATGCAGGACTCAGCAGGTCAGATAGCATCTGTGGAGAGAAACAGACAGTCGATATTTCGGGTCGAATGCTTCTTCTGGATCCCAAACGTACAGCACATTACAGGCCCTTCGGCCCACAATGTTGTGCCGGCCATGTAACCTACTCTAGAGATTTCCTAGAATTGGCATAGCCCTCTGTTTTTCTAAGGTCCATGCATCTATCTAAGCGACTCTTAAAAGACCCTATTGTAGCTGCAAAGACCCGATTGTATGAACGTCAACTGTTCATCTCCCTCCTTCTGTTACCGAACCCGTTGAGATTCTCCAGTAGTTTGTTTGTTTTTTTGTTGACATAACAACAGAACCGGCTGTTCCCACCATAAATCAGAAGTTATGGGAAGAGTTTGGATAAACTGGTTTCTGTGGAGCGAAGGGGGTGAGGATGACCTGATAGAATTATTATCACGTGGAATTTGTTGATAGGTACAAGACAAAGAGTTAGCACGCTACAATAAAAATACATGGCGCAAAGGGGAATAGTGTAAGGTTACGTTGATGGGTTCGTAGACTGTTCAGAGATGTGATGGCGAAGGGGGAGATGCTGTCCCTAAAACATTGACGCAAACACGAGGAAATCTGCAGATGCTGGAAATTCAAGCAACACGCACAAAATGCTGGTGGAACACAGCAGGCCAGGCAGCATCTGTAGGGAGAAGCGCTGTCGACGTTTCGGGCCGAGACCCTTCGTCAGGACTTGGCCTGAAACGTCGACTATAGATGCTGCCTGGCCTGCTGCGTTCCACCTAAAACATTGACTTTGGGTCTTCAGATTCCAGGAGGCTCCCTGGTCGGAGTAATGAGAAGAAAGCACGTCCCAAATGGGGAGGTTCCTAAATGATGGATGCCGCCTTCTTGAAATATCGTCTTTTGAAAATGTCCTCGATGGGGGCAGATGATGAGAGGCATAAACAGATCAGATAGTCGGTGTCTTTTTCTATCGGTGGAGGTATAACAAACAAGAAGACACATACACAGGTGGGAGGAGGGAGACTTAAAGGGGATCAGAGGGGCAATTTTTCTAAACACAGAGAATGGTTGATATCTTGAATATCCTGAAGGCTGCCAGAGGAGATGGTGGAATCAGATAGTCACAAAATTTAAGAGCATTTAGACAGTTAAATAGGCAAGGTGTAGAAGGATACGGTCCTAAATGTGGGCGAAAGTAGATGAACAAAAACGTCAGCACGGACAGAGTGGGCCGAAGGGCCTGTAACACTCTGACTCTGGGCTGTAACACCCGAAAGAGGGTGCAATTGCGGGGGCAGCGAGCTCGTGGGTGGAACGGGGCGGAATGAGTGAGCGGGGATGGTCACGTGGGATGCCACCCGACATGACAGGAACTATACCAGGAGGTATATAGAGTTTAGCTCAGAGAGGGCGGTGGTTGGTGAGTGGAATCCAGGACTACAGAGTTCGGGTAATCATTCTAGAGGAAGGAAAGGACACCATTGTCGGAGCGAACTGAGGGCAGCGCAAATCGAAGAATGGCGGCCACAGCTCACTCCTGTCCAACATCACACGGTTTTTGGACACTGGCACATCACAGCATTAAGCTCCCTCTAAACCGTCCCATCACACACTCCCGGGGTCAGACACAGAGTGAAACTCCCTCTACACCGTCCCATCACACACTCCCGGGGTCAGACACAGGGTGAAACTCCCTCCACACTGTCCCAGCACACACTCCCGAGGTCAGACACAGGGTGAAGCTCCATCCACACTGTCCCATCACACACTCCCGGGGTCAGACACAGGGTGAAGCCCCCTCTAAACTGTCCTAACACACACTCCCGGGGTCAGACACAGCGTTAAGCCCCCTCTAAACCGTCCTATCACACACTCCCGGGGTCAGACACAGCATTAAGCCCCCTCTAAGCCGTCCCATCACACACTCCCGGGGTCAGACACAGCATTAAGCCTCCTCTAAACCGTCCCATCACACACTCCCGGGGTCAGACACAGCATTAAGCCCCCTCTAAACCGTCCCATTACACACTCCCGGGGTCAGACACAGCGTTAAGCCCCCTCAAAACCGTCCCATCAAACACTCCCGGGGTCAGACACAGGGTGAAGCTCCCTCCACACTGTCCCATCACACACTCCCGGGGTCAGACACAGGGTGAAGCCCCCTCTAAACTGTCCTAACACACACTCCCAAGTCGAAACACCCTCGACAATAAAAATAAATTGTGCAAAAGTGAAACTGCCTCGACATTGTCCGATTACACACTTCTGGGATTAGAGTGAAGCTCCTCCTAAGCATCGTCCCATCACACCCTCGCGGGATCTGAATCAACGTGAAGCTCCCTCCACACCGTCCCATCACACACTCCCGGGGTCAGACACAGTGTGAAACTCCCTCCACACCGTCCCATCACACACTCCCAGGGTCAGACACAGAGTGAAACTCCCTCGACACTGTCCCATCACACACTCCCGGGGTCAGACACAGAGTGAAGCTCCCTCTACACTGTCCTATCACACACTCCTGGGGTCAGACACAGAGTGAAGCTCCCTCTACACCGTCCCATCACACACTCCCGGGGTCAGACACAGAGTGAAACTCCCTCCATACCGTCCCATCACACACTCCCAGGGTCAGACACAGAGTGAATCTCCCTCCACACCGTCCCATCACACACTCCCGGGGTCAGACACAGGGTGAAACTTCCTCTACACTGTCCCATCACACACTCCCGGGGTCAGACACAGGGTGAAATTGCTTTCACACTGTCCAATCACACACTCCCGGGGTCAGACACAGAGTGAAACTCCCTCCACACCGTCCCATAACACACTCCCGGGGTCAGACACAGGGTGAAACTCCCTCCGCACCGTCCCATCACACACTCCCGGGGTCAGACACAGAGTGAAGCTCCCTCTACACCGTCCCATCACACACTCCCGGAGTCAGACACAGAGTGAAACTCCCTCTACACCGTCCTATCACACACTCCCGGGGTCAGACACAGAGTGACGCTCCCTCTACACCATTCCCTCACACACTCCCGGGGTCAGGTGAAGGGTGAAGGTCCTTCCACAGTCCCATCTCACATTTCCAGGCCAGATATAGGATGAAGCTCACTCTACACCAGTGGTTCCCAACGTGGGGCATACGCCCCACAGGGGGGTAATTTGATTTTTAAGGGGGGCAATTCGAGAATGAGTTATTAACGGTGAATTTTTTCTAGTAAGTCTGTGTGAGTATGAGTGTGTGTGCGAGTTAATACATATGTGTATATACAGTATGCATACATAAAAATACTTGTGTGTATGTACATGTGTAATTGCGTATGTACTGTATATATAGTGTATCACCATCATTACAACCATCAAATGGCTTTCATAATTAAATTAATGAATTGACTGATGTAGGAAGGAACGAATGAACATGTCCAAACGCGTAAGAAACTCGTACGAGGTCGCGCCAATGCTGCTTTTTGCAGTAGCTTTCGGTTCTTGGTGGTGTGAAGGTGTGTACATTGCGTCCTCTCTTTTAAACGGTGTATCTGTCTTTGCTGTAGAAACGAATCGGCATTGTTTTATTTATTTATTATTATTATTATTTTAATATCACTCAATGTTCTTTTTTTTACAATTTCTTAGTAATTTCTTCCTCAGAACTTTAACAGTCCTTTGGTTCTTTTATTTTTCTCTTTCATGAATGCCATGTTCTTTGGAAGCTTGTTTACACCAAGTTAATGGTCTCTTAGGCTTCCTCCAGGTGAATAGGAGTTCACTTTTTGAATAATAAGAATTATGTATCACCACAGGGGGCATCAGGATTTTAGAGGTGATTAGGTGGGGCATGGCCAAAAAAAGGTTGGGAACCACTGCTCTACACAGTCCCATCACTTTCCTGTACCGACCCTCCCCCGCTCTGTCTCAGATGATCTCCCCCGGCCTCTCACGCTCTGACATCGCAGAGGCCGCCCCCATTCCTGTCTGTGGCGCCTTGCGGCCAGTGTGTGGTTTCGGAGAGCCCAGCATCTGGAACTCATTGGCGCACACATCCTGGGGGGTGGGGGGAGTGATGTTCGGAATTACAGAGGATTTCTTCACAGGCGAAATTGGAAGTGTCCGACCCTCTGATTTCTCCGTTGGTAGCTGAGCCGAGAAACTCTGGGAATCAGTGCTGGACGATGGCTGGTGTGATCCGTCTGCGGTAGTAAGGACGTGAGCGTCCCCGGTACGGGTGTGAAGTGACCTCTGGCGAACTGTTGTTGTGTCCAGTGTGTTGTGGGATCTCCAGCGGACAGTCGGCCAACTTCTCACAATACGGAAATAATCCCTTCAGCCCCGCTATTCTATGCTGACTAAGATGTCCATCCAAGCTAGTCCCATTTGCTCGTGTTTGGCCAATGTCCGTAAAGTTGTGGTGGCCTATGATGTTGTGAACTTGGATGACCCAGAGGCAGGAAAGGCTGCGGAGTGTGCCGGGCTACAGATGTTTCATAAAGGACAGTGAGGGTGGCAAAAGGGGAGGGGTGTGGCACTGCTTATCAGGGATAGTATCACGGCTGCAGAAACGGAGGGAGCCATGGGGAGATGGCTACTGACTCATTGTAGGTGGAAGTCAGAAACAGGAAGGAGGCAATAACTCTACAGGGTGTATTTTTATAGACACCCCTCCCCTCCCCAATAGTAACAGAGACACTGAGGAGCAGACAGGGAGGCAGATTCTGGAATGGTGCAATAATAATAGGGTTGTTGTGATGGGTGATTTTAACTTTCCTAATATTGACCGGCATCTTCTTAGAGCATGGGGTGGAGTTTGTTAGGTGTGTCCAGGAAGGTTTCCTGACGCAATAGCCGATAGAGGAGAGGCCATACTTGATCAGGTATCGGGAAATGAATCTGGTCAGGTGTCAGACCTCTCAGTGGGAGAACATTTTGAAGGTAGTGACCACAACTCTATCTCCTTTACCCTAGCGCTGGGGAGGGATAGGAGCAGACAATTTGGGAAACCATTTAATTGGGGTCGGGGGAAATATGACGCTCTTAGGCAGGAACTTGGGAGCATAAATTGGGAGCAGATGTTCTCAGAAATGCACGGCAGAAATGTGGCAAATGTTCGGGGAACATTTCGCCTGTGTATAAATGTTCAGGCACTTCAGGGAACACTTGTATGGAGTTCTGCATTATTATGTTCCATTGAGGCAGGGAAAGGATGTTAGGGTAAAAGAACCATGGTGTACAAAGGATGTAGAAAATCTAGTTAAGAAGAAAAGAAAAACTTATGAACGGTTCAAGAAAATAGGTACTGATAGAGCTCTAGAAAATTACAAGATTGTTAGAAAGGAGTTTAAGAATAGAATTAGGAGAGCCAGAAGGGATCATGAGAAGGCCTTGGCAAGCAGGATTAAGGAAAACCCCAAGGCATTCTACAAGTATGTAAAGAGCAAGCGGATAAGTCGTGTGAGAATAGGACGAATCAGGAGTGAGAGTGGAAACATGTGCACAGAGTCGGAGGAGGTAGCAGAGATGCTTAATGATATTTTGCTTTAGTATTCACCAGTGAAAAGAACCTTGGCAATTGTGGGCAGACTGAAACGCTTGAGTGTATAGACATTAAGAGGATGTGATGGAGCTTTTGAAAGGTATTAAGTTAGATAAGTCACTAGGACTGGGCGAGATATACCGCAGGCTACTGTGGGAAATGAGGAAGGAGATGGCTGAGCCTCTGGCAATGATCAGTAAGGACGGGAGAAGTTTCAGAGGATTGGAATGTTGCAGAAGTTGTTCCTTCGTTCAAGAAAGGGAGCAGAAATACCACCAGAAAGTATAGACCAGTGAGTCTTACTTCAGTGGTGGACAAGTTGTTGGAGAAGATCCTGAGAGGTAGGATTTATGAGCATTTAGAAAGATATAATCTGCTTAGGGATAGTCAACTCAACTTTGTCAAGGACAGGACATGCCTCACGAGCCTGACTGAATTCTCTGAGGGTGTAACAAACATTGATTAAGGTGGAGCAGTGGTTGTAGTGTACGTGGATTTCAAAAAGGTATTTGATAAGGTTCCCCATGTGAGGCTCATTCAGAAAGTAATGAGGCATGGGATCCAGAATTGGCTTGCCCACAGAAGGCAAAGGGTTGTTGTAGATGGTTTGTTTTCTGCATGGAGGTTGGTGACCAGTGGTGTTCCACAGGAATCTGTTCTGGGATCCCTCCTCTTTGTGATTTTTATAAATGACTTGGATGAAGAGGTAGAAGGGTGGGTTAGCAAATGTGTTGATGACACAAAAGTTGGGGGTCTTGTGGATAGTCTGGAGGATTGTCAGAGGTTACAGAGTGACATCGATAAATAAACAGAACTGGGCTAAGAAGTGGCAGATGGCGTCCAACCCAGATAAGTGTGAAGTGGTTCATTTCAGTAGGTCAAATTTGAAGACACAAAGACAAGAGTGTGTGTGGTAAGACTCTTGGCTGTGTGGAGGATCTGAGAGATCTTGGAGTTCATGTCTATAGGACACTCAAAGCTGCTGCGCAGGTTGACAGTGTTGTTAAGAAGGTGTATGGTGTGTTGGCATTCATCAACCATGGGATTGAGTTCAAGAGCCAAGAGGTAATGTTATAGCTGTATAAGTCCATGGTCAGACCCACTTGGAGTACTGTGTTCAGTTCTGGTCACCTCACTACAGGAAGGATGTAAATACTATAGAGAGAGTGCAGAGGAGATTTACAAGGATGTTGCCTGGATTGGAGAGCATGCCTTATCAGAATAGGCTCAGTGAACTTGGCCTTTTCTCCTTGGAGCAACGGAGGATGAGAGGTGACCTGATAGAGGTGTCTCAGATGATGAGAGGCATTGGTAGTGTGGATAGTCAGAGGCTTTTTCCTAGGGTTGAAATGACTAACACGAGAGGGCATAGTTTTAAGGTGCTTGGAAGTAGGTACAGAGGGATGCCAGAGGTAAGATTTTCACAGAGAGAGTGGTGGGTGCATGGAATGCATTACCAGTGAAGGTGGTAGAGGTGAATACAATAGGGTCTTTGAAGGGATTCTTAGATAGGTACATGGAGCTCAGAAAATGAAGGGCTATCCGTTAAGGAAATTCCAGGCAGTTTCTAGAGTAGGTTACGTGGTTGGCACAGCATTGTGGGCAGAAGGGTCTGTAACGTGCTGTAGATTTCTATGTTTTCTGTGAGTCTAAACCTTTCCTATCAATGTACCAGTCCATGTGGCTTTTAAATGCCACTAATGTATCCGTTTCAACCACTTCTTCTGGCAGCTCGTTCCGTACATTGAACACTCTCTGGGTGAAAAAGTTGCCACTCTGGTCCTTATTAGTTATCCCCCTCTTGCCTTAAAACTGTGCCCTCTGGTACTTGACTTGCCAACCCAGGATAAAGACTGTGAGTTTTCACCCTGTCTATGCCGCTCATGATTTTAGACACATCTGTAAGGTCACCCCTCAATCTCCTATGCCCTAAGTCCCAACCTGTCCCTGGCGACCTCGCAACAGCCTGGTAACTCACCCCTCCATCCTTCCAGTTTACTGATGCCTTTCCTTTAAAAGCGGGGCCAGGACTATGTACTGGTCTCCAGGGATGGCCTCACCAGTACCCGGTACACTTACTGCCCCGTGACAACTGGTAGTCCCGAGTTTGTCCTCAGACGGTGTGACCCAGTAGGTGGTTATGGGAACGGATACTGCTGGGGCTCAAGAGATCACAGATCAGGGGGTCACAAGTGATGAGTGTAAGAATTCAAGGGTGTCACAGGTCAGGGTAGCCACTGGTCACGGTAGTCACCGGTCGGAGAGAGCCACAGGTCAAATGGTGACAAACGTGAGGGTATCAAAAGTCACGTGGTAGAAGATCAGGGGTTCGCAGATCGAGGGTCACAGGTCAGGATGTCATACAGTTCAGGCACATAAGGGTGCAGAGAATGGGGGGATGTGAACACGCAGAAGGCTTAGTTTAGTTAGGTGTTTATTTACTAGCTCGGCACGACACGAAGGGCCGAAGGGCCGTTCCGTGCTAGTCCAGTTCTCAGAAGCATAAACCACACACCGCTTTTTTTTTGCTTTCCAACAGTGATCAAACGGCGTTAACTGTACAACGCTGCTGCCGTTCCCCTGCCTCCCGTCTGCCACCGTATCGCAAATGAGATGCAGGGGAGTACAGTATTCCGTTTCACCAGGAATTAATAACCACTGTCAGCCGATCCAGGGATTGCGAGTTCAAACCCTGCCGTGGGAGTCGGAGAACATGCGCACAGTTTGCAAAACATTGAAATAAAACCTGATCTTCATTAAAATTAAACTGGCGGATTATTGTGCTGCTGGTTCCTCGCGATTCTCTACAGAAGCCATGACCTGGTCTTGAGAACGGAATTTTGTGTCTGGTTATATTCTTCGCCATCCCTCTACTACAGGCAAGTGACACCACACACACGGAGTTAAATCAGCAGCAGATTACAAGCAAAGTCCCCGGTAGTTTGGTATATCAGTCGCACAGCACGGAAACAGACTGTTCGGCGCAACCCGTCCAAGCCGACAGTGTACCAGTCCGTATACCTCTAAACCTTTCCTATCCGTGTACCTGTCCGTATCCCTCTAAACCTTTCCTATCCGTGTACCTGTCCGTATCCCTCTAAACCTTTCCTATCCGTGTACCTGTCCGTATCCCTCTAAACCTTTCCTATCCGTGTACCTGTCCGTATCCCTCTAAACCTTTCCTATCCGTGTACCTGTCCATATCCCTCTAAACCTTTCCTATCCGTGTACCTGTCCGTATCCCTCTAAACCTTTCCTATCCGTGTACCTGTCCATATCCCTCTAAACCTTTCCTATCCGTGCACCTGTCCGTATCCCTCTAAACCTTTCCTATCCGTGTACCTGTCCGTATCCCTCTGAACCTTTCCTATCCGTGTACCTGTCCGTATCCCTCTGAACCTTTCCTATCCGTGTACCTGTCCTTATCCCTCTAAAGTTTTCCTATCCGTGTACCTGTCCGTATCCCTCTAAACCTTTCCTATCCGTGTACCTCCCTGTATCCCTCTGAACCTTTCCTATCCGTGTACCTCTCCGTATCCCTCAAAACCTTTCCTATCCGTGTACCATTCCATATCCCTCTAAACCTTTCCTATCCATGTACCTGACCGTATCCCTCTAAACCTTTCCTATCCGTGTACCTGTCCAGATCCCTCTAAACTTTTCCTATCCGTGTACCTGTCCGTATCCCTCTAAACATTTCCTATCCGTGTACCATTCCATATGCCTCTAAACCTTTCCTATCCATGTACCTGTCCGTATCCCTGTAAACCTTTCCTATCTGTGTACCTGTCCGTATCCCTCTAAACCTTTCCTATCCGTATCCCTCTAAACCTTTCCTATCCATGTACCTGTCCGTATCCCTGTAAACCTTTCCTATCTGTGTACCTGTCCGTATCCCTCTAAACCTTTCCTATCCGTATCCCTCTAAACCTTTCCTATCCTTGTACCTGAGGGATGGGCGATAAGTGCTGGCACTGTGGGATGTGTGATAAATGCTGGCACTGAGGGATTAGTGATAAATGCTGGCACTGAGGGATGAGTGATAAATGCTGGCACTGAGGGATGGGTGATAAATGCTGACACTGAGGAATGTGTGATAAATGCTGGCACTGAGGGATGGGTGATAAATGCTGACACTGTGGGATGGGTGATAAATGCTGGCACTGAGGGATGAGTGATAAATGCTGGCACTGAGGGATGGGTGATAAATGCTGGCACTGAGGGATGAGAGATAAATGCTGGCACTGAGGGATGGGTGATAAATGCTGACACTGAGGAATGTGTGATAAATGCTGGCACTGAGGGATGGGTGATAAATGCTGACACTGAGGGATGGGTGATAAATGCTGGCACTGAGGGATGAGTGATAAATGCTGGCACTGAGGGATGGGTGATAAATGCTGGCACTGTGGGATGGGTGATAAATGCTGGCACTGAGGGATGGGTGATAAATGCTGGCACTGAGGGATGAGTGATAAATGCTGGCACTGTGGAATGTGTGATAAATGCTGGCACTGAGGAATGGGTGATAAATGCTGGCACTGAGGGATGGGTGATAAATGCTGACACTGAGGGATGAGTGATAAATGCTGACACTGAGGGATGGGTGATAAATGCTGACACTGTGGGATGGGTGATAAATGCTGACACTGAGGGATGGGTGATAAATGCTGACACTGTGGGATGGGTGATAAATGCTGGCACTGAGGGATGGGTGATAAATGCTGACACTGAGGGATGGGTGATAAATGCTGGCACTGTGGGATGTGTGATAAATGCTGGCACTGAGGGATGGGTGATAAATGCTGACACTGAGGGATGTGTGATAAATGCTGACACTGAGGGATGGGTGATAAATGCTGGCACTGTGGGATGTGTGATAAATGCTGGCACTGTGGGATGGGTGATAAATGCTGGCACTGAGGGATGGGTGATAAGTGCTGGCACTGAGGGATGGGTGATAAATGCTGGCACTGAGGGATGAGTGATAAATGCTGACACTGTGGGATGGGTGATAAATGCTGACACTGTGGGATGGGTGATAAATGCTGGCACTGAGGGATGGGTGATAAATGCTGGCACTGAGGGATGGGTGATAAATGCTGGCACTGTGGGATGTGTGATAAGTGCTGGCACTGAGGGATGAGTGATAAATGCTGGCACTGAGGGATGGGCGATAAATGCTGACACTGTGGGATGGGTGATAAATGCTGGCACTGAGGGATGAGTGATAAATGCTGGCACTGTGGGATGGGTGATAAATGCTGGCACTGTGGGATGAGTGATAAATGCTGACACTGTGGGATGGGTGATAAATGCTGGCACTGAGGGATGGGTGATAAATGCTGGCACTGAGGGATGGGTGATAAATGCTGGCACTGTGGGATGTGTGATAAGTGCTGGCACTGAGGGATGAGTGATAAATGCTGGCACTGAGGGATGGGCGATAAATGCTGACACTGTGGGATGGGTGATAAATGCTGGCACTGAGGGATGAGTGATAAATGCTGGCACTGTGGGATGGGTGATAAATGCTGGCACTGTGGGATGAGTGATAAATGCTGACACTGTGGGATGGGTGATAAATGCTGACACTGAGGGATGGGTGATAAATGCTGGCACTGTGGGATGGGTGATAAATGCTGGCACTGAGGGATGGGTGATAAGTGCTGGCACTGAGGGATGAGTGATAAATGCTGGCACTGTGGGATGAGTGATAAATGCTGACACTGTGGGATGGGTGATAAATGCTGGCACTGTGGGATGGGTGATAAATGCTGGCACTGAGGGATGAGTGATAAATGCTGACACTGTGGGATGGGTGATAAATGCTGGCACTGAGGGATGTGTGATAAATGCTGGCACTGAGGGATGAGTGATAAGTGCTGGCACTGTGGGATGGGTGATAAATGCTGACACTGTGGGATGGGTGATAAATGCTGGCACTGAGGGATGAGTGATAAATGCTGGCACTGAGGGATGAGTGATAAGTGCTGGCACTGTGGGATGGGTGATAAATGCTGGCACTGAGGGATGGGTGATAAATGCTGGCACTGAGGGATGAGTGATAAATGCTGACACTGTGGGATGGGTGATAAATGCTGACACTGTGGGATGGGTGATAAATGCTGACACTGAGGGATGAGTGATAAATGCTGACACTGTGGGATGGGTGATAAATGCTGGCACTGAGGGATGGGTGATAAATGCTGGCACTGAGGGATGTGTGATAAATGCTGGCACTGAGGGATGAGTGATAAGTGCTGGCACTGAGGGATGGGTGATAAATGCTGACACTGAGGGATGGGTGATAAATGCTGACACTGAGGGATGGGTGATAAATGCTGACACTGAGGGATGGGTGATAAATGCTGGCACTGAGGGATGAGTGATAAATGCTGGCACTGAGGGATGGGTGATAAATGCTGACACTGAGGGATGGGTGATAAATGCTGGCACTGAGGGATGAGTGATAAATGCTGACACTGAGGGATGGGTGATAAATGCTGGCACTGAGGGATGAGTGATAAATGCTGACACTGAGGGATGGGTGATAAATGCTGGCACTGAGGGATGAGTGATAAGTGCTGGCACTGAGGGATGGGTGATAAATGCTGACACTGAGGGATGGGTGATAAATGCTGACACTGAGGGATGGGTGATAAATGCTGGCACTGAGGGATGAGTGATAAATGCTGGCACTGAGGGATGGGTGATAAGTGCTGGCACTGAGGGATGAGTGATAAATGCTGACACTGAGGGATGGGTGATAAATGCTGGCACTGAGGGATGGGTGATAAATGCTGGCACTGAGGGATGAGTGATAAATGCTGGCACTGAGGGATGGGTGATAAATGCTGACACTGAGGGATGGGTGATAAATGCTGGCACTGAGGGATGGGTGATAAATGCTGACACTGAGGGATGGGTGATAAATGCTGGCACTGAGGGATGAGTGATAAATGCTGGCACTGAGGGATGAGTGATAAATGCTGGCACTGAGGGATGGGTGATAAATGCTGGCACTGAGGGATGAGTGATAAATGCTGGCACTGAGGGATGGGTGATAAATGCTGACACTGAGGGATGGGTGATAAATGCTGGCACTGAGGGATGGGTGATAAATGCTGACACTGAGGGATGGGTGATAAATGCTGGCACTGTGGGATGGGTGATAAATGCTGGCACTGAGGGATGGGTGATAAATGCTGACACTGAGGGATGGGTGATAAATGCTGGCACTGAGGGATGGGTGATAAATGCTGACACTGAGGGATGGGTGATAAATGCTGACACTGAGGGATGGGTGATAAATGCTGACACTGAGGGATGGGTGATAAATGCTGGCACTGAGGGATGGGTGATAAATGCTGGCACTGAGGGATGGGTGATAAATGCTGACACTGAGGGATGGGTGATAAATGCTGGCACTGAGGGATGGGTGATAAATGCTGACACTGAGGGATGGGTGATAAATGCTGGCACTGAGGGATGGGTGATAAATGCTGACACTGAGGGATGGGTGATAAATGCTGACACTGAGGGATGGGTGATAAATGCTGACACTGAGGGATGGGTGATAAATGCTGGCACTGAGGGATGGGTGATAAATGCTGACACTGAGGGATGGGTGATAAATGCTGGCACTGAGGGATGGGTGATAAATGCTGGCACTGAGGGATGGGTGATAAATGCTGGCACTGAGGGATGGGTGATAAATGCTGGCACTGAGGGATGAGTGATAAATGCTGGCACTGAGGGATGAGTGATAAACGTTGTAGCTGAGGGATGGGTGACAAATGCTGGCACTGTGGGATGGGTGATAAATGCTGGCACTGAGGGATGAGTGATAAATGCTGGCACTGAAGGATGAGTGATAAATGCTGGCACTGAGGGATGAGTGATAAATGCTGGCACTGAGGGATGAGTGATAAACGTTGTAGCTGAGGGATGGGTGATAAATGCTGGCACTGAGGGATGGGTAATAAGTGCTGGCACTGTGGGATGGGTGATAAATGCTGGCACTGAGGGATGAGTGATAAACGTTGTAGCTGAGAGATGGGCGATAAATGCTGGCACTGTGGGATGGGTGATAAATGCTGGCACTGAGGGATGAGTGATAAATTCTGGCACTGTGGGATGGGTGATAAATGCTGGCACTGAGGGATGAGTGATAAATGCTGACACTGAGGGATGGGCGATAAATGCTGACACTGAGGGATGAGGGATAAATGCTGACAGTGAGGGATGAGTGATAAATGCTGACACTGAGGGATGAGTGATAAATGCTGACAGTGAGGGATGAGTGATAAATGCTGACACTGAGGGATGAGGGATAAATGCTGACAGTGAGGGATGAGTGATAAATGCTGACACTGAGGGATGAGTGATAAATGCTGACAGTGAGGGATGAGTGATAAATGCTGTCAGTGAGGGATGAGTGATAAATGCTGGCACTGAGGGATGAGTGATAAATGCTGACACTGAGGGATGGGTGATAAATGCTGACACTGTGGGATGAGGGATAAATGCTGACAGTGAGGGATGAGGGATAAATGCTGACACTGAGGGATGAGTGATAAATGCTGACAGTGAGGGATGAGTGATAAATGCTGACAGTGAGGGATGAGTGATAAATGCTGACACTGAGGGATGAGTGATAAACGTTGTAGCTGAGGGATGGGTGATAAATGCTGGCACTGTGTGATGGGTGATAAATGCTGGCACTGTGGGATGGGTGATAAATGCTGGCACTGAGGGATGCGTGATAAATGCTGGCACTGTGGGATGAGGGATAAATGCTGGCACTGTGGGATAGGCGATAAATGCTGGCACTGAGGGATGTGTGATAAATGCTGGCACTGAGGGATGAGTGATAAATGCTGGCACTGTGGGATGGATGTTAAATGCTGACACTGAGGGATGAGTGATAAATGCTGACACTGTGGGATGGGTGATAAATGCTGACACTGAGGGATGAGTGATAAATGCTGACACTGTGGGATGGGTGATAAATGCTGACACTGAGGGATGGGTGATAAATGCTGACACTGAGGGATGGGTGATAAATGCTGGCACTGTGGGATGGGTGATAAATTGCTGGCACTGAGGGATGGGTGATAAATGCTGACACTGAGGGATGGGTGATAAATGCTGGCACTGAGGGATGAGTGATAAATGCTGACACTGAGGGATGTGTGATAAATGCTGACACTGAGGGATGAGTGATAAATGCTGACACTGAGGGATGTGTGATAAATGCTGACACTGAGGGATGAGTGATAAATGCTGACACTGAGGGATGTGTGATAAATGCTGGCACTGAGGGATGAGTGATAAATGCTGGCACTGTGGGATGTGTGATAAATGCTGACACTGAGGGATGTGTGATAAATGCTGGCACTGTGGGATGTGTGATAAATGCTGGCACTGAGGGATGTGTGATAAATGCTGGCACTGTGGGATGTGTGATAAATGCTGGCACTGAGGGATGGGTGATAAATGCTGGCACTGAGGGATGTGGTATAAATGCTGGCACTGTGGGATGGGTGATAAATGCTGGCACTGAGGGATGTGTGATAAATGCTGGCACTGTGGGATGTGTGATAAATGCTGGCACTGAGGGATGGGTGATAAATGCTGGCACTGAGGGATGTGGTATAAATGCTGGCACTGTGGGATGGGTGATAAATGCTGACACTGAGGGATGTGTGATAAATGCTGGCACTGAGGGATGGGTGATAAATGCTGACACTGAGGGATGAGTGATAAATGCTGACACTGAGGGATGTGTGATAAATGCTGGCACTGTGGGATGAGTGATAAATGCTGACACTGTGGGATGGGTGATAAATGCTGGCACTGTGGGATGGGTGATAAATGCTGACAGTGAGGGATGGGTGATAAATGCTGGCACTGTGGGATGGGTGATAAATGCTGACAGTGAGGGATGGGTGATAAATGCTGGCACTGTGGGATGGGTGATAAATGCTGGCACTGAGGGATGGGTGATAAATGCTGGCACTGTGGGATGTGTGATAAATGCTGGCACTGTGGGATGGGTGATAAATGCTGGCACTGTGGGATGTGTGATAAATGCTGGCACTGTGGGATGGGTGATAAATGCTGGCACTGTGGGATGGGTGATAAATGCTGACAGTGAGGGATGGGTGATAAATGCTGGCACTGTGGGATGGGTGATAAATGCTGGCACTGAGGGATGGGTGATAAATGCTGGCACTGAGGGATGGGTGATAAATGCTGGCACTGTGGGATGTGTGATAAATGCTGGCACTGAGGGATGGGTGATAAATGCTGGCACTGTGGGATGGGTGATAAATGCTGGCACTGAGGGATGGGTGATAAATTCTGGCACTGTGGGATGTGTGATAAATGCTGGCACTGTGGGATGGGTGATAAATGCTGACACTGAGGGATGTGTGATAAATGCTGGCACTGTGGGATGGGTGATAAATGCTGGCACTGAGGGATGGGTGATAAATGCTGGCACTGTGGGATGTGTGATAAATGCTGGCACTGAGGGATGGGTGATAAATTCTGGCACTGTGGGATGAGGGATAAATGCTGGCACTGTGGGATGGGTGATAAATGCTGACACTGTGGGATGGGTGATAAATGCTGGCACTGTGGGATGAGTGATAAATGCTGGCACTGAGGGATGAGTGATAAATGCTGACACTGAGGGATGAGTGATAAATGCTGGCACTGAGGGATGTGTGATAAATGCTGGCACTGAGGGATGAGTGATAAATGCTGACACTGAGGGATGAGTGATAAATGCTGACACTGAGGGATGGGTGATAAATGCTGGCACTGAGGGATGGGTGATAAATGCTGGCACTGTGGGATGAGTGATAAATGCTGGCACTGAGGGATGAGTGATAAATGCTGACACTGAGGGATGAGTGATAAATGCTGGCACTGAGGGATGTGTGATAAATGCTGGCACTGAGGGATGAGTGATAAATGCTGACACTGAGGGATGAGTGATAAATGCTGACACTGTGGGATGGGCGATAAATGCTGACACTGAGGGATGAGTGATAAATGCTGGCACTGTGGGATGGGCGATAAATGCTGGCACTGAGGGATGGGTGATAAACGTTGTAGCTGAGGGATGAGTGATAAATGCTGGCACTGAGGGATGAGTGATAAATGCTGGCACTGTGGGATGGGTGATAAGTGCTGGCACTGTGGGATGGGTGATAAACGTTGTAGCTGAGGGATGAGTGATAAATGCTGACACTGAGGGATGAGTGATAAACGTTGTAGCTGAGGGATGAGTGATAAATGCTGGCACTGAGGGATGAGTGATAAACGTTGTAGCTGAGGGATGAGTGATAAATGCTGGCACTGAGGGATGAGTGATAAATGCTGGCACTGTGGGATGGGTGATAAATGCTGGCACTGTGGGATGGGTGATAAATGCTGGCACTGTGGGATGAGGGATAAATGCTGGCACTGAGGGATGAGTGATAAATGCTGGCACTGTGGGATGGGTGATAAATGCTGGCACTGTGGGATGGGTGATAAATGCTGGCACTGTGGAATGTGTGATAAATGCTGGCACTGTGGGATGGGTGATAAATGCTGGCACTGTGGAATGTGTGATAAATGCTGGCACTGAGGGATGGGTGATAAATGCTGGCACTGTGGAATGTGTGATAAATGCTGGCACTGTGGGATGAGGTATAAATGCTGGCACTGAAGGATGAGGTATAAATGCTGGCACTGAGGGATGAGGTATAAATGCTGGCACTGAGGGATGAGTGATAAATGCTGGCACTGTGGGATGAGTGATAAATGCTGGCACTGTGGGATGAGGTATAAATGCTGGCACTGAGGGATGAGGTATAAATGCTGGCACTGAGGGATGAGTGATAAATGCTGGCACTGTGGGATGAGTGATAAACGTTGTAGCTGAGGGATGAGTGATAAATGCTGGCACTGAGGGATGAGTGATAAATGCTGGCACTGTGGGATGGGTGATAAATGCTGGCACTGTGGAATGTGTGATAAATGCTGGCACTGAAGGATGAGGTATAAATGCTGGCACTGAGGGATGAGGTATAAATGCTGGCACTGAGGGATGAGTGATAAATGCTGGCACTGTGGGATGAGTGATAAATGCTGGCACTGTGGGATGAGGTATAAATGCTGGCACTGAGGGATGAGGTATAAATGCTGGCACTGAAGGATGGGTGATAAATGCTGGCACTGTGGGATGGGTGATAAATGCTGGCACTGAGGGATGGGTGATAAATGCTGGCACTGAGGGATGGGTGATAAATGCTGGCACTGTGGGATGGGCGATAAATGCTGGCACTGTGGGATGGGTGATAAATGCTGGCACTGTGGGATGGGTGATAAATGCTGGCACTGAGGGATGGGTGATAAATGCTGGCACTGTGGGATGGGTGATAAATGCTGACATTGAGGGATCAGGGATAAATGCTGGCACTGAGGGATGAGGTATAAATGCTGGCACTGAAGGATGAGTGATAAATGCTGGCACTGTGGGATGGGTGATAAATGCTGGCACTGTGGGATGGGCGATAATTGCTGGCACTGTGGGATGGGTGATAAATGCTGGCACTGTGGGATGGGTGCTAACTTCTGGCACTGAGAGATGAGTCATAAATGCTGGCACTGAGGGATGAGTGATAAATGCTGGCACTGTGGGATGGGTGATAAATGCTGGCACTGTGGGATGGGTGCTAACTTCTGGCACTGAGGGATGAGTCATAAATGCTGGCACTGTGGGATGGGTGATAAATGCTGGCACTGAGGGATGAGTGATAAATGCTGGCACTGAGGGATGAGTGATAAATGCTGGCACTGTGGGATGGGTGATAAATGCTGGCACTGTGGGATGGGTGATAAATGCTGGCACTGAGGGATGGGTGATAAATGCTGGCACTGAGGGATGAGTGATAAATGCTGGCACTGAGGGATGAGTGATAAATGCTGGCACTGAAGGATGAGTGATAAATGCTGGCACTGAGGGATGGGTGATAAATGCTGGCACTGAGGGATGGGTGATAAATGCTGGCACTGTGGGATGGGTGATAAATGCTGGCACTGAGGGATGGGTGATAAATGCTGACACTGAGGGATGAGTGATAAATGCTGACACTGAGGGATGTGTGATAAATGCTGGCACTGTGGGATGAGTGATAAATGCTGACACTGTGGGATGGGTGATAAATGCTGGCACTGTGGGATGGGTGATAAATGCTGGCACTGTGGGATGGGTGATAAATGCTGACAGTGAGGGATGGGTGATAAATGCTGGCACTGTGGGATGGGTGATAAATGCTGGCACTGAGGGATGGGTGATAAATGCTGGCACTGTGGGATGTGTGATAAATGCTGGCACTGTGGGATGGGTGATAAATGCTGGCACTGTGGGATGTGTGATAAATGCTGGCACTGTGGGATGGGTGATAAATGCTGGCACTGTGGGATGGGTGATAAATGCTGACAGTGAGGGATGGGTGATAAATGCTGGCACTGTGGGATGGGTGATAAATGCTGACACTGAGGGATGGGTGATAAATGCTGGCACTGTGGGATGGGTGATAAATGCTGACAGTGAGGGATGGGTGATAAATGCTGGCACTGAGGGATGGGTGATAAATGCTGACACTGAGGGATGGGTGATAAATGCTGGCACTGTGGGATGGGTGATAAATGCTGACAGTGAGGGATGGGTGATAAATGCTGGCACTGAGGGATGAGTGATAAATGCTGGCACTGTGGGATGAGTGATAAATGCTGGCACTGAGGGATGTGTGATAAATGCTGGCACTGTGGGATGAGTGATAAATGCTGGCACTGAGGGATGAGTGATAAATGCTGACACTGAGGGATGAGTGATAAATGCTGGCACTGAGGGATGTGTGATAAATGCTGGCACTGAGGGATGAGTGATAAATGCTGACACTGAGGGATGAGTGATAAATGCTGACACTGAGGGATGGGTGATAAATGCTGGCACTGAGGGATGGGTGATAAATGCTGGCACTGTGGGATGAGTGATAAATGCTGGCACTGAGGGATGAGTGATAAATGCTGACACTGAGGGATGAGTGATAAATGCTGGCACTGAGGGATGTGTGATAAATGCTGGCACTGAGGGATGAGTGATAAATGCTGACACTGAGGGATGAGTGATAAATGCTGACACTGTGGGATGGGCGATAAATGCTGACACTGAGGGATGAGTGATAAATGCTGGCACTGTGGGATGGGCGATAAATGCTGGCACTGAGGGATGGGTGATAAACGTTGTAGCTGAGGGATGAGTGATAAATGCTGGCACTGAGGGATGAGTGATAAATGCTGGCACTGTGGGATGGGTGATAAGTGCTGGCACTGTGGGATGGGTGATAAACGTTGTAGCTGAGGGATGAGTGATAAATGCTGACACTGAGGGATGAGTGATAAACGTTGTAGCTGAGGGATGAGTGATAAATGCTGGCACTGAGGGATGAGTGATAAACGTTGTAGCTGAGGGATGAGTGATAAATGCTGGCACTGAGGGATGAGTGATAAATGCTGGCACTGTGGGATGGGTGATAAATGCTGGCACTGTGGGATGGGTGATAAATGCTGGCACTGTGGGATGAGGGATAAATGCTGGCACTGAGGGATGAGTGATAAATGCTGGCACTGTGGGATGGGTGATAAATGCTGGCACTGTGGGATGGGTGATAAATGCTGGCACTGTGGAATGTGTGATAAATGCTGGCACTGTGGGATGGGTGATAAATGCTGGCACTGAGGGATGGGTGATAAATGCTGGCACTGTGGAATGTGTGATAAATGCTGGCACTGTGGGATGAGGTATAAATGCTGGCACTGAAGGATGAGGTATAAATGCTGGCACTGAGGGATGAGGTATAAATGCTGGCACTGAGGGATGAGTGATAAATGCTGGCACTGTGGGATGAGTGATAAATGCTGGCACTGTGGGATGAGGTATAAATGCTGGCACTGAGGGATGAGGTATAAATGCTGGCACTGAGGGATGAGTGATAAATGCTGGCACTGTGGGATGAGTGATAAACGTTGTAGCTGAGGGATGAGTGATAAATGCTGGCACTGAGGGATGAGTGATAAATGCTGGCACTGTGGGATGGGTGATAAATGCTGGCACTGTGGAATGTGTGATAAATGCTGGCACTGAAGGATGAGGTATAAATGCTGGCACTGAGGGATGAGGTATAAATGCTGGCACTGAGGGATGAGTGATAAATGCTGGCACTGTGGGATGAGTGATAAATGCTGGCACTGTGGGATGAGGTATAAATGCTGGCACTGAGGGATGAGGTATAAATGCTGGCACTGAAGGATGGGTGATAAATGCTGGCACTGTGGGATGGGTGATAAATGCTGGCACTGAGGGATGGGTGATAAATGCTGGCACTGAGGGATGGGTGATAAATGCTGGCACTGTGGGATGGGCGATAAATGCTGGCACTGTGGGATGGGTGATAAATGCTGGCACTGTGGGATGGGTGATAAATGCTGGCACTGTGGGATGGGTGATAAATGCTGACATTGAGGGATCAGGGATAAATGCTGGCACTGAGGGATGAGGTATAAATGCTGGCACTGAAGGATGAGTGATAAATGCTGGCACTGTGGGATGGGTGATAAATGCTGGCACTGTGGGATGGGCGATAATTGCTGGCACTGTGGGATGGGTGATAAATGCTGGCACTGTGGGATGGGTGCTAACTTCTGGCACTGAGGGATGAGTCATAAATGCTGGCACTGAGGGATGAGTGATAAATGCTGGCACTGTGGGATGGGTGATAAATGCTGGCACTGTGGGATGGGTGCTAACTTCTGGCACTGAGGGATGAGTCATAAATGCTGGCACTGTGGGATGAGGGATAAATGCTGGCACTGTGGGATGAGGGATAAATGCTGACACTGTGGGATGGGTGATAAATGCTGGCACTGAGGGATGAGTGATAAATGCTGGCACTGAGGGATGAGTGATAAATGCTGGCACTGTGGGATGGGTGATAAATGCTGGCACTGAGGGATGAGTGATAAATGCTGGCACTGAGGGATGGGTGATAAATGCTGGCACTGAGGGATGAGTGATAAATGCTGGCACTGAGGGATGAGTGATAAATGCTGGCACTGTGGGATGGGTGATAAATGCTGGCACTGTGGGATGGGTGATAAATGCTGGCACTGAGGGATGGGTGATAAATGCTGGCACTGAGGGATGAGTGATAAATGCTGGCACTGAGGGATGAGTGATAAATGCTGGCACTGAAGGATGAGTGATAAATGCTGGCACTGAGGGATGGGTGATAAATGCTGGCACTGAGGGATGAGTGATAAATGATGGCACTGAGGGATGAGTGATAAATGCTGGCACTGAGGGATGAGTGAAAAACGTTGTAGCTGAGGGATGGGTGATAAATGCTGGCACTGAGGGATGAGTGATAAATGCTGGCACTGAAGGATGAGTGATAAATGCTGGCACTGAGGGATGGGTGATAAATGCTGGCACTGAGGGATGAGTGATAAATGCTGGCACTGAAGGATGAGTGATAAATGCTGGCACTGAGGGATGAGTGATAAATGCTGGCACTGAGGAATGAGTGATAAACGTTGTAGCTGAGGGATGGGTGACAAATGCTGGCACTGTGGGATGGGTGATAAATGCTGGCACTGAGGGATGAGTGATAAATGCTGGCACTGTGGGATGAGTGATAAATGCTGGCACTGAGGGATGAGTGATAAACGTTGTAGCTGAGGGATGGGTGATAAATGCTGGCACTGAGGGATGGGTAATAAGTGCTGGCACTGTGGGATGGGTGATAAATGCTGGCACTGAGGGATGAGTGATAAATGCTGGCACTGAGGGATGAGTGATAAATGCTGGCACTGAGGGATGGGTAATAAGTGCTGGCACTGTGGGATGGGTGATAAATGCTGGCACTGAGGGATGAGTGATAAATGCTGGCACTGAGGGATGAGTGATAAATGCTGGCACTGAGGGATGAGTGATAAATGCTGGCACTGTGGGATGGGTGATAAGTGCTGGCACTGTGGGATGGGTGATAAACGTTGTAGCTGAGGGATGAGTGATAAATGCTGACACTGAGGGATGAGTGATAAACGTTGTAGCTGAGGGATGAGTGATAAATGCTGGCACTGAGGGATGAGTGATAAACGTTGTAGCTGAGGGATGAGTGATAAATGCTGGCACTGAGGGATGAGTGATAAATGCTGGCACTGTGGGATGGGTGATAAATGCTGGCACTGTGGAATGTGTGATAAATGCTGGCACTGAAGGATGGGTGATAAATTGCTGGCACTGAGGGATGAGTGATAAATGCTGACACTGAGGGATGGGTGATAAATGCTGGCACTGAGGGATGAGTGATAAATGCTGGCACTGTGGGATGGGTGATAAATTGCTGGCACTGAGGGATGGGTGATAAATTGCTGGCACTGAGGGATGAGTGATAAATGTTGACACTGAGGGATGGGTGATAAATGCTGACACTGAGGGATGGGTGATAAATGCTGGCACTGTGGGATGGGTGATAAATTGCTGGCACTGAGGGATGGGTGATAAATTGCTGGCACTGAGGGATGAGTGATAAATGCTGACACTGAGGGATGGGTGATAAATGCTGGCACTGAGGGATGAGTGATAAATGCTGACACTGAGGGATGAGTGATAAATGCTGACACTGAGGGATGTGTGATAAATGCTGGCACTGAGGGATGAGTGATAAATGCTGGCACTGTGGGATGTGTGATAAATGCTGGCACTGAGGGATGAGTGATAAATGCTGGCACTGTGGGATGTGTGATAAATGCTGACACTGAGGGATGTGTGATAAATGCTGGCACTGTGGGATGAGTGATAAATGCTGACACTGTGGGATGGGTGATAAATGCTGGCACTGTGGGATGTGTGATAAATGCTGGCACTGAGGGATGGGTGATAAATGCTGGCACTGAGGGATGTGGTATAAATGCTGGCACTGTGGGATGGGTGATAAATGCTGGCACTGTGGGATGTGTGATAAATGCTGGCACTGAGGGATGGGTGATAAATGCTGGCACTGAGGGATGTGGTATAAATGCTGGCACTGTGGGATGGGTGATAAATGCTGGCACTGAGGGATGGGTGATAAATGCTGACACTGAGGGATGAGTGATAAATGCTGGCACTGTGGGATGTGTGATAAATACTGACACTGAGGGATGTGTGATAAATGCTGGCACTGTGGGATGTGTGATAAATGCTGGCACTGAGGGATGGGTGATAAATGCTGGCACTGTGGGATGTGTGATAAATGCTGGCACTGTGGGATGGGTGATAAATGCTGGCACTGAGGAATGGGTGATAAATGCTGGCACTGAGGGATGGGTGATAAATGCTGGCACTGTGGGATGTGTGATAAATGCTGGCACTGTGGGATGGGTGATAAATGCTGGCACTGAGGGATGGGTGATAAATGCTGGCACTGAGGGATGGGTGATAAATGCTGGCACTGAGGGATGGGTGATAAATGCTGGCACTGAGGGATGGGTGATAAATGCTGGCACTGAGGGATGGGTGATAAATGCTGGCACTGTGGGATGGGTGATAAATGCTGGCACTGAGGGATGGGTGATAAATTCTGGCACTGTGGGATGAGTGATAAATGCTGACACTGAGGGATGTGTGATAAATGCTGGCACTGTGGGATGGGTGATAAATGCTGACACTGTGGGATGAGTGATAAATGCTGGCACTGAGGGATGGGTGATAAATGCTGGCACTGAGGGATGTGTGATAAATGCTGACACTGAGGGATGGGTGATAAATGCTGGCACTGAGGGATGTGTGATAAATGCTGACACTGAGGGATGGGTGATAAATGCTGGCACTGAGGGATGAGTGATAAATGCTGACACTGAGGGATGGGTGATAAATGCTGGCACTGAGGGATGAGTGATAAATGCTGGCACTGTGGGATGAGTGATAAATGCTGGCACTGAGGGATGAGTGATAAATGCTGACACTGAGGGATGAGTGATAAATGCTGGCACTGAGGGATGTGTGATAAATGCTGGCACTGAGGGATGAGTGATAAATGCTGACACTGAGGGATGAGTGATAAATGCTGACACTGAGGGATGGGTGATAAATGCTGGCACTGTGGGATGGGCGATAAATGCTGACACTGAGGGATGAGTGATAAACGTTGTAGCTGAGGGATGAGTGATAAATGCTGGCACTGTGGGATGGGTGATAAGTGCTGGCACTGAGGGATGAGTGATAAATGCTGACACTGAGGGATGGGTGATAAATGCTGGCACTGTGGGATGGGCGATAAATGCTGACACTGAGGGATGGGTGATAAACGTTGTAGCTGAGGGATGAGTGATAAATGCTGACACTGAGGGATGAGTGATAAACGTTGTAGCTGAGGGATGAGTGATAAATGCTGGCACTGAGGGATGAGTGATAAACGTTGTAGCTGAGGGATGAGTGATAAATGCTGGCACTGAGGGATGAGTGATAAATGCTGGCACTGTGGGATGGGTGATAAATGCTGGCACTGTGGAATGTGTGATAAATGCTGGCACTGAGGGATGGGTGATAAATGCTGGCACTGTGGGATGGGTGATAAATGCTGGCACTGTGGGATGAGTGATAAATGCTGGCACTGAGGGATGAGTGATAAACGTTGTAGCTGAGGGATGAGTGATAAATGCTGGCACTGAGGGATGAGTGATAAATGCTGGCACTGAGGGATGAGTGATAAATGCTGGCACTGTGGGATGGGTGATAAATGCTGGCACTGTGGAATGTGTGATAAATGCTGACACTGAGGGATGAGGTATAAATGCTGGCACTGAGGGATGAGGTATAAATGCTGGCACTGAGGGATGAGTGATAAATGCTGGCACTGTGGGATGAGTGATAAATGCTGGCACTGTGGGATGAGGTATAAATGCTGGCACTGAGGGATGAGGTATAAATGCTGGCACTGAAGGATGGGTGATAAATGCTGGCACTGTGGGATGGGTGATAAATGCTGGCACTGAAGGATGAGGTATAAATGCTGGCACTGAGGGATGAGGTATAAATGCTGGCACTGAAGGATGAGGTATAAATGCTGGCACTGAGGGATGAGGTATAAATGCTGGCACTGAGGGATGAGTGATAAATGCTGGCACTGTGGGATGAGTGATAAATGCTGGCACTGTGGGATGAGGTATAAATGCTGGCACTGAGGGATGAGGTATAAATGCTGGCACTGAAGGATGGGTGATAAATGCTGGCACTGTGGGATGGGTGATAAATGCTGGCACTGAGGGATGGGTGATAAATGCTGGCACTGAGGGATGGGTGATAAATGCTGACACTGTGGGATGGGTGATAAATGCTGGCACTGAGGGATGGGTGATAAATGCTGGCACTGTGGGATGGGCGATAAATGCTGGCACTGTGGGATGGGTGATAAATGCTGGCACTGTGGGATGGGTGATAAATGCTGGCACTGAGGGATGAGTGATAAATGCTGGCACTGAGGGATGGGCGATAAATGCTGGCACTGTGGGATGGGCGATAAATGCTGGCACTGTGGGATGGGTGATAAATGCTGGCACTGTGGGATGGGTGATAAATGCTGGCACTGAGGGATCAGGGATAAATGCTGGCACTGAGGGATGAGGTATAAATGCTGGCACTGAAGAATGAGTGATAAATGCTGGCACTGTGGGATGGGTGATAAATGCTGGCACTGTGGGATGGGCGATAATTGCTGGCACTGTGGGATGGGTGATAAATGCTGGCACTGTGGGATGGGTGCTAACTTCTGGCACTGAGGGATGAGTCATAAATGCTGGCACTGAGGGATGAGTGATAAATGCTGGCACTGTGGGATGGGTGATAAATGCTGGCACTGTGGGATGGGTGCTAACTTCTGGCACTGAGGGATGAGTCATAAATGCTGGCACTGTGGGATGGGTGATAAATGCTGGCACTGAGGGATGAGTGATAAATGCTGGCACTGAGGGATGAGTGATAAATGCTGGCACTGTGGGATGGGTGATAAATGCTGGCACTGTGGGATGGGTGATAAATGCTGGCACTGAGGGATGGGTGATAAATGCTGGCACTGAGGGATGAGTGATAAATGCTGGCACTGAGGGATGAGTGATAAACGTTGTAGCTGAGGGATGGGTGATAAATGCTGGCACTGAGGGATGAGTGATAAATGCTGACACTGAGGGATGGGTGATAAATGCTGGCACTGAAGGATGAGTGATAAATGCTGGCACTGAGGGATGGGTGATAAATGCTGGCACTGAGGGATGAGTGATAAATGCTGGCACTGAAGGATGAGTGATAAATGCTGGCACTGAGGGATGAGTGATAAATGCTGGCACTGAGGGATGAGTGATAAACGTTGTAGCTGAGGGATGGGTGACAAATGCTGGCACTGTGGGATGGGTGATAAATGCTGGCACTGAGGGATGAGTGATAAATGCTGGCACTGAAGGATGAGTGATAAATGCTGGCACTGAGGGATGAGTGATAAATGCTGGCACTGAGGGATGAGTGATAAACGTTGTAGCTGAGGGATGGGTGATAAATGCTGGCACTGAGGGATGGGTAATAAGTGCTGGCACTGTGGGATGGGTGATAAATGCTGGCACTGAGGGATGAGTGATAAATGCTGGCACTGAGGGATGAGTGATAAATGCTGGCACTGTGGGATGGGTGATAAGTGCTGGCACTGTGGGATGGGTGATAAACGTTGTAGCTGAGGGATGAGTGATAAATGCTGGCACTGAGGGATGAGTGATAAACGTTGTAGCTGAGGGATGAGTGATAAATGCTGGCACTGAGGGATGAGTGATAAATGCTGGCACTGTGGGATGGGTGATAAATGCTGGCACTGTGGAATGTGTGATAAATGCTGGCACTGAAGGATGAGGTATAAATGCTGGCACTGAAGGATGAGGTATAAATGCTGGCACTGAGGGATGAGTGATAAATGCTGGCACTGTGGGATGAGGTATAAATGCTGGCACTGAGGGATGAGTGATAAATGCTGGCACTGTGGGATGAGGTATAAATGCTGGCACTGAGGGATGAGTGATAAATGCTGGCACTGAGCGATGAGGTATAAATGCTGGCACTGAGGGATGAATGATAAATGCTGGCACTGTGGGATGAGTGATAAATGCTGGCACTGTGGGATGAGGTATAAATGCTGGCACTGAGGGATGAGGTATAAATGCTGGCACTGAAGGATGGGTGATAAATGCTGGCACTGTGGGATGGGTGATAAATGCTGGCACTGAGGGATGGGTGATAAATGCTGGCACTGAGGGATGGGCGATAAATGCTGGCACTGTGGGATGGGCGATAAATGCTGGCACTGTGGGATGGGTGATAAATGCTGGCACTGAGGGATGAGTGATAAATGCTGGCACTGAGGGATGGGCGATAAATGCTGGCACTGTGGGATGGGCGATAAATGCTGGCACTGTGGGATGGGTGATAAATGCTGGCACTGAGGGATCAGGGATAAATGCTGGCACTGAGGGATGAGGTATAAATGCTGTCACTGAAGGATGAGTGATAAATGCTGGCACTGTGGGATGGGTGATAAATGCTGGCACTGTGGGATGGGTGATAAATGCTGGCACTGTGGGATGGGTGATAAATGCTGGCACTGTGGGATGGGCGATAATTGCTGGCACTGTGGGATGGGTGATAAATGCTGGCACTGTGGGATGGGTGCTAACTTCTGGCACTGAGGGATGAGTCATAAATGCTGGCACTGAGGGATGAGTGATAAATGCTGGCACTGTGGGATGGGTGATAAATGCTGGCACTGTGGGATGGGTGCTAACTTCTGGCACTGAGGGATGAGTCATAAATGCTGGCACTGAGGGATGGGTGATAAATGCTGGCACTGTGGGATGGGTGCTAACTTCTGGCACTGAGGGATGAGTCATAAATGCTGGCACTGAGGGATGGGTGCTAACTTCTGGCACTGAGGGATGAGTCATAAATGCTGGCACTGAGGGATGGGTGATAAATGCTGACACTGTGGGATGGGTGATAAATGCTGGCACTGAGGGATGAGTGATAAATGCTGGCACTGAGGGATGAGTGATAAATGCTGGCACTGTGGGATGGGTGATAAATGCTGGCACTGTGGGATGAGTCATAAATGCTGGCACTGTGGGATGGGTGATAAATGCTGGCACTGTGGGATGGGTGATAAATGCTGGCACTGTGGGATGGGTGCTAACTTCTGGCACTGAGGGATGAGTCATAAATGCTGGCACTGAGGGATGGGTGATAAATGCTGGCACTGTGGGATGGGTGCTAACTTCTGGCACTGAGGGATGAGTCATAAATGCTGGCACTGAGGGATGGGTGATAAATGCTGACACTGTGGGATGGGTGATAAATGCTGGCACTGAGGGATGAGTGATAAATGCTGGCACTGAGGGATGAGTGATAAATGCTGGCACTGTGGGATGGGTGATAAATGCTGGCACTGTGGGATGGGTGATAAATGCTGGCACTGTGGGATGGGTGATAAATGCTGGCACTGTGGGATGGGTGCTAACTTCTGGCACTGAGGGATGAGTGATAAATGCTGGCACTGTGGGATGAGTGATAAATGCTGGCACTGTGGGATGAGTGATAAATGCTGGCACTGAGGGATGAGTGATAAATGCTGGCACTGAGGGATGAGTCATAAATGCTGGCACTGAGGGATGTGATAAATGTTGGAGTTGAAAGATGAGTAATAAATATTGGAGCTGAGAGATGGTTGATAAACGTTGTAGCCGAGGGATGTGATAAATGCTGATGCTATGGGATGAAGAATAAATATTGGAAGTGAGAGATGGATTATAAACGTTGTTGGTTAGGGATGGCGTCTGAACCATCATAACCCCGGCGTCTGAAGCTCACACCTCCTAAATCTTTATTTAGCCGCGCTACAGTCTACATTCGATGAGTGCAACACCTGGTTATGACCCTCGGTCGCCCCGTTTTATTCTGCCCTAATCCATTAGGTCTTTGCATTTTCCCCTCCCCACTAATTCTAACGATCACAGTGTCCGGAATCTCCAAGTTCCATCTGTTCCTCTGGGAACTGACTTAATCTAATTAAGTCCTCAGCTATCTGTAAACAGGATGCATCATGTCCGTTTCTGATTCATTAAGTCATCGTCATAAGGTCCTACCGCACAGGAACAGGTCTGCGGCCTGCTGACCCCTCGTCAGCGATTCCATTCCCCAGCCTCGGACCGTCCCCTTCTCTGTCTCGGTGATTCAGTGCTCGTCCAGATAATTCTTCAATGTTGTGTGATCTCTGGCTCCACCACCCCATCAGGAAGTGTCTCCCAGATTCCAGACCCCGGGGTAAAATCTCCCTTTCTGATCCATACTGTATCACCCCCCCCCCCCCCCCCCCACTCACAGACACACTAAACCTATGGACTCTGTTTCTGGACATCTCTGTCGTGGGAACAGTTTCTTGGTATCTCTGTCTGTCATAACTTTGCACAGAAAACAAAACTCTTAGCAGGTCAGGCAGCAGTTTGGAGGAGAAGGGGCAGTCGACATTCCATCAACTGTCCACTTTCCTCCACAGACGCCGACTGACCCGCTAAACTCCTGAATATTGTTTTTTGCTCCAGATCGCAGCATCTGTGGTCTCTTCCGTCTCCATAATTTGTACCCAAACTGCTGTGATCATTCAGCGGGCCATTGACCTCAGGAAAGGGGACGGCAGGCACATGCTCCTGTTTATATTAACGGTGCTGAGGTTGAGAAAGATTGAGCATAAATCTCATCTACAATTTGTCTCACCCACGGATATGGCCTGAAAGCTCAACTGAAAGCCCGTGCCTCCTCAGGAGGCTAAAAAAACAACTCGATTGCTTCCGATAATCCTCACCAACTTTTACAGAAGCACCACAGAAAGCATCCTATCGGCCGTCTCACGGTTTGTAACGGCATCTGCTCTGCCCGTGATCCTAAGAAACTGCTGACTGTGCAGACAGCTCAGCGCATCGCGGAAAGCAGCCTTTCCTCCGTGGACTCTGCCTCGGTAAAGCAGCCAGCACAATCCTACTCCCGAGCACCCGCACCCTTTCTCGTCCCCCTCGCCCATCGGGCACATGACACAACAACCTGAAAGCACGCACAACCAGATTCTAGGACCGCCTTCATCCCGCTGTTACCAGTCTCTAGGACGGAACTAAGAGACGAACTCGATCTCTCAACCCATCTCTTCATGACACTTGTACCTTACTATCTACCTGAACTGCACTTTCTTTGTAACTAACACACTCTCTCTCTCACACACACACACACACACACAGAGTATTCAGGATCCCACCCTCGGACACACACACACACACACTCACACACACACACACTCACACACACTCACACTCACTCACACACACACACACACACACACACACACACACACACACACACACACACACACACACACACACACACACACACACACACATCCCATACTGGTGGACAGGATCTGATGGTGACAGAAAGGGAGTGGAGACTCTGACCGTTTCTCTGACAAGACGACACGAGCAGGGAGATCGGAAACATCTTGTGCTCTGACATGGGGGTGGGGGAATTGGAACAGCCATTTCCTGATCGTTGTAAACATCAACGGGAAGTTCTGTTTATTGTTCGCTGGCTCTCAGTTTCAGGCTAAAGCTTCTATTAATTAGGCTGTTCTGCGGCGGGCGCTCTCATCCGCAGAGAGAGGTTGCATCTGGTCTCGGGACGGCAGACATGTTGGGCTTCAACCTCAGAGGCTCAGCTTCCCTCTGCACCGCTGTCCCGTCCACACATTCTGTCTCCCTGTCACCCGTCACCAGCTCTGCCTATTGTTCCAGCTGCCCTACACACATAATGGACAGTGCTCTCTCCCTCAGTGAAACATTCCCTCACTACCACCCCTCTCACAGCACCGCCCATCCATCACTTCGTCAAGTACCACCCCTCCCACGAGTTCCTTCATTGTCCTCTCGCTGTCCCTTTTTAAACCAAACTACAAATGTTTATTGACCATTGAAAACAAACATCACGGATTTACAAGACTAATAATAATTTCAGATGTAAATACGGTTACCACTATCTACAAAACACTCAGCTCCCGGGGAGGGGGGGGGGGTTAATCGTTCTCGGAACTCCCCCACTGTACCCACAGTGACCGCTTGCTCCCTGTCAAGGGGCACTCGGGCAGCATCGTAACCGCGGAAATCTGCAGGCTCCTTCCTTGTTGGGAAGGCTGTAGGGCGCTACCCCCGGACTGTATCTTTACGGTGGGTCCAGCCGGGCTGCAGAGACAATCCGTATGCAGATGTGAGCGAGTCCTCACTGGGCTCCAGTTCCGGACAGGGAACAGCTCTGATCAGTCCCAGGCTCAGCTTCCTCAGGATGTCCGGCCAGGGACTGGTGTTGACCTCTTTTTACTCACCAGGACCCGTCCATTCGCCCAACACAGCGTGCCCAAAACTTCCCCTCCCTTTCCACGACTGACCTGGGTCTCTGATGACACACTCCTGGGGTCAGACATTGAGTGAAGCTCCCTCCATTCCGTCCCATCACACACTCGTGGGGTTAGACACAGAGTAAATCTCCCACTACACTGTCTCATCACACACTTCCTAGTCACTTCTATCATCTGGCTTTATGAGGATGTAATTTCTGAACATGCACCTTATTTATGCCCCTCACAATTCTGTCCACCTCTATCAGGTCCCCCCTCAGCCTCCTCCACTCCAGGGAGAACAGACCCAATCGCTCCTGTCTCTCCTCATAACTGAAACTCTCCATTCCCAGGCAAGGTCCCGGGGAATCTCCTCTGCACCTTCTCCAGTGCAAACGCCTCCTTCCTATGGTGTGGTGACCAGAACTGAAATAGAGCTGCAGCTGTGGCCCGAAGGTAGGAGCGTAACCTCAGAGTTTCTTTGTTCTGTCCTTCGGTAATGAGGGCGTATTCTCATGGCGCCAGAACCTGCACCGCGCCTTCAGGGATAAGACAGCGATCACAGACAGTACAGGCCCTTTGGTCACAGTGCTGTGTCAACCTTTTTACCCACTGCAAGATCAATCTAACCCTTCTCTGCCAAATAACCTTCCATTTTTCTTCTATCCATGTCCTGTCTAAGTCTTTGATGTACCTGCATTGACCAGCACTCCAGCAGTGAGGTCCAGGCACCCTCTGCGCTCTGTGTAAAAACCCCACTGCTGACACCACCTCTATACTACCCTCCAATGGCCTGAACAGAATGTCCTCTCATATTAACTATTGTCATCCTGGAGGAAAGGCCCTGGTTGTCTACTCTATCTATGCCAGTTATCATCTTATATACCTCTACCAAGTCTCTTCTTGTCCTCCGTCGCTCCACTCTTAGCTCGTGGAACCGTTCCTGATGAGACATGTTATCTGATCCTGGCAAATCTCCTCTGCACTCTCTCTGAAGCTTCCACGTCTTTTCTGTAAGGAGGTGACCAGACTGAGCACAATATTCCGGAGATCCGCAGTTTTATAAAACCACAACATTACCCCGTGGCTCTGGAGCTCAAGGACCACACACCTTCTTAACCACCCGAGGCAACTTTGAGAGATTTACCGACTTGGACCCCAAAATCCTTCACGCTGCCAAGAATCCTGACATTAACTTTGTACTCTGCGCCAAGTTCTACCTTCCAAAGTGAATCACTTCGCACACTTCCGAGTTGAACTCCATTTGTCACTTCTCTGCCCGGCTCTGCTTCCCATCAATATCCCGTTATAATCTCCTCGTATGGTATTCACACCGCTACGCTTTGTGTCACCTGTAAACCCACCCATCCATTTCTCCATCTAAATGACTGATAAAAACCACAAGCAGCAGATGTCCCAAAACGGCTCACTGGGGAAAACCGCTGGTGACCGACCTCTGGGTAGAATACGCTCCATCTACTTCTGTGAGCAAGCCAATTCTGAATCCATGCAGCCGTTTCCCTGGATCCCATGCTTCCCGACTTCCTGAATGAGCCCACCATGTCGATCGCCTTACTAAAATCCACATGCACCAAACGGACATCCAAAAGGTCCCCCAGACCCCCGCCCAGATCCACTGGCTAATGGTTCGTCCGCGGACCTGCGGAGGATTCGTGAGTGCCAGCGGACCTCCCGTCTTCCGCACGGGTTAGCCGGGAGAAATGTTCCGAGCCCTCGGTGGACTCACCACCGCAGAGGAAGACAGCTTTTACGTGGAGGGCCACACACAGCGCGGGGGAACGGTTTACTGTGCAGACCGAGGGAGGCGGTATCCTCCCCTGATGCCGCCCCTCCCGAGTGCATAAGGGTCTCCAGAGTGGGTCCTCTCTCCTCCCTTGGTCTTTGCTCCCACCTTTGCCGCTGCGATCCAACGGAAAGCAATGGATGGTTGGGATGGGTCTGGGCCGCGGCTCCGAGTCTCCCGATCGGGGCGGACGGTCACTCACTCGAGTGTGTCCGTACTCAGGTGGTAAATATTCATCACCTATGAGTACCCCCAACAGCGATGTCACATAAGGGTGCGTCCTCAGCCCCCTACTCTACTCCCTCTACGCTCACCACGGCATGGCCAGATTCCGCTACGTTTAAGATGATACCGCTAGCAGGCCGTATCTCAAATAAGGACGAGTCGGAAAATAGGGAAGAGGCAGAGAGCTTAGTGACACGGTATCATGACAACTACCTTTCCCCCAATGTCAACAACAACAAAAGCCGGTCATCGACAGCACATGTCCCTGTTTACATTAACTGTTCTGAAGTCAAGAGAGTTGAGAGCTTAAGTTCCGAGGAGTGAGCACACCGTAGACGTGTCCTGGTCCAACCACTTAGACGCCACGGCCGAGACAGCTCACCAGCACCTCTGCTTCCCCCAAGACGCTTAAAAACGGCACCGCCCCTTTGACCGTCATCAATCTGTATCGGTAGAAAGGGTCCTACCTAGATGCATCGCAATTTGGTACGGCGACTCGTCTGCTTGTGGTAGAAAGAAACTGCAGAGCGTTGTGGACACAGCTCAGCCCATCAGGGAAACAACCTCCCCTCCATGGACTCTGCCCGCACTTCTCGCTTCCTTCTTCTTTCATCGGGCAGAAGATACAAAAATCTGGAAGTGCGTACCACCAGGCTCAAGGACAACTTCTATCCCGGGGTTAGAAAACTATTGAACGTTCCCTTAGTACAATAAGATGGACTCTTGACCTCACAATCCGCCTGCTCATGATCATTCACCTTACTCCACTCTCTCTGTGATTCTTTATTGTGCGTCACATACAAAATGTTGGTATCATCTACGGAACTGAATAAACAGGATAATGAAGGGATTTTGCCCAAAACATCGTCTGTTTAATCATTTAGTCTATAAAATGGGACCTCAATATATCTGACAATAATAAACTAGTTTCCTTCCCCACCCCCTCTCCGATTTCCGTAGGATCACCCTCTACGTAAACCCTTGTCCACTTGTCCTTCCCCACTGATCTACCCCCCACCCCGCACTTGCCCCTACACGTCCTCTCTGACCACTATTCAGGGCCCCAAACAGTCCTTCCAGGTGACAGTTCACCTGCAAGTCTGTCGGGGTACCCGATGCTTCTGGTGCGGCCTACATTGGTGAGACCTGATATAGACACGCTTTATCGAGCACCTTCGTTCCTTCGCCGCCGAAACCAGTATGTCCCGGTGGCTAGCATTCCAGATTGTCTTCCCATTCCCACTCTGACATGTCTCCTCCACTGCCGAGATGAGGCCACACTCAGACAGGAGGAGCAGCACCTCATCTTCCGATTGAGGAGCCCCCAACCTTACTCCATGAACATCCACTTACCGAACTTCTCCCCTGTCCATGCTTTTTCTTTCCATTACTCATTCTGGCTCCCCTTTCCCTTCTCTTCACCTAGCTCTGGCTTCTCTCCTCTTTCCCTTTCTTGCATGGTCCATTGTCTTTCCTCAACCCCTTACCTCTTCCACCTATCACCTCCCAGCTTCCTTCCCCCTCCCCATCACCCACCTCCCCCTTACCTCTTCCACCTGTCACCTCCCAGCTTCCTTCCCCTCCCCATCACCCACCTCCCCCTTACCTCTTCCACCTATCACCTCCCAGCTTCCTTCCCCCTCCCCATCACCCACCTCCCCCTTACCTCTTCCACCTATCACCTCCCAGCTTCCTTCCCCTCCCCATCACCCACCTCCCCCTTACCTCTTCCACCTATCACCTCCCAGCTTCCTTCCCCTCCCCATCACCCACCTCCCCCTTACCTCTTCCACCTATCACCTCCCAGCTTCCTTCCCCTCCCCATCACCCACCTCCCCCTTACCTCTTCCACCTGTCACCTCCCAGCTTCCTTCCCCTCCCCATCACCCACCTCCCCCTTACCTCTTCCACCTATCACCTCCCAGCTTCCTTCCCCTCCCCATCACCCACCTCCCCCTTACCTCTTCCACCTATCACCTCCCAGCATCCTTCCCCCTCCCCATCACCCACCTCCCCCTTACCTCTTCCACCTGTCACCTCCCAGCTTCCTTCCCCCTCCCCATCACCCACCTCCCCCTTACCTCTTCCACCTATCACCTCCCAGCTTCCTTCCCTCTCCCCATCACCCACCTCCCCCTTACCTCTTCCACCTATCACCTCCCAGCTTCCTTCCCCTCCCCATCACCCACCTCCCCCTTACCTCTTCCACCTATCACCTCCCAGCTTCCTTCCCCTCCCCATCACCCACCTCCCCCTTACCTCTTCCACCTATCACCTCCCAGCTTCCTTCCCCTCCCCATCACCCACCTCCCCCTTACCTCTTCCACCTGTCACCTCCCAGCTTCCTTCCCCCTCCCCATCACCCACCTCCCCCTTACCTCTTCCACCTATCACCTCCCAGCTTCCTTCCCCTCCCCATCACCCACCTCCCCCTTACCTCTTCCACCTGTCACCTCCCAGCTTCCTTCCCCCTCCCCATCACCCACCTCCCCCTTACCTCTTCCACCTATCACCTCCCAGCTTCCTTCCCCTCCCCATCACCCACCTCCCCCTTACCTCTTCCACCTATCACCTCCCAGCTTCCTTCCCCCTCCCCATCACCCACCTCCCCCTTACCTCTTCCACCTGTCACCTCCCAGCTTCCTTCCCCTCCCCATCACCCACCTCCCCCTTACCTCTTCCATCTATCACCTCCCAGTTTCCTTCCCCTCCCCATCACCCACCTCCCCCTTACCTCTTCCACCTATCACCTCCCAGCTTCCTTCCCCTCCCCATCACCCACCTCCCCCTTACCTCTTCCACCTATCACCTCCCAGCTTCCTTCCCCCTCCCCATCACCCACCTCCCCCTTACCTCTTCCACCTATCACCTCCCAGCTTCCTTCCCCCTCCCCATCACCCACCTCCCCCTTACCTCTTCCACCTGTCACCTCCCAGCTTCCTTCCCCCTCCCCATCACCCACCTCCCCCTTACCTCTTCCACCTGTCACCTCCCAGCTTCCTTCCCCTCCCCATCACCCACCTCCCCCTTACCTCTTCCACCTATCACCTCCCAGCTTCCTTCCCCCTCCCCATCACCCACCTCCCCCTTACCTCTTCCACCTGTCACCTCCCAGCTTCCTTCCCCCTCCCCATCACCCACCTCCCCCTTACCTCTTCCACCTGTCACCTCCCAGCTTCCTTCCCCTCCCCATCACCCACCTCCCCCTTACCTCTTCCACCTATCACCTCCCAGCTTCCTTCCCCCTCCCCATCACCCACCTCCCCCTTACCTCTTCCACCTATCACCTCCCAGCTTCCTTCCCCCTCCCCATCACCCACCTCCCCCTTACCTCTTCCACCTATCACCTCCCAGCTTCCTTCCCCCTCCCCATCACCCACCTCCCCCTTACCTCTTCCACCTATCACCTCCCAGCTTCCTTCCCCCTCCCCATCACCCACCTCCCCCTTACCTCTTCCACCTATCACCTCCCAGCTTCCTTCCCCCTCCCCATCACCCACCTCCCCCTTACCTCTTCCACCTATCACCTCCCAGCTTCCTTCCCCTCCCCATCACCCACCTCCCCCTTACCTCTTCCACCTATCACCTCCCAGCTTCCTTCCCCCTCCCCATCACCCACCTCCCCCTTACCTCTTCCACCTATCACCTCCCAGCTTCCTTCCCCTCCCCATCACCCACCTCCCCCTTACCTCTTCCACCTATCACCTCCCAGCTTCCTTCCCCTCCCCATCACCCACCTCCCCCTTACCTCTTCCACCTGTCACCTCCCAGCTTCCTTCCCCTCCCCATCACCCACCTCCCCCTTACCTCTTCCACCTATCACCTCCCAGCTTCCTTCCCCTCCCCATCACCCACCTCCCCCTTACCTCTTCCACCTATCACCTCCCAGCTTCCTTCCCCCTCCCCATCACCCACCTCCCCCTTACCTCTTCCACCTATCACCTCCCAGCTTCCTTCCCCTCCCCATCACCCACCTCCCCCTTACCTCTTCCACCTATCACCTCCCAGCTTCCTTCCCCTCCCCATCACCCACCTCCCCCTTACCTCTTCCACCTGTCACCTCCCAGCTTCCTTCCCCTCCCCATCACCCACCTCCCCCTTACCTCTTCCACCTATCACCTCCCAGCTTCCTTCCCCCTCCCCATCACCCACCTCCCCCTTACCTCTTCCACCTATCACCTCCCAGCTTCCTTCCCCCTCCCCATCACCCACCTCCCCCTTACCTCTTCCACCTATCACCTCCCAGCTTCCTTCCCCTCCCCATCACCCACCTCCCCCTTACCTCTTCCACCTGTCACCTCCCAGCTTCCTTCCCCTCCCCATCACCCACCTCCCCCTTACCTCTTCCATCTATCACCTCCCAGCTTCCTTCCCCTCCCCATCACCCATCACCCACCTCCCCCTTACCTCTTCCACCTGTCACCTCCCAGCTTCCTTCCCCCTCCCCATCACCCACCTCCCTTTACCTGCTCTCACCTATCGCCAGACACCTCGTGCTTCTTCCCCTCCCCCACCTTATTCTCTCTTCTGTCCCGATAAAGAGTCTCGACCCTCCACAGATGCTGCCTGAGCTGCCGAGTTTCTCCAGCATTTCGTGTGGTAATTAATTTAGTCTCTGCCTCTGTAGGTCAGGATCCTGTACACCAAGCAACCTCCTGGAAG